>NW_023425399.1:53331976-53931976 GCF_014108415.1 Molossus molossus | reverse complement strand
CGGACACAAAGAACAGTGGTCAGTGTGCTCCTTCCCAGAGCTGTGGGGAAAAGCAGCAGCCCCCACCCCTGGAGATTCAGCTTTTCCAGGTGAGGCAAAGAAATGAAAATTGAGGCTCATTAACAACCAGCGTCTATCCCTCCCTCTGGAAATCCACTTACGCAGAACACCAGGGCTACATCCCAAGGCACTGAGTAACTGAGACTATTAGCCTCCTGCAAAAAGCTACAGGATAACCGAACCTTTCCTTGGCTTGCATATCTACCCAGGAAAGGAAGACTTGACAGTGGTGTGTAACGTGGGCCCACCCAGGCTCATCTAAACCCAGTACAGGGAACCACAATCAGTAGAACACCAACACCCACAGGGAAAATTTGGAAGGCTCCAAAACCCACTAAGATAGCCAAAAGAAACAAATCCCAAATGAAAGAACAAGAGAACTCTATCAAAGATAAGAACAAAGAAATGCAGCTAAGCAAATTATCAGAGGTAGAGTTTAAAGCCATGATCTTGAGGAAGCTCAACAGCATGAGTAAGGACATCAGCACCATGAGTAAAGGTATAGAAACATTGAAAACCAACCAAGTGAAAATGAAGAATGACGTAGCAGAAAAAAAGAACACATTGGATGGACTAACCAGCGCAGTAGAGGAAGCTGAGGACTGGATCAGTGAATTAGAAGACAAGTTAGAAAAAAATCAACCAATCAGAAAAACAAAAGGAGAATACAGTTAAAAACCAGGAAGAGCCCTGGCTGGTTTTGCTCAGCGGTTAGAGCATTGGCCTGTGGTCTGGAGAGACCTGGGTTCAGTTCCCACTAAGGGCATGTACCTTGGTTGCAGTTTGTCCCCGGCCCTGGTTGGGTTGTGTGGGTGGCAACCACTCGATGTGTTCTTTTCATGTTGATGTTTCTCTCTCTGTCTCTTCCTCTGTTTCCCTCCCACTCTATCTGAGCAAAAAAAAAAAAAAAAAAAAAAGGAAAAATGGATGAGGATTAAAAAAAAAAATTAGGAAGACAGCTTAAGAGAACTGTGGGACAACTGAAAACGTAATAACATTTGCATCATAGAAGTCCCCGAAGAGGAAGAAAATGGGCAAGAGTTAGAGAATGTATTTGAAGAAATAGTAACAGAAAACTTAATTTGGTGAAGGAAGAAGGCATTCAAGTTCAAGAAGCACAGAGAGCCCAAAGTAAGAAGTCAAACAGGTCCACACCAAGAAACATAGTAATTAAAGTGCCAATTTAAAGACAAAGAGAAAATCTGAAAGGCAGCAAGAGATAAACAACAGGTTACCTACAAAGGAAACCTTATAAGGCTCTCACCTGACTTCTCAACAGAAACACTACAGTCCAGAAGGGAGTGGCATGAAGTAATCAAGGTCATGAAAAACAAGGATCTGAATCCAGGACTACTCTATCCAGCAAGGCTATCATTGAAAATAGAAAGTCAAATAAAGAGCTTCCCAGACAAAAAATGTCTAAGGGAATATGTTAATACCAAACCAGCACTGCAAGATATGCTAAAAGGACTGCTGTAATTAGTAGAAGAAATAGTAAGAAAAATAGAACCACACTAAACAAAAAATGGCAATAAATAAGTACATATCAATGATCACCTTAAATGTGAATGGTTTGAATACTTCAATGAAAAGACACAGCATAGTTAATTGGATAAGAAAGCATGAATCACATATATGTGGTTTACAAGAGACCCACCTCACAACCAAAGTCTCACATAGGTTGAAAGTGAAGGGAGGGATGGAAAAAAATCTTTCAAGCAAATGGAAAGCAAAAAAAAGCTGGGGTAGCAATACTCATATCTGATAAAGTAGATTTCAAAATGAAGACCATAACTAGAGACAAAGAAGACCACTACGTAATATGGAAAGGATCTATCCAACAGAAAGATATAACCTTGATAAACATATATGCACCCAATATACGAGCACCAACATATATTAAAATCTTCTGGAGGACTTCAAAGGAGAAATCAACAGCAATACAATTATAGTAGGAGACTTCAATACCCCACTGACATCACTGGATAGATCATCTAGACAAAAAATTAACAAATAACACAGACTCTGTATGAAGTGCTAGATCAGGGGGATTTCATAGATATCTACAGAGAATTACACACCAAAAATGCAGAATTTACATTCTTCTCAAATGCACATGGGACATTCTCAAAGATAGACCACATGTTAGGGCACCAACTAAGTCTATACAAGTTCAAGAAATTGAAATCATATGAAGCATCTTCTCAGATCACAATGACATGAAACTAGAAATCAATTGCAGCAAGAACATGCAAAGACATTTGAACACATGGAGGCTAAATAGCATGTTATTGAACAATGAATAGGTTACCATGGAGTTCAAGGAAGAAATTAAAAACGTTTTGAAAACCAATGAAAATGAACACAAAACAACACACATTCTATGGGTTGCAGTGAAAGCATTTCCGAGAGGGAAGTTCGTAGCTCTACAGGCCTACATCAAGAAACAAGAAAAATTTCTAACAGACTATCTAACCTCACAACTTAAAGAACTAGAAAGCAAGCAAATCACCCCAGAGTAAGTAGAAGGAAAGAAATAGTAAAGATCAGAGCATAAATAAATGACTCAGAGACCAAAAAACAATTCAGAGTATCAATGAACCAAAGAGCTGGTTCTTTGTAAAGATAAACAAGATTGATGGACCCTTAGCTAGACTCACCAAGAAACAAAGAGAGAGAACCCAAATATGTAAAGTCAGAAATGAAAGAAGAGAAATAATAACTGATACAACAGAAAAACAAAGGATCGTGAACATATATTATGAACAATTAAACGGCAAGAAATTTGACAATATAAGCGAAATGGACACATTTCTAGAAACACATAATCTCCCAAATTTGAACTGGGAAGAGATATAAAACTTGAACATACCAATAACAACAAAAGAAATTGAAGATGTAATCACGACCCTCCCAGCAAACAAAAGCCCAGGCCTGGACAGCTTCATGGGGGAAATTTTACCTAACATTCAAAGAAGAAGTAAACCCGTTTTCCTCAAACTGTTTCAAAAAATTCAAGAGGAAGAAAGATTTCCAGACTTGTTTTATGAGGCCAGTATAATTCTAATTCCAAAACCAGCAAAAGACACTGCAAAGAAAGAAAACTACAGGCCAATATTTCTGATGAACATAGATGCCAAAAGCCTGAACAAAATACTAGCAAATCTAATCCAGCAATACATCAAAAAAATTATTCACCATGACCAAGTAGGATTCATCCCAGGGATCCAAGGCTGGTACAATATTCGCAAATCAATAAATGTGATACACCACATAAACAAAATAAGAGATAAAAATCATATGATCATATCAATAGATAGTGAAAAAGCATTAGAGAAAATTTTGCGCCCATTTCAGATAAAAACACTCAGCAGTGTGGTAATAGATGTATCATATCTCAACATAATAAAGGCTATATACAAAAAACCTACATCCAATATCATACTCAATGGGCAAAAACTAAAAGCATTTTCCTTATGAACAGGAATAAGACAAGGGTGTCCACTTTTGCCACTCTTATTTTACATAGTACTGGAAGTCCTAGCCACAGCAATCAGAGAGGAAGAAAAAATAAAAGGCATCTAAATGGGAAAGGAGGGAGTGAAACTGTCATAATTTGCAGATGACATGATACTATATGTAGAAAACCCAAAAGACTGCATCAAAAATTATAGACGTAGTCAATGAATTTGGCAAAGTAGCAGGATACAAAATTAATGTCAAGAAATTGACGGCATTCTTATACACCAATGATAAACTCACAGAGAAACTTAAAAAACAATCCCATTTACCATTGCAGCAAAAAATTTAAGATACCTAGGAATAAACTTAACCAAAAACAATAAAGGACCTATTCACAGAAGATTACAGGTCATTGAAAAAAGAAATTGAGGATTATATAAAAAAGTGGAAGCACATGCCTTGTTCACGGATTGAAAGAATTAACATCATTTAAATGTCCACAGTACCCAAAGCAATCTATAGATTCAATGCAATCCCCATCAAAATACCAATGCCATACTTCACAGAACTAGAACAAATACTTCAAAAGTTTATATGGAACCAAAAAAGACCTCGAGCAGCCATAGCAATCTTTAAAAAGAAGAACAAAGTTGGAGGGATCACATTTCCAGATTTCTGGTTATACTACAAAGCCACTGTAATCAAAACAACCTGGCAGTGCACAAGAACAGGCGGATAGATCAATGGAACTGAATAGAGAACCCGAAAAAGGAGCCTAGACAATATGCTCAATTAATGTTTGACAAAGGTGGCAAGAGCATGCAGTAAAATGAAGACAGCCTTTTTAAGGAATGATGTTGGGAAAATTGGACAACTACATGCGAAAAAATGAAACTAGTCCATCAACTTACACTATACACAAGAATAAAGTCAAAATGGATAAAAGACTTAAATGTGACTCAGGAATCCATAAATATCCTAGAAGAAAACGTAGGCAACAAAATTTCAGACATCACACGTAGCAGTATTTTCACTGATAGATCACCTAAGGCCACAGAAACAATGGGGAAAATGAACACATGGGACTACATCAAACTAAAAAGCTTCTGCACAGCAAAAGAAACCACCACCAAAGTGGAAAGGCAACCCACCCTATGGGAGAGCATAATTGCCAATAATACATCAGACAAGGGGTTAATTTCCAATTTATATAGAGTGCTCATTCAACTCAACAAAAGGAAGACAAAGAACCCAATTAAGAAATGGGGAGAGGAACCAAATAGACGCCTCTCCAAAGAGGACATACAAATGGCTAAGAGATATATGAAGAAATGCTCAACATCACGAATCATCAGAGAGATGCAAATTAAAACAATGAGGTATCACCTCACACCTGTCAGAATGGCCGCCTTCAACAAATCATGAAACAAGTGTTGGCTAGGGTGTGCAGAGAAGGAGACCTTAGTACACTGCTGGGGGAATGCAGACTGGTGCAACCACAATGGAAAGCTATGGTGTTACCTCAAAAAATTAAAAATTGAACTTTATTTGACCCAGTGATCCCACTTCTAGGAATATACCCTAAGAAGCCTGAAACACCAATCAGAAAGAATATATGTGCCACCATGGTCATAGCAGCACTATTTACAATAGCTAAGATCTGGAAACAGTCCAAATGTCCATCAGTATAGGAATTGATATAAAAGTTGTGATACATATACACAATGGAGTACTGTGCAGCTGTAAGAAAGATCTCTTATCCTTTGAGTCGACATGGAGAGACCTGGAGAGTGTTATCCTAAGTGAAAAAAGCCATGCTGAGAAAGACAAATATCACATGATCTCACTTATTTGTGGAATAAAATTAACATAACAGTCTGAGGAACCAGGTAGTCTCAGAGACATGGAAGTGGTGTACAGACTGACCATCTGCAGAAGAGAGAGTTGAGGGGAGAGATAAACCACAGAATTTATTTGCATGTATGCATGAAAATTGGACCTGGACAACAAAGCTGCGGACAGGGCGGGGGGGGGGGGAGGGGGAGGGAGATATCAGTGGGGGAAAAAGGAGAAACATCTCTAACAAATTAAATAAATAAATAAATAAATAAGAAATAAATGAAGCCTGTGCATAAATCTGAGGCCAAGCTTGTTTTTAATCTGTAGACTTTTTCCAAAGAATTGTTATCACAAGATTAAGAATTTGGAATATTTACTTTTGACAGGCAGTAACAAAATAAAAGGAATAATGTGGTCTTTATTTTAATTTGTTTAGTGATAATTAGGTCTGACACCATATCTGAACCTATAGATAGCATGTGATAAGTGGACAGATTAAGATTGAAGCTTGTGGAAGGAGGTAGCAGCGAAAGAAAAGCAGAACCACAAACTGAGGGGTAGCACTGGTCCTTTGCAGACTTTGTAAAGATTATTTCCCTGTCTCTGAGGGGCTTGTAAAAGTGGTCTTTACTTCTCCTGCCCTACCAAATATAGGATGTTGCCTTTGGGAACAGCCTTACTCTTAATGAATTTTTCATTCCCTGTCCTCTCAGGTTAGAGGCCAGATACTGGAGAAATTTGTAAGTACTCACAGCCTTGTGAGGGGAGACATATAAACAGATGCTCACAGTAGCATGTTAACTGTGGTGATGGAGAGTGGGGAATGCAGCTGTATAAAAAGTACAGCAAAGCCTTTTCAGCAGTGATGTTGCCCATTTGCCCTCCTGGAAGAATAGTAAGGGTGAGGCTAAACAGAGTGGTGAACTTCTGGGCCTGCCAGCAGCTGGTGTCTGGTGAGAAATTAAAAGTGGTGCGAGACTAGGCCTCACCAATACCTAGATGCTAGATGATGACAAATCTTAAATTCTGCAGGCATCAGGAGGATGGAAAAGCATGTAAGGCCAGGGAGCAATGTGACCAAGGGTATCTTGTAGCAAGCTGCCCCTGCTGCAGTGTGGGTGAGGGCCCAGAAGCCTGGTCTGTTCGGAGGCTGTTGCAGTCATTCCAAGGGAGAGGATGAATGAGGCTTCTCCAACTGTCCCTTGCCTTTGCATTGAGGGAAGGAACTAAGAACATGCCAGACATTTGGAGTGCAGTGAGGGAATTGTCCAGTTCTGATTATCTGGGATTGCTTGCTTGGGCACTGTCATACCCTATGCCCTCCTTTGTCCTGCCCCATCCAGTCCTATCCTGACAGAATGTGGCATCAACATCTCTTTTTTAGCTCCTGATGTCCCAGATTTCCATCCCAATGAGAGATCCCTCAGGACCATTCCTCATGTCAGTGGACCACTGTTTCTCCATCAGAGGCCAGGGCACTGTGATGACAGGGACCATCCTCTCAGGTTCCATCAGCCTCGGCGACAGTGTGGAAATTCCTGCTCTCAAGGTCAGTCTTACCTTGTCCTTGCTTTTGCCCTCTTTCTCTAGTGGCAAGGGAGAGGGATGATCACTTTGTTTTCAGCTACTAAGCGTGCTGGTTCTGCTTTCTGGGACTGGCCAGCTGGCTCTGCTCTACCATCTCCTTTCATGCCTTGCTTGGATTCTAGAAGTACCACTCCCCTGATTCTTATAACATCTGTTTTTGGAGGTCCATGGTGTGCCGTGATGAGTCTCCCAAGGTTCATCCTTATAGCTCATCCTTTATATCCTCTATAGATAATGAAACAGGCTCTAGAAGGTGTATTGGGCCATGTGGTCAACAAGTGAGGTGCTAGGTGTAAACCCCCTTTCTGCAAGCACCTTGTGTCAGAGTGGCTAGTACATGCGGACTGATTTCTGGCTGCCTTTTGCTTAAATTACAAAAATTTCAGATTAAACACAATTAGAATCTTGTGTTGCTCAGTCATATAGTCTGGAATACATCTAGATGAGTTTCATACTCCTAGTGACCACTGGCAGATGCCATGTCATTCCTCAGGACTCCTGTGAGAAGGATGGACAGCTGGGTGTTTCCCCATCTCCTCCACCTGGTAAATTCTGGCTAGCTCTGATTTAAAAGATGTCCAGTGGCCTTGATACAGCTTTTCTTCATTGGGATTTTCTTATGACTTTAGTATTCTAGAGAGGAAAAACTTATAGCTTCCTTTACTACCCTTCCCCTTCAGGGGGAATAAAGGTAGGGAACAAGGCTAGTTAGAACTCAAAAGAGCCTCCCAGGAATTCAGGGTCCAGGGAAGTTCTTTAGTTCTATAGGAACCCAGAGTACAGGGAAGTGGTGGCATGCACTTGGCCCTGTGTGTACAACAGGGACAATGCCAGCTGCTGATGTACTCACAGCTCTAGGTAAATGAATTCGGTTTTCATGCTAATTGAGAATTCTTCCTGGAGGGCTGTATCGATATGGCTCACTCGCTGTATTAGGGTTCACCAGAGAAACAGAACCAAAAGTGTGTGTGTGTGTGTGTGTGTGTGTATGTGTGTGTGTGTGAGAGAGAGAGAGAGAGAGAGAGAGAGAGAGAGAGAAAGAGAGAGAGAGAGAATAAAATCCAGAGGGTGTACCAGCAAAACAGAGATCCAGGGAAGAGCTGCATTTGAATATAAAGGCTGGCAGAATCCTCTTCTTCTAGGGAGGTCAGATTTCTATTCAGGCCTTCAGCTGATTGCATTGGGTGCATCCTCACTGTGGATGGTCATTTGCTTTACTTAGTCTATCCATTTAAATGTTAATCTCATTCTAAAACATCATCACAGAAACATCCTGGATAATGCTTGACCAAATATCTGGGTACATTGGTACAGCCAAGTTGACACATAAAATTCACCATTACATTGGGGCAAGGAGGACCATCATTTCAGTATCTGCTCTGAGCAAGGGGAGGGCAAGGGAGCACCTGTGACTTGTGTTGGCCATTCCTGATCTAGGGCAGCCGAAGAGGATGTAGGAAAGGGGCATTTCAGGGGTGAGAGGAATGGCCAGGGCTTCCCCAGTAAAGGAAATCTCAGGTTTAAATCTGCCCCCTCCACTCAATTTATGGTGATGTGACTGTTGTTTCCTCTTGCAGAAGTGGGGGTAACAGGGAAGAGTTTCTTGACCTGAGAGGACCAACCAAAGAAAAGCTTCTTTTATAGACTTAAGGCTGGCCAGGTTCCAGGGCTCCTTGGTATGGCAGCAGGAGTTGGAGGGTGAGTCCCTTCCCTTTTGAGTTCTGGGGCCTTCCCTGATTGTGGATCATCATTCCCTCCTTCACTGACTTTTGTGGATCCTCCTCTGAAGACCATTAGTCCTGGATTAAATCAAATCCATTTTGTCCAGGGACTAAATGTGTTAATCTTAAAAAAATAAAGTGCAAAAATTTGAAAATAAACTAAACTTATATTTATTTAACAAAATTAAGATTATAATAGTGACTGTGTGTTAATTCTTAGCTGGAACAGAGAATAAATCAAATTCTAAATTTCTTTTCATTCTTTGTGCTCCCTTAGGCAGGCTCCTTGGGACCACCCTAATCTAATATCCCTCTGCCCTGGGAGAATATATGTCTGCAGTCTGGGAGAATAGCTGGGAGAGGAAAGAGGTGTCAGAAGATGGCTCTGTGGGAAACAGACTTTGAATTGGGAGTACCTGAGGCTCCAGAGCAGTGGTTCTCAACCTTCCTAATGCCGTGACCCTTTAATACAGACAGTTCCTCATATTGTATGTGGGCATATCTACATGTGGGCAGACCCACCTGGAGACTGATAGAGGAGTGGTGTCTCGGTTCCTAAGACCATTGGAAATATGTGTTTTCCAATGGTCTTAGGCTACCCCTGTAAAAGGGTTGTTCAATCCCCAAAGGGGTCGTGACCCACAGGTTGAGAACCACTGCTCTAGAGGGAAGAAAAGGTGTGTGATGATAGGATCAGGGGCTGCAATGTTAGGACCAAGGGTATGGGGGAAGGCTGAGACAGAGGTAGTTGGCCATGTTAACTAGACAGGTATGTCCGAGTGAGGATGTGTTCTGAGGTCTTTGGCTACTCTTCTTGTCCTTGCCTATTGAGTATGTGGAAAGTACTTTGCAAACAAATTTAATGCTCTTACTGCTTTTGTGTACCTGTTTTCCCCCAGCCTATTTTTTATCCCTCCTGGTATCAATGTCTGTGATTTTCTGATTTACTAGTCAAAGAAAGCAGAACTGTGAGCAATGAAATTGGATACTTAGCTGAGGAGTTTTTCAAGCAAAATGTGAAAGGTGCAGTTTAGTTCTTTGCTACTTGTAATAAATGTGACAGGAAGGGAATGGATTAAAGGAGGAACTCTTAGCAAAAAGGAATCAGTACTTGATGATTTGGGAGGGTCTTAACCTCTCCAGATTCCAAAGGATGCTACAGGTAGGAAATTCTCTTTGAGAAAGCATGCTCTAGTGAAAGGCCAAGGGAAAAGCTGGACAACCTTTGCTGAAGAGATGAGGTGTGTGACTTAAGGATTTAATCAAACATCTCAGCAGAAGCCAGGAAGAAAAGTAGGCTTATCCTGAAAGGATCTGTGGAGAACCCTTTTGTTTAATGGCATAGATCCCCTTGACATACATGAAAGATCCACAAGGTCTTTTTGAGAATGTTACATCAGCAAAAACACTGCCAGCCTGGACTGAAAGCAACAGAGACCTGAAGAAATGGAGGGAAAAAAAGCATTTCAACTTCTGGTATTCTGTATACAGGGACTGGACTGATAGAACTACTCAGCTATAAATACATGTTATCCTTCAAGAAAAGGAAGAATGACTCCAAAGGCAGAGCTGTATATGCAAAGGTAGAGGCCAGAGAGGCAGGCCCAGAGTCGGGCCAGTGGAGCCTCTGTGGGTGCAGAGGGCAGAGGATCAAGCCACAGAAGGCCGTTTTCAGGCCTGGAAAACTAATGGGATTTGATTTCCTTGGATTTCAAACTTGCTTGGAACCAGTGACCTCCCATTTTCTTCTTATGCCTGTATTTTAAAAGCAAATAATTTGTTTTCTAGTTTCACAGATCCATAGATGGATCATTTTGCACTAGGATGGATCACACCAGTATCATCCATGCCTAATTAGGTGACTTAGATGATGAGATTTTTAATGAGAGTTTGGATTTAGAGTTAATGCTGTAATGGGGAGCATTTAGGGATGTTGGTATGGGGTAAAAATATTATGCATATGGAATGGACGTTATGTTTCGGGAACCAGAGGGTAGACTATAGGGAGTTGAATTGTGGCCCACAAAAAGAACGTCAGAATATGACCTTTTGGAATAAGAGTCTTTGCAGATGTAATTAATGTAAGAATCTCAAGATGAGATAATCTTGATTATGGTGGGCTTTTTATTCAACTATGAGTGTCCCATGACTCAAAGATTCACAGAGAATAGGTCATATGAAGCTGGAGGTTGAGACAAGTTATGCAGCCCTAAGCCAAGGAATGCCAGTGCCACCAGAAACTAGGAGAAAGGTATGGAAGAGATTTTTCTCTCAGAGACTCTAGAAGGAACCAATCCTGTTGACACATTGATGTAGTACTTTTAGCTACCAAAAGTACAAAAAAATAAATTTCTATTGCTTTAGGCTACCAAGTTTGTGGTAATTTGTTATGGCAGACCCAGGAAACTAACATAGATTTTGGATGGAAAGTGCTGAAGTAAAAAAATACCCTAAGTTTTTTATAATCTTGGGCAGCTACCTGAACTCCTCTGACCTTTGACTTTCTGGTGAAGAATCACAATCTCCAGCTCACCTTCTAGTTTTGGTGTGAGGGCCACGTGAGCTGAGTGATCATTAGCATTAAAAGGCTTCGCAAGTTAATGGTAGAGTCAGATTATTTGCATACTGATGGCTAACTCTGCTCATTTCTTCCTTTCCTGTGATTCCCATCCAACAGCAGAATACCTATGCTCAGGGGGATTAAGCAACTGGACACCAGAGCCAGAGTTTGAAGTCATTTATCCATCTCCAAAGACAAGGCTCTATCCCCATTACCTGCTGCTCCTGTAGCTCCCAAGAAGACCGTAGGGCCATTGGTATTTCATCTCTGGACAAGGACCCTCCAACCTCTTGAATAGCTTTGTAAGTGAGCCAGTGTGCCCTCCTAAGGCCTCTCTCTGGTCATGGAGCTCCTGAGGTTCTGAGCTCCTGACTTCTCACCCCTGCCCTCCAGTAACCAAATTGGCAACTAGTGCCTATTGTGCACTGGGGAGATTGCAGGGTAGGACTTTTAAACTTATATGGCCCTCCTCCCAAACCCAGTGACATCCGCGTCAGATTTCACTAATTGACTTGGGCACATCTGACCACTTGAACTCCCTCAGAGGCAGGGCACAGCCATTCCAAATAAATGGTTGCATTCCCCTCCTGGCCAGGGCTTTCCTGCCAGAGCTTGTCAGAACCTGGCCCCTGTTTCTGCTGCCCATGTTTGTTCCCAGCTGGGGCCCATTAATTGATTGAGGGAATGCTGGGGAACAGAGAATGAAAGGAAAACCAGATCCTATTTAGACCTCAGAATGGTGTAAATGCCATACATCCTTAGATTCACCAGCCTCTCTTCAGGCTTTTTGGCTCTCTCTATCCTCAGCCTGGGAAATCCCTCTGGTAAGATTTGATCTTAGGATTTAGGTCAGTAATGTTTCCAGTGATGACTGGCTATCAGTGTTGTAACATCCAAAACTCTCAGAATCACAGACCATGGAGAAAGAGAGAGCAAGGAGAAAAGTGAGAGGTCTGTGAGTTCAGAGTGACCACAGGCAAGTTACTCAGCTTCTCTTTGTTTCACTAATTCCTCACAACTTAGAAACCCCTGTGTGTTGCCCAGTGTTGGGGCCTATGGAAGAGGAGCAGAGGGGTGTGGTGCCACCTTAGGATGATGGACTGTAAGTCTCTAGCACAGAGGAAGCTGATACTCTTGTCATCTTTATTGTTGCATTCAATATGAATTTATGTTTTGGGTTCCAGATGTAGTAAGTGGCAGGGTTCTTTCCTGGTTGTAAGGAAATAGTTCTTAGGGTTTGTGAGTGAGTTATTGAAATGGAAACATGCTTCCCCATGGTCCAGTGTGACTCCCATCTGTTTTTCCTCAACCTACTTTTTGAACCTCTTGGTATCAATGGCTGTATGATTTTCTGATTTACTAGTCAGGGAAAGCAGAACTTGTAAGCAGTGGACTTGGATATTTGGCTGAGGAGGGCCTTACCATCAGGCTTTTTCTCTCCTACCTTGGGAGCACTGCTTGTATCCAACCTCCCCTAACTCACACCAGGACCACTGCCAGATCCTGTTCCCTTCCCTGTCTTGTGCATCAGCCTCCCTAGCCCCCTCAATTTGCTGGTGAGTCACCCTCATCTCAGGGATGAAATCTGAAGTGATTTGTGTAACCCGGAGGGCAGAGCAAGGTTTTGTTTTTGTCACCTCTCCAGCCTCTTTTTTATTCCAGAGCCATACAAGATCACTCCTGCTTTTAGTGTATTAGGCAGGACACTGGTCACAAGTGAGAGAATTCCAACTTAGACTGGCTTTAACATGATAGGAGATGCATTGGCTCAGTTAGTGAGAACATCGGGTTGGGAGGGTTCTGGTGCCTCCCTCCAGATGTGTTTTGTGCAGGCCACTCTTTATGGCCTAGTTTCCACAACACTGGCTCCCCATTTCTTCTCCTTCAAGTCCAGGGTATAGTGGGCTATATACTAGTGCTTAGTTACTCTGAGATTAGACCCAGCCAGTGGGGTTGCCCTTCCCCTGCCAGTGACTGGTTACCCAGTTCTGGCCAATGAGATGTGAAGTCTCCTGGGGATTGGGGAGAGGTATCCTTGCCTCTAGGAAATGAACCACAGGAAAAGATAATGTTTCTTCTGCTACACACTGAAGTGAAGAGGGGTGTGAGGCCTGAATTTAAGGGGGTAAGCAGCCTTCTTGTTACCAACTTGAGTTGGTAACAAGCAAAAAGAGGCTAGAGGAAAGAGGAAAATGGCCTGAAAGCAGTGTCTGAGTCCTGATGGACTTGCTGTTGGGACAGAAATTGTTTCCTTACTGTTCAATCAGGCTGTCTGCTCCTTGGGATAGAAGGAACAAAGCTTTTCCAGGGGTTATTACAGTTATAGAATGGGACGTTCTTGGCCTGGCTGGACCAGAAACTCATCCCTGTGGCCAGGGTGAGTGCCACACACTGACTGGACAGGTTGATTACATGTCCCATCCTAGAACTGGAGCAGGAATTGGGAGAAAAGTTCCCAGAGGAGTTGGGATACTATCACTACAAAATAGATGTTGGGCAGGCAAAACTGAGGTGTCCATGCACTTTGTGGTTTCGTGTGTCCTTGTCTCAGTAGCCTGGGCCCTGGTCACAGGGGTTGAGCTTAAGTC
Organism: Molossus molossus; assembly: GCF_014108415.1. Classification (NCBI taxonomy): domain Eukaryota; kingdom Metazoa; phylum Chordata; class Mammalia; order Chiroptera; family Molossidae; genus Molossus; species Molossus molossus. The sequence continues at coordinate 53,918,159 of NW_023425399.1, read as the reverse complement.
CCTCCCTAGCACTTACTTTCTGGGGCAATTTCTTCACCTCCAAGAGTCTGTTTTTTGGTGAGCTACTCATGAAGATTCGAGAGCATTCACGTAATGTGCTTGCAAAGGGGCCTGCATGTGGGCACTGCTATCTTTATCATTTTTATTATCATATGCCACTCTGAATCTTGTGTTTTCCCCATTTACTGTGCCTTTTTTTTTTTAATCCTCACCCAAGGATATTTTTCCATTTATTTTCAGACAGAGTGGGAGGGAGGGAGGTAGGGAGGGCGAGCGAGAGAGAGAGAGAAGGAAACATTGATGTGAGAGAGATACATCAATTGGTTGCCTCACACAGGACCCCGACCAGGGCCGGGGATCGAACTGTAACCAAGGTATGTGCCCTTGACCAGAATAAAATCCACGACTCTGGTCTACAGGTCGATACTCTAACCACTGAGCCAAACTGGCCATGGCCTACTGTGGCTTTTTACTAGACCACAGAATGCAGTGATTAAAGGGTGTGGTGGCCTAAGCCCAGCATGCCCTGCACCCTGAGCACCAGGGTTCTGTGAGACCTTTGCCTCTCCCTAGCCTTTCTGCAGGTTTGGGGATTTAAATCACCTCAGCAGCCAAGTTGTAATATCCTGTTGTTTCCCTTTATAAGGTCTAGCAAAGGAAGGACAGGGGATAGATAAGGACACAGATTGATCTCAGAGTAGGCAGGGAAGTCAAGACAATGTCTCTGTAGGTGCTGTTGTCAAAGGTATGCGTATGGCATCCTGAAGATGTAGCAGACTGCAGCAAGCTGCCTCTCTGCAGGCTTTTCCCTGTGGAATTCCTCCAACCTGTCCTTAGCTCTCAATCCCAAATGAGTGGTGTGCCCTTTGACATCATTCCCCGAGAATCTACTACAGATTCCACTTCCAGAAGACCTGTTTCTCTTTCATTCTTTTGTGTATGTGTCTCCCTTTCTTTCTGAGAATGGTTTTTCATGCTGACATGTCCATCCACAGTGATGGTATTGATATGCTGATACTCACAGCCCAGGCCGAGTTGCTGGTGGCTGGATGAAACAGGCTGCATGTGCAGTCTAGCTGGGCTCCAGCACTCTCCTAGTTTAGTGTGAGATGGCTTTTAGAAGCATAAGCTTGGAAACATATAGGGATATTGGCATAGCACAGGGAAGGATGGCTTGTTGGGTATCTGCAAGTAGTGCTATGTGTTGGGCTCTGGTCTTACACCATCTCAGGCTCTCATCCTGTGCTTTCAACAATTGTGTGGAAGCTCTGCTGTCCCACATTTTTTTTTCTCTTTATTTTCTGTCATCATTTATCCCCCTGTACCTTCTTTCACTTCCACCCCCACTCCCCACAATCACCACACTGTTGTCCTTGTCTATGAGTTCTCTCTCTCTCTCGCTTGCTCTTTTATTAGAGTTTCTTACCTTCTTTTTTTAAAAAATCCTTACTCGGGAATGTTTTTTCATTGATTTTTTAGATAGACTAGAAGGGAGGGAAGGAGAGAGAGAGACACACATTGATGGGTTACCTCCCACAAGACCTTGAGTGGGGCTGAGGATCAAACCTGCAACTGAAGTGTATGCCCTTGTCCAGGAATCGAACCTGCTATTCTTTGGTCCACGGGCCGACAATCTAACCACTGAGTCAAACCGGCCAGGGCGTCTTACCCTCTTTTTTTTGAAAATAAAATTTTTGTTATTGAGAGGAATACAGATGTCCCTCTTTCCCACCCCTATTGCCCCCTTCATCCTGATACTCTCCCGACTCAGGCCTTCACTACCCTATGGTCTGTGTCCTTTGGTAATGCATATATATACATGTAAGTTCCTGAGTTAATCCCCCCCCACCCCCCATTTACCTAAGGTCTGTGAGTCTGTTCCATGTTTCCATACTTCTGTGTCTGTTTTATTAATCAGTTTATTTTGCTCATTAGCTTCCACTTATAAGTGATATCATTATACTTGTTTTTCTCTGTCTGGCTTATTTCGCTTAGCATAATACTCTCAAGGCCCCTCTATGCCGTCTCAAAGGGTAATAAATGCTTCTTTTTAATAGCTGCATGGTATTCCATTGTGTATATGTATCAAGATTTTTATTTTTTATTTTTTAATTAGAAGTGTGAGTTTATTAATTAATTTTTGTTACAGATGTTTCTCCTTTTCCCCCCACCGATTCCCCTCTCCCCCCCCCCCCCCGGCCCTGTCCCCAGTTTGTTGTCCATGTCCACTGTTCATGCATACATGCATATAAGTTCTGTGGTTTATCTCTCCCCCACCATCCCCTCTTCTGGGGATTGTCAGTCTGTACCCCACTTCCACGTCTCTGGGACTACCCCATTCCTCAGACTGTTGTGTTCATTATATGCCACAAATAAGTGAGATCATATGATACTTGTCTTTCTCTTTTTGGCTTGTTTCACTTAGGATGATACTTTCCAGGTCCCTCCATGTCGTCTCAAAGGATAAGAGATCTTTATTTCTTACAGCTGCGTAGTACTCCATTGTGTATATGTACCACTGCTTTTTTATCCATTCCTCTACTGATGGACACTTGGGCTGTTTCCAGATCTTAGCTATTTTGAATAGTGCTGCTACGAACATGGGGGTACATATATTCTTTCTGATTGGTGTTTCAGGCTTTTTAGGGTATATTCCTAGAAGTGAGATTACTGGGTCAAATGGAAGTTCAATTTATAATTTTTTGAGATAACACCATATTGTTTTCCATAGTGGCTGCACCAGTCTGCATTCCCACCAGCAGTGTACTAGAGTCCCCTTTTCTCCACACCCTCGCCAACACTTGTTGTTTGGTGATTTGTTGATGGCGGCCATTCTGACAGGTGTGAGGTGATACCTCATTGTTGTTTTAATTTGTATCTCTCTGATGATTAGTGATGATGAGCATTTCTTAATATGTCTCTTAGCCAATGTATGTCCTGTTTGGACAGGTGTCTATTTAGTTCCTCTACCCATTTTTTAATTGGGTTCTTTGTCTTCCTTTTGTGGAGTTGTATGAGCACTCTATATATATTGGAAATTAACCCCTTATCTGATATATCATGGGCAATTATGCTCTCCCATAAAATGGGTAGCCTTTCTGTTTTGATGATTGTATCTTTCGCTGTGCAGAAGCTTTTGCGTTTGATGTAGTCCCATGTGTTCATTTTCTCCTTTGTTTCTGTTGCCTTAGGTGATGTATCAGTGAAAATTCTGCTGCATATAATGTCTGAAATTTTGTTGCCTGCAGTTTCTTCTAGGATTTTTATGAATTCATGAGTCACATTTAAATCTTTTATCCATTTTGAGTTTATTCTTGTGTAGGGTATAAGTTGATGGTCTAGTTTCATTTTTCTGCATGTAGCTGTCCAAATTTCCCAGCACCATTTATTAAAGAGGCTGTCCTTACTCCACTGAATGCTCTTGCAACCTTTGTCAAATATTAATTGAGCATATTGCCTTGGATCCATATCTGGGTTTTTTGTTCTGTTCTACTGCTCTATATGCCTGTTCTTGTGCCAGTACCAGGCTGTTTTGATTACAGTGGCTTTGTCGTATAACCTGAAATCTGGTAATGTGATTCCTCCAACATTGTTCTTCCTTTTCAAGATTGCTGTGGCTATTCGAGGTCTTTTTTGGTTCCATATGAACTTTTGAAGTATTTGTTCTAGTTCTGTGAAGTATGCCGTTGGTATTTTGATGGGGATTGCACTGAATCTATAGATTGCTTTGGGTAATATGGACATTTTAATGATGTTAATTCTCCCAATCCATGAACAGGGTATATGCTTCAACTTTTTTATATCTTCCTCTATTTCTTTTTTCAATGACCTGTAGTTTTCTGCAAATAGGTCCTTTATTTCTTTGGTTAAGTTTATTCCTAGGTATCTTAATTTATTTGCCGCAGTGGTAAATGGGATTGTTTTCTTAGTTTCTCTTTCTGTGAGTTCTTCCTTGGTGTATAAGAATGCCATCGATTTCTTGATGTTAATTTTGTATCCTGCTACTTTTCCAAATTCATTTATTAAATCTAGTACATTTTTGATGGAGTTCTGTGGTTTTCTACGTATAGTATCATGTCATCTGCAAATAGTGACAGTTTCATTTCCTCCTTTCCAATTTGGATCCCTTTTATTTTTTCTTTCTGTCTGATTGCTGTGGCTAAGACTTCCAGTACTATGTTAAATAAGTATGGCGAAAGTGGGCATCCATGCCTTGTTCCTGTTCTTAAGGGAAATGCTTTTAGTTTTTGCCCATTGAGTATGATGTTGGTTGTAGGTCTTTCATATATGGCCTTTATTATGTCTAGATATGATCCCTCTATACCCACATTGCTGAGCGTTTTTATCAGAAATGGATGCTGGATTTTGTCGAAGGCTTTTTCGGCATCTATTGATATGATCATGTGGTTTTTATTCTTCATTTTATTTATGTGGTGTATCACGTTTATTAATTTGCGAATATTGTACCAGCCTTGTATCCCTGGGATGAATCCCACTTGGTCATGGTGGATAATTTTTTTGGTGTATTGCTGGAGCCGATTTGCTAGTATTTTGTTCAGGATTTGGCTTCTATGTTCATCAGGGAAATTGGCCTGTAGTTTTCTTTCATTGTAGTGTATTTTTCTGGTTTTGGAATTAGAAATATGCTGTCTTCATAAAACTAGTTTGGAAGTCTTCCTTCTTCTTGAATTTTTTGAAATAGTTTGAGGACAATGGGTGTAAGTTCTTCTTTGAATGTTCGGTAAAACTCCCCCATGAAGCCATCCGGGCCTGGGCTTTTGTTTGCTGGGAGAGTCTTGATTACATCTTCAATTTCTTCTGTTGATATTGGTCTATTCAAGTTTTCTATCTCTTCCTGGTCCAGTATTGGGAGACTATGTGTTTCTAGAAATTTGTCCATTTGGCTTAGATTGTTGAATTCGTTGCCATATAATTGCTTATAGTTGTTGTTAACGATCTTTTGTATTTCTGTGGTGTCAGTTGTTACTTCTCCTCTTTCATTTCTGATTTTGTGTATTTGGGTTCTCTCTATTTGTGTTGGTGAGTCTAGCTAAGGGTCCATCAATCTTGTTTACCTTTTTGAAAAACCATCTCTTTGTTTCATTGATCCTTTGAATTGATTTTTGGTCTCTATGTCATTTATTTCTGCTCTGATCTTTACTATTTCATTTCTTCTACTTGCTCTGGGGTTTTCTTTTTGTTTGCTCTCTAGTTCTTTAAGTTGTGAGGTTAGATATTCTATTAGAGAATTTTCTTGTTTTTTGAGGTAGGCTTGTAGTGCTATAAACTTCCCTCTCAGAACTGCTTTCACTGCATACTATAGATTTTGTGTTGTTGTGTCTTCATTGTAATTGGTTTCCATGAAGTTTTTGATTTCTTCCTTGATCTCCTCGGTGACCCATTAATTGTTTAATAACATGCTATTTACCTTCTATGTGTTCAAATGTCTTTATATGTTCTTCTTGCAATTGATTTCTAGTTTCATGCCATTGTGATCTGAGAAGATGCTTGATATGATTTCAGTCTTCTTGAACTTGTAGAGATTTAGTTTGTGTCCTATCATGTGGTCTGTCTTTGACAGTGTCTCATGTGCACTTGAGAAGAATGTGAATTCTGTAGTTTTGGGGTGTAATTCTCTGTAGATATCTATTAAATCCATTTGGTCTAGTGCTTCATTTAGAATCTCTGTTTCCTTGCTAATTTTATGTCTAGAGGATCTATCCAGTGATGTCATTGGGGTGTTGAAGTCCCCTGGTATGATTGTATTGCTATCGATTTCTTCTTTGAAGTCCTCCAGAAGATTTTTAATATATTTGGTGCTCCTATATTGGGTGCATATATGTTTATCGAGGTTATATCTTCCTGTTGGATAGATTCTTTCAATATTATGTAGTGGCCTTCTTTGTCTCTAGTTATGGCCTTCATTTTGAAGTGTATTTTATCAGATATGAGTATTGCTACCCCAGCTTTTTTTTCTTTTTCGTTTGCTTGGAATATTTTTTTCCATCCCTTCACTTTCAACCTATGTGAGTCTTTTGTTGTGAGGTGGGTTTCTTGTAATCAACATATAGATAAGTCATTCTTTCTTATCCAATCAGCTACTCTGTGTCTTTTTATGGGAGCATTCAATCTATTTACATTTAAGGTGATTATTGATATGTACTTATTTATTGCCATTTTTGTTTAGTGTGGTTCTATTTTTCTTCACATTTCAGCTGCTAATTACAGCAGTCCTTTTAACATTTCTTGCAGTGCTGGTTTGGTGCTAATGTATTCCCTTAGCCTTTTTCTGTCTGGGAAGCTGTTTATTTAATGTTTCATTTTGATTACTTCGTGCCATTCCCTTCTGGCCTGTAGTGTTACTTGTGAGATGTCAGCTGAGAGACTTATGGGGTTTCTTTTGTAGGTAACCTGTTGCTTATCTCTTGCTGCTTTTAGGATTGTCTCGTTGTCTTTAATTTTCGGCAGTTTGATTACTATGTGTCTTGGTGTGGGCCTGTTAGGGTTCTTCTTACTTTGGGCCCTCTGTACTTCTTGAACTTGAAAGTCTTCTTCCCTCACCAAATTCACTATTCCTTCAAATATATTCTCTAACCCTTGCTCATTTTCTTCTTCTTGAGGACTCCTGTGATGCGAATATTATTACGTTTCCAGTTGTCACACAGTTCTCTTAAACTGTCTTCCTGTTTTTTAATCGGTTTTTTTCCTTTTGATTTTCTGATTGTTTATTTTTTTCTACCTTGTCTTCTAATTCACTGATCCAGTCCTCAGCTTCCTCTACTCTGCTTTTTAGACCTTCCAATGTGTTTTTCATTTCTGATATGTCCTTTTTAATTTCCGACTGGTTGATTTTCAACATTTTTATGTCTTTACTCATGCGTCTCATGTCCTTACACATGCTGCTGAGCTTCCTCAAGATCATGGCTCTGAATTCTAGTTCTGTTAACTTGCTTAACTGCACCTCATTTATTTCATTTTTGGTAGAGGTCTCTTGTTCTTTCATTTGGCTTTTGTATCTGTTTTTCACCATTTTGGCTATGACAGTGGGCTTTGGAGTCTGCCAATCTTTCCCTGTGGGTGTTGGTGTTCTGCTGTTTGTGGTTCCCTCTCCTGGGTTTGGATGAGGCAGGGAGGACCCACTCTAACCACCACTGTCAAGTCTTAACTTTCCTCTAGCTTTTTTATTGCCTGGAGGCTATTAGTAGAGATCACCTGAAGAACCTTGGTTTCTGAGTTGCCTGAAAAACTCCCTCTGGTGCTCAGTGTAAGAGGATTTCCTGAGTGTAGGGCAGTTGCTGTTTGTTAATGGGCCTCAATTAACATTGCAATGGCCACTAGGTGGGGTTGAATCTCTGAGGGAGGGACCGCCGCCTCTCCCCAGTGCCCTGGGAAGGAGTAAGATGACCACAGTCCTGGGTGGCTGCACTCAGCAAAAGCTCTGAGCACCCTCCATATCCTGAGTGTCCCCAAACAATTCTAGTCCAGTCTGCCTTCCCTCTGCCAGAGCCCAAGGTGAGTGGCTATTGCCAATTTAGCCTCTGTCCAGACTCTGCGTCATGGAGCTGCCTGGGACTTTTAACCCAATGGCGCTGCTCCCAGCTATGGGCAGCCGAGTCTGCAGCACCAGCTGAGGGCGTAGCCCTCAGCTGAGTTCGCAGGAGTTAGCCGCAGTCGCAGCTGAGGTGGCAGCAGCTTCCTGCTGAGTCCCCTGGTCTCAGCTGAGTCTGTGTGGCACCAGCCGACGGCTTAGCATGCAGCCAAGTTGGCAGCAGCTTTCCACCATGCCCCGTGGTCCCAGCCGAGTTCGCTGGTCCCAGCCCAGGCCGCTGCGGACGGACCGTGGGCTCCTGGTCCCCGCTTGCGTCTTCGCAAGCCTACCAGGATTGAGTCAGTGTCCCTGGTTATGTGGTCCTCCAGGCTGCCTTTTGGTTGTTTCTTCCTGACGATTTGTCTTTATTTTCATTGTAATCCACTTTGGTCCTGGGAGATGGTCTGTGTAGCTCCATTCACTCCACCGCCATTTTTTTCTCCCTGTATCATAGATTTTTATCTGCTCGTCTACTGATGGGCACTTGAGCTGTTTCCAGAAGTTAGCTATTCTGAATAGCACTGCTATGAACAGAGGGGTGCATATATTCTTTGTGATTCTTAGATATAATTCTTAGGAGGGATTACTGGGTCAAATGGCAGATCAATTTTTAATTTTTTGAGGAAATTCCATAATTTTTTTCACAGTGGCTGAACTATTCTTTAGTCCTACCAGCAGTATACTAGGGTTCACTTTTCTCCACATCCTCACCAGCACTTATTTCTTGATTTATTGATGATAGCCATTCTAGTTAATGTGAGATGGTACCTCACTGTCATTTTAATTTGCATTTCTCCGATAATTAGTGACTTTGAGCATTTTTTTCATGTCTCTCTGCCATTTGTATGTCCTGTTCAGCGAAGCATCTATTCAGGCCTTCTGCTCATTTTAATTGGATTATTTGTCTTCCTTTTGTTGAGTTGTATGAGTGCATCATATATTTTGGAAATTAACCCCTTTTCTGATATATCATTGGCAATTATGCTCTCCCAAAAAGTGGGTTCCCTTTCCATTTTGATGCTGGTTTCTTTTGCTGTGCAGAAGAAGTTTTTTAGTTTGATCCAGTCCCATTTTTTAATTGTTTCCTTTGTTTCTCTTGCCCTAGGCATTGTATCAGGGAAAATTCTGCTGTGTGTGATATCTGAAATTTTGTTGCCTACATTTTCTTCTAGGATTTTTATGTTTTCAGGAGTCACATTTAAGTCTCTTATTCATTTTGAGTTTATTCTTGTGTATGGTGTGGTTGTTGGTCTAGTTTTATTTTTTTGCATGTAGCCGTCCAATTTTCCCATCACTATTTATTAAAGAGACTTTACTCCATTGTATGCTCTTGCCCCTTTGTCAAATATTAATTGAGCATAATGACTTTTGTCAATTTCTGGGTTCTCTGTTCTGTTTCACTGACCTATATACCTGTTCTTGTGCTAGTACCAGACTATTTTGTTACAGTGGATTTGTAGTATAACTTGATATCTGGTATTGTGATCCCTCCTACTTTGTTCTTCTTTCTCAAAATTGCTGCAGCTATTTGGTGTATTTTTTGGTTTCAATAAACTTTTGGAGTGTTTGTTCTTGATGTGTGATATATGCTGTTGGTGTTTTAATAGAGATTGCATTGAATCTATAGATTGCTTTGGGTAGTATGGACACATGGCATATTCTTCCATTTGTTTATATCTTCCTCTGTCTCCTTTTTCAAAGTCCTTTAGTTATCTAAGTACAGGTCTTTTATCTGCTGGGTTAAATTTATTCCTAGGTATCTTAATTTTTTAGTTGCAATGTTAAATGGAATTGCTTTTCGAGCTTCTCTTTCTGATAGTTTATTATTGGTATATAAACATGCCATTGATTTCTGGGTATTAATTTTGTATCCTGCTACATTGCTGAATTCATTTATTAAATCTAGTAGTTTTGGTGGAGTCTTCAGGGTTTTCTATGTACAATATCATGTCATCTGTGAATAATGACAACTTTACTTCCTTCTTTCCAATTTAGATGCCTTTTATTTTTCCTTCTTGTCTGATCACTGTGGCTAGGACCTCCAGTACTATGTTCAATAAAAGTGGTGAAAGCAGGCATCCTTGTCTTGTTTCTATCCTTAGGGGAAATACTTTTGGTTTTTGCCCATTGAATATAATGTTGGCTGTAGGTGTGTCATATATGGCTTTTATTATGTTGAGTTATAATCTCTCTATTCTCAATTTGCTGAGTGTTTTTATTGAAAATGGGTGCTGGATTTTCTCAAATGCTTTTTCTGAATCCATTGATATGATCATGTGATTTTTATCATTCATTTTATTTTGTTTATGTGATGTATCACATTTATTGATTTGCGAATGTTTTACTAGTTTTGCATCTCTGGAATAAATCCCACTTGGTCTTTGTGTATAATATTTTTAACATATTTCTGGATCCTGTCTGCTAATATTTTGTTGAGGATTTTAGCATGTATGTTCATTGGGGTATTGGCCTGTAATTCTCTTTCTTTGCAGTGTCTTTTTCTGGTTTTGGAATTAGGATAATGCTCTCCTCTTAGAAAGAGCTGGAAGGTGTTCCTTCCTCTTGGACTTTTTTGGAATAGTTTGATTCAGATGGGTATTAGTTCTTCTTTGAGTGTTTGGTAAAACTCTCCTTTGAAGCCACCCAGACCAGGGCTTTTGTTTGTACGAGTTTTTGATTACTGCTTCAATGTCATCAGTTCTTCTCAGACTATTCAGATTTTCTGATTCTTCCAATTCAATTTTGGAAGATTGGATTTTTTTTAGGAATTTGTCCATTTCATCGAGGTTGTCCAATTTGTTGGCATATAGTTGTTCATAGTATTTTCTTATAATTCTTTTTATTTGTGTGGTGTCATGTGTTACTTTACTTCTTTTGTTTCTGATTTTATTTATTTGGGTCCTCTCTCTGTGTTTCTTGGTGCGTCTGGCAAAAGGTTCATCAATCCTATTTATCTTTTGAAAGAACCAGCTCTTGGTTTCCCCGATCTTTTGTATTGTTTTTTTTACTCTTTATGTCATTTATTTCTGCTCTGATCTCTATTATTTTTTTCCTTCTACATACTCTGGGCCTTCTTGTTATTCTCTTTCTATGTCTTTAAGTTGTAAGGTTAGATAGTTTATTGGAAATTTTTCTTGTTTCTTGAGGTACAACTGTAGTGTCATGAATTTACCTGTTAGTACTGCTTTCGCTGTGTCCCATAGATTTTGGGTTGTTATCTGTTAACATTTTCATGTTTCTAAGACATTTTTTATTTCTTCCCTAATGTCATTGGTAACCCATTCATTGTTTAATAACACAGTATTTAGCCTTCATGTGTTTGACTGTTATTGAGTGTTTTTATTATAATTGATTTCTAGTTTTATGCCATTGTGATCCAAGGAAATGATTAATATGATTTCAGTCCTCTTGAACTCGTAGAGACTTACTTTGTGTCCAAACATGTTGTCCATCTTTGAGAATGTACCATGTGCACTTGAGAAGAATGTATATTCTGTAGCTTTGGGATTAAATGTTCTGTAAATGTCAAATACATTTGATCTGATGTGTTGTTTAGGGTCGCCATTTTCTTGTTGATTTGTTGTCTAGAAGATATATCCAGTGATGTCAGTGGGGTGTTAAAGTCCCCTACTATGATTGTATTGCTGTCGCTCTCTCCCTTAAAGTCCTCCAGAAGTGTATTTATATATTTGGGTGCTCCTATATTAGGTGTATGCATATATGTTGACCAGGGTTATATTCTTTTGTTGTATTAATCCCTTTAGTATTATGAAGTGGCCTTCATTGTCTCTTGTTATGGCCTTCATTTTTAAATCTATTTAGTCAGATATGAATATTGCTACCCCAGCCTTTTCTTCATTTCCATTTGCATAGAAATTTTTTATCCATCCCTTCATTTTCACCTTGTATGAGTCTTTTGCTCTGAGGTGGGTCTCTTGTAGACAGCATATGTATGGGTCATATTTTCTTATCCAATCAGCTATCCTATGTCTTTTGATTGGAACACTTAAGTCATTTACATTTAAGGTTATTGTTAATAGGTACTTATTTGTTACCATTTTTATTCTTTATGCCTATGTTCATCTCTCTCTAATTCTTCTTTTTATAACAGTCCCTTCCGCATTTCTTACAATGCTGTTTTGGTGGTAGTAAATTCCTTTAGCCTCTTTTTGCATGGGGAGTTCTTAATTTAACCTTCAATTTTGAATGATAGCCTGGCTGGAAAAGTAGTCTTTGATTCAGTCACTTGCTTTTCATTGCTTCATATACTTCATGCCACTTTCTTCTGGCCTTCAGTGTTTCTACTGAGAAATCAGGTGACAGTCTAATGGGAGCTCTCTTGTAGGTAACTTTCTGTCTCTCTCTTGCTTCCTTTAAGATTCTTTTTAAAAAATGTTTTAAGGTAACACCATATGGTTTTCCATAGTGGCTGCACCAGTCTGCATTCCCAGCAGCATTGTACTAGAGTTCCCTTTCTCCACACCCTCGCCAATACTTGTTGTTTGATGATTTGTTGATGGTGGCCATTCTGACAGGTATGAGGTGATACGTCATTGTTGTTTTAATTTGCATCTCTCTGATGATTAGTGATGTTGAACATTTCTTCATATGTCTCTTAGTCATTTGTTTGTCCTGTTTATCTCTGTTTAGTTCCTCTTTCATTTGACCCAGTTATCCCACTTCTAGGAATATACCCTAAGAACCCTGAAACACCAATCAGAAAAAATATATGTACCCCCATATTCGAAGCAGCACTATTTACAATAGCTAAGATCTGGAAACAGCCCAAATGTCCATCAGGAGACGAATGGATAAAAAAGCAGTGGTACATATACACAATGGAGTGCTATGCAGCTGTAAGAAAGAAAGATCTCTTATCCTTTGAGATGACATGGAGGGACAAGTATCATATGATTTCACTTATTTGTGGAATATAATGAACATAACAGTCTGAGGAATGGAGTAGTCCCAGAGACGCTGAAGGGGGTACAGAATGACAATCCCCAGAAGAGGGGGTCGTGGGGGAGAGATAAACCACAGAACTTATATGCATGTATGCATGACCAATGGTCATGGACAACAAAGCTGGGGACAGTGCCGGGAGGGAGGAGGGGGGAATCAGTGGGGGGAAAAGGAGAAACATCTGTAACAAAAAAATATATTTTTTTGTCTTTATCATTTGCTATTTTAATTATGATGTGTCTACTTGAGGGGTCTTTTTGGGTTCATCTTGATTAGGACTTTCTGTATTTCCTGGACTTGTGCGAATTTCCCTCACCAGGTTAGGGAAGTTTTCTGTCATTATTTCTTCAAGCAGGTTCTCTATTACTTTCTCCAATTCTTCTCCTTTTGGTACCTCTATGATGCAAATGTTGTTATGTTTCTTATTGTCCCAAAGTTCCCTTAATCTGACTCCTGCCTTTAATTTTTTTTCAGTTGGTGCTCTAATTGGATGTTTTTTTCTACTTTGTCTTCTAACATGTTGATTCGGTCTTCAGCTTTTCTAATCTTCTATTAAATCCTTTCAGGGTACTTTTTTTAAAAAAATGCATTTTTTCTTTATTGATTTGAAAGAGAAAGGAAGGGAGAGGGAAAGAGATAGAGACATCAATGAGAGAGAACATTGATTGGCTGCCTCCTGCATGCCCCATACTGTGGATTGAGCCCACAACCTCAGTATGTGCCCTGATTGGGAATTGAACCGGTGACCTCTTGGTGCATGGTTTGGCACTCAATCAACTGAGCCACACTGGCTGGGCTGCTTTCAATTCTTTATCTGATAAACTGCTTACCTTCATTTCATTTAGTTCCTTTTCTGGTGTTTTCCTTTTCTTTCGTTTGATAGTTGTTTCTTCTCACCGTTTTAGCAGTCTGTAGTTCTGGGCCAGGTGAGGTGCAAGGGGATGTGGGCAGGTCAGTGTGTATCAGATAAGATTACTATGCCTCCCAGTCTTGTGGTTGCTTTTATGTGGGACCCAGTGGGGTAGTCTCCTTGATCTTCTGAGCTGGATGTCTAGGAATGACCATTGTGGGGTTATGTGGGCTCTCCTGTTGAATTTAGTTCTTTTTTTAAAAAAAATTATTTATTTATTTTTATCTTTTTAAACATTTAATTATTTTATTTTTATTACAGTTCTTTCTCCTTTTTGTCCCATTGACTCCCTCCCCCTGTTCCTGACCCCCTGGCATTGTTGTCTATGTACATTGGTTATGGTTATATGCATTTGTTTTTTTATCCCCCCCCTACCCCTTCCTCTGAAGTTTGTTAGTCTGAACCCTACTTCTATGTCTTGGGGTCTATTTTGTTCATCTCCTTATTTTGTTCATTATATTCCACAAATATATGAGATCATGTGCTACTTGTCTTTCTCTGATTGGCTTATTTCACTTAGCATAATACTCTCCAGATTCCTCTATGTCATCTCAAAGGATAAGAGATCTTTCTTTCTTACAGCTGAATAGTATTTCATTGTGTATATGTACTGCTGCTTTTTTATCCACTCATCTATTGGTGGACACTTAGGCTGTTTCTAGATCTTAGTGATTGTAAATAGTGGTGCTATGAACATAGGGGTGCATATATTCTTTCTGATTGGTGTCTCAGGCTTCTTAGGATATACTCCTAGAAGTGGGATTGCTGGGTCAAATGGAAGTCAATTTTTTAATATTTTGAGGAAACACCATATTGTTTTGCATAGTGGCTGCACTAGTCTGCATTCCCACCAGCAGTGTACTAGAGTCCCCTTTTGTTCACACCCTCACCAGTACTTCATGTTTGATGATTTGTTGATGGCAGCCATTCTGGCAGATGTGAATTGATACCTCATAGTCCTTTTAAGTTGCATCTCTCTGATGATTAGTGATATTGAGTATTTTTTCACATATCTCTTGGCCATTTGTATGTCCTGTTTGGAGAAGTGTCTATTTCGGTCCTCTGCCCATTTTTTTTTAATTAGATTCTTTGTCTTTCTTATGGTGAGTTGTATGAGTACTGTATATATTTTGGAAATAAACCCTGTATTTGATGTATTGTTGGCAATTATCCTCTCCCATATAGTGGGTTGTCTTTCCATTTCGGTGGTTGTTTCTTTTGCTGTGCAGACGTTTTTTAGTTTGATGTAGTCCCATGTGTTCATTTTCTCCTTTGTTTCTCTTGCCTTAGGTGTTGTATCAGTAAAAATTCTGCTGCGTGTGATGTCTGAAATTTTGTTGACTACATTTTTTTCTACGATTTTTATGGATTCACAAATCACATTTAAGTCTTTTATTTATTTTGAGTTTATTCTTGTGTATGGTGTAAGTTGATGGTCTAGTTTAATTTTTTTGCATGTAATTGTTCAGTTTTTCCAACACCATTTATTGAAGAGGCAGTCTTGACTCCACTGTATGCTCTTGCCACCCTTGTCAAATATTAATTGAGTATAATGACTTGGGTCAATTTCTGTGTTCTCTGTTCTGTTCCATTGATGTATGTCTGTTCTTGTGTTAGTAGTAGGCTGTTTTGATTACTATGGCTTTGTAGTATAACCCGATGTCTGGTATTGTGATCCCTCTTCCTTTGTTCTTCTTTTTCAAGATTGCTGTGGCTATTTGGGGTCTTTTTTTGGTTCCATATAAACTTTTGGAGTGTTTATTCTAGTTCTGTCAAATATGTTGTTGGTATTTTATTTTATATTTTTAATTAATTTATTTTTATAATTCTTACCCGAGGACATTTTTTAATTTTTTGTTTAGATAGAGCAGGAGGGAGAGAGAGAGAGAAACATCAACGTGAAAGGGACACATTGAGTGGCTGCCACCCACACAACCCAACCAGGGCCGGGGACAAACTGCAGCTGAGGTACATGCCCTTAGCGGGAACTGAACCCAGGTCTCTCTGGACCGCAGGCCGATGCTCTAACTGTTGAGCCAAACTGGCCAGGGCTGTTGTTGGTATTTTAATGGGGATTACATTGAATGTATAGATTGCTTTGGGTAGTAGACATTTTAATGATGTAAATTTTTCCAATCCATGGACAAGTTACATGCTTCCACTTTTTTGTATGTTGTAATATTATTTACTTCAGTGTCTTGTAGTTTTCTGTGAATAGGTCCTTTCCTTTTTTGGTTAAGTTTATTTCTAGGTATATAAATTTTTTTGTTGCCCCATTAAATAGGATTTTTTTTTTTTTTTTTTTTTTTTAGTTTCTCCTCTTTGTTTATTATTGGTGTATAAAAATGCCATTGATTTTGTGGATGTTGATTTTGTATCCTGCTACTTGCCCAATTCATTTATTAAGAATAGTAGTTTTGCCCTGGCTGGTTTGGCTCAAAGTTAGATCGTCAACCTGCGGTCTAGAGAGACCTGGTTTGGTCCCGCTAAGGGCACATACCTCAGTTGCAGTTTGTCCTTGGCCCTGGTTGGGTTGTGTAGGTGGCAGCCACTCTATGTGTCTCTATCATATCGATGTTTCTTTCTATCTCTCTCTCTCCCTTCCTCCCTCTCTATCTGAACAAAAAATGGAAAAATGTCCTCTGGTGAGGATAAAAAAAAAAAGTTTTTTGATGAAGTCTTTAGAATTCTTTGTGTACAATAAATATCATGTCATCTACAAATAACGACAATTTCACTTCTTCTTTCCAATTTGGATCTCTTTTATTTTTTATTCTTGACTCTTTGCTGTGTTAATACTTCCAGTACTATGTTAAATAAGAGTGGTGAAAGTGGGCATCCCTTGTTCCTGTTCTTAAGGGAAATGCTTTTAATTTTTGCCCATTGACTATGATGTTGGCTGTAGGTTTGTCATAAATGGCCTTTATTATGTTGATATATGATTTTTCTTTTCACACTTTGCTAAGAGTTTTTATCAAAAATTGATGCTGGATTTTGTCAAATGCTTTTTCAGCATCTATTGATATGATCCCATGATTTTTATCTTTTGTTTTGTTTATATGGTGTATTACATTGATGAATTTATGAATATTGTAGCATCCTTGCACCCCTGGGATAAATCCCATTTGGTTGTAGTGTATAATTTTTTATGTTTATTGCTGAATTTGATTTGCTAAGATTTTGTTGAGGATTTTGGCATCTATGTTCATCAGGGATATTGGCCTGTAATTTTCTTTCTTGTAGTGTCTTTATCTGCTTTTGGTATTAGGATTATGCTGGCCTCATAAAAAGAGTTTGGAAGTCTTCCTTCTTCTTGAATTTTTTGGAATAGTTTGAGGAGAATCGATGATACTCTCCTGTGTAGCCATCTGGAGCAGGGTACAGATAAAAAAATGGGATTTTATTGATTACTACTTCTATTTTCTCAATGGTTTTTGGTCTGTTTAGGTTTTCTAACCCTTCCAAGTTGAGTTTTGGAATAGTATATGATTTTAAGAATTTTTCCATTTCTCCTAGGTTGTTGAATTTGTTGGCATATAATTGTTTATAGTATTTTCTTACAATTCTTTGTATTTCTGTGGTGTCTGTTATTACTTCACCTCTTTCATTTCTGATTTTATTAATCTGGATTCCTTGTCTTTGTTTCTTGGTGAGTCTAGCTGAAGATCGATCGATCTTGTTTATCTTTTCAAAGAACCAGCTCTTGGTTTCATTGATCTTTAGTTTTGTTTGTTTAGTCTGTATGTCATTTATTTCTGCTCTGATTTTTATTATTTCCTTCTGTATACTAACTTTGAGTTTTTCTTTTTGTTCTCCTTCTAAATTTTTTTTTTTTTTATCCTCACCCGAGGATATTTTTCCATTTTTTGTACAGATAGAGTGGGGGGGGGGGAGAGGAAGGGAGAGAGAGTGAGAAACATCGACGTGAAGGTACACATCGAGTGGCTGCCACCCTCACGACCAACCAGGGCCGGGGACAAACTGCAACCGAAGTACGTGCCCTTAGCGGGAACCGAACCCAGGTCTCTCCGGACCACAGGCCGACGCTCTAACCGCTGAACCAAACTGGCCAGGGCCTCCTTCTAAATTTTTAAGTCGTTGGGTTAGATAGTTTATTATAAATTTTTTCTGTTTCTGGAGGTAGGCCTGTATTGCTATGAACTTCCCTCTCAGGACTGCATTTGCTGTGTCCCAAAGATTTTGTATTGTTGTGTGTTCATTTTCATTAGTTTCCAGGAGTTTTTTATTTCTTTCTTGATCTCATTGATAAACCATTCATTGTTTTAATACCATGCTATCTGGCTTCTATGTGTGTGAATGTTTTTATTATGATTGATTTCAATCTTTTTGAATTTGTGGAAACTTACTTTGTGTCCTAACATGTGGTCTACCTTAGAGAACGTCCCGTGTGCACTTGAGAAGAATGCATGTTCTGCAGCTTTGGGGTGAAATATTCTGTAAATATCAATTATATCCAATGGACCAAGTTCATCATGGATTTGTGTGACTTTTTCCTTCGCCAAATTAGGGAAGTTTTCTTTATATCTTCAAACAGGTTATCTGTTCCTTTCTCCAATTCTTCTTCTTCTGATACCCCTATGATGTGAATGTTGTTATGTTTAGTATTGTGCCAAAGCTCCCTTAAACTCTCCTTTTGCTTTTTAATTTTTTTCCCATTTGCTACTCTATTTGTTTTTTTTTGTTTGTTTGTTTTTTTAACCTGGTTTTTTAACTCACTGATTTGGTCTTTAGCTTGTTCTAATCTACTATTGCAACCTTCTGAGCTATTTTTTTATATCAGCTATGTCTTTTTTTATTTCCACTTGGTTTTTATTCATAGCTTCTATCTTTTATTTTAAAGCTGATGTAGTTCCCATGGAGCTCTTTATAATTCTCATTATATTGCTTGTAGTTCTCACTAAGTTGTTTGAGCATCCTTAAAATCATTGCTTTCAATTCTTTGTCTGCAAATAGTTTGCTTCCATTTCATGTACTTTCTTTTTTGATGATTCCTTCTTTTCTTTCATTTGGTTGTTGTTTCTTTGTCTCACCATTTTAGCAGTTTGGTCATTCTAGGCCCAGTGAGGGATTTTGGGATGTGTTAGGATATGTCGGTGTGTATCAAATAAAGTTGCTGTGCCTTTGTGACTGTTTTGGTGAGTGGTGCCTCTTGCCTGCCGTGGGTCCTGAAGGATTGACAACTGGCTGCTGGTACTGGTCTGTTATGGTAGGCTCTCCTGGGGTCTGTGGGTCCTGCTGGTGTGCTGCTAGGGTGCATGCGTTCAGCTGGTGCTCTGCTGGCGTGCATGGTTCACAGTGGTGTGCTCCTGGACAGAGTGGGTTCAGCTGGTGTGCCACTGGATTACATAGGTCCAGCTGGTGCCTAGCTGGGGTACACTGCTGACTGGTGGCACTCAAATCCTGATCAGTCGCTGCTGATGCTGCTAGGGGCGAGTATCAGTTCCCAGTTTGCACTGCTACTATTGCTGTTGTTGCCAGTGAGTGCTCTCAGCTCCCAATCCTCTGCTGCTGTTGACAGTATGATTCCACTCCTCGTGGACCTCATCTCTACTGGGCTCAGCATCCACAAGAAGCACTCACCCCTGGACACAGTCATTGCTGACGGGAATGCAGAATATAGGTGAACTGTGGAGAGCTTATGCATTGGCCTCAAACTGGCCTGGGCCGAAAGTCACCCAGAGGAAATGTCTATTTTTTTTATGAAACTCTCAGGATTCGTTTTAAATATTAAACCTGTACTTAGGAAATTTGAAGTAATTTTTCATGATTGAACTTAATTATTAAACCAGTGGGAGAGCATGAAACCATTAGCCCATGCTCTTTGCTGATCCTCAGACTTTGCTGCTGCTGGGGGAGTGACTCCACTTCAAATATGCTGCTACAATTTTGGGGGACGGGTCTTGGCTTCTGTTTGGGATGGGGCACCACCTGAGCCTTGCTGCAGTTTGGGATGGGACACCACTCCTGATCAGTCTTTGCTGATGCTGCTGAGGATGGGTCTTAACCGCTGATCTGCACTGCTGCTGCCTGGGGATGGACGTCTGCTCCTGATCCTCTGCTGCCCTCCATGTATATTGGCTCCCAAGCCTCAGCTGCTGTTGGGAGTGGGGGCTCTACTCCCACCAGTCACTGCTCCTATGAGAGAAGGTGCTGGACTTCCATGCTGGCACTGTTGCTGCTAGGGCTGGTGCTAGGCTCTGATCAGGTTGCTGCTGTGGGGGATGCTGCTCAGCTCCCAGCTAGTTGCTGCTTCCCCAAACAGGTACCTTGACAGTGCCATTACTGTGTGCTGGTCCATGTTGACACAGCACAGTTCACTGGTCTGACAGTGCAAGGTACAGTGGTGGAGTCAGGTCTCTTGGCCCTAGCTGGTCCCCATTGCCTCCTCCTAGAGAAGACCAGTGGATCTTCCAAAATGATGGGGCCTTCTGGCCAAGCAGTGAGAAACGTCCTGATAAGTCACTTACCACTGTAGCCAGGTGCTCCTCGTCCACAGCAAAGGAACCCTCTGCCCCACGTTTCTGCATTGCTCGAGGTTGCACTTCCTACTCACGTCCACTCACACTACTCTCACACACTCGCTCACGCTCATCCTCACAACAGTTGCTGCCGGTTTCAAGACCTTTTTTCTGAATTTAGTTCTTTTTTTTTTCATGTTTAATTTTTTTTTTTAATTTTTATTTATTTTTTTTGTTACAAATATTTTACCTTTTTTACCCCATTGGCAACCCCCTCCCAATCCTACCCCTGCCCCATCCCCGGCTTAGTTGTCCATGTCCATTGGTCATGCATACATGCATATAAGTTCTGTGGTTTATCTCTTCTCACCCACCCCCCTCTTCTGAGAAATGTCAGTCTGTGCCCTACTTCCATGTTTCTGGGTCCACTGTATTCCTCAGACTGTTATGTTCATTATATTCCGTATATAAGTGAGATCATGTGGTATTTGTCTTTTTCTGCTTGGCTTATTTCACGTAGGATAATACTTTCCAGGTCCCTCCATGTCGTCTCAAAGGATAAGACATCTTTCTTTCTTACCGCTGCATAGTACTCCATTGTGTATATGTACCATAGCTTTTTTATCCATTTCCCTACTGATGGACACTTGGGCTGTTTCCAGATCTTAGCTATTGTAAATAGTGCTGCTATGAACATGGGGGTACATATATTCTTCCTGATTGGTGTTTCAGGCTTCTTAGGGTATATTCCTAGAAGTGGGATCACTGGGTCAAATGGAAGTTCCATTTTTAATTTTTTGAGGTAACACCATATTGTTTTCCAGCGGCTTGACCAGTCTGCATTCCCACCAGCAGTGTACTAGAGTCCCTTTTCTCCACACCCTCACCAACACTTGTTGTTTGATGATTTGTTGATGGCGGCCATTCTCACAGGTGTGAGGTGATACCTCATTGTTGTTTTAATTTGCATCTCTCTGATGGTTAGTAATGTTGAGCATTTCTTCATATGTCTCTTGGCCATTTGTATGTCCTGTTTGGAGAGGTGTCTATTCAGCTCCTCTGCCCATTTTTTAATTGGGTTCTTTGTCTTCCTTTTGTTGAGTTGTATGAGCACTCTATATATATTGGAAATTAACCCCTTATCTGATACATCATTGGCAATGATGTTCTCCCGTATAGTGGGTTGCCTTTCCATTTTGATGTTTGTTTCTTTTGCTGTGCAGAAGTTTTTTAGTTTGATGTAGTCCCATGTGTTCATTTTTTCCTTTGTTTCTGTTGCCTTAGGTGATGTGTCAGTGAAAATTCTGCTCCATATGATGTCTGAAATTTTGTTGCCTACATTTTCTTCTAGAATTTTTATGGATTCACGGGTCACATTTAAGTCTTTTATCCATTTTGAGTTTATTTTTGTGTATGGTGTAAGTTGATGGTTTAGTGTAATTTTTTTTGCATGTAGCTGTCCAATTTTCCCAATACCATTTATTAAAGAGGCTGTCTTTACTCCACTGTATGCTCTTGCCACCTTTGTCAAATATTAATTGAGCATATTGCCTTGGGTCCATTTCTGGGTTTTCAGTTCTGTTCCACTGGTCTATATGCCTGTTCTTGTGCCAGCACCAGGCTGTTTTGGTTACCGTCGCTTTGTAGTATAACCTGGTATCTGGTATTGTGATCCCACCTACTTTGTTCTTCTTTTTCATGATTGCTGTGGCTATTCGGGGTTTTTTTTTTGTTCCATATGAACTTTTGAAGTATTTGTTCTAGTTCTATGAAATATGTCGTTATATTTTGATGGGGATTGCATTGAATCTATAGATTGCTTTGGGTAGTATGGACATTTTAATGATGTTAATTCTTCCAATCCATGAACAGGGTATGTGCTTCCACTTTTTTATATCTTCCTCTATTTCTTTTTTCAATGATCTGTATTTTTCTGCAAATAGATCCTACACTTCTTTGGTTAACTTTATTACTAGGTATCTTAATTTTTTTGCCGCGATGGTAAATGGGATTGTTTTCTCAGTTTCTCTTTCTGTGAATTCATCATTGGTGTACAAGAATGCCGTCGATTTCTTGACGTTAATTTTGTATCCTGCTACTTTGCCAAATTCATTTATTAAGTCTAGTAGATTTTTGATGGAGTCTTTAGGGTTTTCTATGTATAATATCATGTCATCTGCAAATAATGACAGTTTCACCTCCTCCTTTCCAATTTGGATCCCTTTTATTTTTTCTTCATGTCTGATTGCTGTGGCCAAGACTTCCAGTATAATGTTAAATAAGAGTGGCAAAAGTGGACATCCCTGTCTTGTTCCTGTTCTTAATGGAAATATTTTTAGTTTCTGTCCATTGAGTATGATGTTGGCTGTAAGTCTTTCATATATGGCCTTTATTATGTCCAGATATGATCCCTCTATTCCTACATTGCTGAGCATTTTTATCAGAAATGGATGCTGGATTTTGTCGAATGCTTTTTCAGCATCTATTGATATGATCGTTTGGTTTTATTCTTCATTGTGTTTATGTGTTGTATCACGTTTATTGATTTGCGAATATTGTACCAGCCTTGCATCCCTGGGATGAATCCCACTTGGTCATGGTGAATAATTTTTTTGATGTATTTCTGGATTCGATTTGCTAATATTTTGTTCAGGATTTTGACATCTATGTTCATCAGGGATATTGGCCTGTAGTTTTCCTTCTTCATAGTGTCTTTTTCTGGTTTTGGAATTAGAATTATGCTGGCCTCATAGAATGTGTTTGGAAGTCTTCCTTCTTTTTGAATTTTTTGAAATAGATTGAGGAGAATGGGTGTTAGTTCTTTTTTGAATGTTCGGTAAAACTCCCCCGTGAAGCCATCTGGGCCTGGGCTTTTGTTTGCTGGGAGAGTCTTGATTACCTCTTCAATTTCCTTAGTTGTTATTGGTCTGTTCAAGTTTTCTATTTCTTTCGGGTCCAGTTTCGGGAGACTGTGTGTTTCTAGAAATTTGTCCATTTCGCTTAATAGTCGAATTTGTTGCCATATAGTTGTTCTTAGCAGTTGTTAACCATCTTTTGTATTTCCGTGGTGTTGGTTGTTACTTCTCCTCTTTCATTTCTGATTTTGTGTATTTGGGTTCTCTCTCTTTGTTTCTTGGTGAGTCTAGCTAAGGGTCCATCAATCTTGTTTATCTTTTCAAAAAACCAGTTCTTTGTTTCATTGATCCTTTGAGTTGTTTTGGTCTCTATGTCATTTATTTCTGCTTTGCTCTTTACTATTTCCTTCCTTCTACTTGCTCTGGGGTTTTCTTTTTGTTTGCTTTCTAATTCTTTAAGTTGTGAGGTTAGACAGTCAATTATAAATTTTTCTTGTTTCTTGAGGTAGGCCTGTAGTGCTATGAACTTCCCTCTCAGAACTGCTTTTGCTGCATCCCTTAGATTTTGTGTTGTTGTGTGTTCATTTTCATTGGTTTCCAGGAAGTTTTACATTTCTTCCTTGATCTCCTCGGTGACCCATTCATTGTTTAATAACATGCTATTTAGCCTCCATGTGTTGAAATGTCTTTGCATGTTCTTGTTGCAATTGATTTCTAGTTTCATGCCATTGTGATCTGAGGAGATGCTTGATATGATTTCAATCTTCTTGAACTTGTAGAGATTTAGTTTGTGTCCTATCATGTGGTCTATCTTTGAGAATGTCCCATGTGCAGTTGAGAAGAATGTGTATTCTGTAGTTTTGGGGTGTAATTCTCTGTAGATATCTATTAAATCCATTTGGTCTAGTGCTTCATTTAGAGTCTCTGTTTCCTTGCTAATTTTTTGCCTAGAGTATCTATCCAGTGCTGTCAACTGGGTGTTGAAGTCCCCTGCTATGATTGTATTGTTGTCGATTTCTCCTTGGAAGTCCTCCAGAAGATTTTTAATATATTTTGGTGCTCCTATATTGGGTGCATATGTTTATCAAGGTTATATCTTCCTGTTGGATAGATCCTGTCAGTATTATGTAGTGGGCTTCTTTGTCTCTAGTTATGGTCTTCATTTTGAAATCTATTTCATCAGATATGAGAATTGCTACCCCAGCTTTTTTTTGCTTTCCATTTGCTTGGAAAATTTTTTTCCATCCCTTCACGTTCAACCTATGTGAGTCTTTTGTTGTGAGGTGGGTCTCTTGTAAACAACATATAGACCAGTCATGCTTTCTTATCCAGTTAGCTACTCTGTGTCTTTTTATGGGAGCATTCAATCCATTTACATTTATGGTGATTAGTGATATGTACTTATTTATTGCCAATTTTGTTTAGTGTGGTTCTATTTTTCTTCCCATTTCTCCTGCTAATTATAGCAGTCCTTTTAACATTTCTTACAGTGCTGGTTTGGTGCTAATGTATTCCCTTAGCTTTTTTTTTGTCTGGGAAGCTCTTTATTTGACCTTCTAGTTTGAATGATAGCCTTGCTGGGTAGAGTAGTCTTGGATTCTGATTCTCGTTTTTCATGACTTTGATTGCTTCATGCCATTCCCTTCTGGCCTGTAGTGTTTCTTGTGAGAAGTCAGCTGAGAGCCTTATGGGGTTTCCTTTGTAGGTAATTTATCTCTTGCTTCTTTTAGAATTCTCTCTTTTTCTTTAACTTGTGGCATTTTAATTACTATGTGTCTTGGTGTGGTCCTGTTTGGGTTCTTCTTTCTTGGGACTCTCTGTGCTTCTTGAACTTGAATGCCTTCTTCCTTTACCAAATTAGGGAAGTTTTCTTTCACCCTTTTTTTGAATATATTCTCTATCCCTTGCTCATTTTTTTTCTTCTTCGGGGAGTCCTGTGATGCGAATATTATTACGTTTCCAGTTGTCCCACAGTTCTCTTAAGCTGTCTTCCTGTTTTTTAATAGCTTTTTCCTTTTGTTTTTTTGATTGGTTGATTTTTTCTACCCTGTCTTCTAATTCACTGATCCAGTCCTCAGCTTCCTCTACTCTGCTTTTTAAACCTTCCAATGTGTTTTTCATTTCCGATATGTCATTTTTTATCTCTTCTTGATGGTTTTTAATATCCAATTGGCTTATTTTCAGTGTCTCTATGTCCTTACTCATGCTGTTCAGCTTCCTCAAGATCATGGCTCTGAATTCTAGCTCTGTTAACATGCCTAATTGCTCCACATTGATGTCATCTTCAGTGGAGGTCTCTTGCTCTTTCATTTGGTTTCTGTTTCTGTGTTTCACAATTTTGGCTATCACTGTGGGCTTTGGAGCCTGTTAAGTTTTCCCTGTGGGTGTTGGTGTTCTGCTCTTTGTTGCTCCCTCTCCTGGGTTTAGATGAGTGAGGGAGGACCCACGTTTAATACCACTGTCAAGTCTTACTTTCCTGGTTAAAGTTGCCAGCCCAGGAAAGGTACTGTTATCCTCTAGCTTTTTGCCTGGAGGCTAGCAGTGGAGGTTAGTTGATTAGTTTTGGGTTATCAGTTGATTGAAAAACTCCCTCAGGTGCTCAGCACAAAGGGATTTCAGGAGGGTTGGGTAGATGCTGGTTGTTAATGAGCTTCAATTAGCACTTCAGTGGCCCACAGGGTGGGGTTGGATCTCCGAGCCAGGGGCTGCTGCCTCTCCCCAGAGCCCTGGGAAGGAGCAATCAGGCCACAGTCCTGCGTGGCTGCACTCAGCAAAAGCTCTGAGCGCCCTCCAAATCCCGAGTGTCCCAACTCAGCTCCAGTCCATTCTGCCCTCCCTCTGCCGGAGCCCAAGGTGAGTGGCTGTGGCTGTTTTAGCCTCTGTCCCGGCTCTGTGCTGTGGAGCCGCTTGGGAGTGTGATCTGAGGGCGCCACTCCCAGCTAAGGCCGCTGCCCCCATCTCGAGCCTTCGCAAGCCTACCAGGATGGAGTCCGCGTTCCTCGTTATATGTTCCTCGCAAGCTGCTTTTTTGTTGCTTTTTGCCATCAATTTGTCTCTGTTATAGTTGTAATTTCAATTCACTCTGCCGCCATTTTTCCTCTCCCTGAATTTAGTTCTTGATTGCTGTTGTCTGTCTGTGGATGGGCTCAGCCCTCAGTGTGTTGACTGTATGTCTCATTCCTGACCCTGTCATGCCAACTGTTGTATCGGTGTTGACAGAAGTAAACAAAACAAAACCAGACCAAACCAAAAAGAACCCCATCCCCCAAAATATATCAGCATTAACAATAATATATCAATAGCCTCAACAAAAAGATAAAAAGAGAGACACAAAAAAAACAAACTCACACACTCACACAAAAATAATACTAGGAGGAACGAGACCAAAAGAACTAGAAGAAGGAGAAAAAAAAAAAGTAAATAAGGCAAGGCAAAACCAGAGCAAACCAAAAAGAACCTGAGAAAATTATCAGAATCAACGATGATTAAAAACACAAGTTTCAAGAATAAGATTAAAAGACAAATAAACAAACTGAAACACACACACACACACACACACACGGAATACTAGATGACATGAGACCAAAGGAATTAGAAGAATATATATATATATTTAAAAGCACCTGAAAAAATATTAGCATCAATGGTGACGAAAACACCAGCCTCAACAAAAAGATGAAAAGACGAACATACAAACAAAACACACACACACACACACACACACACACACACACCACAAAAAATAAATACTAGATGGCATGAGACCAAAATAATTAGAAATTAGAAGGGGGAAAATATATATGAAGGTAGAGAAGGTAATGCAAATTAGACCAAACCAAAAAGTAATTGAAAAATATATCAGCATCATTATTGAAAGCACCAGTCTAAACAAAAAGATTAAAAGACAAGCAAACAAACAGAAAACACACACATACACACACAGAATACTAGAGGGTGTGAGAGAAAAATAGTTAGGAGAAGGAGAAAACAAAAAAAATTTGAGAGCAAGGAAGGCAGAGACCAGAAAAAATAGAGTATGTATAAAAACTGAAAGGTAAAAAATTATGACAGAAATGATGATAATGTAGAAAGTAGTAATACTAAATTGAATAAAATATAGAATAGGAAAGTAAAAATTGGGAAAAGAAAGAAAAAAATGGAATGAAAAATAAAAATAAAAAAATGCACACAAAAACAACAACCAAAATCCCACCTTGGATCTTCTATTTATGGAGCTCACTGGATTTTTCTCCAGTGTTGTAGGATCTGGCCCCTTGCCGTATGGATCACTGTCCCCTTGGGCAGATCTCTAGTGCTGGACAATGTAAATCACTGTCCCTGCCTGTCCCTCAGCCTCCTGGCTGAAGTCCTGCAGGGCAGGATTCCAGTTAGTCCTTTAGGCGGGCTTCCCTAGCCCAGAGACTGTGTCTGCTTCAGGCTTGCCCCTTGAATGTGCTTGTTCTGGGATGCTTTCCCTTTCCACTTGGCACTGGGCTCTGCAGGGTATCAGGTCCAGTCAGGATGGGTTAAACGGATTTGTCCTGGGGGTGGTACCTGTAGTTTATAGGCGGGAAAGGCAGTCTTTTCCTCTCCTTCCAATGCCTAAACTCTTCCTGGGTTGCTGGCACCCCCTGGTTCCCACTTCAAGGGGTAAAAAGGAGAGAGAGAGAAAAAAAAAAATGCCCTGCTTGGCTCTTTAATCTTTCAGAGTGGCAAGCTCTTGCTTGGCGGGGCTTCTGCCCAGGCTTCCATCTGGTCAAATGTCATCCAGCCCAGTGCCATCCAGCCCAGCCACTGGGATACCAGTTTTCTGTCCATAGTTGTTCTCTATGTGGGTGAGGGGACACCTCCTCTTTGCTCAAGGTGTGGAGGAATGTGCCTCTTTTCCCAGGCACTCTGGCTGGCGCCCATCAAAGTTCTTTCAATGAATACTCAGCCCTCCAGATTCACTGCTGTGTGATCTGCTCAGATCCCTCTTCAGGTCTGCTCTTCCACGTTGTGGCCCCTCTGATGCCCACAATCAGGGTGAACTTACCAGGCTGGTGTTGTAACCATGCACTTGCTTTTAGCCTGGGATAGTGCTGAGTCCCCATCATGGGCCAAATTATTTCTAATTCCCACCGTCTGATGATACATGGGCTCCTGTTTTCTTCTCTATTGCTCTCATTTGGGGATCTCCGTGTAGCTGAGTCCCCCGTCTTCCAGAAGACAGGAGCTGCACTGCTGCACCTTCCTTCTGTCTTCCCAGCTGCACTGCACAGTTGCGTGTTTGCTCACCCACTTTGCATCTTCTCCTGTCACCTCTCCATGCTCCCCACTTGCAGTATTTTCAGTCAGCTATTTTCAGGTGGTTTTTTTTTTTTGTTTTTTTTTTATCCTCACCCGAGGATATTTTTCCATTTTTTGTACAGATAGAGTGGGAAGGAGAGAGAGGAAGGGAGAGAGAGAGAGAAACATCGACGTGAAGGGACACATCGAGTGGCTGCCACCCGCACGACCAACCAGGGCCGGGGACAAACTGCAACCGAAGTACGCGCCCTTAGCGGGAACCGAACCCGGTTCTCTCCGGACCGCAGGCTGACGCTCTAACCGCTGAGCCAAACTGGCCAGGGCTCAGGTGGTTTTTAAGTGGAATGTTCTTCAGTTTACCCTTAAGTCCGGTCCTGTGCTAGGAGCAAGTGGACTGAACTTCCTTACTGCTTCAATTTCACTAGTTGTAATCTGTCTATTCAGATTCTCTGATTCTTCTTCATCCAGTTTTGGAAGATTTTGTTTTTAGGAATTGATTCACTTTGTCCAGATTGTCCAACTTGTTCACATATAGTTGTTTGTAATATTTTTTTTATAATACTTGGTATTCGTTTGATGTCAGTTGTTACTTTTCTTTCATTTCTGATTTTATTTATTTAAGTCCTTTCTCTTTTTTTTCTTTACAAGTCTGGTTAAAGGTTTGTCAATCTTGTTTATCTTTTCAAAGAATTAACTCTTGGTTTCATTGATCTTTTGTATTTTTTTTTAACCTTTATTTTATTTTTTTCTCTGGTCTTTATTATTTTCTTCTTTATGCTCACTCTGGGCTTTCTTTCTTGTTCTTTTCTCAAGTACTTTTTAAGTGTAAAGTTAGATTGTTTGTTTAAGCTTTTCTTATTTCTTGAGGTAGGCCTGTAACGCTATGAATTTTTCTCTTAGGATTGCTTTTCCTGTATCCCGCAGATTTTGCATTATTGTGTTCTCATTTTCATTTGTTTTAAGGTGTCTTTTGATTTCTTCCTTGGTCCTGTTGTTAACCCATTCATTGTTTAGTAATAGGTTATTTAGCCTCCATGTCTTTGTGTGTTTTACAGTTTTCTTCTTGTGATTGATTGCAAGTTTCATAGCATTATGGTCAGAGAAGAGGCTAGATATAATTTCAGTTTTCTTAAATGTATTGAGACTTGTTTTGTGTCCTAACATGTGGTCTATCCTTGAAAATGTTCCATGTGTACTTGAAAATAATGTATTTTCTGCTGCTTTGGAGTGAAATGCTCTGGATATATCAATTAAATACATATGATGTAGTATGTCATTTAAGGCCATCTCCTTGTTTATTTTCTGTCTGAAAGATCTATCCATTGATGTCCCTGGGATGTTAAAATTGCCTACTATGACTGCATTACTGTCAGTCTCTCTTTTTATGTCGGTAAGCTATGCTTTACATATTTAGGGGCTCCTATTTTGGGTGCTGAATATTTAAAATTGTTATATATTCATGTGGGATTGCTTCCTTTATTATTATGTAGTGCCTTCTTTGTCTCTTACTAAAGCCTTGTTTTTAAAATCTATTTTGTCAGATATAAGTATTACTACACCAGCTTTTTCCTCCCTTTCCATTTGTATGAAATATCTGTTTGCATCCCTTTATGTTGTTGTTTTTTTACCCTCCTCCCAATCCTGCCACCCCCCAACCCCCACACTCCAAGCATTGTTGTTTATGTCCACTGGTTATGCATATATGCATATAAGTTCTTTGGTTTATCTCATCCTTCCTCCCCCACCCTTCTCTGAGGTTTGTGAGTCTGAACCTTCCTCTGAGTCTTTTTTGTTCATTGTATTCCACAAATAAGTGAGATCCTATGGTATGTGTCTTTCTCTGATTGGCTTATTTTGCTTAGCATAATACTCTCCATGTCCCTCCATGTCATCTCAAAGGATGAGAGATCTTTCTTACAGCTGCACAGTGTTCCATTGTGTATATGTACCACAACTTTTTTTGCACTCATCTGTTGATGGACACTTGGATGTTTCCAGATCTTAGCAATTGTAAATAGTGCTGTGATGAGCATAGAGGTGCATATATTATTTCTGATTGGTGTTTCAGGCTTCTTAGGATATATTCCTAGAAGTGGGATCACTGGGTCTGATGGCAGTTCAATTTTTAATTTTTTGAGGTAACACCATATTGTTTTGCATAGTGGCTGCACCAGCCTGCATTCCCATCAGCAGTGTACTAGAGTCCCCTTTTCTCCACACCCTTGCCAGCACTTGTTGCTTCATGATTTATTGATGGCAGCCATTCTGGCAGGTGTGAGATGATACGTCATAGTTATTTTAATTTGAATCTTTCTGATGATTAGTGATGTTGAACATTTTTTCATATGTCTCTTGGCCATTTGTAAATCCTTTTTGAGAGGTGTCTATTTAGGTCCTCTGCCCACTTCTTAATTAGGTTCCTTATCTTCCTTTTGTTGAGTGGTATGAATACTCTATGTATTTTGAAATTAATCCCTTATCTGATGTATCATTAGCAATTATTCTCTCCTATCTAGTGGGTTCCCTTTCCATTTTGATGGTTGTTTCTTTTGCTGTGCAGAAACTTTTTAGTTTGATGTAGTCCCATATATTAATTTTCTCCTTTGTTTCTGTTGCCTTAGGTGATGTATCAGTGAAAATTCTGCTGCGTGTGATGTCTGAAGTTTTGTTGCCTACATTTTCATCTAGGACTTTTATGGATTCATGAGTCACATTTAACTTTTTTATTTATTGAGTTTATTTTTGTGTGTGGTGTAAGTTGTTGGTCTAGTTTTATTTTTTGCATGTAGCTGTCCAATTTTCCCAACACTATTTATTAAAGAGGTTATCTTGACTCCATTGTATGCTCTTACCACCTTTGTCAAATATTAATTGAATATAATGTCTTGGGTCAATTTTTGCATTCTCTGTTCTGTTTCATTGACTTATATACCTGTTCTTGTGCCAGTACCAGGCTGTTTTGATTACTATGGTTTTGTAGTATAACCTGATATCCGATATTAAGATTCCTGCTACTTTGCTTATGTTTTTTTTCAAGATTGCTGTGGCTATTCTGGGTCTTTTTTGGTTCCATGTAAACTTTTGGAGTGTTCATTCTAGTTCTGTCAAATATGTTGTTTGTATTTTAATAGGGATTGCATTGAATCTATAGATTGTTTTGGGTAATATGGACATTTTGATGATGTTAATTCTTCCAGCTCATGAACAAGGTATATGCTTCCACTTTTTTTGTTGTTGTTGTTACATACCCCTAGCCAGAATCAAACCCGGGACTCTCTGGTCCGCAGGCCCATGCTCCAACCACTGAGCCAAACTGGCCAGGGTTTCTTCCACTTTTTTATATCTTTATTCCTTCTTTCAATGTCCTGTAGTTTTCTGCAAATAGATCCTTTACTTCTTTAGTTAAGTTTATTCCTAGGTGTCTTAATTTTTTTTTTTTTTCTTGCCACAGTGGTAAATTAGATTGGTTTTTTTTTTTAGTTTCTCTTTCTGTGAGTTCATGATTGGTATGTAAGAATGCCATAGATTTGTTGATGTCTTTTGTGTCCTGCTACTTTGCCAGATTTTTTCATTAAATCTAGTAGATTTTTTATGGAATCTTTAGGGTTTTCTATGTACAATATCATGTCATGTGCAAATAATGACAGTTTCACTTCCTCCTTTCCAGTTTGGATTCCTTTTAATTTTTTCTTTATGTCTAACTGCTGTGGCTAAGACTTTTAGTACTATGTTAAATAAGAGTGGGCATCCCTGTCTTGTTCCTGTTCTTAAAATGCTTTTAGGTTTTGCCCATTGAGTGTGATGTTGGCTATAGGTTTTTCATATATGGCCTTTATCATGTCGAGATATGATCCCTCTATTCCCACATTGCTGAATGTTTTTGTCAGAAATGGGTGCTGGATTTTGTTGAATGCTTTTTCAGCATCTGTTAATATGATCATATGTTTTTTTATCTTTCAATTTTGTTTATGTGGTGTATCACATTTATTGTTTTGCAAATATTGTACCAGCTTTGTATCCCTCGGATGAATCCCACTTGGTCATGGTGAATACTTTTTTTAATGTATTGCCGGATCTGATTTGCTAATATTTTGATAAGATTTGGCATTTATGTTCATCAGGGATATTAGCCTGTAGTTTTCTTTTTTTGTAGTGTCTTTATCTGATTTTGGAATTAGAATTACGCTGGCCTCGTAAAATGAGTTTGAAAGTGTTTCTTGTTTTTGAATTCTTTGGAATAGTTTGAGGAGAATGGATGTTAGTTCTTTGAATGTTCAGTAAAACTTTCCCTTGAAGCCGTCTGGACCTGGGCTTTTGTTTGCTGGAAGAGTTTTGATTACATCTTGAATTTCCTTATTTGTTATTGGTCTTTTTAAGTCTTTTATATCTTTCTTCCCAGTTTAGTTTCAGGAGATTACGTGTTTCTAGAAATTTATTTATTTTGCCTAGATTGTCCAATATGTTGGCATATAATTTTGGTAATATGTTTCAATGATCCTTTGTATTTCTATGATGTCAGTTGTTACTTCTCCTTTGTTTCTGATTTTATTTGGGTCCTCTTTTTTTGTTTCTCGGTAAGTCTGGCTAAATGTCCATCAATCTTGTTTATCTTTCCAAAGAACCAGCTCTTTGTTTCATTGATCCTTTGAATTGTTTTTTAGTTTCTATGTCGTTTATTTCTGCTCTATTTTTTACTATTTCATCCTTCTACTTTCTCTGGTTTTTGTTTGTTTGTGTGTTTGCTTTTTTGAAGTAAGTTGTGAGGTTAGATAGGTAATTAGAAAGTTTTCCTGTTTTTTGAAGTAGGCCTATAGTGCTATGAACTTCTGTCCCAGGACTGCTTTCTCTGTGTCCTATAGATTTTGTGATGTTGTTTGTTCATTTTCATTGGTTTCCAGGAAGTTTTTAATTTTTTTCTTGATCTTCTTGGTAACCCCATTCATTGTTTAATAATATGCTATTTAATCTTTATGTATTTGAATGTTTTGGTGTGTTTTCTTTTGTAGTTGATTTCTAGTTTTATGCCAATGTGATTTGAGAAGATGCTTGATATGATTTCAGTTTTCTTAAATTTGTAGAGACTTAGTTTGTGTCCTAATATGTGGCCTATATTTGAGAATGTCCCTTGTGCACTTGAGAATAATGTGAATTCTGCAGTTTTGGGGTGTAATTCTCTGTAGATATCTGTTAAATACATTTGATCTAGTGCATTATTTAGAGTCTCTGTATCCTTGTTAACTTTTTGTCAAGAGCATCTATTTAGTGATGTCAGTGGGGGTTGAAGTCCCCTGCTATGATTGTATTTCTGTTGATTTCTCCTTTGATGTCCTCCAGAAGTTTTCAAATATATTTTGGTACTCCTATATTGGGTGCACATTAGTTTACCAAGGTTATATCTTTCTGTTGCATAAGTTTCTTTCAATATTATGTAATGACCTTTTTTTTTTATCTTTTATTTTAAATCTTTATTGTTGTATGTATTACAGATGTTCCTCATTTTTCCCCCATTGACCCCCTCCTCCCCTGTCCCCCCCCCCCCCACCTTTCCCCATACTATTGTCTATGTCCATTGGTTATGCATATAAGTTCTTTGGTTTATTTCTTTCCACCCCCCAACCCCTTTCCCTTTGATGTTTGTCAACCTAACACCCAATTTGTACTTAATCCTTTTACCTTTCACCCATTCCTGCAATCCCCCTCCCATCTGGCAACCAACAAAATGTTCTCCGTATCTATGAGAATGTTTCTGTTCTGCCTGTTCATGTTGTTTGTAGATTCCATTGTGGATAGATATGTATTCATTGCCATTTTGTTTGTTCATATCTTTTATCTTTTTCTTCAAAAAGACCCTTCATCATTTCATATAATAATGGTTTGGTGGTGATGAACTCCTTTAAATTTTCTTGTCTGGGAAAGTCTTTATATGGCCATGGATTCTAAATGACAGCTTTGCAGGATCGAGTATTCTTGGTTGTAGGTTCTTGCTTTTCATCACCCTGAATATTTCTTGCCACTCCCTTCTGGCCTGCAGTTTATTTTGAGAAATCAGCTGATGGTCTTAGGGGAAGCCCTTGTAGGTAACTAACTGCTTTTCTCTTGCTGCTTTTAAGATTCTCTCTTTGTCTTGAACCTTTTGCATTTTGATGATGATGTGTCTTGGTGTGGGCCTCTTTGGGTTCATCTTGTTTGGGAATCTCTGTGTTTTGTGGACTTGTATGTCTGTTTCCTTCACCAAGTTAGGAAAGTTTTCTGCCATAATTGTTTCAAATAGGTTTTCAATTTCTTGTTCTCTCTCTTCTCCTTCTGGCACCCCCAAGATGCGAATGTTGGCATGCTTGAAGTTGTCTCAGAGGCTCCTTACACTATCCTCATTTTTTTGGATTCCTTTTTCTTTTTACTGTTCTGATTGGGCGTTTTTTGCTTCCTTATATTCCAAATCAATGGTTTGCTTCTTGGATTTATGTACTCTACTATTGAATTTGTGTAAATTATTCTTTATTTCAGTTAAAGCCTCCTTTGTTTCTAACTGTGCATCTATCATTTCTGACTGGTCCTTTTTTATGCTCTTGAGGCCCTCACTAAGTTCACTGAGCATCCTTATAAGCAGTATTTTGAACTCAGCATCTGTTCGGTTGCTCATCTCTATTTTGCTTAGTTCTTTTCTTGGGGTTTTGTTCTGTTCTTTCATTTGAGACCTGTATTTGTCTCCTCATTTTGGCTGCCTCACTGTGTTTGTTTCTGTGTATTACTTAACGAGAGGTATGGGGCTATCTGAGACCAGATGCTGCTTGTTTGAAATAATTTAGGAACACCTAAATCAGGATCCAAGACAGGCCAATCCTATGGTGAAGTAACTGGCAACAGCTTAGGTGGGCCTGAAAGTTGGGTGGGACGAGGCCTCAGGGAATCACCAGGGTGGAGTTAGCAGTGTGAGCCAGGTTGCTGGAGTCCCAGATATGGCGGCTGTCTGCCGCCCTGGGGAAAGGCTCACCAAAGGAACAAAGGTCTCTGACAGCACCTTTGTCCCGGAGAAAGCCCCCTCTCCAGCCCTCGCTCCAGTGCCAAACAGCTCAGTTCTTTCCTGTATGTCTCTGGCGCCCCTTGAGCTGCCCCCCCTGTAAGTTTAGAGGGAGTGAGTCTGATAAGTCCATGCATGGGCCCCTTAAGAGGAGTTGCCTGGGGCTCCAGCCGCGTCACCTTTCCTTGAGCCTCAGTTCCCACTGGTTTTTCCAGCCAGAAGTTATGGGGACTTCTCTTCCTGGCACTGGAACCCTGAGCAAGGCGTCTGGTGTGGGACAGGGACCGCTCAGTCCTCAGGGAGGCCCTTCCCAGCCGAGCTATCCTCCTCATTTTTATCCACCACACATGGGAGTGGGGCCAGCTCGTCTGCCTCCACCCCTCCTACCCATCTCGATGTGGCTGCTGCTTTAATTCCGTAGTTGTAGGACTTCCATTCAGCTCGATTTCAGGCAGTTTTAAATAATGTGTTTTGTAGTTTAGTTGTAACTTTGATGTGGTTGTGGGAGGACGCGATACCGCGTTTACCTACGCTGCCATCTTGACCAGAAGTGTGTAATGACCTTCTTTGTCTCAAATTATGACCTTCATTTTGAATTCTAGTTTATCCGATATGAGTGTTGCTACCCCAGCTTTTTTCCTTTTCCATTTGCTTGGTAGATTTTTTTTCATTTCTTCACTTTCAACCTATGTGAGTCTTTTGTTGTGAGGGGGGTCTCTTGTAAATAACACATATATGAGTCATGCTTTCTTATCCAATCAGCTACTCTGTGTCTTTTGATCAGAACACTTAACCCATTTTCATTTATTGGTAATTATTGATATGTACTTATTTATTGCCATTGTTGTTTATTGTGGTTATATTTTTCTTCCTGTTTCTTCTACTAAATACAGCAGTCCTTTTAAAGTTTCTTGCAGTTCTGGTTTGTTGCTAATATATTCCCTTAGCCTATTTTTTGTCTGGGAAGCTCTTTATTTGACCTTATATTTTGAATGATAGCCTGCTGGATAGAATAGGCTTGGATTCAGATCCTTGTTTTTCATGACCTTGATTACCTCATGCCATTCCCTTCTGACCTGTAGTGTTTCTGTTGAGAAGTCAGTTGATAGCCTTATGGGGGTTTCTTTGTAAGTAACTTGTTGCTTATCTCTGGCTGCCTTTAGGATTCTCTCCTTGTCTTTAATTTTTGGCATTTTAATTATTATGCATCTTCTTGTAGGCATGTTTCGGTTCTTTTTACTTGGGGCTCTCTGTGCTTCTTGTACTTATATGCCTTTTTTCTTCACCACATTAGAGACGTTTTCTGTTACTATTTCTTCAAATATATTCTCTAACCTTTCTCATTTTCTTCTTCTTCTGGATGTTGTTATGTTAAATTTTGTCTCATAGTTCTTTTTGGCTGTCATTCAGTTTTTTAATTGTTTTTTGTTTTTGGTTCTGTGATTGGGTGATTTTTTTCTACCCTGTCTTCTAATTCACTGCTCTTATCCTCGGGCTTGTCTACTGTGCTGGTTAGTTCTTTCAATGTGTTATTTATTTCTGCTATGTCATTCTTCATTTCCAAATGGTTGATTTTCAATGCTTCTATATCTTTACTCATGTTGTTGTGTATTCTTGTGGTTATTACTCTGAACTCTCCCAGTGATATCTTGCTCAATTCCCTTTCATTTATTTCATCTTCTGTCGAATTATTTTGTTCTTTCATTTGGGATTTGTTTCTTTGTTTTACCATTTTGGCTTTCCTAGTGGATTTTGGAGCCTGCCAAATTTCCCTGTGGTTGTTGGTGTTCCACTGGTTGTGGCTTCCTCTGCAGGGTTTGGATGAGTATGGGAGGACCCACATTAAACACCACTGTGAAGCCTTACTTTTCTGGGTAGATTTCTTTATCCTTTTACTTTTAGTCTGTGTGTATCTTTTGTTCTGAGGTGGGTCTTTTTTTTAAAAGAATCCTTTTTTGAGGATATTTTTCAATTTAACTTCAGATAGAGTGGGAGGGAGATGGAGGGATAGAAAAGGAGATAGAAATGTTGACATGAGAGGGACATATCAACTGGTTGCTTCCCGCAGGACCCCAACCAGGGCCAGTGACGAACTGCAACCAAGTTATGTGTCCTTGGCCGGAATCGAACCCACAACTCATTGGTTTGTGGGCTGATTCTCTGACTACTGAGCTAAACTGGCCAGAGCCTGAGGTGGATGTCTTGAATATAGCCTGTACATGGGTGTTGGTTTTTTATCCATTCAGTTACCTTATGTCTTTTGACTGGAGCATCGAAGCTATTTATATATTTAAAGTGATTATTGTTAGATACATATTGATTGCCATTTAAATTTTTTTAACTATATCTGATTTTTTCCCCCATTTTCTCCTCCTCCTCCTCCTCCCTCTTCTTCTTTAATATTTCTTGTAATACTGGTTTTGTGGTAATTGACTCCTTAGCTCTTTCTGTCTTTGAAGCTTTTTATTTCTCTTCCAATTTTTTTTTTTATCTTCACCCAAGGACATTTTTCAATATTTTGTTCAGATAGAGTGGGAGGGAGAGAGAGGAAGAGAGAGACAGAAACATCGACGTGAAAGGCACACATCGAGTGGCCGCCACCCGCACGACCCGACCAGGGCCGGGGACAAACTGCAGCCGAAGTACATGCCCTTAGCGGGAACCGAACCGGGGTCTGTGTAGACCGCAGGCCAACCCTCTAACCGCTGAGCCAAACCGGCCAGGGCTCTCTTCCAATTTTAAATGGTAGCCTTGCTCGGTAAAGTAACCTTGGTTATTATTCCTTGATTTTCATCACTTTGAATATTTTATGTCAATCCCTTCTGGCCTAAAATGTTTCTGTTGAAAAATCAGCTGACAGTCTTATGGTGAACTTGACTGCCTTCCTCTTCTGGCTTTTAAGATTCTCTCTGTTCTTGAATTTTTGCCATTTGGGCCGCTTTGGATTCATTTTTAGGGGGACTTTGCACTTCCTGGACTTTTATGTCTTTTTCCTTCACCCAGTTAGGGAAGTTTTCAGTCATTATTTCTTCAGATATGTTCTCAATCCCTTGCTCTTCCTCTTCTCTTTATGGTACCCCTTTGATGTGGATGTTGTTATTGTTCATGTTGTCTCAGAGGTCTCTTAAACTATCCTGATTATTTAAAATTTTTTTTTTTCCTTTTGCTGCTCTGATTGTTTTCTCTTTTTTCTACCCTGTCTTCCAAGTCACTGATTCAATCCTGTGCTTCCTTGAGCCTGCTGTTTATTCCTTCCATTATGTCCTTAATTTCAGATATGGCATTTTTCATTTCTGAGTGCTCATTTTTTATGGTTTTTATTGTTCTTTTTTTTTTTTTATGAATTTTTATTTATTTTTTTGTTACAGATATTTTACCTTTTTACCCCATTGGCACCCCCAACCCCACCCCCCCCTCCACCCTGTCCCCGGCTTAGTTGTCCATGTCCATTGGTCATGCATACATGCATATAAGTTCTGTGGTTTATCTCTTCCCACCCCCCCACCCCCTATCCCCTCTTCTGAGGGATGTCAGTCTGTGCCCTACTTCCATGTGTCTGGGTCTACTGTATTCCTCAGACTGTTATGTTCATTATATTCCGTATATAAGTGAGATCATGTGGTATTTGTCTTTTTCTGCTTGGCTTATTTCACTTAGGATAATACTTTCCAGGTCCCTCCATGTCATCTCAAAGGATAAGAGATCTTTCTTTCTTACCGCTGCATAGTACTCCATTGTGTATATGTACCACAGCTTTTTTATCCATTCATCTACTGGTGGACACTTGGGCTGTTTCCAGATCTTAGCTATTGTAAATAGTGCTGCTATGAACATGGGGGTACATATATTCTTCCTGATTGGTGTTTCAGGCTTCTTAGGGTATATTCCCAGCAGTGGGATCACTGGGTCAAATGGAAGTTCAATTTTTAATTATTTTTTTAATTTTTATTGTTCTTTTTAATGTTGTTGAGCATCCTTATAATCATTACTCTGAACTTTATATCTGATAAATTGCTCGCTTCCATTTTATTTAGCTCTTCTTCTGGAGAATTCTCTTGTTCTTTCTTTTGGGGCCTGTTTTTTTGTCTCCCCATTTGGCTGCCTCTTTGTGTTTGTTACTATGTATTAGGTAGATCTTCTATGACTCCCAGTCTTGGGAGGGTGAACTTATGTAGTAGGTGACCTGTTACACCCAGTGGTGCTATCTCCCTGGTCACATGAGCTGTGTGCTCTGAGAATGTTCTGTGTGCGTGTTATGTGGGCTCACTTGTTGTGACCTGTGACACCCAGTTTTGCTATCTCCTTGATCACCTGAGCTGTGTACTCTAAGAATGTTCTGTGTGCGTGTTATGTGGGCTACCTATTGTAACTGGGTATTCATTGCTATCGGCACATTTGTGCATGGGTGCAACTCTCAGGCTGGCTGACAGTGAGGCTTAACTCCCAATACAGTGTGTAATGTGCTGTGCAGGTACTGATCACGTGAAGTGGAATTTGCCTCACCGTGGTTTGGTTCCTGTCAATATCACCCTGTGGATGTGCTGCTTGTGAAGCTTATTGTATCCTACTCTGTTGTTGTGTGAAGTTGGCCATGGGTATATTGGTTATGGGCCTCTTCGGAGGGACTCAGGTGCAGGCCAATGTCAGATACTTTCTGTGACTGGCCCTTGGCAACCTGTTTGGATTTATCAGTGATCCACAGCTTGTGGCTCCCTCTGCTTGGCCAGGGTGCATGTGAAAAGGACCAAGCTTTGCACCAAGGTCTGCTTTTACTAGTACTTGCCCAGGGGCAGGCTATGTCTTTGACTCAAGTTACTTAAAGAGCCTCGGATTGTACCCCTCAGCAGGGGTACACAGGGTGAGGTGAGAGGGATTCCAGTGGATGGGGCTATTGCTTCCCCCAGGCTGGTGCTGCATGGAGGGAATGCTCTGGCTTGTACAGTATGGGGGAATGACTCAGCACAGGGATCTTGGTGGCTGACCTCTCAGCTCTCTCCGCATGATCACCAAACCCAGACTCTCCTCATGCAGCTCTGGTCTGCTCTGCCCTTTTTCTGCTGGAGACCAAGATGTGTGGCTGTGTATAAAATTTTGTGTTTTGTCCCTTTAAGAGGGTGCCTGCTTTTCTAGTTGTCTGTCCCTGGTGGACAGAAATTCTGCTGTTCTCAGCCAAATGTTATGTGGGCACCTTTCCTGATTATGGTGTTCTGGGCCAGGAAATTCAGCTTGGTGTTTAGACCCAGGACTTCTCAGGAGTAGCATCCTTCAGCTGATATATCCCTTTGGAATTTCATCTGCTGCCTGTGCATATCTCTTCCGCCCTCTCTTTCCTCTACATCTACCAGTCTCAATGTGTCCTCCTTTGTAAGACTTTGGTTATAAGGCTTCTTTGTATTTATTTTGTATTTTCCTTTATTTTCAATTTCAGTTGATATTCATCATTATATTAGTTTCAGGTATACACCCCAGTGACAAGACATTACATAACTTTTTAAGGAATCACCCTGATAAATACTGTGCCCATCTAGCGCCACACCTAGTTATTAGAATATTATTGACTATATTCCCTATTCTGTACTTTACATCTCCAAGACTATACTATAAAAACCAATTTGTACTTCTTAATCCCTTCATCTTTTTTGTCCATTCCCCCAAACCCCTTCCATCTGTCAACCAACAGAAAATTCTCTAAATCTATGAGTCTGTTTCTGGTCTGCTTGTTCATTTGGTTTGTAGATTCAATTGTTGATAGATATGTATTTATTGCTATTTTATTGTTCATATTTTTTATCTTCTTTTTCAAGAAGACCCTTCAACATTTCTTTTTTAATTGATTTTAGAGAGGAAGGGAGAGAGAGAGAGAAACATCGATGACAGAGAACATCAGTTGGCTGCCTCCTGTACTCCCCCCCTGGGGATTGGGCCCACAATCTGGGCATGTTCCCCAGACCTAGAATCGAACTGGTGACCTCTTGGTGCATGGGTTGACACTCAACCACTGAGCCACACCAGCCAGGCTCTACATTTCATATAATACTGGTGTGGTGGTGATGAACTCTTTTAGCTTTTTCTCATCTGCGAAGCTCTTTATATATATGTTTATCGATTCTAAGTGATAGCTTCACAGTATAGAGTAATCTTGATTGTAGATCCTTGGTTTTCATTACTTTGAATACTTCTTGCCACTCCCTTCTGGCCTGCAGAATTTCTTTTGAGAAATCAGCTGACAGTCTTATGGAGCTCCCTTGTAGGTAACTGACTGCTTTTCTATTGCTGCTTTTAAGAGTCTATGCTTGTCTTTAACCTTTTGCATTTTAATTATGATGTGTTTTGGTGTGGGCCTTTTTGGATTCATCTTGTTTGGGACTCTGCTTCCTGGACTTGTATGTCTGTTTTCTTCACCAAGTTAGGGAAGTTTTCTGTCATTATTTTTCCTTTTAGAAAAAACGTTATTATTGAAAGTATTACAGATGTCTGTCCTTCTCCCTTTCCCTCATTGAACCCTTCCTTCCTGCTCCCACCCCCATCCTACTTTCCCGAAACTATTTTCTGTGTCTGTTGGTTATGTATATATAAGTTCTTTGGTTTATCTTGTGCCTACTCCATTTCCCCCCTTTCCTCTGAGGTTTGTCAGTCTGTACCCTACTCCCATGTCTCCATATCTATTTTGATCATCATCTTATTTTGTTCATGATATTCCACAAATAAGTGAGATCATGTGGTACTTGTCTTTCTCTGACTGGCTTATTTTGCTCTGCATAATACTCTCCATGTCATTATTTTTTCAAATAGGTTTTTAATTTCTTGCTCTCTTCTCCTTTCGACACCCCATGATGTGAATGTTGGTACACTTGAAGTTGTCCCAGAGGCTTCTTCCTCTATCCTCATTTTGAGGGATTCTTTTTTTCATTTTGCTGTTCTGATTGGGTGTTTTTTGCTTCCTTACATTCCAAATTGATGGTTTAATTCTTGGCTTCACCTACTCTATTATTGATTCTCTGTAAATTATTCTTTATTTCAGTTAGTGCATCCTTCATATATGACTGGTCCTTTTTTTTATGCCCTTGAGGCCCTCACTATGTTTCTTGAGCATCCTTATAACCAGTATTTTGAACTTTGCATCTAGTAAATTGCTTATTTCTGTTTCATTTAGTTCTTTTCTTGGAGTTTTGTTATGTTCTTTCAGTTGGAACATGTTTCTTTATCTTTTTATTATGGCTGCCTCCCTGCTTTGGTTTCTGTGTATTATGTCAAGCTGCTGCATCTCCTAGGCTTGGTAGTGTGGCCTAATATATTAGGTGTCCTGTAGGGTCTAGTGACACAGCGTCCCTCATCACCTCAGCTGGGCACTTAAGGTGCACCCGCTGTGTGGGCTGTACACTCTTTTATTGTAATTGAATCTTGATTGTTGTCAGCGTGTGAATGGGAGGGATTGACTCAAGTTGATCAGCTGCAGGGACTGGCTATGCCCACTGACCACTGACCTTCAACCACCTTGGAGGATCACATGTGCAGGGGCCCATCAGGCAGAACAAGGCTTACTTTAGCAGGGCTCTGGTACTCACTGAGCTCACCCCTTGTATGTGTCGCTTGTGGAGGTGTTTGGGTGGTGGTGCTTCGACGTGATGTGAAGCTGCCCCCTGGGTGCACTGGTTCTGGGGCAGGCCAAGATTAGCCACTGCTTGTGTTCTGCCCAGGGCCACTAGGCATAAACTACAAAGCAATCTGCAGATAGCTGCTTCTTGTGCTGGGCTTGAAGGTATCCAGGCGAGGCCAACCTGTGAACCAGGCTGGCCACTGCTAGTTCCGGGCCTGGGGCCACTTAGGGAGAGGTATGGTGCTTGCTGAAGCCAGATGCTGCTTGTTTGAGAGATTTTAGGAAAATCTGAAGCATGGGCTTAGGCCATTTATATGGTAAAGCCACTGGAAATGGCTTGGGTGGGCCCAAAAGTTGGGTGGGGCAGAGCCTCAGGGAATCACCAGGATGGGACAAACTGTGAGCAAGGTTGATGAGTCTCAGATATGGTGCCTCCCTGCTGGCTCTGTGGGGAAGGCTCACCAAAGTAACAGTGGTCCCTGCCAGCACTTCTGTCTGGGAGAAAGCTGCCCCTCCAGCTCTCATCTTGGTGACAACTCAGTTCTTCCCCTTATGTCTATGGTGCCTTTCAAGCTGGTGCCTCTGCACTGGAGCTCAGAGGGAATGAGTCCAAGTAAGTTTGTGCACAGGCCCTTTAAGAGGAACTGCCTGGGACTCCAGAAGCCTCAGCCTCCCACAGTCTCAGTTTCCTCTGGTTTTTATAGCCAGAAGTTATGGGGACTTTTCTTCCTGGCACTGAAACCCTGAGCTGGGGTTCCTGGTGTGAGAGAGGGACCCCTTGCTGCTCAGAGAGGACCTTCACAGTTTAGGTAGTCCTCCTGGTTTTTATCCGCCACAAGAGGTTGTGGGACCAGCCATTTTGTACCTTGGTCC
This sequence comes from Molossus molossus, assembly GCF_014108415.1. Classification (NCBI taxonomy): domain Eukaryota; kingdom Metazoa; phylum Chordata; class Mammalia; order Chiroptera; family Molossidae; genus Molossus; species Molossus molossus. The sequence continues at coordinate 53,874,588 of NW_023425399.1, read as the reverse complement.
CTCCTACCAGTCTTGTTGTACCTTCTTTAATTTTGTAGTTGTAGGACTTCCATTCAGCTCAATTTCAGGCGGTTCTGAATAATGGTTGTTCTGTAGTTGTAATTTTGATGTGGTTGCGGGAAGAGGCAAGTACTGCGTTTACCTTCATCGCCATCTCGACCATTCAAGATGATTTTTCTATACATTAGTTCTAATTCTATTTTGGTCTTGGAAGGATGTTTTTGTAGCTTCCACCTACGCTGACATCATCTTGGATCTCATGCCCCACATTTTATAGGGCATAGAACAAACACAAGACATAAAAATCTTCAAACTAATCAGCAGAGGATTCTGGATTAAAATTCTGGTAGCCAGAGTCATAGATGTGTGCTCTTGACCCTGCCCCGAGTTCCTTGGGTCAGGAAGCCACTGAACCTCATGGCCCTGCTCCTCTCACATCAATTGGGGTCTTTGTGGAGATGATCCAGGGACCCTTGGAAAAGAAGTCCCTGGAGGTGACTTTAGAGATGCCTATTTATTCTGCCTTATCCTTCTTCATGGCTTGGGAATTTCATTCAAGGAGATGGAAGTCCTGGGGCCCTCATGAAGGCAGGAGTCCCAGCAGAGGTCACAACCAGCTTCTTGTATTAAGAGCTGCCTAGAGCCTGGCTGGTGTAGTTCAGTGGATTGAGTGCCATAGCATAGACTGAGAGGTCCTGGTTCAATTCCCGGTCAGGGCACATTCTCAGTCAGGACATATGCCCAGGTTTTGGGCTTGATCCACAGTGTGGGGCATGCAGGAGGCAGCTAATTCATGTATCTCTCTCACATTGATGTTTCTATCTCTCCCTTCCTCTCTTTCTAAAAAATCAACACAAACATATTTTAAAAAGAAAAAGAGGTATCTGGACCCTGAGGGTCCTCAGCATTTCACAGTCTTCTGCAGAGATGAACCTGACTACTGGGCTATGGTTGGAGTGAGAGAGAAGTGGCTGCTACAACCCAAGAGATGTCTTCTGAAAAGAGGGTGACAACAGGAGCGATTGTGGCCCCACTGCTGAGGAGACCTATCTTATAAGGCTAAAACATCTGGATGCATGTGTTGGGTGTGTGTTTTAAGGCTTGTGCTCATCCCCATATAGGCAGGTGGAGTCTCATTTGGGTCTAGGTTGATCTGAGGCACTTCCAACACTTTTATGGGACTCTATTGCCCAACACCACAAATAAAACACTGCTCCAGCCTAACCAGCTTTTTCTGAGGGGCGGACCATGCTCTCCCCTTGTGCAACTTGCACCCTTGTTAGGCTGGATAGACATCTTAGGTCTAGCTTCTTCCCTGCCCACCCTGAAGCCTGAGTGAAGGCCCCATAACCCCCCACTGCCCAGATGTTCCCTGCCTTTTATAGCTGAGGGGTGGTATAACAGGGAGGTGAAGAGAAAGGCTTTGAGAGTCACTCTACCTGGGTTTGTACCCCACATACCAGCCCTGTGACCTTAAGCACGTTACTTAACCTCTCTGACTTTCAGCTTCCTCATCTGTAAAGTGGGGATACTGATAACTGCCTTCGTCAGAGTTAGTGTGAGGATTAAATGGGTTAAGTATCTTACAATAATGCCTAGGTTAGAGTTAGTGCTCAGTAATCATTGCTGTCCTTACCACAACATGGAGCCCAATGCCACTGGTGCCCTTGTCAGCGCCTTTCCAGGAAGAGCCTGGGGGATCAGGAGTCATGGATATGGCAAACATTAGGTAGGAGTGGAGTGTGACCACATCTCCTGAGGAAAGTGTGGGCCCCACAGAGCAGCTGTAGCATCTTGCCATCATGCTACAAGTCATCATGTGGGAACCCCTCTAACCTATAAAACTTCTGAAATTAAATCAGTTTGTATTTTTTAGGAAGAGATAGTGATTTGATTAAAAAGAACATGTATGTACTGCTCTGGCTGGTTTGACTCAGTGGTTAGAATATCGGCTTGCAGACAAAAGAGTCACAGGTTCTATTCCAGTCAAGGGCACATACCTTAGTTGCAGTTCAGTCCCCGGCCCTGGTTGGGGTCATGTGAGAAGCAAGCAATCAGTGTCTCTCTCACATCAATGTTTCTCTCTCTCTCCCTTTCTCCCTCCCTCCCCCTCACTGTCTAAAAATCAATGGAAAAATATCCTCAGGTGAGGATTTAAAAAATAAAAAAGGAACATGTATGAGTGTTAGGGCATGGCCTAGCAATTCCTAGGGTCTGGGGTCCCATGTGTTAATGACCAGCTTCATGACTATAAGCCACCTGCCAGGTCACCTTCATGGAGAAGTAAGAACAGTTCTCACATGGCAGTGGTTCTCCTGAAGGCCTTAGGCAGTTGCTGTTAACCCCACAGCCACTAGGTAAGTGTCATGGGGAAGATCTCCCCAGTGAAATTGACAAGAATTTTGGAGCAGTGGGCTGAGATGAGTGTGGGTTTACCAAGATTTGTGGGGGTGCTGTAGTTTTCTCCAATGTGTGTTACAGCTAGCATGAGTAGCAGGAAAGCTAGGCTGAAAACTGCAGAACTTCGAAGACCGTGGCAGGATGGGGGTCCAGGGGTGTGTCTGTCAGGATGTGGGAGCCCAGCCAGGGTTAGAGTCCCAGCTGAAACGGCCTTGCTGCAGAAAATCAGAATATGCTCAGTTAGCAGCTAGTTGACTGGTGCTGGGTTGTGCCTGAAGTGAGCATGGGTGCCTCTTGGCCCACAGAGACGTGTTTGGTCTTGGCCTGTCTGAGGTCCATTTTCTTCTTTCTGCTTGGAAGGTAGTTCTGCTCTCAACAGAAAGGGTGGAACACAGGCTCTGTGAGATCATGCAGGCTGCACACCCCCAAAGCCAGCCTTGCCTATAGCCTTCCCAGAGTGCTGTGGTGTATCTCATGTTGGGGACAGGCCACTAAAAGAGATGAGAACCTGGGCTGTCCTTAAGCCTGCTATGGTGTGGGTGGTGTAGGGGTGCTAGGCAGGCAGGCAGTAGTCCCTTCATTTGGAGAAGATGCTGGGTGAGAATGTACCCAGACAGGGATACTGAAGCTGAGTTTCAGGATGGCAGAGGGCTTTACCACAGCATGGCAAACAGAAGGAATAGCATGTGGTGAAGCCAAGGAGAAAGAATGTCTTGTGCATCTAAGGGAGACATGAAGCTCATTGTTGTGGGGTCTGGGAAGAAGAGTGGTCAGAAGATCACAAAGAACGCTAGGCTCTGGGCAGTAGGAGACTGTTCTGAAGGCCAAGTCTAGAAGAAGAGTCTCCAGCTGGAGTCACATCCTGTGTGGCTTGAGAGCACTTCTTGTCCTGTTGGGGAGGCACTGCTGCACCCAGGAAATAGGCTTGAAAGAGCTCTTCCAGGGGTCACTACATCTTCCTTCATTCCCTCTTTCCTGAGTAGCTGTTGGCCTTGGAGCCCTGCTTGTCTGCTCTGGTCCTGTGCTTTGGCTTGTACCAGGACCCTTCCTGGGCTCAGTTTTCAAGCTTGGTCCCTGCCTCTCACCCAGTGGTTGAATAACTCTCTCCTGCATCCTGTGTTTCTGGACCTCCTCTCATTGACAGTGGAATTCAGGGCCTAGCAGTATCTGATCCATTATTTCTTATACTCAGGGGTGAAGGTGGGCCATGCAGAATCACCTGGGATGCTCATTACAAATTCTTGATCCTAGCCTATTTGCCTAAATCCCAGTCGGCAGGAGCCAGGGAATTAATGTCTGTACCAATCATTTGAGGCAATTTGGGGAAACCCTGGGCTGGGGTTTGGGCTCTGGGTTTGGGCTCTGGGGTTGGGTGGGCCAAGTTTACATCCCTGATTTGCCATGTGCTCTGTGGCCCTGGTGACGTGCCCCCCACCGCCTCAGTCCTTACCTGCACAGTGAGGTATTATGACTCATAGTGCCTGCCTGCTTTGCAGGGGAGTAGGAGAAGATGAAGACTTCACATAAAGTGACCAGTGTATTCATTCAGCCAGGTGCTAGGTCAGGTTGTAGGGTAAAGGTCACATATCTGTCCTTGCAGAATTTACCTTTGACAGTAGGGATATCAGCAAACAAATGACCTGATTTCCTTTATGGTGAAGTGATTAAGAAAAACAGGAACTTGAGGCTCTTTAGGTAAGGAAAACTCTGCTTGAGGAATGATACTCCTTGGACAAAAAGGATCCATATTGTCAGAGCTGTAGAGAAGAGCACCGGAGCATGCTTGGCGTGTGTAGCTATGAGGGAGTGGAGAAGGTGGAGCTTGGAGTATCTAGGGGCTTGGAGGCCATGGCCAGTGTCTGGGTTTGACTAAAACACAGTCAGAGCTCAGGAAATATGAGCTTCCTTTCCCGTCACCTGAAGGAAGCAGTGTGAGGCTGACTGGGGTACCTCTCCCAGCCCCGTCAAGCTCATCTGACTTGGCACCTCAGGGAGAGGCAAGCCAAGCTGCAGCCTATGGTGAGCATTTGTGGCTCTGACATCCTTCTGGGACTGTGCTGTGACCTTTTTGTTTTTATTTTTCTTGTTAAAAGAAAATTGAGTGTCTTCTGAGTGTGTGTAAAGCCAATGCACCACTTAAACCGAATATTTATAATTTTTTAAGAAATAAAGCAATAATAAAAGTACCATAAACATTGTTTTAATTGTTCACAGGATTCAACTTGTAATAATCATGGGGAAAGGGCAAGTGAGATGTCTTTTTAAATAAAGGCACTTGACTGCTTTTGTTTGAAGTTTTGCTAAAATGCCTTATTATAACATGTTCTTGTTTAAAAATAAATTCCAGCCATTCAAAGTTGTGGGTTTTTTTGGTCTTTTCTGAAGTATTTACATGAGATGATTCTGGGCAGGGGTAATTCAGAATCAGAGCCAGTCTCTGTGGGGTGGAGCTGTCTGTGACACAGCTGTAGGCTGTGTCCCCATCAGCCCTGCACAGCCACCTCCTTGGATTGCTGTTAGTGACCAGTGTTTGTGAAAACATAAATGGAATGTAGATGAGGATGAATCCCCAGTCTACATAATTGCATCAGCTTGCCTGCCAGGCTTACTGCCTGGCATCCTTCTTCCCTGCACACTTGTACATGTGGAGTTAAAGCTTTTTGGGGCCAGAGTAGAGTTCTCTGAGAGCAGATAACCAAGGATATGACCTAGACTGAGGGTCAGAGCAGGCTTCTGGGGTCTGAAAGAGAAGGAGGTGAGCTGACATGTGGGTATAGAAAATGTTCCAGGCAGAGAGAACAGTAGATACAAAGGTCCTGTGGTGGGAGATAGCTTAGAGAATTGGAAGACCTAAAAGAAAAGCATTTTGGCTGGAGACCAGAAATAGAGCTGGGGTGAGAGGTGCTATAGAGGCAGGTGGGAGCAGACCACATAAGGGCTTAAGATTTTAATCCATTTTAATAATGCAGGTGTTTTTGAAGGGTGGTGTATGTGGTATGTGTGTGCATATGTATATTTTTGTGTCTTGGAAAGGGGAATGGTTTGAGAGGGGGGCAGAGCAACTTTCTAAGGCCCAGTTAGGAAACTAATACAGTAGTTTGATTGAGGTGGCAATGCAGTGGGCCTTGGGGGTCTTCAGGAGGTAGGGCTAACAAGGTTTGGTGATGGTGTTGACCTGGGGAAGATGGAGGGGAGAGGCATGTCCAACATGTCTCCCAGACCTCTAGTGGAATAGCAGCAGGCTGGTGGTGGTGCCATTATTGTGAGGGGGAGCCCTGAAAGATCTGGGGGTGAATGTGGAGGTAGAGGGGAGCATGGGTTGGATTTTAATAGATTAGAGGTGTTTGGGGGGAGTATCTTGTTGGAGAGGAGCTCTATGTGGCAAACTGGTCTGAATCTAAGAAGTGTAGGGGAAGACATGAGTTTGTGAGCTGTTGATGTATCCATCTTTTGCAACTGGGGCCTCTGGCAAGGAAAGATAAGAGAACTTAAAAAACAAACTTCAGCTGTTTCGTCTAAGGTTTACTTTTGATACTTAAAGGCTCCCAACCCTTCTCTTGTTCTTGGCTTGGGAGCTTTCCCAGTTCTGAAAGGTAAGGGTCCAAGTTGCTCAGATTCTGACATTTTAGGAAAGGGGGGGAAGATATTTCTGGAGACTTTTGTGTTCTTTAACATCACAGACTCCTGGGCTTGCCTCAAGAGGAGCTACCCTGCCTGCGCCTGTGCTGGTCTGTGAAGCCTCTGTGAAGCTGTTGCTGCTGGGATGCAAACAGGGCCACTAGGCGGAAGGTCAGGAGTTTAAGAGCTTGTTTTATGCAAGACAGGGGTAAGAGACAAGAGGGGAGTGAGCAGGTTTTATATGTAGATCCTGGTATTTTCCTTTGAGTTGGAGCAGAGAGAGTTAGGGCAGGGAGGAAAGGCAGCTTGCCAGAGGGAATGTTGCCAAGCAGAGCTCTGCTAATATGAACCAGACGTAGGGCCCATCTCCTGGCTGCTTAATGCAGTCCTTGCAGGCCGTGCAGAAAGGCAGCCTGGTCAGTGTTCCGCTTAACTCTTTGGATTCTGGGCACTAGCAGGCCTTTCAGCCTCAGCGCATTAACATTTAGGCCCAGTGATTTTCTGTCCTGTGCATTGTAAGAGGTTTAGCAGCATCTCTGGCCTCTACCCACTAGATGACAGAAGCACACTCCTCCTGTTGTGATGACCAAAACTATCTCCAGACATTCTGAATGTCCCCAGTTGAGAACCAGGTGGCCTCATTCAGCTGCCTGGCCCTGTCCTGGGCTCTGCCTAGCCTGTACCCTTCAGGGGCCCTTCCTGGACACACTGCTTCCTTCCATTGGATACTAAACAAAGCTGAGTGTGTAGGAGACATTTTCTCAGGAAGGAGGTGGCCATAGGGTCAGAGGGGAGGTGCAGTATGCCCAGGGTCACATGACTAGTAGGAGATAGAACTGGGATGTAAATTCATGTTCCCAGGTTCAGAACTCATTGTACACTGCACCCTCCCTGCACTCCTCAGGCACAGTCTGCTGGGGGACAGAGTACCTTCTGCCAGCTTCAGTGTCTTGTTGCAAGTTGGGGTTGTGAAGCCTGCGTCTTTCTTGCTTCCTAGGAGGACTGATTACTGAGTCTGTTTTCTCTGCCTGTTCCAGGTGCAGCAACCCAAGGAGATGAGCATGAGGTGTCTGCTGCAGTGTTGTTTATGCTATAAGCAAATGGAGACAAGCTCACTGTACAGTGCTAGGGCCTGGCTATACAAACTGTATACCATGCAACTGTTGAAAAGGATGTTATAGATGTAGGTGGAAAGACTACCACTAGAATCTTCAGGTTCATGAGGGCAGAGATTCTTGTCAGTCTTGTTCCTAGGCCCTTTTATTTTGTGAGTAAATAGGGTATGTTAAGTGCAAAAGCAAGTCTCAGAACAGTGTGTATGATTTGGTCCCATTTTTATAGGAAAACAACGTATATATATTTGTATATAAATGCACCAGAAAAGATCTGAAAGTAGACATAGCAAACTGAAGAGTGATTCCATTTTGGGGGACTAAAGGAAAGTAGAATTTAGGGACTAAAACAGAGCTTTCATAGTTTTGTCTGTGCAGTTGGTGTGCAGATCTTTCACAATAAGTTGGTATTCATCAGTTTCTTTTGTGGCTTTTATGAAGGAAAAAATACAAAGAACCAGAGAAAGAGCAACTTTTGTTTTACTCTTCCCTGCTTCTCTCTCACCTCCCTTGTGTCCTGGGAAGCCATTCTCTGTTGGGGAGGACTCTGTGTGTGGAGGTACAGGTCCTGGCACTGCAGTGCTACAAGGCTACTTCCTCCTCAGAAAGCTGGAGCAGGTTCTGTTCCCACCCTGCAAAGAGGCCCCTAGCACCCCCTGCTCTTTGCTTCTTGTCTCTGCCCAGCTCTTCCCTCTGGCCTGCTGTTCCTGAAGCTTGCTCAGCACATGGCATGTTCCTTGCCTTTCATTCTCTTACCAACTATTTTCACTCATTTTTCTCAGGCTTCAACCCTCTTTTTCCCTCCTCACTCTTCTCTCTCCACACTTTCCTCTCAGAGATGCATATGAGGCCTTTTGTTGGGGATCTTTTCATCTTTCTGCTCCATTGCCTCCTGCACTTTAGCTTATATAAATGTTCCGTCCCTTTTATAGGGGCTACCATCTTTCCTGATAATATTTTGGGAAGATAGACACACTACTTTTATTCACCAACTCAGCCTCAGCCTTGGCAAACTGGCCTTTGCATGATGATAAATAACGATGATAAGCTTCTGTTTATCAGAAGCCTGTTCTCTCAGGTATCATAGCAGGTTTTTTTCTGTTACTTCTTCATGACCCCATGAAAGATGCACTTCCTCATTTAACAGGTGAGGAGAAGGAAGGGCCAGAGAAGTTAAGTTCTTTGTCCAGGCTCATATATTTTGGATATAGATCTGGCTCCAAAATGTGTACACTCTCCACCTGGCCTGTGTTCCTATTCTGTGAGCCTGTAACAGTTTATAACATTCTTGGAGCCATCCCCTGACTTGAGCCCACCATGTCTCAGCTTTCTTCATTGCTGTGAGGGTCCCTAGGAGTTACCCTGCTCCTGCCAGCAGTGCTTGGCCCCTGTAGACCTCATAGGTCATTCTCGGTCTTAGCTGACCCTGTGAGGCCTTGAGAGAAGGAATGGTTTGCTGTGATGTGTCCTGGATTCTCTGGCCAACTCCAGCCCAGTTCTGGTAAGAACAGTGTCCCAAAAATGTACTTTGTTAGCTGTGTGTATTGGGGTGGGGGAAAAGAGGTGAGACAGTGAAGGGACTCGCCTCTTTGGAGGTTCAAGACCTCAGGAAGCCAGGCACAGTAGGGGTTTGGACCTGACAACTGGAAACCCTCACAGTGTTTTCACTATAGAAATACCTAGATGGAGAAGAGTGGGTGGGGGTAGGTCTGTGTCTTCCAGAAGGGACCAGGAAGGGCAGAGCTGATGGTTCAGAGTCTGATACCAGCATGTCCCCTTCTGGAGCCCCTTTCTGATTAGTGTCAAGGAGCTCTTGGTAGCCTGGCTTGTGAAACTGTTTAGGGACAAGTTAGTAGCCTCCACAAGAGGTGATCAGGTATTCACCTGAGAGCCCAGTGCTGGGGCTTTGTGCCTTATCCCTTACTGTGGGGCCCTGGGCTACAACTTCAGCTCTGTGATCTTCAGCACTTTGTAGTTCAGGGTGGGGTGGGGAGTATGTGAGTTCCCTTCAGTTAGTGGTGGCAGTGGGTCCAAAGCAGGCAGTTACAGATCTGGTTCTGTCTTGGCTCTTGGGCTCAAATGGACCTTTGACAGGAAATGTCTTAGAAACTTGGCCATTTCAATAAACAAGGACTCCGAGACTCTCCCAAGATACAGAGCCCCATGTTGCCCACTGAAGGGTGCTATCTGGAGCAAGAGCGCCTGGCTGGAGGGGGAGGGAGAGAGCAATTCCTTCTGTTGCTGTGAGCAGTTCTGGCCTCCTGGCCCTGACTGGTGGTCTGACCCTATGACCTGAATGAAATGCCAGTGACTAATGGTGGGAAGTGGGTGGCTTGTCCCATTTCAGGCCATGAGTACATCAGCTTCAACTCCTCTCTGGCTGCTGGCCGCGGTTCACAAGGAGCCCTCTGAAGGGCTTTTGATGTGCATAATGGATGTTTGGCTGACCAAGTTTGTTTGCTTAAGCATTTACTCTTGCCAGTTCACTCGGACCTTCTCTTTCTTTTAAAAATATGTTGCTCGCCAAAGGTTATTTTGGATCTGTTTTTGTTTATCAGGTAGGATTGTTCCAGCACAATTGAAAGCAGACATACATGTTGACATGTGCTTGAGCTGCTTGCCAGGGCACGTGCACACATGCACATGCAGAATCTAGAGAATAGTCCAGAGCTCTAGAAAAAGTACATGGCTTATGAGTGGCATCTGAGGAAGGCACTTCTTTTACTGGGGACTTGTAGCTTGAAGATTTTCATCCTCTAGGTGTTAGTAATGGTAGGATTTCAGGTGAGGAGAAACAAGGGGTTGTTACCTCTTGGGAGCGGCAACCTGATGGGTTTGATGTAGCTTTGGGATTAGCCTGGCTGAGTAGAATCTTGGTTCCACCATGGTGTCTATGGACCTGTTGCTCTGGCCCCAGCTCACCTCACCTGATAGGCTATTGTGAGGACTCCATGCTCTAGAAGCCAAGCAGTAATGTCTGCTATTAGCACAGGATAAGGAAATAGAATATGGGGCTCTGTACCCATGGTTCGTCTTTGAGTGGGTGGCCCTCTCTTGTGGATACAGTCAGGTACTTCCTGCCAGTAGCCCTGCAGTGAATTTCTTCTGAAAATGCATCTCTCCCTCTCTTGCTCTCTCCACCTGCTGCATGCACACAGGGCTGCTAAGAAAGCCTTTCTGAAGCTGATCTCATAATTCTTTCTTGCCCCCTGGGCCCATTGTACCTAAGAGGTACACAGAGGGGCAGTGGTTAAGCTTAATCTCTTTTCTATCCCAGGCTGGCAGCTTGGGGGTACTGGTCTAGCTCAGCATCTCCCTAAAGAAGGCACTGTGCTCAGAGGGGTAGGTATGTTAGCTCATTGATGTTTGGCCAACTCAGCTGAACACATGTAATGAAAGGTAACTTATTTGACAGGTCAGGGTCCTCCTTCTTTCAGTGTGACTGATTTTAAAGCTTGAAGGCTGTCAGGACTGTCTTCTTCCACATCTTGACTTAGCTCTGTTCCAAGTGGCTTCATCCTCAGGCAGTCTTTTTCCTTGTGGGAGCTGTGGGTAGGTCTCATTCTTTGAGCTTATGTCCAGTCCCTCTTTTCTAGCAATGCTATACAAGTGTTGGGTTCCCCGGGACTCAGGTGTCACTGTCAGAGATGTGGCCAGGGAAGCAAGCTGGGGCCCTCTTTCCCACGGGCAGTCTGTACCTTGGCAGAACTGGGTACCCTGACCTGATGATATCTATTTGATATCACCCCTGGCTTGCTGGAACCCCTGTTCCATTTCTAGTCCTAGACCAACGGTGTCCATATTGGGGGATTTGGAGAAAGTGTGTCCTTCCCAGACGGGAGGGGGGAGACTTACATTTTAACATTTTTTTCAGATTAAAAAAATGTTTATCATTAAAAATTCAACACTACTGAAAAGGATGTAAAAATAACCTCTAGCCCCACCTCCTGGAGAGCAGCACTGATATCCTTTGTCACACACCCCACAGACAGATACATGCAGTGTGACACCAGTGGAGTCATATTGTGTATGCTAATATGTGTCCTCCACCTCTTCCACTCCCACACAGCCTGGACATCATTCCTTTTCATTAAATAGATGTCATATAGTCAGGAAGCTGACTGTAAAGCATAGAAGTAATTATGTTTTACCTGAGTTTGGGAATCATTCTAAAATGTGTTTTATACTCCTCTCTTTCTAAGAACTACACAATTCTTCCTAGAATACTGCATATAATTTTATCTTCTCTTGATGACTCAGCTCATGTTGATGAACCATTTGATATTATAGGGTTGGAGCTGTGTAAATGTATGGTTTGCTTGCTCTTCCAAATAGCTACATGCCAGCAGGGCTTAGAGGGCTGTGGTAGCCTTTCCAGTGTGAAGATGTCCTGGCATGTGCAGGCCACTAGGGCTCCTCCTCTAGTTTTAGGAGCCTCACAGAGGCCAGGTTGTGAGCAAAGAGTCCAAGTGGGCTTCCGGGCACTCTTAGGGATGCCTAGTGAATGGGAAATCTCTTCCCATTTGCTTATATTCCCAGAGTAAGGGGAAGCACTGAACAGTGTTAAACAATGGTGAGGGGAGGAAGAAAAGGTAGGGGAGTTACCACCCTGGCTGGGTAGAGGTCTGACTAGAGGGAGCCAGAGTGGGTGCAGGAAGCTGGCTGGGTCCAGGCAAAGAATAGTGATAGTTTGGTCTAGGGTGTTATTGGGAGAGAACAGCCCAGATTTGAGATTATACCTAGCATGCTATGAGGCTTTGTGATGCATGGACAGGAGGAAAGAGGAAGGAGTAGGGGTGAGAGTTACTCCTGGGTTTTGGGTTTGTAGGACAGAAGGGTGGTGGTACTGAGGATGCAAGAAGACCAGGTGTGGAGGGAAGAAGGTATACCTGGTATGAGGGCTATGATGCGTACAAGACATCTAGGTGGAGAGAACACAGTGCTCAGTACATGATGTCCAGAGTGGGAGTCATCCCTGATTGCTGGTCACTGAAATTGTGGGGCGGGATAGTATTAGCCAGTGAGTTTACAAAGAGACAGTCTTGCTTTTTGAAGAACTGTGACACATAATGGCTGAGCAGAGTGGAACAAGCCTGTGAAAGAGAAGGGCTGGCCAGAGAGGTGGGAGGAGAGTGGGATACCAGGGCCTTGGACACTGGCTATCATGTCCTTTTCCTCCTCCTCCTCCTCCTCCTCACCACCCACATCATGTCCACTTCCTCTGTTCCACCATCTCCCCACCCTGTGCGCTTACCTGTTCCTTCCTAATCTGTAGCCAGTTCTCAAAAGTTAGCATGGTTTCAACCATGTGGACATGAGCTTAGGTACCCCAGCACACACACACTGAGCCAGCTCCTGTCCAACCTCAGGGTCAGTTCACCTTGTCCTGGAAAGTACCCTGCACTTGGCCATTTGCCCACTCTTTTTATAACCCTTCCCAAATTTGTGTAGTACCTCTCTGTATCACCTGTATTGTCTTGTACTTCATGGTAGTTTAGGAACACAACTTTAAAAATTTATTTAGCCCTGGCTTGTTTGGCTCAGTGGTTAGAGTGTCAGCCTGCGGTCCAGAGAGACCCAGGTTCAGTTCCCGCTAAGGGCACGTACCTCGGTTGCAGTTTGTCCCCGGCCCTGGTTGGTCGTGCGGGTGGCAGCCACTCAATGTGTCCCTTTCATGTCGATGTTTTCCTCTGTCTCTCTCTCCCTCCCACTCTGTCTGAACAAAAAATTGAAAAATGTCCTCGGGTGAGGATAAAATAAACAAACAAACAAACATTTATTTAAAGGGAACTTGACAATATCCATGAACTCATGAGTGTGCTCTGCTAGTTTTTTTTTTCTATCTGGAATTTGATATAAAATAGGCCTCCCACATACGTTTGTATTCACAAATAATATATATCATTGTTTAACATGTTTTAAAGCTGTGTCTAAGTATAACATCCTCTGTACATCCTGCTCCAAGCTTGCTCTTTTCATTCAACATTGTGATGTGAGGTTTATTTTTGCTGATGTGGACAGTTTTCATTCATGAATTCTTACTACTGTGTGGTTTCCCTGAGGACTCAATTACAATGCATTTATCCTTTCTTTTCTTGATGGATATTCCCATAGCATTTTTACACCCTTTTCTTACACTCTTGCACACATACTAGCTGTCTACTCTGGGGCAGACAAAGGGGGAGGGAGTGAAGCTACATCTGCTTGAGAGAGAAGTATTTACACAAATTATTCGGAATTCTTCTTTAGTGGAGATTTGTCATTTTTCCCTGTTGATTTATTTTTATAATTGTTTACCATACGTATGTATTTTATATTTGGGGATATAATCCAGTACTACTAATATTTTGTGATTCAACTTGTTCTAGCCTTGGCTACCGGAAGCGCTTTCAGGCTGGCTTCTGTGTCCCCTTGGCATTACCCTCTCCTTTTGCCATTTGAGCTCTTTTTTACTTCCTTTTAAAAATTTTATTCTTTTATTATTATTATTATTATTATTTTGGATTATCTAATTTTATTTTTTAAATTTATCTTTTTTTTTTTTTTCCCTCACCCGAGGATATTTTTCCATATTTTGTACAGATAGAGTGGGAGGGAGAGAGAGGAAGGGAGAGAGAGAGAGAAACATCGACGTGAAGGGACACATCGAGTGGCTGCCACCCGCACGACCAACCAGGGCCGGGGACAAACTGCAACCGAAGTACGTGCCCTTAGCGGGAACCGAACCCGGGTCTCTCCAGACCGCAGGCCGACGCTCTAACCGCTGAGCCAAACCGGCCAGGGCTAAATTTATCTTTATTGTTGAAAGTGTTATAGACTTTCCTCCTTTTCTCCCCAACTGATCCACTCTTCCCCACTGCCACCACCCTCCTACCTTCCCCACACTATTGTCTGTGTCCACTGGTTATGCATATATGCATATAAGTTCTTTGGTTTATCTCTTCCTGAACTCCTCTTTCCTCTGAGGTTCGTCAGTCTAACAACCAATTTGTACTTCTTAACCCCTCACCTTTTTTACCCATTTTCCCAACCCCCCTCCCTATGGCAACTAACAAAAGTTCTCTGGATCTATGAGTCTGTTTCTGGTCTGCTTGTTCATTTGGTTTGTAGATACAATTGTTGACAGATATACATTTATTGCCATTTTATTGTTCATATTTTTGACCTTCTTGTTCAAGAAGACTTTTCAACATTTCATATAATGTTGGATTGGTGGTGATGAACTCCTTTAGCTTTTTCTTGTCTGGTAGCTTCACAGTATAGAGTAATCTTGGTTGTAGGTCCTTGCTTTTCAACACTTTGAATACCTCTTGCAACTCACTTCTGACCTGCAATTTTTTTTTTTAGAAATCAGCTGACAGGCTTATGAGAGCTTCCTTGTAGGCAATTAACCGCATTTCTCTTGCTGCCTTTTGTTTGTTTGTTTATTTTTATATTTTTTAATTAATTTATTTTTGTTACTGATGTTTCTTCTTTTCCCCCACTGATTCATCCCTTTCTGGACTGTCCCCAGGTTTGTTGTCCATGTCCATTGTTCATGCATACATGCATATAAGTTCTGTGGTTTATCTCTCCCCTCTTCTGGGGATTGTCAGTCTGTACCCCACTTCCACGTCTCTGGGACTACCCCATTCCTCAGACTGTTGTGTTCATTATATGCCACAAATAAGTGAGATCATATGATACTTGTCTTTCTCTGTTTGGCTTGTTTCGCTTAGGATGACACTTTCCAGGTCCCTCCATGTCGTCTTAAAGAATAAGACATCTTTCTTCCAGCTGCATAGGACTCCATTGTGTATATGTACCACTGCTTTTTTATCCATTCCTCTCCTGATGGACAGTTGGGCTGTTTCCAGATCTTAGCTATTGTAAATAGTGCTGCTATGAACATGGTGGTACATATATTCTTTCTGATTGGTGTTTCAGGCTTCTTAGGGTATATTTCTAGAAGTGGGATCACTGGATCAAATGGAAGTTCAACTTTTAATTTTTTTGAGGTAACACCATATTGTTTTCCATAGTGGCTGCACCAGTCTGCATTCCCACCAGCAGTGTTACTAGAGTCCCCTTTTCTCCACACCCTCACCAACACTTGTTTGATGATTTGTTGATGGCAGCCATTCTGACAGGTGTGAGGTGATACCTCATTGTTGTTTTAATTTGCATCTCTCTGATGATCAGTGATGTTGAGCATTTCTTCATATGTCTCTTAGCCATTTGCCTGTCCTGTTTGGAGAGGTGTCTGTTTAGTTCCTCTGTCCATTTTTAATTGGGTTCTTTGTCTTCCTTTTGTTGAGTTGTATGAGCACTCTATAGATATTGGAACTTCAACCCTTATCTGATATATCATTGGCAATTTTGCTCTCCCATACAGTGTGTTGCCTTTCCATTTTGATGATTAAATCTTTTGCTGTGCAGAAGCATTTTAGTTTGATGTAATCCCATGTGTTCATTTTCTCCTTTGTTTCTGTTGCTTTAGGTGATGGATCAGTGAAAATTCTGCTGCGTATGATGTCTGAAATTTTGTTGCCTACATTTTCTTCTAGGATTTTTATGGATTCATGAGTCACATTTAAGTGTTTTATTCGTTTTGAGTTTATTCTTGTGTATGATGTAAGTTGATAGTCTAGTTTCACTTTTTTGCATGTAGCTGTCCAATTTTCCCAGCACCATTTATTGAAGAGTCTGTCTTTACTCCACTGTATGCTCTTGCCACCTTTGTCAAATATTAATTGAGCATAATGTCTAGGGTCAATTTCTGGGTTCTCTGTTCTGTTACATTGATCTATATGCCTATTCTTGTGCCAGTACCAGGCTGTTTTGATTATAGTGGCTATGTGGTATAACCTGATATCTGGTATTGTGATCCCTCCTATTTTGTTCTACTTTTTCAAGATTGCTGTGGCTATTTGGGGTCTATTTTGGTTCCATATAAACTTTTGGAGTATTTGTTCTAGTTCTGTGAAATATGTCATTGGTATTTTGATGGGGATTGCATTGAATTTATAGATTGCTTTGGGTAGTATGGACATTTTAATGATGTTAATTTTTCCAATCCATGAACAAGGTATATGCTTCCACTTTTTTTATATCTTCCAATATTATTTATGTCATTGTCCTGTAGTTTTCTGTGAATAGGACCTTTACTTCATTGGTTAAGTTTATGCCTAGGTATTTTAATTTTTTTACTGCAATGGTAAATGGGATTTTTATTTTTTTTTTTAGTTTCTCTTTCTGTTAATTCATTATTGGTGTATAAGAATGCCGTCAATTTCTTGTTTCACGAGTCACATTTTGCTAATTTTGTATCCCGCTACTTTGCTAAATTTGTTTATTAAATCTAGTAGATTTTTAAAAAATGCAATACTCACTTTTTTTTTTCTTTATAGATTTTAGAGAGAGAAGACGGGAGAAGGAGAGATAGAAACAACGATGAGAGACAACATCAGTTGGCTGCCTCCTGCATGCCCCCCACTAGGGATCAGGCTCACAACCTGGACATGTGCCCTGATCAGGAATCGCAGTGGCGACCTCTTGCATGGGTCCGTGCTCAACCACTGAGCCACACCGGCTGGGGTAAATCGCGTAGATTTTTGATGGAGTCTTTAAGGGTTTTCTATATACAGTATCATGTCATCTGCAAATAATGATTGTTTCATGTCCTCCTTTCCAATTTGGATCCCTTTTATTTTTTCTTCATGTATGATTGCTGTGGCTAAGACTTTGAGTACTATGTTAAATAAGAATGATGAAAGTGGGCATCCTTGTCTTGTTCCTGTTCTTAAAGGAAATGCTTTTAGTTTTTGCCCATGGGGTATGATGTTGGCTATAGGTTTTTCTTATATGGCCTTTATTATGTTGAGATATGATCCCTCTATTCCCAGATTGCTGAGCGTTTTTATCAGAAATGGTTGCTGGATTACAGCAATGCTTTTTCAGCATCTATTGATAGGATCATATGATTTTTATTTCATTTGGTTTATGTGGTGTATCACATTTCTTGATTTGTGAATAATGTACCAGCCTTGCATCCCTGGGATGAATCCCACTTGGTTATGGTGAATGATTTTTTTAATGTTTTGCTAGATCCCATTTGCTAGTATTTGGTTAAGGATTTTGGCATCTATGTTCATCAGAGATATTTGGCCTATAGTTTTCTTTCTTTGTAGTGTCTTTTTCTGGGAATTAGAATTATGCTGGCCTCATAAAATAAGTTTGGAAGTGTTCCTTGTTCTTGAATTTTTTGGAATAGTTTGAGGAGAAGGGGTGTTAGTACTTCTTTGAATGTTCGGTAAGACTTCTCCATGAAGTTGTCTGGGTCTGGGCTTTTGTTTGCTGAGAAAGTCTTGATTACATCTTCAATTTCCTTACTGGTTATTGGTCTGTTCAAGTTTTCTATCTCCTCCTGGTTCAGTTTTGGGAGTCTGTGTGTATCTAGAAATTTGTCCATTTTGCCTAGATTGTCCAATTTGTTGGCGAATAATTGTTCATAGTATTTGTTGATGATCCTTTGTGTTTCTCTGGTGTCAATTGTTACTTCTCTTTTGTTTCTGATTTTGTTTATTTGGGTCTTTTCTCTTTGTTTCTTGGTGAGTCTAGCTAAGGGTCCATCACTCTTGTTTATCTTTTCAAAGAACCATCTCTTTGTTTCATTGATCTTTTGAATTGTTTATTTAGTCTCTATGTCATTTATTTGTGCTCTGATCTTTACTGTTTCTTTCCTTCTATGTGCTCTGGGTTTTTCTTTTCATTTGGTTTCTAGTTCCTTAAGTTGTGAGGTTAGATAGTCAATTTGCAATTTTTCTTGTTTCCTGAGGTAGGCCTGTAGTATTATGAACTTCCCTCTCAGGACTGCTTTTGCTGCATCCCATAGATTTTGTATTGCTGTGTGTTCATTTTCATTGATTTCCAGGAAGTTTTTAATATTTTCCTTGATCTCCTTGGTAACCCATTCATTGTTTAATAACATGCTATTCAGCCTTCATGTTTTTGCTGTAATTGATTACTAGTTTCATGCCATTGTGATCTGAGAAGATGCTTGATATGATTTCAGTCTTCTTGACCTTGTAGACACTTAGTTTGTATCCTAACATGTGGTCTGTCTTTGTGAATATCCCATATTTACTTGAGAAGAATGTGAATTCTGCAGTTTTGGCATGCAGTTCTCTGTAGATATCTATTAAATCCATTTGATCAATACATCATTTAGCATCTCTATATCCTTGTTAATTTTTTGTCTAGAGGATCTATCCAATAATGTCAGTAGGGTGTCGAAGTCCCCTGCTGTGATTGCATTGCTGTCAATTTCTTCTTTGATATCCACTAGAAGTTTTTAAATATATTTTGGTCCTCCTCTCTTGGGTGCATATATGTTTACCAAGGTTATATTTTCCTGTTGGATAGATCCTTTCAATATTATGTAGTGGCCTTCTTTGTCTCTAGTTATGGCCTTCATTTTGAAGTCTATTTTATCACATATGAGTATTGCTACCCTAGCTCTTTTTATCTTTGTTTGCTTGGAAGATTTTTTTCTATCTTTTCACTTTCAGCCTATGTGAGTCTTTTGTTGTGAGGTAAGTCTCTTGTAAACAACATATATGTGAGCCTTGCGTTCTTATCCACTTAGCTACTCTTTGTCCTTTTTATTTTTTAATTCTCACTCGAGGACATTTTTGCATTTATCTTCAGAAAGAGTGGGAGGGAGAGAGGAGGGAGAGCGAGAGAGAAACATCAATGTGAGAGAGATACATTGAGTGGTTGCCTCCCACACGACCCCAACTGGGGCCGGGGAAAAACTGCAACCAAGGTATGTGCCCTTAGTGGGAATTGAACCCGTGACTCTTTGCTCTGCAGGCGGACACTCTGTCCTCTGAGCCAAACTGGCCAGGGTTACTCTTTGTATTTTGAATGGAGTGTTCTGTTCATTTACCTTTAAAATTATTGATATATGCATATTTATTGCCATTTTTGTTTAGTGTGGTTATATTTTTCTTTCTATTTGTTCTAGTAATTACAGCAGTCCTTTTAACATTCCTTGCAGTGCTGGTTTGGTGCTAATATATTTACTTAGCCTTTTTTTTCTTTTTTTTAATCTGGGAAGCTCTGTATTTCACCTTTTGTTTTGAATGATAGCCTTGCTGGATAGCGTACTTTTGGATTCAAATCCTAGATTTTCATGAGCTTGATTACTTCGTGCCATTCCCTTTTGGCCTGTAGTGTTTTTGTTGATACATCAGCATATAGCCTTATGGGGTTCCTTTGTAGGTAACCTGTTACTTACCTTTTGCTGCCTTTAGGATTCTCTTCTTGTCTTTAATTTTTGTCATTTTAATTATTATGTGTCTTTGTGTGGTCCTGTTTGTATTCTTCTTACTGGGGTTCTCTGTGCTTCTTGGACTTGTATGCCTGTTTTCTTCACCATGTTAAGGAAGTTTTTTGTCACTATTTCTTCAAATATATTCTCTATTCCTTCCTCATTTTCTTCTTCAGGAATTCCTATGATGCAGATGTTGTTACGTTTTATGTTGTCCCACAGTTCTCTTAGGCTGTCCTCCTGTTTTGTCATTGTTTTTTTGTTTTTGGTTCTCTGATTGGGTGATTTTTTTCTACCCGTCTTCTAATTCACTGATCCGATCCTCTGCCTCCTCTACTCTGCTTATTATTCCTCCAATGTGTTCTTTATTTCTGCTATGTCATTCTTCATTTTCAGTTGGTTGGTTTTCAATGCTTCTGTATCTTTCCTCATGCTGTTGAGCTTCCTCATGATTGTTACTCTGAACTGTCCATCTGATATCTTGCTCAATTCCCTTTCATTTATTTCATCTTGTGTCAAGTTATCTTGTTCTTTTATTTGGGATTTGTTTCTTTGTTTCACCATTTTGGCTGTCTCAGTGGGTTTTGGAGCCTGCCAAATTTTCCCTGTGGGTGTTGGTGTTCCCACTGGTTGTGGCTTCCTCTACTGGGTTTGGATGAGTGTGGGAGGACCTACATTAAACACCACTGTCAAGTCTTACTTTCATGGGCAGATTTGCAAGCCCAAGAATTGTTTAGTTACTCTCTAGCTGTTTGCCTGGACCCCATTAGTCTTAGTTACTTGATGAGCCTTGGGTTGTAGCCATCAACTGAATTTATTTATTTATTTTATTTATTTATTTATTTTTATCCTCACCCGAGGATATTTTTCCATTTTTTGTACAGATAGAATGAGAGGGAGAGGAAGGGAGAGAGAGTGAGAAACATCGATGTGAAGGGACACATCGAGTGGCTGCCACCCGCACGACCAACCAGGGCCGGGGACAAACTGCAACCGAAGTATGCGCCCTTAGCGGGAACCGAACCCGGGTCTCTCCGGACCGCAGGCCGACGCTCTAACCGCTGAGCCAAACTGGCCAGGGCCATCAACTGAATTTAAAAAATCCCTCAGTGGTTCAGGGTGAGAGGATTTCTAGAGAGTGGGGCAGATGCTTGCTGGTTGTTAATGAGCCTCAATTTGCATTTCTCTCACCTGACCAGGTTGTGTTAAATTCCTGAGAGAGGGGCTGTTGCTTCTCCCTGGGGCTCTGGGAAAGGGCTTTTTGAGTAAAATGGCTACTGTCCCATAAGGGAATGACTCAAAGAAAAGTTCCTACTGCTGTCCCAGCTCTCCAAGCTCCCAAGTCTGTGCACACAGTTCCAGTCCTGTCTCCCGGAGCCCAGGGTGAGTGGCTGCAGCTAATTTAGTGCTCTATCCCAGCCCTCAATGCTGTGGAGCCAGCTTGGGATTTTAACTCCAAGGGAACTACTCACAGCTAAAACAGCTGCTATCAGTAGGCTCCTAGCCTGCCCTCAGGCACCTCCATAATTCCTGCCAGGCTCGATTCAGTGTCCTTTTTCTGACTGTGGTTATATGGGTCCTCTCCAGCTGCTTTTCTGTTGTTTTTTCCAACGATTTGTCTTTATTTTAGTTGTAATTCTGGTTTGACCCTGGGAGATAGTCTGTGTAGTTTTCATTCACTCAGCTGCCATTTTGGAACTCAAGTATATTCTTTATCAGTTTGAAGAAGTTCCTTTCTATTCCAGTTTTGCTGAAAGGTTTTTATTTTGTTTTGTTTTGTTTTTTATTGTAAATGAGCATTGAATTTGCTAAAATGCTTTTTCTGCTTTTGTTGAGATTATCATATGGGTTTTGTCTTTTATTCTGTTAAGGTAATGAATTACATTTATTGATATTTGAATGTCATATTCACCTTGCATTTCTAGAATTTATCCTCTTTGGTGAATATTGTCCTTTTTATATATTGCTGGGTTTGATATGCTGACATTTTATTTAGCATTTTTGTATCTATGTTCATCAGATACATTGCTCCATAATTGTCCTTTCTTATAATATCCATGTCATATTTTAGTATTCGGGCCTCATAAAAAGAGTTGAGAAGATTCTACTTTTCTTCATTCTCTGGGAGAATTTATATAAAGCTGCTATTATATTTTGCTTAAAAGTTTGGAATAATTCGCCAGTGAAGCTATCAAGGCCTGTAGTTTTCTTTATGAGAAGGCTTTTAATTATCAACTTAATTACATATATATGTGACTGTTTAGATTTTTATTTCTTTTTGTGTCTGTTATTTTTTCTACAAGGGATTAACTGCATTTTGTCTATTGTCATAAAATCACAATATACCTTTTAATGTTATTTTGAATCTGTAGTGATATCCATTTTATTTCTGATATTGATAATTTGTATTTTTTCTCTCTATTTTTTCATCAGTTTTACTAGGTGTTTATCAATTTTATTAATCTTTTAAAATAACTAACTGCTTTTGTTGATTTTCATTGTTGTTCATTGTTTCTATTCCACTGATTTCTCCTCTTTATTAAAAAAAATCTAATTTCTTTGGGTTTACTCTGCTATTTTTTATTTTGCTTCTTGAAATGAAAGCTTAGATCCTTAATTGTCAACTCAGTTTTTTTTTCTAATATACAGTTTGGAACTACAAATTTTCCTCTAATTACTACTTTAGCTTTATCTAATTGATATGTTATATTTTTGAAATTATCATTTGCTTAAAACTAAGAAATGTTATTGTTGTTTCTTATTTGACATAAGTTATTTATAAATGTGTTGCTTAATTTTTAAATATTTGAGAATTTTCTAGTTAACTTTTTGTTGTTGACACTTTCATTCTACTGTAGTTAGAGAACAAACTTTGTATGGTTTAGTCTTCTGAAATTTGTTGATAATTACTTTAGGGCCTATGCAATGACTCTGGGAATGTAGAGAGGCAGGCAATGGACAGCAGGTGCTGGTGGCCTAGGAAAGGGGAGTAGTGGTTGTGTAGGGGACCAGCTCAGAGTAGAGAAGGTTTCTCTGAGGACATCCTCTTCTTCCTTCTCTAATTCTGTGTATGTCTACTTGTAATAGGCATCTATATTTGCTGCAGGCTTTTCAAACCTCTCACAGAATCACAAAGCTTCAAAGTTAGAAAGTGCGGCTTTAGAATGCTACCTCTGTCACTTCCTGGCTCTTTGACCTTGGAAAAGTGACCTCACTTTCCTGACCCTTAGTTAGCTTTTTAAAATGATGATGGAAATACTTTCTCTCTGGGGTTGTTGAAAGGAATATTAAATGGGATATGTATAAAATGCCTTTCTTCATAGTCTTGGCTTTGTAAATGGCAGGTACTTTTAGTTGTAGCAGTACTCAGAGAATTTAGGAAAGCTTACATGCATAGGTAGCTGCTTCTTCCACTTGGTCTATTATTAGAGTGCTTGTTCTGCTACTGGTAAGAAGAATGCTCCCTGTCTGTGGCTGTGCTCTTGGCCTTGGGATCCAGAGGAGACAGTTAGCATGAAGCCAGGACTCCTGTAGATTGGCTGGACCAGTGCTCACAGGAGGTGCTGGGATGGAAAGACATCAGTGGTCCCTGCTGGTGTGCCTTAGCAGTATGCCTGGTGAGCAGACAGTCCTCCTTTCAAGAGGGTCCCCCCAGACCCAGGCAGGAAGACATTCTCTCTCTTCTACTCCTGAATATTGCCAGGAATAGAGTTTGCTGGCTTCACTGGGACCTGGCATTTGAAATGTATAAAGGAAGACCTGCATCTTCCTGAAAGTTTGCTCTAGGAGGAGGAATTTAGAAGGGAAAAGTGAATTCAGACCAGTAATATATGAACATTAAAAAAATGTCAGGTGCGCCCTGGCCAGTTTGGCTCTGTGGTTGGAGCGTTGGCCTGCGGTCTGGAGAGATTCGGGTTCAGTTTCTGCTAAGGGCACGTACCTTGGTTGCAGTTTGTCCCCGGCCCTGGTTGGTAGTGCGGGTGGCAGCCACTCGATGTATCCCTTTCATATCGATGTTTCTCTCTCTCTCCCTCCCACTCTCTCTGAACAAAAAATGGAAGAGTATCCTCAGGTGATGATAAGAGAAAACAAAACAAAAATGTCAGGTGCACCCTTGCTAGGTGATTCAGTTGGTTGGAGCATTGTCCCATGCACCAAAAGGTTGTGGGTTTGATTCCTGGTCAGGGATATTACCTAGTTTGTGAGTTCTGTCCCCAGTTGGGGTGCATATGGAAGGCAACCAGTGGATGTTTCTCTCTCACATCGATGTTTCTGTCTTTCTCACTTCCTCTCTAAACATATTTTTGGGTGAGGATTAAAAAAAAGTTAAATGTTGAGCCTCTAGTAAATGATAAGTCAATTCTATGCTAGGCACAGAGGATGAGTCTTTAGCAATTGTGCTGAGTAACTTCCCTGAGGTGAGTGGCAGGGACCCAGCCCTATGTTAGACTGTGGTTCTGTCATTGGAGCACATGATCTGTGGGAGAGAGGGCACCTAGGAAGGATAGCACCTGAACACTGGGAGCATACTCAGGAGAGAGAGAGGCTGGGAAGAAAGGACTGGTTGGCTTTCCTGGAGATGTGGAGGGCTCTTAAGAAAGGAACATATGACTTGCTCCTAAAAGCCAAACAGGAGTTTGCTAGATGGAAAAGTGAGAGAAGGGCATTCCATTCAGAGGCAACAGCATGTGCAAAAGACCGAGAATAATGGAATAGCAAAGACTATTCTGGGATATTTGACCTTTTTGTTTTATAATTATTATAAAACAAAAGCAAAAGCAATCATTCCATTGCATGTTGCTGACATTTTGATCAAGAAATAGCTTCTCAAGTGGTGGAGTGAATGGAAGCTACACAGACTGTCTCCCAGGACCAAACTGGAATTATAACAAAAATAAAGACAAATAGTCAGGAAAAAGCTACAGGAAAGCAGATTGGAAGACCACATAACCAGGGACACTGACTCAATCCTGGTAGGCTTGCCGGAGACATGTGGGGCGGGGCTGGGAGCCCACGGTCCGCAGCGGCCTTAGCTGGGAGCAGCAGCCCAGGCCTCAGCCTTAGCTGGGAACAGGGGCCCTGGCGGCGGCCTTAGCTGGGATCCCACAGACAGCAGCGGCCTTGATTGTGAGCAGGGGCCTTAGCTGGGAGCAGCGGCCTTAGCTGGGAGCAGCGGCCTTAGCTGGGAGCCCACAGACAGCAGCGGCCTTAGCTGTGAGCAGCAGCCTTAGCTGGTAGCAGCGCCCTTGGGTTAAACTCCCAAGTGGCTCCAGAGCCCAGAGCCGGGACAGAGGCTGAAATAGCCACAGCCACTCACCTTGGGTTCTGCCAGAGGGAGGGTACACTGCATTGGAACTGTGTGGGGACACTCAGGATCTGGAGGGTGCTCAGAGCTTTTGCTGAGTTGCGGCCACACTGGATGGTGGTCATCTTACTCCTTCCCAGGGCTCTGGGGTGAGGCAGCGGCCCCTCCTTCGGAGATTCAACCCCACCTGGTGGCCATTGAAATGGAAATTGAGACCCATTAACAACTAGCATCTGCCCCACCCTCTGGAAATCTCCTTACTCTGAGCACCTGAGGGAGTTTTTCATTGAACTCAGAAGCCAAGGCTCTTCAGGTAATTGCTACTGATAGCCTCCAGGCAAAAAGCTAGAGGATAATGCCACCACTCCTGGGCTAGCAACTCTAACCAGGAAAGTAAGACTTGACACTGGTGTTTAATGTGGGTCCTTCCTGGCTCATCCAAACCCAGGAGAGGGAGCCACAAACTGCAGATACCAACACCCACAGGGAAAGTTTGGCAGGCTCCAAAGCCCACTGTGATAGCCAAAATGGTGAAACACAGAAACAAAAGCCAAATGAAAGAACAAGAGACCTCTACCGAAGATGAGATAAATGAGGTGCAGTTAAGCAAGTGAACAGAACTAGAATTCAGAGCCATGATCTTCAGGAAGCTTAATAGCATGTGTAAGGAATGAGCACCATGAGTAAAGACATAGAAATTTTGAAAATCAACCAGTTGGAAATTAAAAACCAGCAAGAAGAAATGAAGAATGACATATCAGAAATAAAGAACACATAGGAAAGTTTAAAGAGTACAGTAGAGGAACCTGGGGACTGGATCAGTGAATTAGAAGATAGGGTAGAAAAAAATCAATCAGAAAACCGAAAGGAAAAAATAATTTAAAAACTGGAAAACAGCTTAAGAGAACTGTGGGACAATTGGAAACATAATAACATTCGCATCATAGGAGTCCCCGAAGAAGAAGAAAATGAGCAAGGGAAGGAGAATATATTTGAAGAACTAGTGACAGAAAACTTCCCTAATTTGGTGAAGGAAGAAGGCATTCAAGGTCAAGAAGCACAGAGAGTCCCAAGTAAGAACGATCCAAACAGGCCCACACCAAGACACATAGTAATCAAAGTGCCAAAAATTCAAGACAAAGAGAGAATGCTAAAAGCAGCAAGAGAGAAGCAATAGGTTACCTACAAAGGAAACCCCCTAAGGCTCTCAGCTGACTTCTCAACAGAAACACTACCGGCCAGGAGGGAATGGCAAGAGGTAATCAAGGTCATGAAAAACAAGGATCTGAATCCAAGACTACTCTACACAGCAAGGCTGTCATTCAAAATAGAAGGTCAAATAAAGAGCTTCCCAGACAAAAAAAGGCTAAGGTAACACATTAGCACCAAAGCAGCACTGCAAGAAATGTTAAAAGGACTTCTGTAATTAGCAGGAGAACTAGGAAGAAATATATAACCACACTAAACAAAAATTTCAGTAAATAAGTACATATCAATAATCTCCTTAAATGTAAATGGATTGAATGCTCCCATAAAAAGACACAGAGTAGCTGTTTGGATAAGAAAGCATGACTCATTGATATGTTGTTTACAAGAGACCTGCCTCACAATAAAAGACTCACATAGGTTGAAAGTGAAGGGATGGAAAAAAACATTCCAAGCAAACGGAAAGGAAAAAAAAATCTGGGGTAGCAATACTTATACCTGATAAAATAGATTTCAAAATAAAGGCCATAACTAGAGACAAAGAAGGCCACTATATAATATTGAAAGGATCTTTCCAACAGGAAGATATAACCTTGATAAACATATATGCACCCAATATAGGAGCACCAAAATATATTAAAAATCTTCTGGAGGACTTCAAAGTTGAAATCAACAGCAGTACAATCATAGCAGGACACTTCAACATCCCGCTGACATCACTGGATAGATCCTCTAGACGAAAAATTAGCAAGGAAACAGAGACTCTATATGAAGCACTAGACCAAATGGATTTAATAGATATCTACAGAGAATTACACCCCAAAACTACAGAATTCACATTCTTCTCAAGTGCACATGGGACATTCTGAAAGATAGATCACATGTTAGGACACAAACTAAGTCTCTACAACTTCAAGAAGATTGAAATCATATCAAGCATCTCAGATCACAATGGCATGAAACTAGAAATCAATTGCAACAAGAACATGCAAAGACATTTGAACACATGGAAGCTAAATAGCATGTAATTAAACAATGAATGGGTTACTGAAGAGATCAAGGAAGAAATTAAAATCTTCCTGGAAACCAATGAAAGTGAAGACACAACAACACAAAATTTATGGGATGCAGCAAAAGCAGTTCTGAGAGGGAAGTTCATAGCCCTACAGGCCTACGTCAAAAAAAAAAAAAAAAAAAAATCTCTAATCGACTAAATAACCTCACAACTTAACGAACTAGAGAGCAAACAAAAGAAAAACCCCAGAGCAAGTAGAATGAAGGAAATAGTAAAGATTAGAGCAGAAATAAATTACATAGAGACAAAAAAACAAATTTCAAAGGATCAATGAGACAAAGAGCTGGTTTTTAAAAAAGATAAACAAGATTGATGGACCCTTAGCTAGACTCAACAAGAAACAAAGACAGAGAACCCAAATACACAAATTCAGAAATGAAAGAGGAGAAGTTACAACTGACACCACAGAAATACAAAAGATCATTGAACAACTACTATGAACAATTGTATGGCAACAAATTTGACAATCTAAGCGAAATGGACAAATTTCTAGAAACACACAGTCTCCCAAAACTGGACGGGGAAGAGATAGAAAACTTGAACAGACCAATAACATCAGAAGAAATTGAAGATGTAATTAAGACTCTCCCAGCAAACAAAAGCGAAGGCCCGGATGGCTTCACGGGGGAGTTTTACCGAACATTCAAAGAAGAAATAACACCCATTCTCCTCAAACTATTTCAAAAAATTCAAGAAGAAGGAAGACTTCCAAACTCGTTTTATGAAGACAGCCTAATTCTAATTCCAAAACCAGAAAAAGACACTACAAAGAAAGAAAACTACAGGCCAGTATCCCTGAAGAACATAGACGCCAAAGTCCTGAACAAAATACTAGCAAAAGGATCCAGAAATACTCCAAAAAAATTATCCACCATGACCAAGTGGGATTCATCCCAGGGATGCAAGGCTGGTACAATATTCACAAATCAATAAACATGATACACCACATAAATAAAATGAAGAATAAAAACCACATGACGATATCAATAGATGCCAAAAAAAGCCTTCGACAAAATCCAGCATCCATTTCTGATAAAAACGCTCAGCAATGTGGGAATAGAGGCATCATATCTCAACATAATAAAGGCTATATATTTAAGGCCTACAGCCAACATAATACTCAATGGGCAAAAACTAAAAGCATTTTTCTTAAGAACAGGAACAAGCAAGGATGCCCACTTTCACCACTCTTATTTAACATAGTACTGGACGTCTTAGCCACAGAAATCAGAGAGGAAGAAAAAATATAAGGGATCCAAATTGGAAAGGCGCAAGTGAAACTGTCATTATTTGCAGATGACATGATACTATACGTAGAAAACCCCAAAGAATCCATCAAAAATTTACTAGACTTAATAAATTTGGCAACGTAACAGGATACAAAATTAACGTCAAGAAATCAATGGCATTTTTATAAACCAATGAAGAACTCACAGAAAGAGAAACTAAGAAAACAATCCCATTTACCATCGCGGCAAAAAATTAAGATACCTAGGAATAAACTTAATCAAAGAAATAAAAGACCTATTTGCAGAAAAATACAGGTCATTGAAAAAAGAAATAGAGGAAGATATAAAAAACTGAAACCACATACCCTGCTCATAGATTGGAAGAATTGACATCATTAAAATATCCATACTACCCAAAGCAACCTATAGATTCAATGCAATTCCCATCAAAATACCAACGACATACTTCACAGAAGTAGAGGAAATACTTCAAAAGTTCATATGGAACCAAAAAAGACCTCGAATAGCCATAGCAATCTTGAAAAAGAAGAACAAAGTTGGAGGGATCACAATACCAGATTTCAGGTTATACTGCAAAGCCACTGTAATCAAAACAGCCTGGTACTGGCACAAGAACAGGCATATAGACCAGTGGAACAGAACAGAGAACCCAGAAATGGACCCCAGGCAATATGCTGTATTAATTTTTGACAAGGGGAGCAAGAGCATACAGTGGAGTAAGGACCGCCTCTTTAATAAATGGTGTTGGGAAAATTGGACAGCTAAATGCAAAAAAATGAAACTAGACCATCACCTTACACTATACACAAGAATAAACTCAAAATGGATAAAATACTTAAATGTGACTTATGAATCTATAAAAATTTTAGAAGAAACTATAGGCAGCAAAATTTCAGACTCATACACAGCAGAATTTTCACTGGTATTTCCCCGAAGGCAACAGAAACAAAGGAGAAAATGTACACATGGGACTACATCAAACTCAAAACTTCTGCACAGCAAAAGATACAATCATCAAAACGGAAAAGCTACCCACTGTATGGGAGAGCATAATTGCCAATGATGTATTAGATAATGGGTTAATTTCCAATGTTTATAGAGTGCTCATACAACTCAAGAAAAGGAAGACAAAGTACCCAATTGAAAAATGAGCAGAGGAACTAGACACCTCTCCAAACAGGACATACAAATGGCTAAGATATATATGAACAAATGCTCAACATCACTAATCATCAGAGAGATGCAAATTAAAACAACAATGAGGTATCCCCTCACACCTGTCATAATGGCCGACATCAACAAACAACAAGTGTTGGCGAAGGTGTGGAGAAAAGGGAACTCTAGTAACACTGCTGGTGGGAATGCAGACTGGTGCAGCCACTATGGAAAACAATATGGTGTTACCTCAGAAAATTAAATATTGAACTTCCATTTGACCCAGTGATCCCACTGCTAGGAATATACCCTAAGAAGCCTAAAACACCAATCAGAAAGAATATATGTACCCCCATGTTCATAGCAGCACTATTTACAATAGCTAAGAAGTGAGAACTGCCCAAGTGTCCATCAGGAGACGAAAGGATAAAAAAGCAGTGGTACATATACACAATGGAGTACTATGCAGGTGTAAGAAAGAAAGATGTCTTATTCTTTGAGATGGTATGGAGGGACCTGGAAAGTATTATCCTAAGCGAAACAAGCCAAACAGAGACAGACAATTATCATATGATCTCAGTTATTTGTGGAATGTAATGAACATAATAGTCTGAAGAATGGGGTAGTCCCAGAGACGTGGAAGTGGTGTACACACTAACGATCCCCAGAGGAGGTGTGGTGGAGGAGAGATAAACCACGGAACTTATATGCATGAATGCGTGAACAGTGGACATGGACAACAAAGCTGGAGACAGGGCAGGGAGGGAGGGGCATGGGGGAATCAGTTGGGGACAAAAGAGAAACATCTGTAACAAAAATAAATAAATAAATTAAATAAATAAAAAAAAAAAGAAAAGAATTATCTTCTTATGTATACTTCTAGGCCTCTTTTGTGCCCAATATGAAGAGTTGTCCCTATGATGCCTGGGAGAACGTGATAGTGCCAGCAGAGGCCAATGCAGAGCATTTGCTGGCTGAAGCCTGCATGTGTTGTTGTCCATCACTGGAATGTGTTCAGTCAGACAGATTTTTTTATTTGGTCATCCAGTCTAAAGTGACACAAAAGGGGGCTGATTCAAAAAGCTGCAACTGAATCCAGGACCCTGAGATGTTTTCTGCTTTGCAAGGGCAGCAGTGAAGCAGCCCTTTGGTGCCACCTGTGGTGATGGCAACACACTTGCTAACTACAGGAGCTGTAGGGCCCCAGGCTGCCTCCTGGGATCTGGGCAGCAAAGGAAGCAAATTTGAACCTGTCACCTGTTTGTAGTTTCCATAATTTTTGATTTGGCATTTTGATCAGTCTGTTTCTGGTCAAGGAAATACATCCGTATCTCATAACAGGAAACCCCTTTTGTGATCTTTACTTCAAGGCATTTCTTTCTCTCTACTTCCTCCTATCATTTTTTTCTTCTTTGGCAAAAATGTAGGCCTAATATGATGTGCATCTTACTAAAATTTCAGCATAAATTATTGCCATTGGTTTGTTTACAAAATAAAGAGTTCCAAACTACTTAACATGGCCTTTCTGAAGTCACTGGTTTTTGTTTTGTTTTTTATCTTCCTTGGGGCTGAGGTTAGGGTGGGGAGATGAAGTCACATGGTCCCCGTCTGCTTCCTGTCAGAGTCCCATGTTAATTAGTAGAGTCACAGGCAGTGACCCAGTAGTCATCCCAGGGCACAGTAGGAATCACCCTGCAGCGGGGCCTGTCTTCTCTACTGGTGCTCAGTCTCAGTGAGGTGGTGGGAACCCAGGAAGTTCTCAGATATTCCTCAACCCTGCCATCCTCCTGTCCACAGAGTCCCCATGGGAAGTGTGAGAGTGGGGAATAGGAGGAAAGCAAGCCAAAAGCAAGCCCTAGCACTTGCCTGTCAGCTCTTACCTGTACACTGGCCAATTTGGCAGGCTCTACCTTTCCCCCATAATGGAGTACACCCTTGTCAGCCCAGAAAAGGAGGAAAGATAGACAGTGAGAAGTGAGCTTGGACCTGGTCCCTAGTGTTGAACTATCCTGGCTGCCTCTGGGGGATAGGGTCCTAGCAGGGCATGAGATGGCTATGTCTCCTCTGAGGGGCAGGCCACACCTTATCACTCTGAGCTCAGACCTGTGAGCACACTGGGATGTGCTGGATCTGGAAACCTCCAAAGCCCCACTCCTGGGCCTTGGCCGGTTTGGTTCAGCGGTTAGAGCGTCGGCCTGCGGTCCTGAGAGACCTTGGTTCGGTTCCCGCTAAGGGCACGTACCTCGGTTGTAGTTTGTCCCCGGCCCTGGTTGGGTTGTGTGGGTGGCGACCACTCAGTGTGTCCTTTTCATGTCGATGTTTCTCTCTCTCTCTCTCCCTCTCTCTCCCACTCTATCTGAACAAAATATTGAAAAGTGTCCTCGGGTGAGGATAAAAAAAAAAAAAAAGCCCCACTCCTGGAAAGTATAGTCCACATAGGATCTTGGAAAAAACCAGCTGGATTAGGTCTCCCGCCCCTCTGTAGGAGAAAGGTAGGGCAGAGGCAAGGAGAGGGAGAGAGTCTGAGCTGACTGTTCCTTGTAGCTGACACTATAGAATGTCCCTCAGACCTGTCCTGGCCATCCATAAACCCTCCTGGTCTCCTCTGTACATCACCCTAAAGTCTAGCATTCAAGGCCATCCTGATGTGCCCTGCCTTCCTCCACTGCCACCGTGAACAGAATTTTCCTGTTTCTTCAGACATCTTTGCCTGCTGCCAGCTGGCCATACATGACCTGTGTGACCTGTGCCCCCTTTTCTGTCAGGAACATCTGTGCAGGCACTTCAGAAAGAAGCTCCTTCATTTCTGCCCCTGTACCGGCACACATCCACCCCTCTATTCCTCTGGCCTCTAACGATCAGTTGACAACTGTTACCTTGCTGTAGTGATCTATTATTGGTCTTTGTACTCCTGAGAGGTCTGAGAGACAGGCCTGGCTTGCAGGCAGTACTCTGGAAGTGTGCATTGGCTAAAAGGCCCCTTTAGTGCCTCTGGTCAAAAGCTGCACTTTACTTTATGCATCACCCAGGTAAGGGGTTCTCCTAGAGCCCCAGAGATTTGGCAAAGCTTCTGCAGTCTTTTCTGTAAAAGAAATAAAGCAAGCATGCTACCCAGGTGATAGTGAACCTACTGCTGAGGTAGCAGCATGGCGCTGGCCTCTGGCCTCTGTGAGCTTGCCCCGCCTGGGAGGCCAGAGGTTGCACCAGGGAGGAACAGCACAGAGGAATGAGGAATGAGGACATGCAAGCTTGGGTTTTATTGTTGGGTCCAGGGTCTGGAAGGAGTAGTCAGCGATGGGGGGTGGGGGGGTGGGGACATACAGTGAAGGCCCTTGGTCCATCAAGGGAAGCATAGCTTGGGAAGGACTCACTGAGATAAATTGGAAGTCTAGCGCAGATATGTTTTCCAGTCTCTGGATTACCATTAGGTTTGATGATAGCTTTCTGGAGAATTATTTTAGGGGGGAAAAATCTCTTCTTGGAGCTGCTTTCTGGAGACTTGGTTTCACCAAAGCCTCCATCTTTGTTTTTGGATTAAGGTCTCTGCTCTGGTTTCATTAATGGGAAGAAAGGTTAAAGAACCTTCCAAACTTCAGGTGGATGGAGGCTGCCTCAGGAAGGAGAGCAGCTCATGTTGGGAAGCTTGGTATGATAACTGTTATGACCTTAAGGTAATCTTGAGTTCGTAATTACTCCCAGAGCTTCCTGTCTCATTTTGATTCCTCTAGTATCCTCATAGGAGGACTTCATACATATGACTACCCTATCTTCTGGGTTTAGGTTGCAAGCCTTGCTCCTAAGACTCACTTGTGCTGTAAAATAATGCATTTTTAAAGAACTGAAAATGCAAACCTATAAACATATAACATATAAACATAACACATGAAATTATAAAATTTGGTTCTTTCTAGCCAGCTCTATGAGGTTAGCCCCATCACATTCTCAGATCTTGGGTTTAAATGAGGTGCTTGTCTCAGTTTTGCCGAAAACTCTGCTGACTTCACCAAGCACTTGGTAGATGCTGATGGGACATGTCTCACTGGAATCCAGTAGCTGGAGTGGTCAGGAGGACCTGGGGCAGAAGGGAGGGTGAGTCCTATGTGCTCTCATGCAAGGAGTGGGGGTCCTACAGTTTAGGGCAATGTTTGGCAAGATGTAATGATGTATGGTTGAAGAAATCATCTACTACCCTTGAGACAGAGAGGTTATGCCCCTGGATCAGCTCCTCTTGCTCTCTTTTGCGAATCTGAGTCACCACTGTTTTCTGGCACATTGAGAAGACCAAATGTTATGATATCCAAGGACACATGACACACTGGCAGGCTTGAAGGGCATTGGGAACCCAAGAGCATAGACCTGGTTCAAATCCAGGCCTAGTTTCTGCTTGCTGTGTGGTCATGGTCCTTTCACTTCTATGAGCTTTACATTCCTCATCTCT
The DNA here is from genome assembly GCF_014108415.1 of Molossus molossus. Taxonomy (NCBI): domain Eukaryota; kingdom Metazoa; phylum Chordata; class Mammalia; order Chiroptera; family Molossidae; genus Molossus; species Molossus molossus. The sequence continues at coordinate 53,840,716 of NW_023425399.1, read as the reverse complement.
CAGGTGGAGCTGATAATGCCTGCTTCACAGAGATGACCTGTCCTTTCTTCCTTTTCATGGAGTTGTTATGAGGGTTATGTCAGAAAAAAACCCAAAAATATCGGGGTCCCCTGTGTTCTCTGGAGATGTGATCTGGGCACCCTTTGGTTCCTGTGGAGGGTGGGACCTGGACCATGGCTCTGCACCCTTTCCCACCATGCAAGTTCCGTCCACGGCTTTCTGTAGCTTCAGGGATTGTCTTCTCCAAGTGATGTTCACTGATGTGGTTGGCTCCTCAGAAGAGCAGACCCAGCTCTTGTTATTGCCCTGAGTCTAGCTATGCTAGAGCTGGTCTAGAGACCCCTGGGACAGCTCTTCTGGCCACTTCCCAGCTGCCTTTTTCCTGTGTCAGAATTTTTCTCATCTTAACTTTTTCCTTTTTTTATCTCCTATTTTTGATTTCAACACTGTAGACAGGAATATGGCCTTTTATCTCATTACTAGATCTTGATAGGCTAGAATGATGGTAAGAAGCTAATGAAAAATCAACTATATTATTATGGCAATTATATTAATTTCCTATTCCTGTTCCTATTGCTGGTGTAACAAAATACCACTAAGTTTGTAATGCCACTGATTTAGTAGTTTAAAGCACACACATACCTTTTATCCTCTTACAGCTCTAGAGGTCAGAACTCTGAAATGGGCTAAAGTCAAGGTGTCCCAGGGCTACATTTCTCCTGGAGGATTTGAGAGATAATTCCTTTTTTTTGCTGCTTCAGCTTCTAGAGGTTGCCTGCATTATTTGGCAAGTGGCCCCTTCTTCCATCTTCAAAGCCAGCAGTGGCTAACCAAGTCTTTCTTTCTTTTTTTTTTTCATATGAATTTTTATTTATTTTTTTGTTACAGATATTTTACCTTTTTACCCCATTGGCACCCCCCACCCTACCCCCCCTCCACCCTGTCCCTGGCTTAGTTGTTCATGTCCATTGGTCATGCATACATGCATATAAGTTCTGTGGTTTATCTCTTCCCACCCCCCCACCCCCCATCCCTCTTTCTGAGGGATGTCAGTCTGTGCCCTACTTCCATGTGTCTGGGTCTACTGTATTCCTCAGACTGTTATGTTCATTATATTCCGTATATAAGTGAGATCATGTGGTATTTGTCTTTTTCTGCTTGGCTTCTTTCACTTAGGATAATACTTTCCAGGTCCCTCCATGTCGTCTCAAAGGATAAGAGATCTTTCTTTCTTACCGCTGCATAGTACTCCATTGTGTATATGTACCACAGCTTTTTTATCCATTCGTCTACTGGTGGACACTTGGGCTGTTTCCAGATCTTAGCTATTGTAAATAGTGCTGCTATGAACATGGGGGTACATATATTCTTCCTGATTGGTGTTTCAGGCTACTTAGGGTATATTCCCAGCAGTGGGATCACTGGGTCAAATGGAAGTTCAATTTTTTTTTTTTTTTTTTTATGAATTTTTATTTATTTTTTTGTTACAGACATTTTACCTTTTTACCCCATTGGCACCCCCCACCCCCCCCCATCCCCTGCTTAGTTGTCCATGTCCATTGGTCATGCATACATGCATATAAGTTCTGTGGTTTATCTCTTCCCACCCCCCAACCCCTCCCACCCCCTCTTCTGAGGGATGTCAGTCTGTGCCCTATTTCCATGTGCCTGGGTCTACTGTATTCCTCAGACTGTTATGTTCATTATATTCCGTATATAAGTGAGATCATGTGGTATTTGTCTTTTTCTGCTTGGCTTCTTTCACTTAGGATAATACTTTCCAGGTCCCTCCATGTCGTCTCAAAGGATAAGAGATCTTTCTTTCTTACCGCTGCATAGTACTCCATTGTGTATATGTACCACACCTTTTTTATCCATTCCTCTACGGGTGGACACTTGGGCTGTTTCCAGATTTTAGCTATTGTAAATAGTGCTGCTATGAACATGGGGGTACATATATTCTTCCTGATTGGTGTTTCAGGCTTCTTAGGGTATATTCCCAGCAGTGGAATCACTGGGTCAAATGGAAGTTCAATTTTTAATTTTTTGAGGTAGCACCATATTGTTTTCCATAGGGGCTGCACCAGTCTGCATTCCCACCAGCAGTGTATTAGAGTCCCCTTTTCTCCACACCCTCGCCAACACTTGTTGTTTGATGATTTGTTGATGGCGGCCATTCTGACAGGTGTGAGGTGATACCTCATTGTTGTTTTAATTTGCATCTCTCTGATGATTAGTGATGTTGAGCATTTCTTCATATGTCTCTTAGCCATTTGTATGTCCTGTTTGGAGAGGTGTCTATTCAGCTCCTCTGCCCATTTTTTAATTGGGTTCTTTGTCGGAAGTTCAATTTTTAATTTTTTGAGGTAGCACCATATTGTTTTCCATAGCGGCTGCACCAGTCTGCATTCCCACCAGCAGTGTATTAGAGTCCCCTTTTCTCCACCCCCTCGCCAACACTTGTTGTTTGATGATTTGTTGATGGCGGCCATTCTGACAGGTGTGAGGTGATACCTCATTGTTGTTTTAATTTGCAACTCTCTGATGATTAGTGATGTTGAGCATTTCTGCATATGTCTCTTGGCCATTTGTATGTCCTGTTTGGAGAGGTGTCTATTCAGCTCCTCTGCCCATTTTTTAATTGGGTTCTTTGTCTTCTTTTTGTGGAGTTGTATGAGCACTCTATATATATTGGAAATTAACCCCTTATCTGATAAATCATTGGCAATGATGTACTCCCATGCAGTGGGTTGCCTTTCCATTTTGATGATTGTTTCTTTTGCTGTGCAGAAGCTTTTTAGTTTGATGTAGTCCCATGTGTTCATTTTCTCCTTTATTTCTGTTGCCTTAGGTGATGTATCAGTGAAAATTCTGCTCCATATGATGCCCGAAATTTTGTTGCCTACATTTTCTTCTAGAATTTTTATGGATTCACGGGTCACATTTAAGTCTTTTATCCATTTTGAGTTTATTTTTGTTTATGGTGTAAGTTGATGGTCTAGTTTCATTTTTTTGCATGTAGCTGTCCAATTTTCCCAACACCATTTATTAAAGAGGCTGTCTTTACTCCACTGTATGCTCTTGCCACCTTTGTCAAATATTAATTGAGCGTATTGCCTTGGGTCCATTTCTGGGTTTTCAGTTCTGTTCCACTGGTCTATATGCCTGTTCTTGTGCCAGTACCAGGCTGTTTTGGTTACGGTCGCTTTGTAGTATAACCTGATATCTGGTATTGTGATCCCACCTACTTTGTTCTTCTTTTTCAAGATTGCTGTGGCTATTAGGGGTCTTTTTTGGTTTCATATGAACTTTTGAAGTATTTGTTCTAGTTCTATGAAATATGTCGTTGGTATTTTGATGGGGATTGCATTGAATCTATAGATTGCTTTGGGTAGTATGGACATTTTAATGATGTTAATTCTTCCAATCCATGAACAGGGTATGTGCTTCCACTTTTTTATATCTTCCTCTATTTCTTTTTTCAATGACCTGTAGTTTTCTGCAAATAGGTCCTTTACTTCTTTGGTTAAGTTTATTCCTAGGTATCGTAATTTTTTTGGCGCGATGGTAAATGGGATTGTTTTTTCAGTTTCTCTTTCTGTGAGTTCATCATTGGTGTACAAGAATGCCGTCGATGTCTTCACGTTAATTTTGTATCCTGCTACTTTGCCAAATTCATTTATTAAGTCTAATAGATTTTTGATGGAGTCTTTAGGGTTTTCTATGTACAATATCATGTCATCTGCAAATAATGACAGTTTCACTTCCTCCTTTCCAATTTGGATCCCTTTTATTTTTTCTTCATGTCTGATTGCTGTGGCTAAGACTTCCAGTACAATGTTAAATAAGAGTGGCGAAAGTGGACATCCCTGTCTTGTTCCTTTTCTTAATGGAAATGTTTTTAGTTTCTGTCCATTGAGTATGATGTTGGCTGTAGGTCTTTCATATATGGCCTTTATTATGTCGAGATATGATCCCTCTATTCCTACATTGCTGAGCGTTTGTATCAGAAATGGATGCTGGATTTTGTCGAATGCTTTTTCAGCATCTATTGATATGATCATGTGGTTTTTATTCTTCATTTTGTTGATGTGGTGTATCACATTTATTGATTTGCGAATATTGTACCAGCCTTGCATCCCTGGAATGAATCCCACTTGGTCATGGTGAATAATTTTTTTGATGTATTTCTGGATCCGATTTGCTAATATTTTGTTCAGGATTTTGGCGTCTATGTTCATCAGGGATATTGGCCTGTAGTTTTCTTTCTTCGTAGTGTCTTTTTCTGGTTTTGGAATTAGAATTATGCTGGCCTCATAGAACGTGTTTGGAAGTCTTCCTTCTTCTTGAATTTTTTGAAATAGTTTGAGGAGAATGGGTGTTAGTTCTTTTTTGAATGTTTGGTAAAACTCCCCCGTGAAACCATCTGGGCCTGGGCTCTTGTTTGCTGGGAGAGTCTTGATTACCTCTTCAATTTCCTTAGTTGTTATTGGTCTGTTCAAGTTTTCTATCTCTTCCGGGAATAGTTTTGGGAGACTGTGTGTTTCTAGAAATTTGTCCATTTCGCTTAGATTGTCGAATTTGTTGCCATATAGTTGATCATAGTAGTTGTTAACGATCTTTTGTATTTCCGTGGTGTTGGTTGTTACTTCTCCTCTTTCATTTCTGATTTTGTGTATTTGGGTTCTCTCGCTTTGTTTTTTGGTGAGTCTAGCTAAGGGTCCATCAATCTTGTTTATCTTTTCGAAAAACAAGCTCTTTGTTTCATTGATCCTTTGAATTGTTTTTTTGGTCTCTATGTCATTTATTTCTGCTCTTATCTTTACTATTTCCTTCCTTCTACTTGCTCTGGGGTTTTCTTTTTGTTTGCTTTCTAATTCTTTAAGTTGTGAGGTTAGACAGTCAATTAGAAATTTTTTTTGTTTTTTGAGGTAGGCCTGTAGTGCTATGAACTTCCCTCTCAGAACTGCTTTCGCTGCATCCCATAGATTTTGTGTTGTTGTGTGTTCATTTTCATTGGTTTCCAGGAAGTTTTTAATTTCTTCCTTGATCTCCTCGGTGACCCATTCATTGTTTAATAACATGCTATTTAGCCTCCATGTGTTGAAATGTCTTTGCATGTTCTTGTTGCAATTGATTTCTAGTTTCATGCCATTGTGATCTGAGAAGATGCTTGATATGATTTCAATCTTCTTGAACTTGTAGAGATTTAGTTTGTGTCCTATCATGTGGTCTATCTTTGAGAATGTCCCATGTGCACTTGAGAAGAATGTGTATTCTGTAGTTTTGGGGTGTAATTCTCTGTAGATATCTATTAAATCCATTTGGTCTAGTGCTTCATTTAGAGTCTCTGTTTCCTTGCTAATTTTTTGCCGAGAGGATCTATCCAGTGCTGTCAACGGGGTGTTGAAGTCCCCTGCTATGATTGTATTGTTGTCGATTTCTCCTTGGAAGTCCTCCAGAAAATTTTTAATATATTTTGGTGCTCCTATATTGGGTGCATATATGTTTATCAAGGTTATATCTTCCTGTTGGATAGATCCTTTCAATATTATGTAGTGGCCGTCTTTGTCTCTAGTTATGGTCTTCATTTTGAAATCTATGTTATCAGATACGAGAATTGCTACCCCAGCTTTTTTTTGCTTTGCATTTGCTTGGAAAATTTTTTTCCATCCCTTCACTTTCAACCTATGTGAGTCTTTTGTTGAGAGGTGGGTCTCTTGTAAACAACATATAGATGAGTCATGCTTTCTTATCCAATCAGCTACTCTGTGTCTCTTTATGGGAGCATTCAATCCATTAACGTTTAAGGTGATTATTGATATGTACTTATTTATTGCCATTTTGTTTAGTGTGGTTCTATTTTTCTTCCCATTTCTACTGCTAATTACAGCAGTCCTTTTAACATTTCTTGCAGTGCTGGTTTGGTGCTAATGTGTTCCCTTAGCCTTTTTTTTTGTCTGGGAAGCTCTTTATTTGATCTTCTATTTTGAATGATAGCCTTGCTGGGTAGAGTAGTCTTGGATTCAGATTCTTGTTTTTCATGACTTTGATTACTTCATGCCATTCTCTTCTGGCCTGTAGTGTTTCTTGTGAGAAGTCAGCTGAGAGCCTTATGGGGTTTCCTTTGTAGGTAACCTGTTGCTTATCTCTTGCTGCTTTTAGGATTCTCTCTTTGTCTTTAATTTGTGGCATTTTAATTACTATGTGTCTTGGTGTGGGCCTGTTTGGGTTCTTCTTACTTGGGACTCTCTGTGCTTCTTGAACTTGAATGCCTTCTTCCTTCACCAAATTAGGGAAGTTTTTTCTCACTATTTTTTGAATATATTCTCTATCCCTTGCTCATTTTCTTCTTCTTCGGGGACTCCTATGATGCGAATATTATTACGTTTCCAGTTGTCCCATAGTTCTCTTAAGCTGTCTTCCTGTTTTTTAATAGTTTTTTCCTTTTGTTTTTCTGATTGGTTGATTTTTTCTACCCTGTCTTCTAATTCACTGATCCGATCCTCAGCTTCCCCTACTCTGCTTTTTAAACCTTCCAATGTGTTTTTCATTTCTGATATGTCATTTTTTATCTCTTCTTGTTGGTGTTTAATTTTCAATTGGCTTATTTTCAGTGTCTCTATGTCCTTACTCATGCTGTTCAGCTTCCTCAAGATCATGGCTCTGAATTCTAGCTCTGTTAACATGCCTAATTGCTCCACATTGATCTCATCTTCGGTGGAGGTGTCTTGCTCTTTCATTTGGCTTCTGTTTCTGTGTTTCACCATTTTGGCTATCACTGTGGGCTTTTGAGCTTGTGAAGTTCTCCCAGTGGGTGTTGGTGTTCTGCTGTTTGTGGCTCCCTCTCCTGTGTTTAGATGAGCGAGGGAGGACCCACGTTGAACACCACTGTCAAGTCTTACTTTCCTGGTTAAAGTTGCCAGCCCAGGAAACGTACTGTTATCCTCTAGCTTTTTGCCTGGAGGCTAGCAGTCTAGGTTACTTGATGAGTTTTGGGTTGTCCTTTGATTGAAAAACTCCCTCTGGTGCTCAGCCAAGGGGCTTTCCCGAGGGTGGGGCAGATGCTGGTTGTTAGTGAGCCTCAATTAGCACTTCAATGGCCCACAGGATGGGGTTGGATCTCCGAGGGAGGGGCTGCTGCCTCTCCTCAGAGCCCTGGGAAGGAGCAATGTGGCCACCGTCCTGGGTGGCTGCACTCAGCCAAAGCTCTGAGCGCCCTCCCAACCCTGAGTGTCCCGACTCAGTTCCAGTCCAGTCCGCCCTCCCTCTGCCGGAGCCCAGGGTGAGTGGCTGTGGCTGTTTCAGCCTCTGTCCCGGCTGCGCTGTGGAGCCGCCTGGGAGTGTGACCCGAGGGCGCCGCTCCCAGCTAAGGCCGCTGCCGAGCTGCGGACCGTGGGCTCCCAGCCCCGTCTCGCGCCTTCGCAAGCCTACCGGGATGGAGTCAGTGTCCCTCGTTGTATGGTCCTCGCAAGCTGCTTTTCTGTTGGTTTTTCCCGTCGATTTGTCTGTGTTATAGTTGTAATTCCAGTTTGGTTCTGGGAGATGGTCTGTGTAGCTCCGTTCACTCCGCCGCCATTTTTCGGTTCCCCAAATCTTTTGTTCTTAAAGAGAATATAATTTAGTGTAATAAAGTTATGTGTTCAGTTGGCCAATATAATTCTAGTTGTTAATCAACCAGTATTCAGACATCTGTATGTGAAAAGGCAAAACTTCCACCAGCTGCCTTGTATCTGTTTTCTCCCAGGTTCTTTTCTGTTCTGCCTTCCTTAGATGGAACCTTTTTTCTCTCTTTCTTTCTTTTGATGCTGTCTCTGGTTCTGATTCTTCTGCTACCTCTTCCCTATTTAAGGACCCTTGTGGTTACATTGGGCACACCCAGATAATCCAGAATAATCTCCATTTTTAAGGTCAGCTGATTAGCAACTTTAATGCTGTCTGCAACTTTAATTCCCCCTTGTGAATCGTAACATACCACAGGTTCCAAGTGTGAAGACCTGTACACCTTTCAGGGACTGTTACTTTGCCTGTCACAGCAATAATGTTTACAGTCACAGAAACAGCTATTATTTCTGGACAATTACTAGACAATGTACATAAATTCACACAGCTACCCTGTAGGTAATGGATCGTACCCTGTTTTGGGTGGGGACATGGAGGGATCACAGTGCCGGTCTAGAGCTTTCACTACTAATTGGTTGGGGCTGGGATTCCAAACCGTGTGTGCCTTAGAGCATTTTGTGTGTGTGTGTGTGTGTGTGTGTGAGAGAGAGAGAGAGAGAGAGAGAGAGAGAGAGAGAGAGCGCGTGCACGTACACACTGTGTGCATTGAAGAAATAATCCTAGTGCTATACGAAAAGTAAAAGTCCCTTCACCACATTTTCCCAAGAAGTTTGATAGTTGGAAATTTTGCTCTTCCATTTCCTATGGCTATATAAATATAAATAGATATATAATGGTTTTTTTTTTAAACAAACAGGACTACACTATATTTGTTGTTTGATGCTTAGGCATTTTTTCTACATTGATATCACTCCTCCTTCCTAAAAGCAGTGAAGTTTCGTATGTACTATAAATTATTTTCTCTTCTTGGGTTTTTAAGCTGATTCCAAGTTTTTGCTCTTGATGGTTGTAGTTAAATAGGGATCAGTGCAACCTTCTGTAGTTGATTCTCCCAAACCAGCTTCGTGAATAGACACAACTTTATCAGCACGGGTGGCAATGTGATTGTCTGCCCCAAAGGAATGGTTGCAGTGGATGTGTCTAAGAGCCTACCTACTGGCTCTCAGGTTAGACCATGCCATCCATGTGTGTGGTGTCCCATACTGGGGCATTACTTTAAAACGGACTTTGCTGAGTTGGAGCTGCCAGAGGAAGCCTTGGAGACTTGGTAGCAATGGTGAAAAGATACCATTGAGCAGTTGAGCAGTCTCCAGTTCCCATCTCTGACAAGAGTCCTGGCTTCCAGCTGTGCCCACACACTGGCAGATTCTTAGGAATGCACACTTGTTTCTACTCTCTCCTTTGCCCAAAGAGTTTCCACATCTCCATGAGGGCTTGCTCACATCTTGTGTCCTCTGTGAGCTCTCTTATGCTTTGGGCTCAGCACACAGGCAGGACTTGGGGTCATCTGCAGAACTGAAATGTAAGGTGGTAGATTGGTTGGACTTTACAGTGCAAGGAAGCCCCCTCTGGCCTTTGGGAGGTGGTTCCCAGGAGGTTATCAGAATGTAAGGGAGATAGGTGTTGGATTCCAGACATGTGGACTCACTGTCCCTCCTATTTACTCTGCCTGTTCAGTGTCTTCTGTGAGCCCCTTTCCTTTCTCTTCCTGTCCTACATTCCCATTCTGGCAACTTGTTTCTCTTCTTCAGCTGTAACATCACTTCTGACAGGCTGGAGGGGAGAGAAGTTTGGTGGGGTGGGAGTGGGCGGAGGACCTGGTGCCCAGAGGGACATATAGATGTTTAGTCATTTTATGATGTGGAGAGAGGTTCTATGGTCCTGGGAGAAAGGCCCATAGGTGGAAGGGCATGAGATTTGACAAAGGATCCTACTGGGCCTGCAGGCCTGCCACTGATGAGCCTGGGTGGCTGCCAACATTTATGTAGTAGGGTAAAGATGAATTTTTCTCATCGAAGTGGAAAACAGTCTGATCTTTATCAGGGCAAGTTGGTTAGAGTGTTAGTTAAGTCATTTGTCAAAGGTCATTTAGTTGTCAAAATTAAATCACTCTCCTCTATTTCCTAGTGGATTGGTTATAATGATAACTTTCTTGGCATGGCATTTATCATCCTGGTCCCAAAAGGGAAGGGGGGGAGGAGGAAAGTATACACAGAGATATATATGCTCTGTTCCTTTTGTGGTAGAAAGATACTATTTTAATAATATTTAATTGTGTTCTAACTTGCAATATTAGTGTTTATTTAGCTGTAACTATGTGCCTGGTTTCAAAGCAGAACAACACCACTGGTCATATTCTCGAAGGAGGAAAGACAGGATGAGGTGGATATTATCCCACCTGGCAACGCTGACAACAGCAGAGGGTAACCCTACAGACAAACTGATTCAGTGCTCTCATTTTCAGCTATGAAATGAAGAAATAAAAATTTTAGCCCTGGCTAGTTTGGATCTGCGGTAAGAGCATCAGTGCTCGGACCTAAGTGTCACAGGTTCGATTCTAGTAAAGGAAGTGTACTTGGGTTGCAGGTTGGATCGCTGACCTGGGGAGGCAACCAGTCGATGTGTTTCTTTCACATAGAATCTATGTCATTAGATGTTTCTCTCTCTCTCTCTCTCTCTCTCTCTCCCTCCCTCCCCCATTCCACTTTCTCTGAAAATCACTGGAAAATATGCTTGGGTGAGGATTAACAACAACAAAATAATCATTAAAAATGTTTGACTTACAAAAAAATATCTAAAATCATTTATTTCTTTTTTAACGCAGAAAATAAGAGAAAATTGTTTCATATCTCATTTTTCAGAAAACCCTTCATTTTTCCTTTACATACACGACTAGAAACTTTAAGTAGCACAAAAGTTACAAGATGAAGGGTCAAAGCCTCTTTACTTTAACCGAGGCCCTCTCTTATAACCAGTGTTCAAAACTTATCTAAATTATTCCTCGAAAAAATTTTATGCTTATACATAGCTGAGTATATATATGCAAAAATTTTTTAAGAATTATACTCAGAAAAAATGCTTGCTTTTCATTATTATTATAATCTTAGAGATATTTATCAGCGGAATATATGTATATTTCTTCTATCTCACTTTTATTTATTTATTTTTTTAATAATTTATTTATTTTTGTTACAGATGTTTCTCCTTTTTCCCCAACTGATTCCCCACCTACCTGTCCCTCCCCTCACTGTGCCCAGCTTTGTTGTCCATGTCCATTGTTCATGCATACATGCATATAAGTTCTGTGGTTTATCTCTCCCACACCACCCCCTCTTCTGGGGATTGTCAGTCTGTACCCCACTTCCACGTCTCTGAGTCAACCCCATTCCTCAGACTGTTATGTTCATTATGTTCCACAAATAAATGAGATCATATGATACTTGTCATTCACTGTTTGGCTTGTTTCGTTTAGGATAATACTTTCCAGGTCCCCCCATATCATCTCAAAGGATAAGAGATCTTTCGTTCTTACAGGTGCATAGTACTCCATTGTGTATATATACCACAGCTTTTTTATCCATTTATCTACTGATAGACATTTGGGCTGTTTCCAAATCTTAGTTACTGTAAATAGTGCTGCTATGAACATAGGGGTACATATATTCTTTCTGATTGGTGTTTCAGGCTTCTTAGGGTATATTCCTAGAAGTGGGATCACTGGATCAAATGGCAGTTCAATTTTCAATTTTTTGAGGTAACACCATATTGTTTTCCATAGTGGCTGCACCAGTCTGCATTCCCACCAGCAGTGTACTAGAGTCCCCTTTTCTCCACACCCTCGCCAACACTTGTTGTTTGATGATTTGTTGATGGCAGCCATTCTGACAGGTGTGAGGGGATACCTCATTGTGTTTTAATTTGCATCTCTCTGATGATTAGTGATGTTGAGCATTTCTTCATATGTCTCTTGGCCTGTTTGGAGAGGTGTCTATTCAGTTCCTCTGCCCATTTTATAATTGGGTTCTTTGTCTTCCTTTGGTTGAGTTGTATGAGCAGTCTATATAATTTGGAAATTAACCCCTTGTCTGATATATCATTGGCAGTTACGCTCTCCCATACAGTGGGATGCCTTTCCATTTTGATGATTGTATTTTTTGCTGTGCAGAAGCTTTTGAGTTTGATGTAGTCCCATGTGTTCATTTTCTCCTTTGTTTCTGTTGCCTTAGGTGATGGATCAGTGAAAATTCTGCTGTGTATGAGGTCTGAAATTTTGTTGCCTACAGTTTCTTCTAGGATTTTTATGGATTCATGAGTCACATTTAAGTTTTCTATCCATTTTGAGTTTATTCTTGTGTATGGTGTAAGTTGATGATCTAGTTTCACTGTTTTGCATGTAGTTGTCTTATTTTCCCAAACCATTTATTAAAGAGTCTGTCTTTACTCCACTGTACGCTCCTGCCACCTTTGTCAAATATTAACCGAGCATATTGCCTGGGGTCCATTTCTGGGTTCTCTGTTCTGTTCCACTGGTCTGTATGCCTGTTCATGTGCCAGTACCAGGCTGTTTTGATTACAGTTGCTTTGTAGTATAACCTAAAATCTGGTAATGTGATCCTGCCTACTTTGTCCTTTTTCAAGATTGCTGTGGCTATTCGAGGTCTTTTTTGATTCCATATGAACTTTTGAAATATTTGTTCTAGTTTTGTGAAGTATGTTGTTGGTATTTTGATGGGGATTGCATTGAATCTATAGATTGCTTTCTGCAATATGGACATTTTAAAGATGTTAATTCTTCCAATGAATGAACAAGGTATGTGCTTTCACTTTTTTATATCTTCCTCTATTTCTTTTTCCACTGACCTGTAGTAGTCTGTGAATAGGTCCTTTATTTCTTCGGTTAAGGTTTTTCCTCAGTATCTTAATTGTTTTGCTGCGATGATAAATGGGATTGTTTTTCTAGTTACTCTTTCTTTGACTTTATCATTGGTGTATAAGAATGCTATTGATTTCTTGACGTTCTTTTTGTATCCTGCTACTTTGCGATTTTCATTTATTAAGTCTAGTAAATTTTTGATGGAGTCTTTGGGGTTTTCTACTTATAGTATCATGTCATCTGCGAATAATAAAGTTGCACTTTCTCCTTTCCAATTTGGATCCCTTTTATTTTTTCTGCCTGTCTGATTGCTGTGGTTACGACTTCCAGTACTATGTTAAATAAGAGTGGCAAAAGTGGGCATCCCTGTCTTGTTCCTGTTCTTAAGGGAAATGCTTTTTTTTTTTTTTTTTTTTTTTTTTTATTTTATTTTTATTTTTAATATTTTTTAATCTTAATTGTTGAATGTATTACAGATGTTCCTCATTTTTCCCTCATTAACCCCCCTCCTCCCCACTCCTGCCTCCCTCCTGCCTTTTCCCACACTGTTGTCTGTGTCTATTGGTTATGCATATAAGTTCTTTGGTTTATTTCTTCCCACCTCCCAACCCCCCTTCCCTTTGAAGTTTTTTCAGTCTAGCAACCAATTGGTACTTCTTTTTTTATCCTCACCCGAGGACATTTTTCCATTTTTTGTTCAGGTAGAGTGGGAGGGAGAGAGAGGAACAGAGAGAGAGAGAAACATTGATGTGAAAGGAACACATCGAGTGGCTGCCACCCGCACGACCAACCAGGGCCGGGGACAAACTGCAACCGAGGTACGTGCCCTTAGCGGGAACCGAACCCGGGTCTCTCCAGACCTCAGGCCGACGCTCTAACCGCTGAGCCAAACTGGCCAGGGCAGGGGGAAATGCTTTTAATTTTTGCCCATTGAATAAGATATTGGCTGTAGATCTTTCATATATGGCCTTTATTATGCTGAGATGTGATCTCTCTATTCCCAGATTGCTGAGCGTTTTTATCAGAAGTGGGTGCTGGATTTTGTCAGATGCTTTTTCAGTGTCTATTGATACGATCATATGATTTTTATCTTTTATTTTGTTTATGTGGTGTATCACATTTATTCATTTGCGAATATTGTACCCACCTTGCATCCCTGGGATGAATCCCACTTGGTCATGGTGAATAATTTATTTTGATGCATTGCTGGATCTGATTTGCTAGTATTTTGTTCAGGATTTGGCATCTATGTTCATCAGGGATATTAGCTTGTAGTTTTCTTTCTCTGTAGTGTCTTTTTCTGGTTTTGGAATTAGAATTATGCTGGCCTCATAAAACGAGTTTGGAAGTCTTCCTTCTTCAATTTTTTTGAAATAGTTTGAGGAGAATGAGTATTAGTTCTTTGAATGTTCAGTAAAATTCCCCCGTGAGGCTGTCCGGGCCTGGTTTTTTGTTTGCTGGGAGAGTCTTGATTATATCTTCAATTTCTTTTGTTATTATTGGTGTGTTCAAGTTTTCTGTCTCTTCTCGTTTTAGTTTTGGGAGACTATATGTTTCTAGAATTTTGTCCATTTTGCTTAGATTGTCAAATTGGTTGCCGTATAATTGTACATAATATTTGTTCATGATCCTTTGTATTTCTGTACTCAGTTATTTTCTCCCCTTTTTCATTTTTGATTTTGTGTATTTGGGTTCTCTCTCTTTGTTTCTTGGTGAGTCTTGCTAAGGATCCATCAATCTTGTTTATCTTTTCAAGAACCAGCTCTTTGATTCGTTGATCCTTTGAATTTTTTTTTTTTTTTTTTTGGTCTCCATGCCATTTATTTCTGCTCTGATCTTTACTATTTCCTTACTTCTACTTGCTCTGGGGTTTTTTGTTTGTTTGTTTACTTTCTAGATATTTAAGTTGTGAGGTTAGATAGTCTGTTAGAAATTTTTCTTGCTTCTTGTGGTTGGCCTGTAGGGCTATGAACTTCCCTCTCAGAACTGCTTTTGCTGCATCCCATAGATTTTGTGTTGTGTGTTTATTTTCATTGGTTTACAGGAAGTTTTTAATTTCTTCCCTGATCTCCATGGTAACCCATTCATTGTTCAATAACATGCTATTTAGCCTCCAGGTGTTCAAATGTCTTCGCATGTTCTTGTTGCAATTGATTTCTAGTTGCATGCTATTGTGATCTGAGAAGATGCTTGATACGATTTCAATCTTCTTGAACTTGTAGAGACCTAGTTTGTGACCTAACATGTGGTCTGTTTTTGAGAATGTCATATGTGCACTTGAGAAGAATGTGAATTCTGCATTTTTAATTCTCTGTAGATATCTATTAAATCCATTTGATCTAGCGCTTCATTTAGAGTTTGTGTTCCTTGTTAATTTTTTGTCTAGAAGATCTATCCAGTGATGTCAGCAGAGTGTTGAAGTCCCTGCTATGATTGTATTGCTGTTGATTTCTCCTTTGAAGTCCTCCAGAATATTTTTAATATGTGTTGTTGCTCCTATATTGGGTGCATATATGTTTATGAAGGTTATATCTTCCTGTTGGATAGATTCTTTCAGTATTTTGATAGATTCTTCTTTGTCTCTAGTCATGGCCTTCATTTTGAAATCTACTTCATCAGATATTAGTATTGCTACCCCAGGTTTTTTTTTGCTTTCCGTGTGCTTGAAAGATTTTTTCCATCCCTTCACTTTCTACCTATGTAAGTCTTTTGTTGTGAGGTGGGTCTCTTGTAAACAGCATATATGTGAGTCATGCTTTCTTATCCAGTCAGCTACTCTGTGTCTTTTTATCGGAGCATTCAAGCCATTCACATTTAAGGTAATTATTGATATGTACTTATTTATTGATCTTTTTGTTTATTGTGGTTCTAGTTTTCTTCCTATCTCTTCTACTAATTACAGCAGTCCTTTTAGTATATTTTGCAGTGCTGGTTTGGTGTTAATATATTTTCTTAGCCTTTTTTTTGGGAGGAAGTTCTTTTTTTGACTTTCTATTTTGAATGATAGCCTTGGTAGTTAGAGTAGTCTTGGATTCAGATCCTTGATTTTCATGACCTTGATTACTTCATGCCTCTCCCTTCTGGCCTGGAGTGTTTCTGTTGAGAAGTCAGCTGAGAGCCTTATGGAGGCTCCTTTGTCGGTAACCTGTTGCTTATCTCTTGCTGCCTTAAGGATTCTCTCTCTGTCTTTAATTTTTGGCATTTTAATTACTATGTGTCTTGGTGTGGGCCTGTTTGGGTTCTAACTTTGGGCTCTCGGTTCTTCAATCTAAATGCCTTCTTCCCACCAAGTTAGGAAAATTTTCTGTCGCTATTTCTTCAAATATATTCTCTATCCCTTCCTCATTTTCTTCTTCAGGGACTCCAATGGTGTGCATGTCACTACGTTTCCAGTTGTCCCACATTCTCTTAAGCTGTCTCCTGTTTTTTTTCATTTTTTATTTTTTCAAATCTTTATTGTTGGATGTAAAATGTATTACAGATGTTTCACATTTTTCCCCCATTGACCCCCTCCTCCCCACACCCCCCCCCTCACCACACCCGCCCTCCTCCCACCTTTTCCCACACTATTGTCTGTGTCCATTGGTTATGCATATAAATTCTTTGGTTTATTTCTTCCCACCCCCCCAGCCCCTTTCCCTTTGAGGTTTGTCAGTCTAGCAATGAATTTGTGCTTCTTAATCCCGTCACCTTTTTCACCCATTCCCCCAAACCCCCTCCCAACTGGCAACCAACAAAATGTTCTCTGTATCTATGAGATACAGAGAACATTTCTGTTCTACCTGTTCATTTTGTTTGTAGATTCCATTGTTGATAGATATGTATTCATTGCCATTTTGTTTGTTCATACATTTTATCTTTTTCTTCAAAAAGACCCTTCATCATTTCATATAATAACGGTTTGGTAGTGATGAACTCCTTTAACTTTTTCTTGTCTGGGAAAGTTTTTATATGTCCATCGATTCTAAATGACAGCTTTGCAGGATAGAGTAATTTTGGTTGTAGGTTCTTGGTTTTCATCACTCTGAATATTTCTTCCCACTCCCTTCTGGCCTGCAAAGTTTCTTTTGAGAAATCAGCTGACAGCCTAATGGGAACTCCCTTGTAGGTAACTAGCTGCCTTTCTCTTGCTGCTTTTAAGATTCTCTCTTTGTCTTGAACCTTTTGCATTTTGATGATGATGTGTCTTGGTGTGGGCCTATTGGGGTTCATCTTGTTTGGGACTCTCTGTGCTTCCTGGACTTGAATGTCTGTTTCCTTCACCAAGTTAGGAAAGTTTTCTGCCATTATTGTTTCAAACCAGTTTTCAATTTCTTGTTCTCACTCTTCTCCTTCCGGCACCCCCAAGATGCGAATGTTGGCACGCTTGAAGTTGTCCCAGAGGCTCCTTACACTATCCTCATTTTTTTGGATTCTTTTTTCTTTTTGCTGTTCTGATTGGGCATTTTTTGCTTCCTTATATTCCAAATCGATGGTTTGCTCCTTGGATTTACATATTCTATTATTGAAGCTGTGTAAATTATTCTTTATTTCAGTTAATGCCTCCTTCAATTCTAACTGTGTATCCATGATTTCTAACTGGTCCTTTTTTATGCTCTTGAGGCCCTCCCTAAGTTCACTGAGGTTCTCACTAAGTTCATTGAGCATCCTTATAAGCAGTATTTTGAACTCAGTATCTGTTAGGTTGCTTATTTCCATTTCACTTAGTTCTTTTATTGGGGTTTTGTTCTGTTCTTTCATTTGGGACCTGTTTCTTTGTATCCTCATTTTGGCTGCCTCACTGTGTTTGTTTCAGTGTATTACTTAATGAGAGGTATGGGGCTCTGTGAGACCAGATGCTGCTCATTTGAAAGAATTTAGGAAAAACCTGAAGCAGGATCCAAGACAGGCCAATCCTATGGTTAAGCAAGTGGCAACAGCTTGGGTGGGCTTGAAAGTTGGGTGGGGTGAGGCGGGGCCTCAGGGAGTCAGCAGGGCGGGGCTACCAGTGTGAGCCACGTTGCTGGAGTCCCAGGTATGATGACTATCTGCTGCCCCCGGAAGGGCTCACCACAGGAACAAAGGCCTCTTACAGCACGTTTGTCCCTGAGAAAGCCCTCTCTCCCGCCCTCGCTCCAGTGCCACACCGCTCAGTTCTTCCCTGTATGTTTCTGGCACCCCTGGAGCTGCCTCCCCTCCATGCTTAGAGGGAGAGAGTCCGATAAGTCTGTGCGCGGGCCCTTTAGGGAGCTGCCTGGGGCTCCAGCCGTGTCAGCTTCCCTGAGCCTCAGTTCCCGCTGGTTTTTCCAGCTAGAAGTTATGGAGACTTCTCTTCCTGGTACTGGAACCCTGAGCAGGGCACCTGGTGTGGGATGGGGACCCCTCAGTCCTCAGGAAGGACCTTCCCAGCTACGGGAGCCTCTTGATTTTTATCCGCCACACTTGGGTGTGGGACCTGCCCGTTGCGCCACTCTCGTGCCGCCGCCAATCCTCACGCTCCCACCCCTCCTACCAGTCTTGATGTAGCTGCTGCTTTAATTTCGTAGTTGTATGACTTCCATTCAGCTTGATTTCAGGTGGTTTTGAATGATGGTTGTTTTGTAGTTTAGTTGTAACTTTGATGTGGATGTGGAAGGATGCAATACTGTGTTTACCTTCTCCTCCATCTTGACCGGAAATCTGTCTTCCTGGTTTTTAATTGTTTTGTTTTTTTGTGTGTGTTCTGATTGGTTGATTTTTTTCTACCCTGTTTTCTAATGCACTGATCTGGTCCTCAGGTTCCTCTTCTCTGCTGGGTAGTCCTTTCAATGTGTTCTTAATTTCTGCTATATCATTCCTCATTTCCACTTGGTTGGTTTTCATTTTTTCTATATCTTTACTCATGGTGCTCATGTCCTTATTCATACCCTTGAGGTTCCTCAATATCATGGCTCTGAACTCTACCTTTGATTATTTGCTTAGCTGTATTTCATTGATCTCATCTTTGATAGAGTTCTCTAGTTCTTTCTTTTGGGATTTGTTTTTTTGTTTCACCATTGTGGCCATCTCAGTGGGGTTTGGAGCGTGCCAATTTTTTCCTGTGGCTGTTGGTGTTCTGTTGTTTGTGCCTCCCTGTACTGGGTTTGGATGAGCCTGGGTGGACTCACATTAAACACCACTGTCGAGTCTTACTTTCCTGGGTAGATTTGCAAGCCCAGGAAAGATTCAGTTATCCTCTAGCTTTTTCCTGGTGGCTAGTAAGTAGTCTCAGTTACTCAGTGCCTGGGAATGTAGCCCTGGTGTTCTGCATAAGAGGATTTCCAGAGGATGGGATAGATGCTGGTTATTAATGAGCTTCAATTTGCATTTATTTTCTCACCTGGAAAAAGATGAATCTTTGGGGATGGGGGCTGCTGATTTTTCCCACAGCTTGGGGAAGGAGCACTCTGGCCACTGTCCTTTGTGGCTGCAACTCTGCAAAAACTGACTGCCCTCCAAATTCTGGATGTCCCCACAGAGTTTTCGCCCAGTCTGCCCTCACTCTGCCATAGCTCCCCGGTGAGTGGCTGTGGGTATTCTAGCGCTCTGTCCTGGCTGTCTGAGCTGTGGAGCCAGCTTGGTCTTTATTCCCCAAGGGCACTGCTCACAGCTAGGACTGCTGCTGTCTCTGGGCTCCCAGCCCACCACCCTCTCGGGCCTCCACAGATCCTACCAGTGTCACTGGTTATATGGTCCTGTCCTGCTGCTTTTCTGTTGCTTTTTTCTGAGGATTTGTTTTTATTTTAGTTGTAATTCCTTTTTGGTCCTGGGAGGTCATCTGAGTATCTTCTATTCACTCTGCCTCCATTTTTACATCCTCTATGCCTGTCTTCTGTGCAGCTGGGTCACATAGGCCTTCCTGCTGCCCCCACACTCTGAAGTTACCTCCAGCGGGCAGCTGGATAACACCAGTCTCTCTGTCGCTCTGGTTTCCCACTACTCTTGTAAGCTACTGGACAGCACAGGCCTCTGTGGAGCCCCAGGTCCCGCCACTGGTGGCTGGGGAGTGCTGCTGCCCCATGGGGCTCAGGTCCTGCTCAACTTTTGCTGTAGTTTTTGTGGATGGGTCTCAGCTACTGATCTTCTGTTGCCTGGGGATGGATTTCTGCTCCCCAGCCTCTGTTACTGGGGTTTATGTGGACTCTCATCCAGCTGTTACTGTGGGGGATGGTGCTGGGCTTCCGGCTGTCCCTCTCTTCCCGGACCACAACTTTGGGAGCTCCACTACTGTGCACGGGTCTGTGTTGACACAGATTGTCCACTGGTCCGATAGTGCCAGGTGTGCTGGTGGTCTCAGGTTGCTGGGCCCTAGCTGCTCCCACTGCCTCCTTCCAGGGAAGATCTGGGATCTTCCAAAATGGTGAGACCTCCCCTTGGCGCAGGGAGAAGAGCCCTGAAGGGCCACTTACTGCAATAGCTGGCTGCTCCTGTCCACAGCACAGGAAATTTCTGCTCCGTGTCTTTGCACTGCTCCAGTTTGGTCTTCCACCTTTAAGTCCACTTATACTCTCTCGCACACTCGCTCACTCTCTCACATACTCACCCTCCCTCCGCTCCTGTCCGCCACCATCTTCCTCGATCTCCATGTCTACCTCCCTTTTAAATGTTTCATGTGTATTGTGTTGTATGAATATACCATCTTTTATTTTACTAGTATTTATCTAGCCCTATTGTTGGACTGTTGCCTTTTTCATAAATTACAATTGATGCTGCATAAACACAATTTTGTATTTTATTTTTTAAGTTTTAGTTTGGATTTTTTATTGTTATTATTTTAATATTCTTTTTATTTTATTATTAATTTATTTTTGTTACAGATGTTTTTCTTTTTTTCCCCATTGATATCCTTTTCCCTATCCCCTTCCCACACCCTATCTCTAGCTTTGTCATCCATGTCCTTCGGTTATGCATACATGCATATAAGTTCTGTGGTTTATCTCTTCCCTCTTTATCCACTCCTTCTTTTGAGGATTGTCAGTCTGTACTCTACTTCCACGTCTCTGGGTCTACCTTATTTCTCAGACTGTTATGTTAATTATATTCCACAAGTAAGTGAGATCATGTGATATTTGTCTTTCTCTGCTTGGCTTATTCTGCATAGGATAATACTCTCCAGTTCCCTCCATGTCGTCTCAAAGGATAAGAGATCTTTGTTACAACTGCAGAGTACTCCATTGTGTATATAAATCACAGTTTTTTTTATCCATTCATCTACTGATGGACACTTGTTCTGTTTCCAGATCTTAGCTATTGTTAGTGCTGCTTTGAACATGGGGATACATATATTTTTTCTGATTGGTGTTTCAGGCTTCTTAGGGTATATTCCTAGAAGTAGGATCACTGGGTCAAATGGTAATTCAATTTTTAATTTTTTGAGGTAACACTATAGTGTTTTCATAATGGCTATACCAGTCTGCATTCCCACCAGCAGTGTACTAGATCGCCTTTTCTCCACACCCTCAGCAACACTTGTTGTTTGATGCTTTGTTAACGGTGGTCATTCTGGCAGGTGTGAGGTGATACCTCATTGTTGTTTTCATTTGCATCTCTCTGTTGATTGGTGATGTTGAGCATTTCTTCATATGTCTCTTGGCCATTTGTATGTCCTATTTGGAGAGGTGTGTATTTAGCTCCTCTGCTCATTTTTAATGGGGTTCTTTGTCTTCCTTTTGTTGAGTTGAATGAGCACTCTATATATTTTGGAAATTAATCCCTTATCTGACGTATCATGAGCAATTATACTCTCCCATATTGTGGGTTCCCTTTCCATTTTGATGGTTGTTTCTTTCGCTGTGAAAAAGCTTTTGAGTTTGATGTAGTCCCATGTGTTCATTTTTTCTTTTGTTTCTGTTGCCTTAGGTGATGTATCAGTGAAAAATCTGCTGCATATGATGTCTGAAATTTTGTTGCCTGCATTTTCTTCTAGGATTTTTATGGATTCACGGGTGACATTTAAGTTTTTTATCCATTTTGGTTCATTCTTGTCTATGGTGGAAGTTGATGGTCTAATTTCATGTTGTGTGTGTGTGTCGCTGTCCAATTTTCTTATCACCATTTATTAAAGAGACTGTCTTTACTCTATTGTATGCTCTTGCCACCTTAGACAAATATTAATTGAGCATAATGTCTTTGATCAATTTCTGGTTCTCTGATCTGTTCCGCCTGATCTATATGCCTGTTCTTGTGCCACTATCAGCCTGTTTTAATTACAATAGCTTTGTAGTATAACCTGATACCCAGTATTGTGATCTTACCTACTTGTCCTTTTTTTTTTTTTTTTTTTTTTCCCTAAGATTGCGTGGCTATTCAGGGTATTTTTTGTTTCCATATCAACTTTTGAAGTATTTCTGTGAAGTATGTCATTGGTATTTTGATGGGGATTGCCTTGAATCTATAGATTGCTTTGGTTAGTATAGATATTTTAATGATGTTAATCCTTCCAATCCATGAACAAGGTATGTGCTTCCACTTTTGTATATCTTTCTCTGTTTCTTTTTTCAGTGTCCTGTAGTTTTCTGCAAATAGGTCCTTTACTTCTCTGGTTAAGTTTATTCCTAGTTATCTTCATTTTTTTGCTGCGATGGTAAATGGGATTGTTTTTTTAGTTTCTCTTTCTGTGAGTTCATCATTGGTGTATAAGAATGCTGTAAATTTTTTTTTTGTTAATTTTGTATCCTTCTACTTTGTCAAATTCATTTATTAAGAATAGTCGATTTTTGATGGAGTCTTTAGGGTTTTCATGTCATCTGCGAATAATGACAGTTTCACTTTCTCCTTTTCAATTTAGATCCCTTTTATTTTTTCTTCCTGTCTGATTGCTGTGGCTATGATTTCCAGTACTATTTTAAATAAGAGTGGCGAAAGTGGGAATCCCTGTTTTGTTCTTGTTCTTAAGGGAAATGTTTTTAGTTTTTGTCCATTGAGTATGATGTTGGCTGTAGGTCTTTCATATATGGCCTTTATTGTGTTGAGATATGATCCCTCTATTCCCACATTCCTGTGTGATTTTATCAGAAATGGGTGCTGGGTTTTGTTGAATGCTTTTTCAGTCTATTGATATGATCCTGTGGTTTTTCTCTTTCATTTTGTTTATGTGGTGTATCACATTTATTGACTTGTTAATATTGTATCAGCTTTGCATTTCTGGGATGAATCCCAATTCATCCTGTTGAATAATTTTTTTTATGCATTGCTGGATCCAATTTGATAGTATTTTGTTTAGGATTTTGGCATCTATATCCATCAAGGATATTGGCCTGTAATTTTCTTTCTTTGTGGTGTCTTTTTATGGTTTTGGAATTAGAGTTATGCTGGTTTTATAAAACGAGTTTGGAAGTCTTCCTTCTTCTTGAATTTTTTGAAATAGTTTGAGGAGAATGGATGTTAGTTCCTCTATGAATGCTCGATAAAATTCCCCTGTGAAGCCGTCTGGGCCTGGGCTTTTGTTTGCTGGGAGAATTTTTATTTC
Organism: Molossus molossus; assembly: GCF_014108415.1. Taxonomy (NCBI): domain Eukaryota; kingdom Metazoa; phylum Chordata; class Mammalia; order Chiroptera; family Molossidae; genus Molossus; species Molossus molossus. Next base: position 53,817,755 of record NW_023425399.1, on the reverse strand, counting down.
ATCTTCAATTTCCTTAGTAGTTATTGGTCTGTTCAAGATTCTATCATTTCCCGGTTCAGTTTTGGGAGACTGTTCATTTCCAGAAATTTGTTCATTTCACTTAGATTGTCGAATTAGTTGGCATATAATTGTTGATAGTATTTGTTAACGATCCTTTGTATTTATGTGGTGTCAATTGTTACTTCTCTTTCATTTCTGATTTTGTGTATTTGTGTTCTGTCTTTGTTTCTTGATGAGCCTAGCTAAGGGTCCATCAATCTTGTTTATCTTTTCAAAAAAATAGCTCTTTGTTTCATTGATCCTTTGAATTGTTTTTTTGGTCTCTGTGTTGTTTATTTCTGCTCTGATTTTTACTATTTCCTTTCATCTGCTTGCTCTGGGGTTTTCTTTTTGTTTGCTTTTTTAGTTCTTTAAGTTGTGAGGTGAGATAGTCCATTAGAAATTTTTATTGCTTCTTTAAGTAGGCCTGTAGTGCTATGAATTTCCCTCTCAGTACTGCTTTTGCTGCATCCCATAGATTTTGTGTTGTTGTGTGTTCATTTTCATTATTTTCCAGGAAGTTTGTAATTTCTTCCTTAAACTTCTCAGAAACCCATTCATTGTTTAATAACATGCTATTTAGCCTCCATGTCTTCCAATGTCTGTGCTTGTTCTTGTTGAAATTGATTTCTTGTTTCATGCCATTGTGATCTGAGAAGATGCTTGGTATGATTTCAATCTTTTTGAACTTGTAGAGACTTAGTTTGTGTCCTAACATGTGGTCTATCTTTGAGAATGTCCCATGTGCACTTGAGAAGAGTGTGAATTCTGTAGTTTTGGGGTGTAATTTTTTGTAGATATATATTAAATCCATTTGGTCTAATGCTTCATTTAGAGTCTGTGTGTCCTTGTTAATTTTTTGTCAAGAGGATCTATCCAGTGATGTCAGTGGGGTGTTGAAGTCCTCTGCTATGATTGTATTGCTGTTGTTTTCTCCTTTGAAGTCCTCCAGAAGATTGTAAATATATTTTAGTGCTCTTATATTGGGTGCATATATGTTTATCAAGGTTATATCTTCCTGTTGGATAGCTCCTTTCAATATTATATAGTGACCTTCTTTGTCTCTAGTCATGGCCTTAATTTTGAAATCTATTTTATCACAAATGAGTATTGCTACCCCAGCTTTTTTTTTCCTTTTTGTTTGCTTGGAAGATTTTTTTGCATTTCTTCACTTTCAAGTTATGTGAGTCTTTTGTTGTGAGGTGGGTCTCTTGTAAACAATATATATGTATATATAAGTCATGCTTTTTTATTCAGTCATCTGCTCTGTGTCTTTTTATCGGAACATTCATTCCATTTACATTTAAGGTGATTATTGGTATGTACTTATTTATTACCCTTTTTGTTTAGTGTGTTTTTATTTTTCTTCCTATTTCTTCTAATTATCACAGTCCTTTTAACATTTCTTGCAGTGTTGGTTTGGTTCTAATGTATTCCATTAGCCTTTTTTTGTTTGGAAAGCTCTTTATTTGACCTTCTATTTTCAATGATAACCTTGCTGGATAGAGTAGTCATGGATTCAGATCCTTGTTTTTCATGACCCTGATTAATTCTTGCCACTCTCTTCTGGCCTGTCTTGTTTCTGTTGAGAAGTCTTCTGAGAGCTTATGGGATTTCCTTTGTAGGTAACCTGTTGCTTATCTCTTGCTGCCTTTCATATTTTCTCTTTGACTTCAATTTTTTGCATTTTGATTACTGTGTGTCTTGGTGTGGGCCTGTTTGGGTTCTTCTTCTTTGGGGCTCTCTGTGCTTCTTTAACTTGAATGCCTTCTTCTTTCACCAGATTAGGGAAGTTTTCTGTCACTATTTCTTCAAATATGTTCTCTAACCCTTGCTCATTTTCTTCCTCACGAACTCCTGTGATGCGAATATTATTACTTTTTCAGTTGTCCCACCATTCCATTAAGCTGTCTTCTTGTTTCCTTTTTTTTTAATTCATGTATTTATTTTGTTGTTACAGATGTTTCTCCTTTTTTACCCCATTGGCACTGCCCTCCCCACCCCGCCCACACCCCTGGCTTTGTTGTCCATGTTTATTGGTTATGTATACATGCATATTAGTTCTGTGGTTTATCTCTTCCCACGCCCCCAACCCCTCTTCTGAGGGATGTCAGTCTGTGCCCTACTTCCATGTTTCTGGCTCTACCATATTCCTCATACTTTTATGTTCATTATATTGCGTATATAAGTGAGATCCCTTGGTATTTGTCTTTCTCTGCTTGGCTTATTTCACTTAGGATAATACTTTCCAGGTCCCTCCATGTATCTCAAAGAATAATACATCTTCCTTTCTTACAGTTGCATAGTACTCCATTGTGTATATGTACCACTGCTTTTTCATCCATTCGCCTACTGATGGACACTTGGGCTGTTTCCAGATCTTGGCTATTGTAAATAGTGTTGCTATGAACATGGGGGTACATATATTCTTTCTGATTGGTGTTTCAGGGTTCTTAGGGTATATTCCTAGTAGCAGGATCACTTGGTCAAATGAAAGTTCAATTTTTCATTTTATTGCGGTAACACCATATTGTTTTCCATAGTGGCTGCGCCAGTCTGCATTCCCACCAGCAGTGTACTAGATTCCCGTTTTTTCCACACCCTCCCCAACACTTGTTGTTTGATGATTTGTTGATAGTGGCCATTCTGACAGGTGTGAGGGGATACCTCATTGTTGTTTTAATTTGTATCTCTCTGATGATTAGTGATGTTGAGCATTTCTTCATACGTCTCTTGGCCTTTTGTATGTCCTGTTTGGAGAGGTGTCTATTCAGCTCCTCTGCCCATTTTTAATTGGGTTGTTTGTCTTCCTTTTGTGGAGTTGTATGAGCACTCTATATATATTGGAAAATAACCCATTATCTGATATATCATTGGCAATGATGTTCTCCCATACAGTGGGTTGCCTTTCCATTTTGATGATTGTATCTTTTTCTGTGCAGAAGCATTTGACTTTGATGTAGTCGCATGTCTTCATTTTTACCTTTGTTTCTGTTGCCTTAGGTGATGTATCATTGAAAATTCTGCTCCTTATGATGTCCAAAATTTTGTTGCCTACATTTTCTTCTAGAATTTTTATGGAATCATGGGTCACATTTAAGTCTTTTATCCATTTTGAATTTATTTTTGTGTATGGTGTAAGTTGATGGTCTAGTTTTATTTTTTTGCATGTAGCTGTCCAATTTTCCCAACACCATTTATTAAACAGGCTGTCTTTACTTCACTGTATGCTCTTGCCACCTTTGTCAAATATTAATTAAGCATATTGTCTTGGGTCCATTTCTGAGTTTTCAGTTCTGTTCCACTAGTCTATATGCCTGTTCTTGTGCCAGTACCAGGCTGTTTTGATTTCAGTAGCTTTGTAGTATAACCTGATATCTGGTATTGTGTTCTCACCTACATTGTCCTTCATTTTCAAAATTTCTGTGGCTATTCAGCAACTTTTTATGGTTCCGTATGAACTTTTGAAATATTTGTTCTAGTTCTGTGAAATATGTCATTGGTATTTTGATGGGGATTGCATTGAATCTATAGATTGCTTTGGGTAGTATGGACATTTTAATGATGTTAATTCTTCCATCCATGAACAGGGTATGTGGTTCCACTTTTTTATATCTTCCTCAGTTTCTTTTTTCAATGTCCTGTAGTTTTCTGCAAATAGGTCCTTTACTTCCTTGGTTAAGTTTATTCCTAGGTATCTTAATTTTTTTGCCGCGATGATAAATGGGATTGTTTTTTCAGTTTCTGTTTGTGTGAGTTCATCATTGGTGTATAAGAATGCCGTCAATTTCTTGACGTTAATTTTGTATCCTGCTACTTTTCCACATTCATTTATTAAGTCTAGTAGATTTTTAATGGAGTCTATATGGTTTTTTATGTATAATGTCATGTCATCTGCAAATAGTGACAGTTTCATTTCCTCCTTTCCAATTTGGATCCCTTTTATTTTTTTCCTCATGTCTGATTGCTGTGACTAAGACGTCCAGTACAATGTTAAATAAGAGTGGTTAAAATGGACATCCCTGTCTTGTTCCTGTTCTTAATGGAAATGTTTTTAGTTTTTTCCCATTGAGTATGATGTTGGCTGTAGGTCTGTCATATATGGCCTTTATTATGTTGAGATATGATCCTTCTATTCCTACATTGCTGAGCATTTTTATCAGAAATGGATGCTGGATTTTGTCTAATGCTTTTTCAGCACTATTGATATGATCATGTGGTTTTTATTCTTCATTTTGTTTATGTGGTGTATCACATTTATTGTTTTTGCGTATATTGTAACAGCCTTGCAACCCTGGAATGAATCCCACGTGGTCATGGTGAATAATTTTTTGATGTATTGCTGGATCCGATTTGCTAGCATTTTGTTTAGGATTTTAGCGTCTATGTTCATCAGGGTATTGGTCTATAGTTTTCTTTCTCTGTAGTGTCTTTTTCTGATTTTGGAATTAGAATTATACTGGCCTCATAGAACGTGTTTGGAAGTATTCCCTCTTATTGAATTTTTTGAAATAGTTTGTGGAGAATGGGTGTTAGTTATTTTTTGAATGTTCGGTAAAACTCCCTCTTGAAGCCATCTGGGCCTGGGCTTTTGTTTGCTGGGAGAGTCTTGCTTACCTCTTCAATTTCCTTAGTTGTTATTGGTCAGTTCAAGTTTTCTGTCTTTTACCGGTCCAGTTTTGGGAGACTATGTCTTTCTAGAAATTTGTCCATTTCGCTTAGATTGTCGAATTTGTTGCCATATAATTGTTCTTAGTAGTTGTTAACGATCTTTTGTATTTCTGTGGTGTTGGTTGTAACTTCTTCTCTTTCATTTCTGATTTTGTGTATTTGGGTTCTCTCTCTTTGTGTCTTGATGAGTGTAGCTAAGGGTCCATCAATCTTGTTTATCTTTTCGAAAAACCAGCTCTTTGTTTCATTGATTCTTTGAATTGTTTTTTTGGTCTCTATGTCATTTATTTCTGCTCTGATCTTTACTGTTTCCTTCCTTCTACTTTCTCTGGCGTTTGTTTTTGTTTCCTTTCTAATTCTTTAAGTTGTGAGGTTGGGACAGTCAATTAGAAATTTTTCTTGTTTCTTGAGGTATGCCTGTAGTGCTATGAACTTCCCTCTCAGAACTGCTTTCGCTGCATCCCATATATTTTGTTTTTGTGTGTTCATTTTCATTGTTTTCCACGAAGTTTTTAATTTCTTTTTTGATCTCCTCGGTAACCAATTGATTGTTTAATAACATGCTATTTAGCCTTCATGTGTTGAAATGTCTTTGCATGTTCTTGTTGCAATCTATTTCTAGTTTCATGCCATTGTGATCTGAGATGATGCTTGATATGATTTCAGTCTTCTTGAACTTGTAGAGATTTAGTTTGTGTCCTATCATGTGGTCTATCTTTGAGAATGTCCCATGTGCACTTGAGAAGAATGTGTATTCTGTGGTTTTGGGGTTTAATTCTCTGTAGATATCTATTAAATCCATTTGGTCTAGTGCTTCATTTAGAGTCTCTGTTTCCTTGCTAATTTTTTGTCTAGAGGATCTATCCAGTGCTGTCCTCGGGGTGTTGAAGTCTCCTGCTATGATTGCATTGCTGTCGATTTCTCCTTGAAAGTCCTTCAGAAGATTTTTAATATATTTTGGTGCTCCTATATTGGGTACATATATGTTTATCAAGGTTATATATTCCTGTTGGATAGATTCTTTCAATATTATGTAGTGGCCTTCTTTGTCTCTAGTTATGGCCTTCATTTTGAAATCTATTTGATCAGATATGAGAATTGCTACCTCAGCTTTTCTTTGCTTTCCATTTGCTTGGAAAAATTTTTTCCATCCCTTCACTTTCAACCTATTTGAGTCTTTTGTTTTAAGGTGGGTCTCTTGTAAACAACATAAGATGAGTCATGCTTTGTTATCCAATCAGCTACTTTGTGTCTTTTTATGGGAGCATTCAGTCCATTTACATTTAAGGTGATTATTGATTTGTACTTATTTATTGCCATTTTCGTTTAGTTTGGTTCTATTTTTCTTCCCATTTGTCTTGCTAATTACAGAAGTCCCTTTAACATTTCTTGCAGTGCTGGTTTGGTGCTAATGTATTCTCTTAGCCTTTTTTGTCTGAGAAACTCTTTTTTTGACCTTGTATTTTGAATGATAGCCTTCCTGGGTATAGTAGTCTTGGATTCAGATCCTTGTTTTTCATGACCGTGATTACCTCATGCCATTTTCTTCTGGCCTGTAGTGTTTCTTGTGAGAAGTCAGGTGAGAGCCTTATGGGGTTTCCTTTGTAGGTAACCTGTTGCTTATCTCTTGCTGCTTTTAGGATTCTCTCTTTGTCTTTAAATTTTGGCATTTTAATTACTATGTGTCTTGTTGTGTGCCTGTTTGGCTTCTTTTTACTTGGGACTCTCTGTGCTTCTTGAACTTGAATGCCTTCTTCCTTCACCAAATTAGGGATGTTTTCTGTCACTATTTTTTTGAATATATTCTCTATCCCTTGCTCATTTTCTTCTTCTTTGTGGACTCCTATGATGCGAATACTATTATGTGTCCTGTTGTCCCACAGTTCTCTTAAGCTGTCTTCCTGTTTTTTAATAGTTTTATCCTTTTGGTTTTCTGATTGTTTGATTTTTTTCTACCTTGTCTTCTAATTCACTGATCCGGTCCTCTTCTTTCTCTACTCTGCTTTTTAAAATTTCCAATGTGTTTTTCATTTCTGATATGCCATTTTTTTTTCTCTTCTTGATGGTTTTTAATTTCCAGTTGGCTTATTTTCAGCGTCTCTATGTCCTTACTCATACTGTTGAGCCTCCTCAAGATCATGGCTCTGAATTCTAGCTTTGTTAACATGCCTAACTGATCCCCATTGTCTCATCTTTGGTGGAGGTCTCTTGCTCTTTTATTGGCTTCTGTTTCTGTGTTTCACCATTTTGGCTAACACAGTTGGATTTGGAGCCTGTCAAGTGTTCCCTGTGGGTGTTCGTGTTCTGCTGTTTGTGGCTCCCTCTCTTGGGTTTAGATGAGTGAGGGAGGACACACGTTAAACACCACTGTCAAGTCTTACTTTCCTGGTTAAAGTTGCTTGCCCAGGAAAGGTACTGTTATCCTCTAGTTTTTTGCCTGGAGGCTAGCAGTTGAGGTTACTTGATGAGTGTTGGGTTGTCAGTTGAGTGAAAAACTCCCACAAGTGCTCAGCATAAGGGGATTTCACTAGAGTGGGGCAGATGCTGGTTGTTAATGAGCTGCAATTAGCAGTTCAGTAGCCCACAGGGTGGGGTTGGATCTTCCAAGGAGGGGCTGCTGCCCCTTCCCAGAGCCCTGGGAAGGAGCAATATGGCCACCATCCTGCGTGGCAGCAACTCAGCAAAAGCTGAGTGCCCTCCAAGTCTCGAGTGTCCCGACACAGTTCCAGTCCAGTCTGCCCTCCCTCTGTCGGAGCCTAAGGTGAGTGGCTGTGGCTTTTTCAGCCTCTGTCACAGCTCTGGGCTGTGGAATCGCTTGGGAGTGTAACCCGAGGGCGCTGCTCCCTGCTAAGGCCGCTGCGGAGCTGCTTACCATGGGCTTTCAGCTCTGTCTCGCACCTTTGCAAGCCTATCAGGATCGAGTCAGTGTTCTTGGTTATATGGTCCTTGCAAGCTGCTTTTCTGTTGTTTTTTCCCGTTGATTTGTCTGTGTTATAGTTGTAATTCTGATTTGGTTCTGGGAGATGGTCTGTGTAGCTTCCGTTCATTCCACCGCCATTTTGGAATCTGTCATCTTGTTTCTTAATTTTTTTTTTCTTTTGGTTTTCTGATTGGTTGATGTTTTCTACCCTGTCATCTATTTCACTGATCCGTTCCTCAGCTTCCTGTACTCTGCTGTTTTTACCTTCCAGTGTGTTTTTTATTTCTGATATGTCGTTCTTCTTTTCTTATTAGTGGTTTTTAATTTACAACTGGTTGATTATTAACATGTCTATGTCTTTACTCGTGGTGTTTATGTCCTTACTCATGGTGTTGAGTTACCTCAAGATTATGGCTCTGAATTCTAGCTCTGTTTACTTGCTTAACTGCACCTCAGTTATCTCATCTTCAGTAGAGGTCTCTTGTTCTTTCATTTGGCATTTGTTTCTCTATTTCACCATTTAGGCTATCTCAGTGGGCTTTGGAGCATGCCAATTTTTCCCTGTGGGTGTTGGTGTTCTGCTGTTTGTGGCTCCCTCTACTGGGTTTTGATGCGAATGGAGGACCCAGGTTAAATACCATTGTCAAGTCTTCCTTTCCTGGGCAGAGTTGCAAGCCCAGGAATGTTTCATTTTGTTCTCTACCATTTTGCCTGGATGCTATTAGTAGCAGTTACTCAGTGCCTTGGGTTCTTAGTTGAATGAAAAACTCCCTCAGGTGTTCAGAGTAAGGGGATTTCCTGAGGGTGGGGCAGATGCTGGTTGGTAATGAACCTCAGTTTGCATTTCAATGGCCCACTGGGCAGGGTTGAATATCCAAGGTGGGGCTGCTGCCTCTCCCCAGAGCCCTGAAAATGAGCAAGATATCCTGCATGGCAGCACCTCAGCAAAAGCTCTGAGCACCCTCCTAATATTAAGTGTCCCCACACAGTTCCAGTCCAGTTTGCCCTCCTTCTGCTGGAGCCCAAGGTGAGTGGCTGTGGCTATTTTAGCACTCTCTCTGGGCACTGCACTCTGGAGCCACTTCGGACTTTAATCCTGAGGGCACTGCTCACGGTTGGATGGCTGCTGTCCATGGGTTCCCAGTCCCCCTCTCGCACCTCTGCAGTCCTACCTGGATCGAGTCAGTGTCCTTGATTATATGGTCCTCCAAGCTGCTTTTCTGTTGTTGTTTTTTTGACGATTTGTCTTTATTTTATTTATAATTCCAGTTTTGTCCTGGGAGATATTTTGTGTAACTTCCATCCACTTTGTCGCCATTTTGAAATCCTATGTCTTTTTGTTTTTTAATTGTTTTTTTTTTTTCCTTTTGGTTTTTTGATTGGTTGATTTTTTTCCCTACCCTAATTCACTGAGTTGGTCCTCAACTTCCTCTACTCTGCTGTTTTGACCTTCCAATGTGTTCTTTATGTCTGATATATCATTCTTCATTTCTTCTTGGTGGTTTTTTATTTCCAGTTGGCTGATTTTTAGTGTTTATATATCTTTCCTTATGGTGTTGATATCCTTACTCGTGCTGTTGAGCTTCCTCAAGATCATGGCTCTGAACTCTACCTCTGGTAACTTGCTTGCATTTCATTTATCTCATCTTTGGTGGAGGTCTCTTGTTCTTTCATTTGGGATTTGTTTCTTTGTTTCAGTATTTCGATTATCTTAGTGGGTTTTGAAGCCTGCCAAATTTTCCCTGTGGTTGTTGGTGTTCTGCTGTTTTTGGTTCCCTCTACTGGATTTGGATGAGCATGGGAGGATCCACGTTAAACATCACTGTCAAGCCTTCCTTTCCTAGGTAGATTTGCAAGCCCAGGAAAGGTTCAGTTATCTTCTAGCTTTCTGCCTGGAGGCTATTAGTAGTGGTTACTTGAAGAGCCTTGAGTTCTTAGTTGAATTGAAAACTACCTCAGGTGTTCAGTATAAGACGATTTTCAGAGGGTGAGGCAGATGCCGATTCATAATGAGCCTCAATTTGCATTTTTGACCCAGCTGGGTGGGGTTAAATCTCTGAGTGAGGGGTTGCTGCTTTCCCCCTGAACTTCTGGAAGGAGCAAGATGGCCACTGTTCTGCATGGCCGCAACTCAGCAAAATCTCTGAACGCCCTTCAAATCCCAAGTGTCCCCAACAGTTCCAGTTTAGTCTGCCCTCCCTCTGCCAGAGCCGAGGGTGAGTGGCTGCAGGCAATTTATGCTCTCTCCCGGCCCTCTGCGCTGTGGAGCTAGCTTGGAAATTTAACCCCGAGGGCACTGCACACAGCTAAAACCTCTGCTGTTCGTGGGCCTCCATCCCCTCTCTCGTGCTTTCACAGAACTACCAGGCTCAATTCAATGTCCCTGGTTATATGGTCTTCTCAAGATGCTTTTCTGTTGCTTTTTCCCAACAATTTGTTTTAATTTTAGTTGTGATTCCGATTTGCTCCTGGCAGATTGTCTGTGTAGCTGGTGTCAAGTAACATTCCCACAATAATGATTGCCTATGTCTTCAAAGTTCTGCCCAAACAAAATATTGTCCATCATTTTAATTTTTACCTGATCTGGCAAGGTAATATTGCTTTGCTACCCTATTTGTGTTTCTTTGATTTATGAATGGGGTTATTCTTACATATGTTTATAGGCCATTTGTTTTTTAATGTCAGTAAATTTTCTGTCTTTGCCCATTTTCATATTGGACTGCCTTTCTTATTGATTAGTATAAACTCTGTGAAATGAGGAAATTAGCCCTGTGTCTGTTGTGTTGTAAATGCCCCACCTCTTGGTTGATTTTGTTTTTAAAAAATTTACCTTTGTGGAGTAGCAGAGGAGGAGGTCAAGGTACTGACAGCTGCTGCTCTGAGGGAGTGCCAGGCACACCTGCACTTCCCAGTCCAGTGCATGTGGGGAATGAGATTGGCCTCCAAGGAGAACTCGATGTCCTCAGGAGGGCGGGTGGAAATGTGGAGAGGACGGAATCTTCCATCTGAAAATGTTCAAGAACCTTGTCAGTGTCACAAATAGGAAAACTCTATCTTGCCCTGGATGAAAAGGAAAAATTATAAGAAGCAAAAGTATGGCGGCCATGAGCCTTATGCAGGGACATTGTATTTTGCAGGGGCCTCTCCTGGAACCCAGCCCCCAGCCCCTCTGCCTGGCCAGCTTCCATTCTCCAGCCCCCTGTCCATTTGTACTCTGCTGCCAGTTGCTGATTGGATAACAGTGGCCTCAAAAAAACAGTACATTGATTTCTGTCTGTGTCAAAGAAGCTGGGGTGTAGGCAACTTAGGGGGCTCTTTAAAGTCATGCAGAATCCTTTTCTCTGCCACACCATCCTCCACACTGGTTTCTAGGCTTCGGTCACCTCCTTGTTGAAGATGGCTGCTGAGGCTCCAGCCATCATGCTTACATTCCAAGTCGGAGGAAGGCACAGTGCACTCCCACATCTGTTCTCTTTAGGTGGCCGCCCTAGAAGTCGCACATTGCACTACTGCCTGCATCATCTTGGTTAGAACCGAGCCTTCTGACCTCTGGCAGCTAGCTAGCTGGCAAGTGTGGTCTTTTGCTGGACACACTGTTCCCTCACATGAACTTGGGGTTCTGTTACTAAAGAAGAGGATGTGGAATGGGTGTTGGGCTGCAGCCAGCCATGTGCAACATGCTCAGGCTCAGGACTTAGCATTGGACAGGTTATGTGAGTCTCAGTGGGGTGTTGTACAGCTGAATGACTGGGCAGGTAGGTGAGCCAGAATGAAAGGATCTTTCCTCTTTGGTTGTCAGTAAAGAGGACTGAGAACCCCCCCCCCCAAATTATCTTTTTATTGTTGAAAGTATTACAGATGTTTCCCTATTGACTCCCTCCACCTCTCTCTTGCCAACCCCCCACAGGGCTTTACCCCACTGTCCATGAGTTAATGCATATAGGCATATAAGTTCTTTGGTTAATCTCTTCCCACCCCCCTTCTTTCTGAGATTCATCAGTCTGTTCCATGTTTCCATGTCACTAGATCTATTTTGTGCATCAGTTTATTGGTTGATCTTTTGACTCCGTTTACTTTTTTCCCTTTATTGATTGGCCGCCTCCTGCTTGCCCCCCACTGGGGATCGGGCCCACAACCTGGGCATGTGCCCTGACTGGTAATCAAACTGGCGACCTCTTGGTGCATGGGTCAACGCTCAACCACTGAGCCACACCAGCCGGGCTCAGTTTACTTATTTTTTTCCATGTAGATATTTAATATATTTATGTAGTCTAACTTGTCAGTCTTTCATGACTCCTGTGTTTTCCTTTTTGCTTAGAATGGCATTCAAGATTATAAATTTACCCATTCTTTCTGCTGAATTTTTTTCATCCTATCATTTATTTGCACTTAATCTTTGATTGTATTTTGATACAAGTAGAAAGGTGGTATTTAACTGGATTTTCCCACCACTTAGCCAGTAGTATCAGCACCATTTACCCCTGATTTGAAATGTCAACCTGTTTTAGCAATTATTTAAATTCATCTCTGAGCTTGTTGTTTCATTGATGTATTAACTTTTTTTCTTCTGTGCCAAACTGTTTCTTTTCTATTCTTTGTAATTACTATAGCTCCATAATAATGTAGTTTTAGTTGGTAAGGCTAGTGTCTGCCTCTTCCTACCCCCTATTTCTTCTTTTGTTTTTTTTCTTAGTATCTTCATAGCTATCTTTTTATGTTTATGTTTTAGAAGAACTTTATTATTGTTTTTCAATTGCCAAATGTAATTTCTGAGATTATAATTGGAATTGAGTTGAATATAGATTAACTTAAAGAGAGTTTACATCTTTATAATCTCTAGTCTTTCTGAGAACGCTGTATGTCTTTCTATTAACTTAGAATTTTTGAGTTTTCTTAAAATAGATCCTACATATTTCTTCCATTTTTACCTAAGCATTTCATCTTTTGGGTTGCTTATTATCAATAGCTTTTTTTTCTTTCATTGTAATTTTTAATTTGTCTTTGTGCAGAAAAGCTATTGATTTTTATTTTTTTATTTTTTTATTTTTTATCCTCACCCGAGGACATTTTTCCATTTTTTGTACAGATAGAGTGGGAGGGAGAGAGAGGAAGGGAGAGAGAGAAACATCGACGTGAAGGGACACATCGAGTGGCTGCCACCCGCACGACCAACCAGGGCCGGGGACAAAGCAACCGAAGTACGTGCCCTTAGCGGGAACCAAACCTGGGTCTCTCTGGACCGCAGGCCGATGCTCTAACCGCTGAGCCAAACCGGCCAGGGCGAAGCTATTGATTTTTAAATGTTAATGCTTAAACCACTGCTTTACTGAAAACATACTTCAGTATTCTTTCTCTTATTTTAAAAAATTGATTCTCTTGAGTTTTTCATGTATATAATTATATTCTTTGCTAATAGTGATAATTCCCATACTTCCTTTTTAAGGTTTAGACCTCCAATTTTCTTTACTTGTCTTATTACATTCTTCTGGAACTACTAAGTTTCATTCCAAATGGTAGGCATCCTTTTGTTTGTAGTTTTATTTATTTATTATTTTTTTCTTTATTGATTTTAGAGAGGGAGGAAGTGAAAGGGAGAGAGAAAGAGAAACATCGATGAGCGAGAACATCAATTGGCTTCCTCCTGCATGCTCCCCACTGGGGATTGGGCCCACAACCTGGGCATGTGTCCTGGCCCGTAATCGAACCTGCGACCTCTTGGTTAATGAGTCCACACTCAACCACTGAGCGCCACACCGGCTAGACCTTTTGTTTGTAATTTTAATGAGAATGTGGCTAATGTAAAATAATGGCTTTTGGTTTCATACGTCTTTTTTTCATAGTAAGGAAATATTCCTATTTTTTTAAATCAAGAATTGCTGTTGAGTTTCAGGAGGAGGGGGTCAATACGGGGGACAAGGGGGGACATCTGTAATACTTTTAACAATAAAAATTACCCCAAAATCCCTTTATAGCCTCTTTTGGAGTGATTTATGGTTTTTGCCTTTTGTCCTGTTATATATTAATAGGTTTTCTAATACTGCATTCTAGCATGTATCCTCATTAGTTGTAGTATATTATTCTTTTACTATACTACCAAACTATTTTTGCAGGTATTTTGGTTAAGATATTTACATTAATATTCATAATTGAAATATCTGTTTGACTATTTTTATTATGCCAAGTTTGGATATCAGTGTGCTAGCTTCACAGAAGGAGTTTGGGTGCTTTCCTTCTTTATTCTTTTTGAAGTTTAAATAGTTATTGGTTCCTTAGAATATTGACGGACTTTGTCTCTGAAACCATTTGAACTTACTTTTTGGGCACAGCACTTTGATAACTTTAAATTTTTCCTCCTTTGTATTGCTCTTTTTTATTTCCATCTCTTCAAGAGGTAATTTTGATAATATATTTTCCTAGAAAATTACCTATTTAAGTTATATTTTCAAATTTATTTACATTGAGTTTTGAAAGTAAACCTTTTTATTTTTTATGTATAGTCATTTTTTATTTTTTTACTTCTAATTTTGTATATTTACGCTTTACCATTTTTAAAGAACTTGCTTTTGCATTTATCTGTCAATTCTCTTTTCTAAATAAATAATTTGTGCTTTTATCTTTGCTCTGTACTTCTTTCCTTGGGTTAATTTTTTTCCTTTTTCTAGCTTTCAGACTTAGATAACTACATAAGATCAATATATTTACTTTCTAAGTGTGTAAGGTTTTGAATGTCCTCTGAACACTGTTTTAGATGTGTCCCACTATATATTTTACTTTTACTTTCTAGATATTTTACAACTTCCATTTTAAGTCCTCCTTTGACTCGAGTTGTTTAATGAGAAAATCCTCATTTCCAAGTTAGGCTTTTTTCCTGTTCGTTTTGTTATACATTTAGAGTTTTTATTGCACTGTGGGGGAGAATGTAGCCTGTTTCATGTCAAGTATTTGGAGTTTATTTAATTTTTTTTCTTCATGGCCTAATATATAATTTTGTAAATGTTTTGGGGGCCCTTAAAAAGACTTATTCTGTTATCAGAATATAAAGTTTGAGATAACACACACACACACACACCTTATATATCACATATATTTAGATCTTAGTTTAAGCTAATCACTTATTTTGTTCAGATCCTCTAATCTTACTTTTTCTTTCTCACAGGTGGAAATTGGTTGTTTTTTGTTTGTTTGTTTTTCTTCAACTTGCTTGCAAATTTATGCTTTATGTATTTTGTTGCTCTGCTTCTTGGTATGTGTATATTTATGACTCAAATCCTCATTGTGAATTAAGACTTTCATTAGTCATTAGTAGCCCCTTTGACACATTTAAACTTCAGCCTAGAATTTAGGCTTATTAGATTTAAATTATGTAATCCATTTTTCATTTGTTAGTGTAGTAGTCTTTATCTTTTTTTACTTTCAGCTTGTATGAATCTTTCTATTTTATATGTAATTCTTATTTACAATACACAGTAGCTTTTTAAAAATCAAAATGAGTTTTTAAAGTCCCACAAAGCTCTTTGAACTTCACTTTCTCCATTTATGAAGTGGGTAGTTTTTTAACTACAAAATGTTTGAATAAGACAAGGTTTGTGCTATTCACTCTACATACAGGATCTCACTTAATTTATATAACGTTATCCTTTCCAGATACTTCTTATTTTCTTTGACAGAGGAGAAAAGTAAGACCCAGGAAGGTGACTTTTTCAAGGTTGCACAATTGATTAGTATTTGAGCTGTGATTTATCCCCAATCCAGGGTTTTCTAATTCCAAAATCCATACTTTCTACTCAGCCTATATAGCCACTATAGCACCATGGATGAAACCCCAGGTCACCCTATGTGGAATGATTTCTGGCTTTTCAAACAAGTTGTGGCAAGTAGGATAACCTAGTAACTTGACTCATTTTTGTACTTAATTAAAACCAGACTGCAGTGGGCTCAAGGGTTAAACAAACAGTAACCCCCTTTCCAACCCTATCCTCTGAGGATGATGGCAGCTTTGCTGCTGGGTGTGGGGGTCTGGCCACATGCAGGGCCTTTCTTGCCCCTGCCCCAGTTCTCATCAAGCCTTCTCGAAGCTTACAATTACCCTCTTTACACTGTTTCCAGCCTCATCTCCTGGTGACGTACAGAGACAGCAGATGGAGCCAGAGACTTTGGAGAAAAAATGACAGCCAAGGCCACAGTGCTGAATGTGGAGGAAAGGTCTTGGTTTGTTGGTGGTGAGGGAAGATTTTCCTACATCCTTTCTTGGTGGTGATTTATGTTTCAGGCAGTCAGTGAGGCGGAGGGTCTCTTTGGTGCCTGAAAGGTCTTTACAAAGTGTCCTGAGGCATAGTCCACATTCACATTGTCTCTGTCCCCCAGGGCCTGATTCCAGTAGGCCTTCAGTGAATGTTGACTGGAAGAACTAGGCAAAGAATGGATTAAGTTGCTTTATTTGCAAAAGAACTGACAGGGAGGTGTATGTAGACAGAACCATGGGACATGTGGCACTCTAAGATGAGCCCTAGACCAGCTCTCACACCGAGCAGGATTTTAGTTCAGCCTCAACTACTTCAAGCTGCCTGAACAAGGCCATCGCTGAGTTTCTTAGGGCCTTCTCTGTAAAGCAGAGATGATGCTGTTTGCAGAGTTGGGCCTTTATCTTATTCCATTTTGGGGAATAATGAAGATGGTTTCAGTTGTGCTTTCTGCATGATAGAGAAGAGTGTCTATTCATTGGCACTTTGTGAGACCGGCATTTCTCATCAGTCTCTAAATTGTAGATGCCCAGCCAGTATGTGGTCCCAGTGGTTCCCTGAGCTCACAAGTAGTCTTTTTTGACAGTTGAGCTGTGTGGCTAAGGGTGAGTGGGCCAAGAAGTTTCAACTTACAATAATTTGTAAACGTGTTCTGCACACACAGAGAAGTATAGTTGGAAAAATGGAGTTCTCAACAAGAAGTTCAGGTCTCTACTATGCAAGCCTGAGAGCTGGCCCCAGGAGAAGGGGGTTAGATGCCAAGGCTCTAGTCATGGCTCTGCCCTAGAAGAACCAGCCTTTTATCTGGGCAGGGGCCAAGGCTCTAACTTCAATCCTTCTAGGACCCAGTTCACTTTGGACTTAATGTGTGGGGGTGGAGGGCATGAATTGGGAGAAGATATAGCTCTTATTGTGTTCCTACTGTGTACCATGTGCTGAACTAGGTTTTCTACATATTAAAGAGCTAGTATTTTTTTATCCTTACTGCAGGTATGTATAAATAAATAAATAAATAAATAAATAAATAAATAAATAAATAAATAAATAAATCTTAAGCCAGTGCCATCAAATTGTTCAGCACTTGGGTATCAGAGCCTGTAGAACCAGTCCTCTCCATTGGCAATGACTGAGGACCATTAGGTATGCCAGAGAGCCAACTGATGCTGGCACACATTATCTCACTTGGATGGACTGCCTTTGTGAGAGTATGAACATGAACGTTTATTTGTTCACTTATTAATTTCTCCACAAACATTCACTGAGGATTGAGCCTGGATGGGTCATGAGAGGATGATGGAGCAGCTTGCCACTTACTGTTTGGTGGTCCTGGCACAAGGCTTGGAGACACCTGAATTCTGGGGTGGAGTTGAGGTGTGGGAGTGCCCAGAGTGAGCTGTCAGGACTTAAGGAACACTGAGCAGGGATGAAGAGGGAGTGTGGGGAGAGTTGAAGAGAGGTGACAGATGGAGTTTGGTGGAACCATCATCATTAATGGAAAAGACCAGGAAATTTGAGGGAAGAGGGATATGTTTGGTTGGGACTATTTTTTTGTTTTGTTTTGTTTTGTTTTCAAGGATCAGGGTCCATCCAGATGTAGGTGAATGGTGAGTGCAGAAAAGGTTAGTATCATCCCAGAGATGTAGGTTTATACAGAGGCACCGTGGTGGGGCAAGGTGTTAGCAGCACTGAGCTATGAGACCTTGTAGGAAAGACAGCCCAGGAGACTGACCGTGGGAACATGAGTGAACACAGCCTCCTAAGGCTGGGTCAGTTAAAGGTGGGATGGGGAGCAGGGTGACAGAGAATGCCTCAGAGCAGTAAGTTAGGGTCTTCCTAGAGGAGAGGAGTCAACACACAGGCTGCCAGTTGCTGAGAGCTTGTTGGGTCCCTGAAGATGGCAAGCATGCCCACTGAGCAGACCCTTGGCTGCTTTGGCATAGAGGCACTTTGTCCATTTTTCAGATGGGAAAACTGAAATTCAAAGAGGAAGTTTGCCCAGAATCATATAATTAGTAAGTGACAGAATCAGGATTCAAATTTGGGTTATTAGCTGCCAGAAAACCATTGCTTTGGGCTATAAATTGTGATTTTAGATGTGAAGATTCAAATAAGATATTTGAGGATCTCTGGCAGAGGTTGGGGGAAAAAATGGAGAAAAGGCTGATTGCTTGAGGAATGAAGTGTAAACTAGAATCACCTGAGGCTGCTGTTCCTAGCCAGACAGCATTGCCTCATTCTTCAGGTATGGAGATTCTGGAATCCTCTTTCCACTGAGGAGAGCAGAGATGCTTTCAGGAGGCGCCTTGGCACATATCACTTGGCACCTCCTCTGAGGCCTCATTCACCTGTCTTGGTCTGCCAAGATGCTGGATGCCCCACTGTGGAAACTTATTCAAATGCCATCTTTTTGTAGCATTAACATCCATTGACCCTTAAAATAGACACATTCAGAGAAGAAAACTGAAAAGCAACACAAAGGAGCACTTGTTTTCCAACCACATACACCTTGTGAAGCTTAATGAAGTCATAACAGAACCAAAGGCAGTGTAGTATCTATGCTTCTCAGGAGGAGAAGCAGGTGTCACTATTATCATCTGAGTTCCCTTAGGCTACAGTATGTTTAGACCACCTGAAGCAGAGTTGAGAATGGTCCTGTGGTGTGTTGCACGATGAGCCTTTTGGCAAGGTTAGGAAATTAGGACTCACCAGAGTTGTGTGTTTAATTGAAGTCAGGAGAAAGTTGCAGGATTTCCTATGCTTTTCCTTCTTTTTCTTTATAAGGGACTGTGGAGAACCATTTCTTGCCTTCTATAGCTGAGGCCTCTGCCTGTGCTTGGAGGTACAGGGCTGACCTGGAGGCCTGATGGGTACTGCTGCCACTCCCGCTGACTTCATTGGGGTTGTGGGTCTCACCTCAACCTTGTAATTAGACTCTTTGAGAATTCCTAATATAGTACAGGATCAGAGCTGATAGACTGCCTCTCAGTACGTAACTTCCGCACCCTGTTCCCCTACCACATGTCTGCAATTGGGACTGGAGCCCAAGAGCCAAGGGACACTGCTGTTTTCTTTGTAAGCACGCAATAGCACTGTTTTTTTTCCATAATCCACAGTAGAGAGAGATTTTTACATCATGACCCAATACACATACAGAAAGAGAAAACAGAAGTTTATACAAAGGAACAAATACATTTACCTCCTGGTTTCTTTTACATTGCATTTACTTCATTTTGTTCTTTTCCTTTTCACTGAAAACAAGAAAAATTGGTTTTGGCCCCCTGAATTGTCAGCTCAGCATTTGAAAACAGGCAGTGTGTGCTGCCTCGACCTATCTACATGGGGCCTTGGTGTGCTTCAGCAGCACCTTTTGACCTTGGCTGTTCGTGTGTCCTGGCATGGCTTTGGCAGGGAGGCCTTCTGTTAAAGCAATACTTATGGGGAAAAACCCACTCAGTAAAGCCTTTTTTAGTTTTTTAAAGGAGCCTAGGTAAGGAAACAAATATAACTGGAAAAATAAGTTAACAAAGATTATTTATAATTAAATTTGGATTTGATCAAGTTTCATGAGAGGATGGTAATGTGTTTTAGGAAAGGGTTAACCATGAGATTTTCTTTAGTTGTTTGGTCCCTTTATTAATTGAAAATGTAGTTAGTTTTACAGAAATTTGATCTTCCTGTGGTTTTCAAAAGAGGGCCCATGGTCAATGTTTAGTAGATGGGAAATGTAAGGTGTTCTCCTTACATGCATTCAAGGTCACCTCTTTGTAGTCCCGAGCCTAGTTCTGGGTCTGCCATTTTATTGCAAAGTGGAGAATCTGAAAGGTAGCCAGAAGAAGAGCAAGAATTGTTAAAGGATGGGAAACTGTCAGTTAATGCAATAAACTCACAGTGAGTAGTCTCATGACCTTCAGGACACAAACTGAAGTCTCAAGTGGCACAGCTGGCAGCCTTGTCCTCCTGTGCATCCCCCCATGTGAAGTTCCTGGCCCACAGAGCTAGTTTGGTTCCTGGGTCCAGCAACTCCCCATTCCTCTGGACTTTGATAGCACTATTCCTTTTGTGAGAGTGATCCTGAGAAAACACTGATCATATGATGTACGGAGAAGATGCATTCAGAGTGTTACTTGCTATCATTGTTGTTTTGCATAGGATGTTCTTTCCAATCCTGATTGTGTGTAACACTCTTATAAATCCTTCTAAGTTCAGTTGGAATGTTGAAGCATCCCCTCCTCCTAGATCTATGTTTGTACTAAGGCAGGAGCTCAGCCCAGGCCTTCATCATAGTGCCAGCTCTCTTCAGCTTTGTCTCTGTGCTTCTTAGGTGAAGGCTCCTAATCTCTCCATCTTGGAACCTCCAGCACCTACCACAGTACTTAGCCCCACTGAAGGCTTGTCAATGTCAGTCTGTCCTCAGGGAATTCTTAAAGGGCTTCAGAAAGGCTTTATTGCACTCCTATCTCTGATGGATTGGTTGTGGTGGTCAACAGATCTGTGTCAGGAAGATTCTGAGATAGAACTTTAGTAAAAGGGAAAGAACCCCACTACATGGCAGATATGGAGCTAAGCATTTTCTTTTCTTTTTTTTTTTTTAAAAACACATTTTATTTTTTCTATTATTATTATTATTTTTTTTTAATCCTCACCTGAGGACATTTTTTCATTTTTTGTTCAGGTAGAGTGAGAGGGAGAGAGAGGAACAGACAGAGAGAGAAACATCGATGTGAAAGGAACACATCGAGTGGTTGCCACCCGCACAACCGACCAGGGCCGGGGACAAACTGCAACCGAGGTACATGCCCTTAGCGGGAACCGAACCCGGGTCTCTCAGGACCGCAGGCTGACGCTCTAACAGCTGAACCAAACCGGCCAGGGTGAGCTAAGCATTTTCTTCGTGTCTTCCTTTCTGATTTAATCCTAGCAGAGGACCTAAATAGACACCTCTCCAAACAGAACATACAAATGGCTGAGAGACATCTGAAAAAAATTCCAACATCATTAATCATCAGAGATGCAAATTAAAACAACTAAGAGGTATCACCTCATACCCGCCAGAATGGCTGCCATCAACAAATTATCACAGAAGTGCTGGCGAGGGTGTGGAGAAAAGGGGACTCTAGTGCACTGCTGGTGGGAATGGTGCAGCCACTATGGAAAACAATGTGGTGTTTCTTCAAAAAATTAAAAATTGAACTGCCATTTAACCCAGTGATCCCACTTCTAGGACTATATCCTAAGAAGCCTGAAACGTTAATCAGAAAGAATATATGTACCCCTATGTTCATAGCAGCACTATTTACAATCACTAAGATCTGGAATCAGACCAAGTGACCATCAGTAGATGAATGGATAAAAAAAGCTGTGGTACATATACACAATGGAACATTATGCAGCTGTAAGAAAGAAAGATCTCTTATCCTTTGAGATGACCTGGAGGGACCTGCAGAGTATTATGCTAAGTGAAATAAACCAATCAGAGAAAGACAAGTAGCACATGATCTCATATATTTGTGGAATATAATGAACAAAATAAGGAGATGAACACAATATACCCAGAGTAGGGAAGTAGGGTTCAGACTGACAAACTTCAGAGGAGGGGGTGGAGGGAGGGAAGAGATAAAACAAAAAACATATGCATATAACCATAACCAATGGATGTAGATAACAATGCGTGGCAGGGGCAGGATAGGTAGAAGGGTGTCTGCAGGGGTGGAGAAAGGAGAAACATCTGTAACAAAAATATACAACCCTGTGAAGTGAAGTAGGTGCTGTTCTAATTCTTTTCACTCTGAGATGAAGGAACCAAGGAGATGAAGGAACCAAAGTGCAAAGGAGGGAGCCCTATTCCTGAGTTACATGGCATCTTGGGCTTTAGACAGTCAGGATCCTCCCAGATGCCTCTGTGCCAGCTCCTGGGTTTGGAGTCCCTTCTTGGGCCAGGATTTTTTTCTCTGGAACTCTGGCTTTATCTACCTGCTGGCTGCTTCCATGAATAGAGGATGGGCAGAGGGGTCCTGTGCCTTTGTGTCACCAGACTGTGCTGGAATAGGGGAGCCTTTGTTTGGTGTGTGCACTCACCAGGAAAAATACCAGTGTTTAGAGGAGGGTCCACCCTTGTCTTCAGAAAGGACAGAAGTGTTTTTGGTTGTTGAAAAATGGAATGTTCCAACTAACAAGGAACAGTTGAAAGATGAATGGGCCACCATCCTTGCATCAGGCCTTGCCTCAGGTCCTGACTTGCTTCTTGAGGTGCAGACAATGGCAGGGCTGCATCTCATAGCACCTTCTGGTTATATGACATGACAAGGGTCCTGGGCTGACAGGGACAGGGAGAGGCCCTCTTATATTCTTCTCTTCCCTCCCCTCCCCTCCTGTCCTAATCATATAGCTAAATCTTTTTGTAAAAGAATACCCAGAAGACAGTTTTTCTGTGCTACTATGTATGAGTAGAGAATTCTAACCCCCTCAGACAAGAGAGCTTCTGGGAAGATGGCCTGATTTGAGGTGAACATTAGTTTTGGACTTGTGTAGCTTGGGGTTGAAATCGCAAGGTTACCATTTCTTGGCTGTGCAGGCTTGGTCAAGTCACAGAGGTCCTGTCAGTCTTGTTCTATTATCTGTACATCTTGCCTTGTCACAGCATTGCTATGAGGATGACCACATTCAGCACCTGGCACATTGTGACTTCTGGATAAAATGCTGCCACTTCCTAGCTGTGTTACTTGGGGTAGGACATTTGCCTCTTCTAGTACTTATTTTTTTCAACTGTAATTTGGGCATAACAGTAGCTATGGCATTGGTGTGGGGTTTAATGCATCCGTGCCTATAGAGAGAGCACTTACTTATTAGCACAGTGCCAGGTATGTGGTATATCTTCATGTCTGTAAGATACATATATCATGGCTATTATCCATAGAAAAATGACTGATTTGCCTTTTCTGTGTGCCAGGATCTTTGAACTGATGGTTGCAGTTAGAGTTGCCTACAGTCGTGGGTAGTAGGGATCTTCATCCTGTTTACAGAGGCTCTTGCTCCATTTCAGGGTCATAGGGCTGGGAAGTCATAGGGAGCAGAGCCAGGGCAAGGACCAGGCTGCTCTGATGCAACTCTGCCTTCGTTCATCCAGAAGGCATGGCTTGACTCCAGAGGAGGGAAGAGAGCCAGAGTCTGCTATTGGTACCATGTATTGTAGCCAATTAATAATTGGCAGAAATTCTCCTTGGCCCAAGGTCTCTGCAGTGTTGGTGGTATGGAAGGTGAGGCCCCATTACCAGAAGCCTGCACACTTGCCAGGGACCTGTTGTGTCACCCTGAACCAGCCAGCATTCCTACCTTTGGGTTCCAGCCATCTCCTCCACTGCCAGGGCAGCTGGGATTGTGGACTCTAACGTGGACACACTTTTTCAGTCTTTTATTCTTTTTAGTGATGACATGTTTTTTCTTTCCTTTTTCTAATTATAAAAGCAAAGTACACTTCATGGGGAAAATACAGAAAAGTCTAAGGAAAAAATTGACATTAATTTTCGTGGTCACTTATATGAATTTTCTTAAATTCACTTGCCTATAATTATATGGTATATATTTGCATAGTGGAAATCAGTATATTTAATTTTTACTTAATATCATATCACACTGTTTCTGATGTATTTTAGCATCACTGTTTCAAACATGCATCCTCATAATCTTTGAAAACTCTTGGTTGGTTGCCATTTTATTGCTTGCATAATATTTTTTCTTTCAGTTTTAGTTTTGTTGAGATATAATTGACATATAGCACTGTATAAATTTAAGGTGTACAACATATGCATAATATTTTTATGTTGAATGTTTTCTTAAATTTTTCTAAATTAATATTAATTATGCAAGTAATACATAGAAGTACATTTTTTATTGTGACTCCACGCATTGCTAGAGAGGTCTTTGCTTTTTTTTAAATTTTTTTTTCTTTATTGATTTTAGAGAGAGAAGAAGGGAGAGAGAGAGAGAGAAATAGAAACATCAGTGAGAGAGAACTTCGATTGTCTGCCTCCTGCATGCCTCCCACTGGGGATTTGGCCCACCACCTGGGCATGTGCCCTGACCAGGAATTGAACCAGCAACCTCTTGGTGCATGAGTTGACGCTCAACCACTGAGCCACACTGGCTGGGAGGTAAAGTCCTTTTTGATTACCTTCTTAGCTCTTGTCTCTGGCACAGGGGTAGTGCTGATTTTTATGTATTTCTTTTTTAAAGAATGATGTTTATTTATTGCTTATTCAATTATTATGGAAACACATGCTTGCTGTGAACAATTAATACACAGTCACCTAAAGTTGAAGTTAAAAGTTCTCTAAAACCCTTCTCTCCAGAAAGAACCCATGTTAAGAGCATGCCACATATCTTTTTAATGCACAGATATGCAGCATACACACACATGCATACACCAGTATGTACTTAATAAAAAAAAACAAAGTGGGCTTCTCTTATGTACACTGTTGGTTATGTTAGTTTTTTATTTTTTGCTTTTTGCTTAATGTATAGTGGAGTCTTCATACATCACTCATTTGTCTTCACATATTTTATTCTGATCCACAGAGAAGAGGTACCACACTATTTTCCCATCCCTCATGATTGACATGAGGACTGTACCTGGTATTTCTGGCTATGTGGAAGGGTACTACACAGCATTTCTATGTGTGCAGCAGAGTTAGGGCTATTTCTTACTTTCTTGATGGCTCTCAGCTTGGCTGGGTTTGCCTGTGCACAGTGTCATGTGGACCTAGATCTAGGTCCGGGGACTGGGGGGCACAGGAGATGAAGAGCAAGCACTGAGCCTGCCTGGAGCTTGGGTGCAGAGAAACTCGGCTGGGAGCCAGAAAGCTGGGGCCCTGTGCCCTCCACCCACCGCCCGGCTTGGTGCCGCCAGCATCCGTGAACCAGGGCACAGCCCTCCCTAAGTGCTGCTCAGTGCCATCATTTTCCCCTTCCATGACATACGACAGCGGGGAGTTGAGTGGTTTGTTTCATCTCTTCTTAAGAAAAAGCTAAATTTATAATCCCAGCCTCGACCTTCCTTGTAACTCATGTGCTCATCCTGTTAACTGGTTTAATATATGGCACCACTATTTCATTAAACAACATACAGGAATAATTAGTTCAGCAACGATGCCTCAGAACAAAAGCCCTTGATTTAGTTTAACTTTCTAAGTTGCTCTCTTTTGATGTGCAAGAACACATCTGGGGTCTTAAAGAAAGCAGAAAGAAAAATAGAAGACATTTAGTCAGGCTGGGGGTTAGGTTTTCTGAGTGCAGCAAGTAACCCTTTGGTCTCAGGCCTTGCCAGCACAGTGCAAGCCCGGCAGACATGCTGTATGCTGCTAGCTTAGAAGACAAGGACTAGTTTGCCAGCAGTAGTTTCTGGCTGCCTGTTGCCAGGACCAAGAAGCAGGGCTTCTTTTTGGTTGTTATTGTTAATTCTCACCTGGGGATATTTTTTTTTCTATTGATTTTTAGAAAGAGTAAAAGGGAAAGAGGGAGAGGGGGGAGAAGGAGAAACACCGACATGAGAGAGACACATCGATTGGTTTCCTCCTGCTTGCGCCTTGCAGGTTCCAGGACATACTTGCAACCTAGGTATGTCCCCTTGACTGGAAATTGAACCTATGACCCTTTGGTGTGTAGGCCAATACTCTAACCACTGAGCAACACTGTCCAGGATGAGAAGCGGTGTTTCTTACTCATCCAGACACGTTATCCAAGTGTCCTCGCATTCCCCAGACTGTGGTGCTTGCATTTTCTCATTCATCAAACTCTCAGTCTGCTTTTTTTGTTCACTTAACAGACATTTATTTGGTGCCTGCTGTGTGCCAGACATGTCACAGGCACTCTATTGTCATTGTGAACAAGACAAAGGCCCAGCCTCTGGAGCCAGCATCCTCTCTGTCTGTTCCAGCTTCTCTGCTTTCTTTGCCCTCAGTCTTTTCCCCATCAGCCCTTTTTTCACATCACCTACTGTGGAGTCTGTCTGACTTTTACCTTTCTTCACTCCTCACTTCTGTGCCACAGTGTCTTGTGAACTTCTCCTGCCAGCACTGAGAAAAGCTGCTGCTCCTTGGTCTGACCTCTGGGGCTTTGAGAACAATCAACTCCAGCCTCAGCTGCAACCATTTATACTCATGTACTATGCTCTCAACTGTCTACTGACCTGGGTATATCTTTTCTGCATCCTTTCTAGGCACCTGAGCCTTTGCTCCTCTTTTGTCTGAGCTGCCCTCTTACCCTCAAAGCCAGCACAAAAATCACCTTCCCCCGGATTACTGCCCCAAATTCCTTGCCAAGTGGTAACTGGGTCCCTTCCTCAAACCTTCCCTGTCTTCCTTGCCACCCTTGTCCAGCCTTTGCCACATGGTGCACAGGAGCAGGTTGGCAGGTGGCTGGAAGCTCCAGGTGGTTTGGGTGGTTATGTCTGATTCTTCTGCATCTCCTTAGATCTGGCATATAGTACAGGGCATGCACCAAGCTCCATGCACAGGAGGCCCCCTGGCCAAGTGTGCCCACCCTGGTCTCAGCACTGTGGTTCTGTGACTAGCTACATGAGTTTGGGAGCCTCGGGCTCCTAAGCTATAAAGCCTGCTTGGAAATCCCTCCCCACAGACAGTTTTGGGTCCAGAGCATTCTTGGGAAGACCTCATCTGATACACGTAGCATCATAGGTAGTCATAAAGTTGTAGTGCTGTCCTTACAAAGGTTCGTTGGACTAAATTTTGCACAGATTTTTTTCTTTAGTTTTTTAGAGCTCTGAGTTTAGTTGAGGCAGATTAAGTGATTCTGTCCATCTCTAGGTTTTGGTTTCCAGGGAACCAGGTCTTGTGGTGGACAGACAGATGTCTTGAGTTTGTGGAAGGCCAACAATTTCCCTGAGCTGCCTGTCATAGCACCCCATCCCTGCTCTGCCACTTGATTTTCTTTTCCCTTTGTTCTTCTCACTCAGGAGAGCAAAAGGCACAGGATGCTATGTTCTTGCTCCCTTCTACTAGTAAAACCCAGTTGGAAATGTTGGAATCTTGCTCAGCCTCATGCCAGTCATTTAGTAAGTCCACCTAGACTGCTGCCAGGCTGCTGGTTGGATACCACACCAGGACTGCCTTGGGTAAGGGCTGCTCCCAACCCACAAGTCAGAGCTTTCTCATTGGCCAGCATCACTGCTTCTGCCATTCTGGTTCATGGCCAAATTTCATGTCCCTTCCTGCATAGTACATAAGCCAACAGTCAGTGGATGTGTGAGAGATGGTGGACGTGTTGCCACACTGAGTGAGGGTTCTGGGCCAGGCACCTGGTGAATATAGCTTCTCCTTGATTCTCATGTCAGCAATATTTGTCCTCATTTTACAGATGAAGAAAATAAGACCCAGAGAGGTGAAATGGCATGCTCAGGTTCAAGGTCCAAACAGGCTTTGAACCCAGGTCTGTCTGGTTTTAAAGTGCCCACTCTTTTGGATACTGGGAATTTCTTCTTAGCCATGAGGGAGAGAAAACCTAGGGTATTTTCACAGCTTTCCCACCATGAACATGTTTTTATTTGAGATGCCATTTTATTCCCATTCTGTGAGCTTTTCAAAGTCCTGACCCCATCCCCTTCCTGTATCCCGTTTGCTGTTGCTTCTGACCCTAAGACAGCAGTACTAGACCAGTGGGAAGGAACCCGCTTATCCTAACTGGCTCCCTGACCGGGGACAGCAGGCTTCAGGAGGCTCTTCTATATAATCTCTCTATCCACACAGCCCACATTTTAATTTGCAAAATTGAACAGAGATGGAGACCAGTAAAGCCAGAGAATGGTAAATATTCATGCCTTGGTGAGGGAGGTGGCTCTATTACTGCTGTGAAATTGGGAGATTTATCTTGGGGATTATGGATATTCATGGGCCGATTGTTATTTTGTGATATAACATGACTCACTTTGGCCTGTGAGTTACCAGTTCTACCCCAAACAGACTTTGCACATAGCTTATGTCCTTAAGCTTCTGAAAGTCATCTCAAGTGAATTGCCCTGTCTCTCTGCTTCCTAGGAGACGAGTGAAAATAACAATCACTCTGGCCTCCACCAGGGCTTCTGAGCATTGTTCTCATTCTGCTTCACAACATGTAGTATTATTCTGTGTCTAGGTTACAGGTGAGGAGACTGAACTGAATGTCCCCATCATGTCCATTTCCAGTGCTGCCTCCCCTCATGTGCTGCTGGTCCCTCAGCTATAGGGAATGTGCCTTATTCTTCCTGTTATGCCCAGAACAGAGTGCTTAGAGAATGACTGCTGAGTGAATGCTCCTGAGTGGGTCTGCACTCTCAGTGCCTTGCCCATCCATCTGACCAGGTGTGTCTGGCTGCTGCAGCACAGGGTTAGTGTTTCTCATCTGGGTGGTTCAGCTCACGATGGCTCAACCCCCAGTGTATGGCAGGGGGCAGCACATTGCAGTCAGCTGCCTGTTCCTATAAATAGAGCTTTCTCTTCTGTGACTGCTTTTGTGCTTCAGTGGCTGCGTTGAGGAGTTGCAACAGAACTCTGTGGCCTGCAAAGCCTAAAATATTTACCACCTGGCCTTATACAGAAAACTTTGCAACTCTTGTCTATGGGCTTCAAGGAAACTGGCAAAGGGCCCCTTTTCACACCACTCCTTTGAGTCCTTTCTTTGTGCCATGCCTCTCTTCAGCATCCCATATCTCTTAGTGTCATTGTCACAGTAATCCAAATAAAGTTGAGACTCTCATCGCTATTCTATTGATGATGAAATAGTAATAGCAATAGTGTTACTCACTAATCTTTATTGAACAATTTCTATCTTTTACAATGCCAACTAATTACTTCACATGGATTACCTCAATATAATCCTTACAACTGCCTAGGAGGTAAGTACATTGATGATTTAAGGAGATATAGAGGTGAAATCCCTTGCCCATGGTCACATAGGTAATACGTAGGATTTGAGCCCAGGAAGTCTGAATCCAAAATCTCCTTGTAACTGCTGCATTGTGCAGTAGTTTGTTCACTTGCTCTGAATTATAGGTTCATGCAATAGTTATTACCACCATTAGTGCACTAGGCCTCCTTTCGGAGGAGAGTACACAAAGAGTCGGTGGAACCATTTGCTCAGGAGCGCCCTATGGGCTGAGCAAGTAGGGCAGCAACAACCACCACGTATGTGCTAGGGACAGCTACCAGGGCTTCCAAGGCAGGATTTGCTGCCAAACCTCTGGGGCTTGCACCCTGGTTCCACCACTGCTGAGCTGGGTGGCCTTGGGCCCCATTTTGATCCCTTGCACAGTGTGGGTCACAATAGGACCAACCTCTTAGGGGTTTGTGAATACTGAGTAGGTGGATACATGTGAGCTTGCTAGAACACTGCCTGGGATATAGTAAGTGCTCACTACATGTCAGCAGTGGTGAGGGTGAGAGCAGGGGTAGGGATGTTGGGGACAATGACAAGAATTGGCACAGGAGGCCTGGGAACCTGGGGTAGTCTTGGAAGGCTGTGTAGAGGCAGTAGAGCTTCAGCCAAGACCAAGGAGCCAGGCAGAAGAAGGTGGAGGATCCTAAAGACACTAAGAGGAGGGCCACTCATCAGCTTTATGTGGCAGGTCACCAGTTGCCTAAATGACTAACCTTGGCCATCAATTGGTTAGCATGTTACCAGAATGTTTCAGATCACAAGCCACTCAAGCCCTGAGGCTGAGCTTATAGTGCAGAGACTTGGCATGGAACTTAATGATTGTCACCTTACCCAGGCCTTTGAGGTGGGCAGTTTGCAGCCAGGAAGGCAGCGGGAGTGGTGGGGAAGCCTAATAGGGTTGGTTTAGACTCTGCTTCTGTCTGTCCTCCATCTCTGCCTATGCTGTTCCTCTTGTCCTACTTTATTTTGCTGACATAGAGCTGTCACTTCAAGCTCCCTCTGACTCTACAGGCTAGTGGAGTGCAGCTTTTCTACCTTATCCTGAGGTAGCTTATTTTCTTGACATTTCGCCATTCAAATATTTCCCATTTACATGTTTAAAGTGTCAACTGATGGTCATTGGTGCCAATTCCACACCAACAGGAATCCCAAATTTGGGATGTGGTGAAGAAGAAAACTTTATTCAGTACAAAACAGCTCAATTGCGATACAGCATGGCTCCACAGCTGTGAGGTGGTCCTGGGGTGTTCCTTGCTTGTCTGCTTTGCTCCTTGCCGATCTTGTTTGCCCTATACTTGTCTGCTCCATTCTGCTCTATTTTGTGCCAGTTAGCTCTGGTCAACGCTTGTCTGCTCTGTTCTGCTCCAGTGGGACATCTTTGATGTTCCAGCTCCAGTCAGCTCCAGTGGGAAAAACACACACAGTTTAGTAGAAAGGGAAAGTGGGCTCTCAGAGTCAGAGGGGAGCTGACTTACACAGACAGAACTCCTTATCCCTGGTTCCTAATTGATCTGTCCTTATGTAAATAAGGTATCCAAATCCTCACAGTTTGGTCCAAAAGGCACTGTCTTAATTAGTCAAAATGGAGCTACTCTGATCGGTCAGTAAAGGAGTTGATGGGGATATAGCTGTGCAGCTCTGATTGGATGGTAAAGCCTCAGGCCTGTTGACTGAAATAGGATTCCAGAAACTACTAAATAAGTGCTGGCTCAGATGGCAGAAACACAGTACCAGCATGCAGTTCAGTGCGTAGACACATAGTTCAGAGCAAGCTTCTCCCTGAAGCACAGTTTTCATGAGAGGCCCCTTGTATAGAAATGGCTGCTAGAATCTGTTGTTGCTTTTGTTTGTTTGTTTGATTTGTTTTGCCTGGCCTGGGTGCCAGAAGGCTGAAGTGTCAAGGTCTTTGACCTTTGTTATTTGAAGTGCCAGAAAGAGCACACTTTTCACATGCAGTTTTCTGCTGCTCCCCACCCACATTTTTATAATTTTACTCTTTTGATCATAACAAGAATTACTCTTTCCCAAGTTATGGGTACTGTGCTTGGCCTTTACTTACATTGTTCTTAATTCTTGCCACAGCCCTACAGCTATTATCATCTCCATTTTACCAACAAGGAAGCTGAGACTCCAGAATAAAGAGCCCAAAGTCAGTTAGCTGGAGAGTGGGAGAGCTGGCTAGTATATTTAACACCAAAGCTGAGTGCTCCTATAGCCAGAGCTGCATCTTTGCATGGGGCTACTTTTTGAAGCCAGCCCTAGAGCAAGCACAGAAAGTGAACCTTTCCTCAAAAACCCCTCAGGCAGTTGTCCTGTTGGACACCAGGCCATGCCTCAGTAGGCTCATCCTGTATTGGGATAGCCCAGTGTTCCTGTATCATAGTAGAAGGTGAAGGTTGGATGGCATGTGTGTATCTCTGGATAGGAGCCTCCATCAGTGTGACAGGTGCTTACAATAACAGAGGCTTGCTGTTGAAAGGAGTTGCTAAAGGTGCAGCAGGCTCCCTACTGTGCCTTGATGTGCTCTGGACTTGCAGTGAGAGAGTGAGTGAGTGGGAATGGACATGGCCTCTCACTGCCTGCCTAAGCCTCTCTTCCCAGGCCTGTGAGTGCTCACATCCCTTCAATTGAACGCATCTCCACCTTTGGTTCTGGGGCCAGAGGGTGGGGTAAATGCCATCATGTGCTGGATGCCCAGAGCCAGTGGTCAGTTCTCTGCAGTGTCTGTTTTTGCAGGGCAGTTAATTCCAAACTTTATTTTTATATTAAAACAAACACGAATCTATTATGGCATAAAATGAATACACCATAAATCTTAAAATCTAAAATTTGGGACTTCAAGGAAATACTGTGCTTCCAGCAGGCAGTTTCAGGCACTGCCCTGTGTTTAGGAAGGGTAGAAGCACATCATGGTATCTCTCAGGGCCCCTGGGCATCTCTGTGCACTGGGCTCTTAGTATGAGACCTTTAGGAGTGCAGTGTCTTGAATGGCTCTGGGTCCAATGCAAAATGCAGGTCTCCTGTGGATCAGCGGCTCCTTCTTACACTGTAGAACTCAGAGCTTTCCCCAAGAGACCTCAGGGAGGAGGGAAGAGGGACCCAGAGGGAAAAGTTGCACTTTTCTTTGCTGATACCCAACTCTGACCCTTCCATTCTGCTCTCCCCCGTGAGCTACCTGCTGACGTGCAGTGCATCATCAGGTGCATGGCTGTAGGCCCAGCCCTTTGAACAGCCTGACATAGTAGGCCCTTTGGGGTTGATGGTGGAATTAATTTCAGATGAGGTATTTGAGTTTAAAATTGAGACATTTGGTATTTGTTTTGAAAGTTTTTAAAAATTCTAATACTAAAGGCTAAAGATAAACTTGGAAAATACAGCATAATATACAGAAAAATAGAAAGGAAGAAGATAAAACCTTGGGTACAGGGTATTCTTCCTGTTACTGTTTCAAGACTTACAAACATGAGGCTAACCTCTCCTTTCTGGACAGACCTCACTTTAGTTTTTCTTTTGTAGTTAGAAGTCAGCTTGATGACAAAAAAAAAAAAAAGAGAGAGAGAGAGAGAGAGAGAGAGAGAGACAAAGGCCATTTACAGGCAGCTTTACTTAACCACAGGCAGAGCAGAGCTTCTAGATGCTCCTCCATGGCCTTGATCTCTCCTGGGGGTGGGGGGGTGGTTCTTCAGTCCTCCTGGTGGGCCTGGGTCCCACAGCTGCTGCTGCTGCTGCTGGCCTATACCCTATGGTTTCTGCAGAGTTGCATTCCTGGGGAAGAGAGGCGACACCCCCTTCTTCTTTCTGGGGACAGGAGTGGTAAGCCTTGCTGACAACACCCAAGCCATATTTGTGATCAGTTCCTCACTTTGCTTCTGATTTGGGGCCAGACCTCTGTGCCAGTCATAGCCATTGCTGTCAACCACTGAGCTTACACTTCAGAGCCAGGCAGTGCCGGATTTGAGTCCAGTTTCATTGTTTACCAGCCGAGTGATCTTGGGCAGTTGCTCATTTTGTTTCCTCATCTGTCAAATGCTGATGACAGTACCTACCTTGGAGGGAAGGGGAAATTGTGAGGATCAGAGAGAATTACTTGGAGAGCCTGACAGGATGCCTACCCAACAGACAATTTGGGTGAGGGCATTTAGTTGGGGAAGGAATCTATCTGATGGTCTTTCTGCAGGGACAACACATTGCAGTGCCCTGGTAGGATGGCCTTTCTTTCTTTTTTTTATTTATCTTTATTGTTTAAAGTATTTACCCCATTGACTCTCTCGACCCCACTCCTGCCCCCGCACCCCCACCCCACTGCCTTCACCACACTATTTCTGTGGTGCATTGGTTATGCATATATGCATATAAATTCTTTGGTTAATCTCTTCCTGCCCCCCCACCCTTCCCTCTGAGAATCATCAGTCTGTTCCCTGCTTCCATGTTCTGGATCTATATTTTGTTGGTCAGTTTATTTTGTTCATTAGATTCTACATAAAAGTAAGATCATGTGATATGTGTCTTTTTCTCACTAGCTTATTTTGCTCAGCATAATACTCTCCAGGTCCGTCCATGTTATCTCAAAGGGTAAGAGATCTTCCTTACAGCTGCTTAGTATTCCATTATGTAAATGTACCACAGCTTTCTATCCACTCATCTGCTGATGGGCACTTGGGCTCTTTCCAGATCTTAGCTATTGTAAAGAGTGCTGCTATGAACATAGCGATGCAAACATTCTCTCTGATTGGTGTTTCAGGCTTCTTAGGATATATTCCTAGCAGTGGGATCAAATGGCAGTTCAGTTTTTAATTTTTTTAACTCATCTTTATTGTTGAATGTATTACAGATGTCCCTCCTTTTTTCCCCATTGACCCCCTCCTCCCCAATTCCATTCCCCTCCAGCCTTCCCCACACTATTGTCAGTGTCCATTGTTTATGCATATATGCATAGAAGTTCTTTGGTTTATCTCATCCCACCCTCTCTCCCCTCTTCCCTTTGAGGGTCATCAGTCTAACAACCAATTTGTACTTCTTTTATTTATTTATTTATTTAATTATTTTTGTTACAGATGTTTCTCCTTTCCCCCCACCAATTTGTACTTCTTAATTCCTTCATCTTTTTCACCAATCCCTCCAGTCCCCTCCCATCTGGCAAGTAACAAAAAGTTCTCAGTATCTATGAGTCTGTTTCTCTTCTGCTTGCTCATTTTGTTTGTAGATTCAATTGTTCATAGATATGTATTAATTGCCATTTTATTGTTCCTATTTTTGTTCTTCTTCTCCTTCAAGACCTTTCGCCCTGGCCAGTTTGGCTCAGTGGTTGAGTGTCGACCTGTGGACCAGAGAGTCCTGGGTTCTGTTCCTGCTAGGGGCACATACCACAAGAAAAAAAAGAAGAAGAAATTTAACATTTAACATTTAATATAATATTGGTTTGGTGGTGATGAACTCCTTTAGCTTTTTCTTGTCTGAGAAACTCTATATGTCCATTGATTCTAAATGATAGCTTTGCAGGATAGAATAGTCTTGGTTGTAGGTCATTTTTTTTTCATCACCTTGAATATCTCTTGCCACTCCTTTCTGGCCTGCGAAGTTTCTTTTGAGAAATCGGCTCAGTCTTATGAGAGCTCCTTTGTTGGTTACAGACTGCTTTTTTCTTGCTGCTTTTAAGATTCTCTCTTTGTATTTAACCTTTGACATTTTGATGATGATGTGTCTTGTTGTGGATCTCTGAGAGTTCATTTTGTTTGGGACTCTCTGTTTCCTGGACTTGTATGTCTGTTTCCTTCACCAAGTTAGGGAAGTTTTTTGTCATTGTTTCAAGTAGGTTTTCAATTTCTTGTTCACTCTCTTCTCCTTCTGGCACTCCTATGATGCAAATGTTGGTACACCTGAAGTTGTCCCAGAGGCTCCTTACACTATCCTCAGTTTTTTGGATTCTTTTTTTGTTGTTGTTCTGATTGGGTTTTTGCTTCCTTATATTCCAAATCGATGGTTTGCTTCTTGGCTTTACCTACTCTACTATTGATTTCCTGTAAATTACTCTTCATTTCAGTTAGTGCATCCTTCGTTTCTGATTGGTCCTTTTTTATGTTGTTGATGTTCTCACTACATTCCTTGGAGATCTCCTTAAGTTCCTTGAAGGTCTCACTAAGTCCCTTGAATGTTTCACCAAGTTACCTGAGCAACCTTATAACCTGTTTTCTGAACTCTGCATTTGATTGATTGCTTATCTCCATTTTGTTTAATTCTTTTTCTGGAGTTTTGTTTTATTTGGGACATGTTTCTTTGTCCCCTCATTTTAGCTGCTTCCCTGTGATTGTTTCTATGTATTACATTGAGTTGCTAGTCTCTTAGGCTTTGTAGGTTGGCCTATTATTGTAGGTGTCCTGTACGATCCAGTGGCACAGCCTCCCTGATTGCCCCAGCTGGACCCTCAAGGTGCACCCCTAATGTGGACTGTACACCCTTTAGTTGTAATTGAGTCTTGATTGCTGTTGGCATGTCAATGGGAGGGATTACTCAGGCTAATCAGCTACAAGGACTGGCTGTGCCCACGGACCTCTGGCATCTGACTACTTTGGAGGATCAGCTATGTAGGGGCTCACCCCACAGAGCAAGATTTACTTCATCAGAGCTCTGGTACCCACTGTGTCCACTCATTGAGTGTGTCACTTGTGGTGGTTGGGTGGTGGCCTGGAGCTGTCCTCTGGATGTGCTAGCTCTGGGGCAAGGTCAGCCACTGCCTGTGTTCTCTCCAAGGCCACCAGGCTTAAGCTACAAAGTGATCTGCTGGTGGCTGCTGCTTGTGCTGGGCTTGGAGGTGCCCAAGAAAAGCCAAGTTGTGAACCAAGGGTGGCTACTTCTAGTGCCAGGCCTGGGGCCACTTAATGAGAAGTATGGGGCTCGCTGAGACCAGATGCTGCTTGTTTGAGAGATTTTAGAAAACTCTGAAGAAGGATCCAAGACAGGCCAATTCTATGGTAAAGCCTTTGGAAACAGCTTGGGTGGAACCGAAAGTTGGGTGGGGCAGAGCCTCAGGGAATCACCAGGGCAGGACAAACACTGTGAGCCAGGTTGCTGGAGTCCCAGATATGGATGCTGTCTGTTGCCCCAGGGAAGGGTTCACCAAAGGAGCATCAGCCTCCACCAGCAGGTCTGTCCAGTAGAAAGCTTCCTCTGCAGCCCTTGTCCTGAGGCCAGACAGCTCAGTTCTTCCCTGTATGTCTCTGGCACCCCTCAAGCTGCCTCCCCTCCAAGCTTACAGCGAGCATGTCTCAGTAAGTCCATGTGTGGGCCCTTTAAGAGGAACTGCCTGGGCCTCCAGCAGCCTCAGCCTCCCTCTGCCTCAGTTCCTGCTGGGTTTTCCAGCCCAAAGCTATGGGGAGTTCACTTCCTGGCACTGGAACCCTGAGCTGGGTGCCTGGTCTGGGAGGGAGACCCCTCACTCCTCAGGGGAAACCTTCCCAGTTGAGGTATCCTGATTTATATCTGCCACGCACACGTGGGTGTGGGACCAGCCTGTCCGCCCGGCCCTCCGCCCCTCCGCCCCTCCACCCCTGCACCCTTCCACCCTTCCCCCCCTCCACCCGTCCGCTACCTCCGCCCCTCCTACTAGTCTCCATGTGGCTGCTTCTGCTTCTTTTTTTTTTTTTTATCCTCACCCGAGGATATTTTTCCATTTTTTGTACAGATAGAGTGGGAAGGAGAGAGAGGGAGAGAGAGAGAGAGAAACATCGATGTGAAGGGACACATTGAGTGGCTGCCACCCGCACAACTAACCAGGGCCGGGGACAAACTGCAACCGAGGTACGTGCCCTTAGCGGGAACTGAACCCGGTTCTCTATGGACCGCAGGCCGACGCTCTAACCACTGAGCCAAACTGGCCAGGGCTGCTTCTGCTTCTTTAATTCCATAGTTTTAGGACTTCCATTCAGCTCAATGTCAGGCAGTTCTGAATGATGGTTGTGTTGTAGTTTAGTTGTAATTTTGATGTGGTTGTGGCAGGAGATGAGTACTGCATTTACCTATGCCACTATCTTGACCGGAAGCTCAATTTTTAATTTTTTGACAAAACTTCGTACTGTTTTCCATAGTGGCTACACCACTCTGTGTTCCCACCAGCAGTAGGGTTCCCTTTTCTACACACCTTCATTAGCACTTGTCGTTTGTTGATCTTTTTCTTTTAATTTAG
The DNA here is from genome assembly GCF_014108415.1 of Molossus molossus. Classification (NCBI taxonomy): domain Eukaryota; kingdom Metazoa; phylum Chordata; class Mammalia; order Chiroptera; family Molossidae; genus Molossus; species Molossus molossus. The sequence goes on along the minus strand of NW_023425399.1, from coordinate 53,780,785 downwards.
TTTTTTTTAAAGCTTTCCTCCATAAATCAAAGCAATACATGATTACTTCATAAATTTTTATTAAATGTAAAGAAACTAGGTGGGTAATGCCTCACCAGAAAGCCCATCACCCAGAGGCAAGTGCTATATATAGTTAAGGTGATATTTTGAATATATTTTCGTTTTGATTATTTGTTCAGTATTATAGAAAAAGCCTGTTTCCAAGCTGCTAAAATTGCTTCATATATTTGGTTACTTATGTGACATCTTATTCACGGTTTATTTAGTCATTTCTCTACTGTAGGGCAGCTAGGTTGTTGCTATCTTTTGTCTATCATAAGCAAGAGTGAGGTGAATATTTGAGTGAGTCATCTTTGCTTTTTGGAAACTTTCTTGAGGTAGGTACTTGAACATAAAATGTAGAAGAAATTAACCCTTTCATAAAGGCTGGACTAGCATGATACTGAGTGGCAGTGGGGATGGTGGTTGTAGGGGGTTTGTCTTTGTCTTCGGGTGACTGCATGAAGAACAGGCCCTTGCCTTTGGGCACTGAGGTGGAGTTGGGGTGGATCTGCTCAAGTTTGGGACAGAATATTTTAGTGTCTCAGAGCACCTGGCTCTTGGGCCTGGTCTGAGGCTACCCTTTCTGCTAGCCAGCTGCTGTGCTTGGCACTACTGGGAATGTTCAGAACAGCTGAGATTTGTGCCATCTCTTTTGTCCTCACCCTGGCAGGTGGCTGTTTCCATAGGTTTCAGGAGGAGCAAGAGAGAGTCTCCTATCTTTTGCCAGCTGCTTCAGCCAGAGTTGCCTCAACTTCCCCATGTGGAGAGTGTGAGTTGGCAGACATTAGTTATGGAGCCTCTGGCTCCTTGTCCTGTGGCCATGGCTTCAGGGTGTTTCTGGGGAAGGAGGCCCAAGTCTATAATTATGACACTGAGCTGACAGACTAGAAAGTCTCCAGCTGCCCCACCTGCCCAGTACACTCCACCTAACACTTCTCTTGGCCCAGAGTCTGGCTCAGAGTAGGCTGTCAGTCTTTGTTGAATGAATTTATTAGAACCTTATTCTATTTAATTTAATTTAATTACTTAATTAATTTTAATCCTTACCCAGGTATATTTTTCCATTGATTTTTAGATAGAGTGGGAGGGAGGAAGAGAGGGAGGGTAAGAGAGAGAAAGAAAGAAACATCTATGTGAGAGACACATCGCTTGGTTGCCTCCCACAACCCCCATAGAGGCTATGGATCAAACCTGCAGCTGAGGCACATGCCCCTGACCAGGAATTGAATCTGTGATTCTTCGATCTGTAGTCCGATGCTCTAACCAGTGAGCAAAATCAGCCAGGGCAGAACCTTATTTAATTAAATTTAATTGACTAGAATGTCTATCTTTTTAATTATTATTTTTTTAATCCTCACCCAAAGATATTTTTCTACTTATAGAGTGGGAAGGAGGGAGAGAGAGGGAGAAAGGAAGAGAGAAAGAAACATTGATGTGAGAGAGACACATCATCTCATCTACTGGCTGCCTCCCACATGACCCCTATCAGGGCCAGGGACAAACTGCAACCGAGGTACGTGCCCTTGACTGAAATCGAACCCATGACTCATTGGTCTGCGAGCCGACGCTCTACCACTGAGCCAAACTGGCCAGGGCTCTACCTTTTTAATTTTTAAGCACACAGCTAATTTATGAATGCCTTCTTATAACAAAAGTGAAATTTTTCAGTTAAGGGGAAAGGGGTCATTGCATCACACCCCATCCTGCTGCCTATGTAGAGAAGACCCCTGTTAATTATTTTGAGTGTATCATTCTAAACACTCTTTATATATTATATATCTTCATAAAAATACATAATGCGCCCTGGCTGGTGTGGCTTAGTTGGTTGGAGCATCGTCACATGCACTGAAAGGTTGCTAGTTCGATTCCCAGTCAGGGCACATGCCTAGGTTGTGGATTCAGGCCCTGGTAGGAACACATATGGGAGGCAACTGATGGATGTTTTTCTCATTATTGATGTTTCTGTCTCTATTCTATCTCTCTTCTGCTCCTTCTAAGATCAGTAAAACATATCCTCAGGTTAGGATTTAAAAAAGAACAATATAATGCCATTTTGTAAATATTTGACATCATATTTTATGATTTTTGCACTTTCTTGTTTTGCCCAGTATTGATCTTAGATATCTCAACTCGTCCCTACATACAGAACTGCTACACCACCTGACCATTGCATGTGTTTGTTAGTGTGGACATTACACATTGCCTATCCCACTAATAAGCCCTCAGATTGCTGTCTGACCTCTGTGGTTATTACCTGTGCTGCAGTTATCATCTTATCTGGCACAGAGGTATGCTTGTTTCTCCCTGTTAGGTATCAAGAAGTGAGAATCCCACCCTTGTTTTTCCTGGATTCCAGTTTCATGAGCTATTCCTGAGTCCCTTCTCTATTGGCTGGCCCTACCTCATTAGAATGAGATGCATAGATGGACAAGATGGGAATCTTGCCCCTTAGAGCTCTGCCTCAGCATTAGCTTCTTGTTCTGAGCTTTAACCCGTAGATCTCTGCCTATAACCTGCCTGGCACCTTCTTGCACTTTCCCTTCCCACCCCGTGTTGTATCCTGTCTCTTGATCTTATTTGCATGGCATCATCCTTCCAAACCCAATTCAGATGTTGTCTCCTCTCTCCTGGTCCCCTGAACCCCTCTCTCATGGCACTAAACATGCCATGTTTTCTCAGTAGCACTTTATATGCCTCTACACCCACTGAGTAAATGGGGTGAGAGCCATGGCTTCCTGTGTCCCCAGTGTCAAGTGTGGGGCCTTTCTCATATCAGGTGCTACTCGAATGTGTTGAGTTAAATTCAAGTGATGACAGTAGAGATGGGCCTTGAAGGATGCCCAGTGTGAAAGGTGAGCAGGTGGGCACTCAGTGTGGGTAAGCAAATGGGATAAAAAATGGGTAGGATGGTGGGGGCCCAGCTGAAAGCTCCAGAGAGCCCTCAACAGTGAGCAAAATAAACCCAGGCTGGAGAGTCTGGCTGAGTGCTAGTGGGGTGTGAGTATCAAGGACATTGCGTGGCCCGGTCTCTATACTAGGCAGGTAGCCTGAGAGAAATGTGGAGAAGGGATGGCTGTTGTGGGAAATGAGGTGTATTGATTGAGAAGAGACTGGGTGTGAGTCAGGTGATCTCCAGAATTTGTCAGCTTATTGGCTATGAGAACTCGAAGGATGAGGAGGAAGCCACAGGCTACAGTGCAGAGTGGGACTGGGGCCACCACATTCACTGAGAACCTGCTACTCATCAAATGTTTTGTTAAATACTAAATACATGCTTCCTCATTATATCTTCACAAAATCCCTGTGGCCTAGTACATATTAGCCCCATTTTGCTGGTAAAGAAACAGGCTTGGAAACTTTACAAAACTTACCCAAAATTCAGAGCTAGAGTGAAGGGCCCAGTGTGCCCGCCTGGGAGCAGAGGATCATGGGGAGGGGTGTGCTCATGTAGGACGCAACATGGCTTTGATAAGCTCTACTGAAAGAGAGAGGAGCCTCAGGGCTATGGTCCTATTTCTGTCCACCCGTAACTGTCCCTTTGAGATCCAGGCCTGCCTGGTTTCTTTGTACAGACTCGGGGTTCTCAGGTGTGTTGTGGTTGTGCTCACTGCTCCACAATGACACTTTTTCTGGATCTAGCCCTGAGACAAAGCTGGTTCCTTTGGCTTGCCACCCAAGGATTCCTTACCCTGTAAAAAGCCCAGGGATATCATTAAAAACAAAGCCCCAGTCATATGGAAAAAAGAAGAATCAAACATTGGTGTAATTCAATTTAAAGTTTTATGTGATGACAAATGTGTGGAGGGTGACTTGGAGGAGGAGCATAAAACTTCGTGGCAGGCAGGCAGGCCCCTTGTCACTTTTATGGTTCTTCATTATTGCAGCGACTGGGAGGTTAATCACCACAGTTTGTTTGTGAGGTTGCCATGGACAGGCAAGGGCCTTCATCAGGCCATGTGGTAGCAAACCAACTCCATTTCTTTTCTCCTTGAGTACCCTCCATGTGGCAGGCACTATGCAGGGACCATCAGTGAGCAAAATAAACCCAGCCTGGCTATCTGTCCATCTGGAGTGGAAACCCCAGAGAAAACAACTCAACACATAAGCACCTATTGGAAATGATGATAAGGTGCTGTGAGGAACATTGTAGGGGTACTCCAGGACTCTGAGCAGATGACTTGAGTTGGCCTGGGGACTAGGGGCTTAGGGAAGGTGGGAGAGGTACGTAGGTAGGGAAAATGCATGTGGTCCCTCACCCTGGGTCCGGGGCCTGGCCTGTGTGCTTCGCTTGGGAAAAAGGGACCAGATCAGACAGACACATAGCAGGCAAAGCTCTGCCCCCTTCTCTGAGCCTGGAATTGGATTTTTGTGTTTCTCTGGGTCCCCAGGCTTATGAAGATTATCATTTTCTTTTCATAGGAGGCATTTCTCATCGCTAAACAGGGATTCCTGAGAGAAAGGCTTCCCTAGCTTCTTCCTCTCTCTTCCCATGGGACAGCTGGTCTTCTGTTGAGGCTCCAATAGAATTTTGCATAGAACAGATCCCACCTCTGGTCAACCTGAACAATTTCCTGGAGACAAGGCCAGGTGGGAAGAAAAGGGTCTCAAGTGCTGCCAGGACCACATTTGGCACTGGCACCCAGAGGGCTGTGAGCAAGGCCTGTGCAGATCACCTCATTTCTTCCCTGCACCCTGCATATAGCACCCCTTCCACCAAGTGCTCAGTGGGGCCCGGCAGGGTCACAGTAGATGGGGCGCTTTCACCCCTTTGTCTCTGGGGTCAACTCCATAGAGCCCTTTCCTAATAATTGAGAGAAGGCAGCAATAGAACACCATGCCTAATCTATCAGCCTAGCAATAATTGAAAAGCCTGAAAAATCAAGTGCTAGTGAGGGTCTGAGAAGAGACCTTTTCTTGTACTGATGGTGGGTGTGTAATCCAGTCATTTCATAGAGCAATCAGTAAGCTGTAGTGAAACTGAAAATGTGTCCCCCACACATTTTCCATCCAGATACCTACACTAGAAAAGCTCTGTGCATGTGTACAAGTTGATGCATGCAGGAATGATCACTACAACATTATTTATAGCAGTGAAAAATAACAGCCACGGTGGCTCTCAATAAGGGCATGGATAAAAAAAAAAGGGGGGGTGGAGTTGTCATAGAAAGGAATACTAGCCCTGGATGGTGTGGCTCGGTTGGAGCATTGTCCGGTATACCAATAGGTTGTGGATTTGATTCCCCTCTCTAAAATCAATAAGCATGTCCTTGGGTGAGGATTTTTTTTAAAGGAACACGATACAGCAGTCAAAAAGAATAACCTAGATAGATAGATAATCTAGATCTATATAATCATATAAACAGACCTATAAATCTCTATATCTCTCAATATGAATAGGTGTCAAAAACAATACAGAAGAAAAGAGGCAGGTAGGTGAGTTAAGCAATAATACGATACCATTTGTATAAACTAACAAACATATATACTAGTTAGGGATACATACATGGGTGTAAATGTATAAATAGAAGGGACATATAAAGAATTTATGAAGGTGATTCAAGGGAGGGGAATAGGACTAGGGAGACTTCATTCTCAACATCAAGACTTGAAGTATGAGTAAGAAAACCTTGGTGGTCAATTCCAGGTGCTGGGAACAAAGGTAGTTATTATATCATTTGATTTCCTGTACTTGCTGAATGGCTTTCATTCCTCAAAATAAGAAGTGGGTGAGGTTGAGTCCCCAAGTCCCATATGACATTCTGCTCTTGCATCCCCAGAGGTGGTGCCAGGGAAGTTGGGGTCTATAGCAGCAAGGGAATCACTAGCATTCCCTAGGGGCCCACACTACTCTCTCCTTGAGGCTTTTTTGTTCGAGATGCAGTTAATGCATTAGGTGGGGGATGTCTTATCTGCACATAGCTCAAAGCAGCCAAATTGAAACCTTATTAGGTCTGATGTAGCCGAATCTAGACTGATATTTTTTTTTAATCCTCACCCGAGGACATTTCTCCATTTTTTGTTCAAATAGAGTGTGTGTGGAGGGGGGGGTGGAGAGGGAGAGAGAGAGAGAAACATCGACGTGAAAGGGATACATCGAGTAGTTGCCACCCGCATGACCAACCAGGGCCGGGGACACAAACTGCAACCGAGGTACGTGCCCTTAGCGGGAATTGAACCCCAGGTCTCTCTGGACCACAGGCCAATGCTCTAACTGCTGAGCCAAACTGGCCAGGGCCCCTTTTCATTTTGATGCTTTTTTTTTTTTTTTCTGTGAAGATTTTTAGTCTGATGTAGTCCCATTTGTTTATTTTTTCCTGTTTCCCTTGCCTTAGGCAATGTATAGTGAAAATACTGCTACAGGAGACGTCTGAGATTTTACTGCCTATGCTTTCTTTTAGGATTTTTATAGTTTTGTGACTTACATCTAAGTCTTTTATCCATTTTGAGTTTATTTTTGTGTATGGTGTAATTGGTGATCTAGTTTCATTATTTTGCATGTACTTGTCCAATTTTCCCAACACTGTATCTATTGAATAGACTGTCTTTTTTTTTTTTTTTTTTTTTTTTGTACAGACAGAGTGGGAGGGAGAGAGAGGAAGAGAGAGAGAGGGAAACATCGATGTGAAAGGGACACATCGAGTGGCTGCCACCCGCACGACCAACCAGTGCCGGGGACAAACTGCAACCGAGGTACATGCCCCTAGCGGGTACCGAACCCGGGCCTCTCCGGACCGCAAGCAGACACTCTAACCGCTGAGCCAAACCGGCCAGGTGAATAGACTGTCTTTACACCATTGTATGTTCTTCCCTCCTTTGTCAAATATTAATTAACCATAATGATATGGGTTGACTTTTCTTGGGTTTCTGTTCTGTTCCATTGATCTATATGCCTGTTCTTATGCTAGTACCAGGCTGTTTTGATTACAGTGGCTTTATAGTATAACCTGATATCTGGTATGGGATCCCTCCAACTTTGTTTTTTGTGGGGGTTTTTTTCCCCTCAAGATTGCTCTGGCTACTCAGGGTCTTTTTTGGTAACATATACAGTTTTGGAATCTTTATTCTAGATCTGTGTTCTATGCTGTTGGTATTTTAATAGGAATTGTGTTGAATTTATAGATGGTTTGGGGTAGTATGGACATTTTAATGGTGTTAATTTTTCCAATTCATGATCATGGTATATGCTTCCACTTTTTAATATCTTCCTCTATTTCTTTTTTCAGTGATCTGTAGTTTTCTGAGTACAGGTCATTTACCTCTGTGGTTAAGTTAATTCCAAGGTATCTTTTATTGTTGTTGTTGTTGCAATGGTATATGGGATTTTTTTTTGTTTCTCTTTCTGAGAGTTCATTTTTGGCGTATAAAAATGCCATTGAGCCCTGGCTGGCTTGGCTCGGTAGTTAGAGCATTGGCCCACAGACCAAAGAGCTGCAGGTTCGATTCTGGTCAAGGGCACATACCTTGGTTGTGATTCAGTCCCTGGCCCTGGTCACAGTCATGTGGGAGACAACAAATCAATGTGTCTCTATCCTTCTCTCCCTCCTTCTCTTCCTCCCACTCTATCTGAAAATCAATGGAAAAATATCCTTGTGTGAGGATTTAAAAAAAAATGGCATTGATTTCTGGATGTTGATTTTGCTACTTTGCTGTATCCTGCTCTGGATGTATCCTGCTACTTTGCTGAATTCATTTATTAATTCTAATAGTTTTTCGGTGAAGTCCTTAGGTTTTTCTATGTACAATATCATGTCATCTGCGAAGAATAACAATTTTACTTCCTCCTTTCCAATGAGGATACCTTTGATTTTTTCTTCTTGTCTGATTACAGTAGCTAGGACTTCCATTACTATGTTAAATAACAGTGTTGAAAGAAGACATTCCTGTCTTGTTTGTGTTCTTTCATGTTTATGTGATATATCACATTTATTGATTTGTGAATATTGAACCATTCTTGCATCCCAGAATAAATCTCACTTGGTCATATTGTATGATCTTTTTAATATATTGCTGTATCCAATTTGCTAATATTTTGTTGAGGATTTTAGCATCTATGTTTATTAGGGATATTGGCCTGTAATTTTCTTTCTTTGAGTATCTTTATCTGATTTTAGAATTGGGATAATTCTGGCCTTTAAAACAAACAAACAAAAACAAAAAACAAAAAAACTTGGAAGTGTTCCTTCATCTTGGATTGTTTGGAATAGTTTGAGGAGGATGTGTTAGTTCTTTGAATGGTAAAACTTGTCTATGAAGCCATCCAGACCAAGGGTTTTGTTTGTAAGAGTTTTTTTTTTTTTTTTAATTACTGCTTCAATTTCATCAGTTCAGCCTATTCAGGTTTTCTGATTCTTCCTGATTCACTTTGGAAGATTGCATTCTTCCAAAAATTTTTCCATTTCATCCATGTTGTCCAGCTTGTTGGCATGTAGTTGTTCATAGTATTTTCTTACAATCCATTTAATTTCTATGATGTCAGTTGTTACTTTGCCTCCTTCATTTATTTTTATTTACTTGGGTCCTCTCTCTTTGTTTGTTTCTTTTTTTTTTCTGAAACCTCACCCAAGGAAACTTTTTATTTATCTTCAGATACAGTGAGAGGGAGAGAGAAAGGGAGAGATAGAAACATCAATGTTAGAGAGACACATCGACTGGCTGCCTCTCACACAACCCGGGACCTAACCGCAACCGAATTGAACCCATGACTCTGGTCCACAAGCTGGCACTCTAACCACTAAGTCAAACTGGCTAGGGCTCTCTTTGTTTCTTGATGAGTCTGGCTAAAGGTTCATCAATCTTGTTTATCTTTTCAAAGAACTAGCTCTTGCTTTCATTGATTTTTTTTTGTTTGTATTTTTTTAAAGTCCCATGTCATTTATTTCTACTCTGATATTTATTATTATCTGCATTCTGCTTATTCTAGCCTTTTCTTGGTGTTTTCTAAGTATTTTAGTTGTAGGTTTAGATTGTTTGTTTGAACTTTTTCTTGTTTCTTGAGATTGGCTTGTAATTCTATGAACTTCCCTCTCAGTACTGTTTTTGCTTTGTCTCCATAGATTTTGGGTTGTTGTTTGTTCACATTTTCATTTGTTTCCAGGAAGTTTTTTTTTTCCCCTTGATTTTATTGGTAATCCAGTCATTGTTTAATAACATGCTATTTACCCTTGATGTGTTTGAATGTTTTGGAGGTTTTTTTTTTTGTTGTGGTTGATTTCTAGTTTCATGCCATTGTGATCTGAGAAGATGCTTGATATGATTTAAATCTTCTTGAATTTGTTAAGGCTTATTTTGCATCTTAACAAATGGTATGTCTTTGAGAATGATCCATGTGCACTTGAGAAGAATGCATATTCTGCCACTTTTGGATGAAATGTTCTTTAAATATCAATTAATTCCAACTGATCTAGGTGTGTCATTTAAGGCCACTATTTTTCTTGTTTATTTTTTGTCTGGAAGATCTATGCCGTGATGTCAGTGGGTTGTTAGCTGTATTGCTGTCTATCTCTCTCTTAAAGTCCATAAAGAGTTTTAAAATGTATTTAGGTGCTCCTGTATTTAGTGCATATATGTTAGCAAGGGTTATATTTTCTTATTGGATAGATCCCTTTAGTATTATGTAGTGATCTTTGTCTCTTGTTATGGCCTTTGTTTTAAAGTCTATTTTTGTCAGATATAAGTATTGCTATCCCAGCTTATTTTTCATTTTAATTTGCATGGGATATTTTATTCCATCCCTTCACTTTCTGTCTGAATTAATTATTTTTTTCTAAGGTAAGTCTCTTGTACACAGCATATATACAGGTCCATGTTTTCTTATTTATTCATCTACCCTGTATCTTTTGACTGAATCACTTAATCTATTTACATTTAAGGTTATTATTCATACATACTTATTTATTTATTTATTTTTTTGTTACAGATATTTTACCTTTTTTACCCCATTGGCACCCCCCTCCTCACCCCCGGCTTAGTTGTCCATGTCCATTGGTCATGCATACATGCATATAAGTTCTGTGGTTTATCTCTTCCCACCGCCCCCCCCCCCCACCTCCTCTTCTCAGGGATGTCAGTCTGTGCCCTACTTCCATGTTTCTGGGTCTACTGTATTCCTCAGATTGTTATGTTCATTATATTCCGTATATAAGTGAGATCATGTGGTATTTGTCTTTTTCTGCTTGGCTTCTTTCACTTAGGATAATACTTTCCAGGTCCCTCCATGTCGTCTCAAAGGATAAGAGATCTTTCTTTCTTACCGCTGCATAGTACTCCATTGTGTATATGTACCACTGCTTTTTTATCCATTCGTCTACTGGTGGACACTTGGGCTGTTTCCAGATCTTAGCTATTGTAAATAGTGCTGCTATGAACATGGGGGTACATATATTCTTCCTGATTGGTGTTTCAGGCTTCTTAGGGTATATTCCTAGAAGTGGGATCACTGGGTCAAATGGAAGTTCAGTTTTTAATTTTTTAAGGTAACACCATATAGTTTTCCACAGCGGCTGCACCAGCCTGCATTCCCACCAGCAGTGTATTAGAGTCCCCTTTTCTCCACACCCTCGCCAACACTTGTTGTTTGATGATTTGTTGATGGCGGCCATTCTGACAGGTGTGAGGGGATACCTCATTGTTGTTTTAATTTGCATCTCTCTGATGATTAGTGATGTTGAGCATTTCTGCATATGTCTCTTGGCCATTTGTATGTCCTGTTTGGAGAGGTGTCTCTTCAGCTCCTCTGCCCATTTTTTAATTGGGTTCTTTGTCTTCCTTTTGTTGAGTTGTATGAGCACTCTATATATATAGGAAATTAACCCCTTATCTGATACATCATTGGCAATGATGTTCTCCCATACGGTGGGTTGCCTTTCCATTTTGATGATTGTTTCTTTTGCTGTGCAGAAGCTTTTTAGTTTGATGTAGTCCCATGTGTTCATTTTTTCCTTTGTTTCTGTTGCCTTAGGTGATGTATCAGTGAAAATTCTGCTCCGTATGATGTCCAAAATTTTGTTGCCTACATTTTCTTCTAGAATTTTTATGGATTCACGGGTCACATTTAAGTCTTTTATCCATTTTGAGTTTATTTTTGTGTATGGTGTATGTTGATGGTCTAGTTTCATTTTTTTGCATGTAGCTGTCCAATTTTCCTGATATCATTTATTAAAGAGGCTGTCTTTACTCCACTGTATGCTCTTGCCACCTTTGTCAAATGTTAATTGAGCGTATTGCTTTGGGACCATTTCTGGGTTTTCAGTTCTGTTCCACTGGTCTATATGCCTGTTCTTGTGCCAGTACCAGGCTGTTTTGTTTACCGTCGCTTTGTAGTATAACCTGCTATCTTGTATTGTGATCCCACCTACTTTGTTCTTCTTTTTCAAGATTGCTCTGGTTATTCGGGGTCTTTTTTGGTTCCATATGAACTTTTGAAGTATTTGTTCTAGTTCTATGAAATATGTCGTTGGTATTTTGATGGGGATTGCATTGAATCTATAGATTGCTTTGGGTAGTATGGACATTTTAATGATGTTAATTCTTCCAATCCATGAACAGGGTATGTGCTTCCACTTTTTTTATCTTCCTCTATTTCTTTTTCCAATGACCTGTAGTTTTCTGCAAATAGGTCCTTTACTTCTTTGGTTAAGTTTATTCCTAGGTATCGTAATTTTTTTGGCACGATGGTAAATGGGATTGTTTTTTCAGTTTCTCTTTCTGTGAGTTCATCATTGGTGTACAAGAATGCCGTCGATGTCTTCACGTTAATTTTGTATCCTGCTACTTTTCCAAATTCATTTATTAAGTCTAGTAGAATTTTGATGGAGTCTTTAGGGTTTTCTGTGTATAATATCATGTCACATGCAAATAATGACAGTATCACTTCCTCCTTTCCAATTTAGATCCCTATTATTTTTTCTTCATGTCTGACTGCTGTTGTTAAGACTTCCAGTACAATGTTAAATAAGAGTGGCGAAAGTGGACATCCCTGTCTTGTTCCTCTTCTTAATGGAAATGTTTTTAGTTTCTGTCCATTGAGTATGATGTTGGCTGTACGTCTTTCATATATGGCCTTTATTATGTCGAGATATGATCTCTCTATTCCCACATTGCTGAGCGTTCTTATCAGAAATGGATGCTGCATTTTGTCGAAGGATTTTTCAGCATCTATTGATATGATCATGTGGTTTTTATTCTTCATCTTATTTATGTGGTGTATCACATTTATTGATTTGTGAATATTGTACCAGTCTTGCATCCCTGGAATGAATCTCACTTGGTCATGGTGAATAATTTTTTTGATGTATTTCTGCATCCAATTTGCTAATATTTTGTTGAGGATTTTGGCGTCTATGTTCATCAGGGATATTGGCCTGTAGTTTTCTTTCTTTGTAGTGTCTTTTTCTGGTTTTGGAATTAGAATTATGCTGGCCTCATAGAATGTGTTTGGAAGTCATCCTTCTTCTGGAAATTTTTGAAATAGTTTGAGGAGAATGGGTGTTAGTCATTTTTTGAATGTTCGGTAAAACTCCCCCGTGAAGCCATCTGGGCCTGGACTTTTGTTTGCTGGGAGAGTCTTGATTACCTCTTCAATTTCCTTAGTTGTTATTGGTCTGTACAAGTTTTCTATCTCTTCCGGGTCCAGTTTTGGGAGTCTATGTGTTTCTAGAAATTTGTCCATTTCGCTTGGATTTTCGAATTTGTTGCCATATAGTTGTTAATAGTAGTTGTTAACGATCTTTTGTATTTCCGTGGTGTTGGTTGTTATTCTCTTCTTTCATTTCTGATTTTGTGTATTGGGTTCCCCCTTTTGTTTCTTGTTGAGTCTAGCTAAGGGTCCATCAATCTTGTTTATCTTTTCGAAAAACCAGCTCTTTGTTTCACTGATTCTTTGAATTATTTTTTTGGTCTCTATGTCAGTTATTTCTGCTCTGATCTTTACTATTTCCTTCCTTCTACTTGCTCTGGGGTTTTCTTCTTGTTTGCTTTCTAATTCTTTAAGTTGTGAGGTTAGACAGTCAATTAGTAATTTTTCTTGTGTTTTGAGGTAGCCCTGTAGTGCAATGAACTTCCCTCTCAGAACTGCTTTCGCTGCATCCCATAGATTTTGTGTTGTTGTGTGTTCCTTTTCATTGGTTTCCAAGAAGTTTTTAATTTCTTCCTTGATCTCCTCGGTGACCCATTCATTGTTTAATAACATGCTTTTTAGCCTCCATGTGTTGAAATGTCTTTGCATGTTCTTGTTGCAATTGATTTCTAGTTTCATGCCATTGTGATCTGAGAAGATGCTTGATATGATTTCAGTCTTCTTGAACTTGTAGAGATTTAGTTTGTGTCCTATCATGTGGTCTATCTTTGAGAATGTCCCATGTGCATTTGAGAAGAATGTGTATTCTGTAGTTTTGGCGTGTAATTCTCTGTAGATATCTATTAAATCCATTTGTTCTAGTGCTTCATTTAGAGTCTCTGTTTCCTTGCTAATTTTTTGCCTAGAGGATCTATCCAGTGCTGTCAACGGGGTGTTGAAGTGCCCTGCTATGATTGTACTGCTGTTGATTTCAACTTTGAAGTCCTCCAGAAGATTTTTAATATATTTTGGTGCTCCTATATTGGGTGCATATATGTTTATCAAGGTTATATCTTCCTATTGGATAGATCCTTTCAATATTATGTAGTGGCCGTCTTTGTCTCTAATTATGGTCTTCATTTTGAAATTTATTTTATCAGATATGAGAATTGCTACCCCAGCTTTTTTTTGCTTTCCATTTGCTTGGAAAAATTTTTTCCATCCCTTCACTTTCAACCTATGTGAGTCTTTTGTTGTGAGGTGGGTCTCTTGTAATCAACATATAGATGAGTCATGCTTCGTTATCCAATGAGCTACTCTGTGTCTTTTTATGGGAGCATTCAATTTATTTACATTTAAGGTGATTATTCATATGTACTTATTTATTGCCATTTTTGTTTAGTGTGGTTCTATTTTTCTTCCCATTTCTTCTGCTAATTACAGCAGTCCTTTTAACATTTCTTACAGTGGTGGATTGGTGCTAATGTATTCCCTTAGCCTTATTTTGTCTGGGAAGCTCTTTATTTGACCTTCTATTTTGAATGATAGCCTTGCTGGTTAGAGTAGTCTTGGATTCAGATTCTTGTTTTTCATGACTTTGATTACTTCATGCCATTCCCTTCTGGCCTGTAGTGTTTCTTGTGAGAAGTCAGATGAGAGCCTTATGGGGTTTCCATTGTAGGTAACCTGTTGCTTATCTCTTGCTGCTTTTAGGATTCTCTCTTTGTCTTTAATTTGTGGCATTTTAATAACTATGTGTCTTGGTGTGGGCCTGTTTGGGTTCTTTTTACTTGGGACTCTATGTGCTTTTTGAACTTGAATGTCTTCTTCCTTCACCAAATTCGGAAGTTTTCTGTCACTATTTTTTTGAATATATTCTCTATCCCTTGCTCATTTTCTTCTTCGGGGACTCCTATGATGCGAATATTATTATGTTTTCAGTTGTCCCACAGTTCTCTTAAGCTGTCTTCCTGTTTTTTAATAGTTTTTTCCTTTTGTTTTTCTGATTGGTTGATTTTTTCTACCCTGTCTTCTAATTCACTGATCCGGTCCTCAGCTTCCTCTACTCTGCTTTTTAAACCTTCCAATGTGTTTTTCTTTTCTGATATGTCATTTTTTTTATCTCTTCTTGATGGTTTTTGATTTCCAGTTGGCTTATTTTCAGTGTCTCTATGTCCTTACTCATGCCGTTCAGCTTCCTCAAGATCATGGCTCTGAATTCTAGCTCTGTTAACATGCCTAATTGCTCCACATTGATCTCATCTTCAGTGGAGGTCTCTTGCTCTTTCATTTGGCTTCTGTTTCTGTGTTTCACCATTTTGGCTATCACTGTGGGCTTTGGAGCCTGTCAAGTTTTCCCTTGGGTGTTGGTGATCTGCTGTTTGTGGCTCCCTCTTCTGTGTTTAGATGAGTGAGGGAGGACCCACGTTCAACACCACTGTCAAGTCTTACTTTCCTGGTTAAAGTTGCTAGCCCTGGAAAGGTACTGTTATCCTCTTGCTTTTTGCCTGGAGGCTAGCAGTTGAGGTTACTTGATGAGTTTTGGGTTGTCAGTTGATTGAAAAACTCCCTCAGGTGCTCAGCACAAGGGTCTTTCACGAGGGTGGGGCAGATGCTGGTTGTTAGTGAGCCTCAATTAGTACTTCAATGGCCCACAGGGTGGGGTTGGATCTCCGAGGGAGGGGCTGCTGCCTCTCCCCAGAGCCCTGGGAAGGAGCTATGTGGCCACCCTCCTGCGTGGCTGCAACTCAGCAAAAGCTCTGAGCGCCCTCCAAATCCCGAGTGTCCCGACACAGTTCCAGTCCAGTCCACCCTTCCTCTGCCGGAGCCCAAGGTGAGTGGCTGTGGCTGTTTTAGCCTCTGTCCCGGCTCTGCACTGTGGAGCTGCCTGGGAGTGTAACCCGAGGGCGCTGCTCCCTGCTAAGGCTGCTGCTGAGCTGCCGACGAGCTGCCGACCGTGGGCTCCCAGCCCCCGTCTCGCGCCTTCGCAAGCCTGCCGTGATGGAGTCAGTGTCCCTCCTTATATGGTCCTCGCAAGCTGCTTTTCTGTTGCTTTTTCCCATCAATTTGTCTGTGTTATAGTTGTAATTCCAGTTTGGTTCTGGGAGACAGTCTGTGTAGCTTCCGTTCACTCCGCCGCCATTTTTCGATCTCTCCTACATACTTATTTGTTGCCATTTTTTGTTTTAATCTTTTGTTTACCTCTCTTCCTCATTTTCTTTTTTTTTTTTCAACTTATTGTTGAATGTATTATAGATGTCACTCCTTTTCCCTCACCTTGTTCCTCTCCCACCCCCTTCTGTTTTCCCCACACTATTGTCTGTGCCTATTGATTATGCATATATGCATATAAGTTCTTTAGTTTTTCTCTTCCCACCCCAACTCTCTTTGTCTTTGAGGTTTGTCAGTCTAATAATCAATTTTTACTTCTTAATCCCTTCATCTTTTTCACCCAGCTCCCCTCCCATCTGGCAACCAACAAAAAATTATCTGTATCTATGAGTCTGCTTCTGTTCTGCTTGCTGATTTTGATTGTAGATTCAATTGTTGATAGATATGTATTTACTGACTTTTTATTGTTCATATATTTTTTATCTTCTTCTTCTTCTTCTTCAGGAAGACCCATCAACATTTCATATAATACTGGTTTGATGGCAATGAACTCCTTTAGCTTTTTCTTGTCTGAGAAACTCTTTATATATGTCCATCAATTCTAAGTGATAGCTTTTCAGAATAATCTTGGTTGTAGGTTGTTCCTTTTCATCACTTTGAATGTCTCTTGACACTCCTCAGCCTGCAAAGTTTTTTTGTTGTTTTGTTTTTAGAAATCAGCTGACAGCCTTATGGGAGCTCCCTTGTAGGTAGCTAACTGCTTTTCTCTTGCTGCTTTTAATGTTTTCTCTTTGTCTTTAAACCTTTTGCATTTTGATGATATGTCTTGGTGTGGACCTCTTTGGGTTCATCTTGTTTGGAACGCTCTGTGCTTCCTGGACTTGTATGTCTGTTTCCTTTCCCAACTAAGGGAATTTTTCTGTCATTATTGTTTCAAATAGGTTTTCAATATCTTGCCCTTTCTCTTCTCCATTTGGCACTCCCATGATGCGAATGTTGGTACACTTGACGTTGTCCCACAGACTCCTTACACTATCCTCAGGTTTTTGGATTCTTTTTTTTTTGTTACTGTTAATGATTAGGTGTGTTTTTCTTGCTTATATTCTAAATCGAAGGTTTGCTTCTTGGCTTCACCTACTCTACTATTGATTCCCTGTAAATTATTCTTTATTTCAGTTAGTGTATCCTTCATTTCTGACTGGTCTTTTATTATGCTTTTGATGTCCTCACTAAGTTCCTTAACATTCTCACTGAGTTCATTGAGTTTCCTTATAAGTAGTGTTTTGAACTCTGCATCTGTTAGATTGCTTATCTCCATTTCATTTAGTTCTTTCCCTGGAGTTTTCTTTTGTTCTTTTATTTGGGACATGTTTCATTGTCTTCTCATTTGGCTGCCACCCTGTGTTTGTTTGTATGTATTAGGTAGAGTTGCTATGTCTCCTGGGCTTCGTAGGGTAGCCTGTTATAGTAGGTGTCCTATAGGGTCTAGTGGCACAGCCTCCATGGTCACCCAGGTAAGCTCTTGAGGTGCACCCCTAGTGTGGACTTTACACCCTTCTGTTATAATTGAATCTTGGTTGGCATGTCACTGGGGAATTTTACTCAGACTGATCAGCTGTGCTGGGGCCCACCACACAGAGCAAGACTTACTTCAGCAAAGCTGTGGTACTCACCGAGTTCATTCCTTCAGTATGTCGCTTGTAGAGGTGGTTGGGTGGTGGTGCTTTGATGTGGTCTGAAGCTATCCACTGGGTGTGTTGGTTCTGGGACAGGGTCAGCCATTGCTTGTGTTCTACCTGGGGCCACCTTGTGCTTGACTTGAAGGTGCCCAGGCAAAGCCAAGCTGTGAACCAAGGCTGGTGGCTTCTAGTGTCAGGCCTAGGGCCACTTTGCAAGAGTTATGGGGCTTGCTGTGGCCAGATGTTTCTTGTTTAAGAGAATTTAGGACAATTTGAAGCAGGAGCCAAAACAGGCCAATCCTGTGGTAAAGCCAGTGGGACCAGCTTGGGTGGGCCAGAAAGTTGGGTGAGGCAGGGCCTCAGGGAATCACCAGAGGGAGGCAAACAATGTGAGCCAGGTTACTGGAGTCCCAGATTTGGTGCCCTGTCTGCTGACCTCATGCAGGGAGGACCCACCAAAGGAACAAAGGCCTCTGCTGGTGTGTCTGTCGAGGAGAATGCTGCCTCTTCAGCCAAACAACTCAGTTCTTCCCCATATGTCTCAGTGCCTTTCAAGGTGCCTCCCTTCCTCACTGGGGCTTAGAGGGAGTGGATCTGAGTAAATCCTTGCATGGGCCCTTTAAGAGGAACTGCCTCAGACAGCCTCAGTTCCCCTGATTTTTACTGCCAGAAGTTATGGGGACTTCTCTTCCTGGCACTGGAACCCTAAGCTGAGTGCCTGGTGTGGGATGGGACCCTTGCTTCTCAGGGTGGACCCTCACAATAGAGGTATCCTCCGGGTTTTCATCCAACACACATATGTGTGGGACCAGCCTGTCTATGCCTTCACCCCTTCTACCAGTCTCAATGTTGCTTCTTCTTTAATTGCGTAGTTGTAGGACTTCCATTCAGCTCGAGATCAGACGGTTCTGAATTATGATTGTTATGTAATTTAGTTGTAATTTCTTTTTTTACTTATTAATTTGTTTTTGTTACAGATGTTTCTCATTTTTCCCCCATTGACACACTTCGCCCCCCCCCCCCCAACCCCATCTCCAGCTTTGTTGTCTGTGTTCACTGGTCATGCATACGTGCATGTAAGTTCTGTGGTTTAGCTCTTCCCCCCAAACTCTTCTTCTCTGAGGCTTGTCAGTCTGTACCCCAGCTCTATATCTCTGGGTTAATTTTGTTCAGCAGTTTGTTTAGTTCATTATAATCCACAAATAAGTGAGATCATGTGATATTTGTCTTTCTGTGCTTGGCTTGTTTCGCTTAGCATAATACTCTCCAGGTTCTTCAATGCCATCTCAAAGGATAAGAGAATTTTCTTTCTTACAGCTGCATAGTATTGCATTGTGTACATGTACCACAGCTTTTTAATCTACTCATCTACTGATGGACACTTGGGTTATTTCCAGATCTTCCCTATTGTAAATAGTTCTGCTATGAACATAGGCGTACATATATTCTTTCTGATTGGTGTTTCAGGCTTCTTAGGGTATATTTCTAGAAGTAGGATCACTGGGTCAAATGGTAATTCAATTTTTAACTTTTTGAGGTAACACCATAGTGTTTTGCACAGTGGCTGCACCAGTCTGTATTCCCACCAGCAGTGTACTAGAGTCCCCTCTTCTCCACACCCTTGCTGACACTTGTTTGATGATTTGTTGATTGTGGCCATTCTGACTAGTGTAATGTGATACCTCATAGTTGTTTTAATTTGCGTCTCCCTGATGATTGGTGACATTGATCATTTCTTCATATGTCTCTTGGCCATTTGTATGTCCTCTTTGGAAAGGTGTCTATTTAAGTCCTCTGCCCAATTTTTAATTGGGTTCTTTGTCTTCCTTTTGTTCAGTTGTATGAGCACTCTATATATTTTGGAAATTAACCCCTTATCTGATGCACCATTGATGATTATGGTCTCCCATAGAGTGGGATCCCTTTCTGTTTTGAGGGTTCTTTCTTTCGTTATGCAGAAGCTTTTTAGTTTGATGTAGTCCTGTGTGTTCATTTCTTCCTTTGTTTCTGTTGTCTTAGGTGTTGTATGGATGAAAATTCT
Organism: Molossus molossus; assembly: GCF_014108415.1. Taxonomy (NCBI): domain Eukaryota; kingdom Metazoa; phylum Chordata; class Mammalia; order Chiroptera; family Molossidae; genus Molossus; species Molossus molossus. The sequence continues at coordinate 53,761,359 of NW_023425399.1, read as the reverse complement.
GCTGCGTATGATGTTTGAGATTTTGTTACCTACCTTTTCTTCTAGGATTTTTACGGATTCACAAGTTACATTTAAGTCTTTTATTCATTTTCAGTTTATTCTCATGTATGGTGTAAATTGGTGTTCTAGCTTCATTTTTTTGTAGGTAGCTGTCCAATTTTCCCAACACCATTTATTGAAGAGACTGTCTGTACTCCACTGTATGCTCTCGCCACCTTTGTCAAATATTAATTGAGCATATTGCCTTGGGTCAATTTACTGGGTTCTCTATTCTGTCCCATTGATCTATATGCCTGTTCTTGTGCCAGTACCAGACTGTTTTGACTACAGTGGCTTTGTAGTATAACCTGAAATCTGGTAATGTAATCCATCCAACTTTGTTCTCTTTTTTTTCAAGATTGCTGTGTCTATTTGGGGTTTTTTTTTGTTCCATATAAACTTTTGGAGTGTTTGTTCTAGTTCTGTGAAGTATGTCATTGGTATTTTGATGGGGATTGCATTGAATCTATAGATTGCTTTGGTTAGTATGGACATTTTAATGATGTTAAATCTTTCAATCCATGAACAAGGTATATGCTTCCACTTTTTTATATCTTCCTTTTTTTTTTTTTTTTTTTTTTTTTAATGACCTGTAGTTTTCTGTGAAGAGGTCCTTTACTTCTTTGGTTAAGTATATTTCTAGGTATTTTAATTTTTTTGCTGCGGTGGTAAATGGGGTTGCCTTTTTCATTTCTCTTGCTGTGATTTTATCATTAATGTATAAGAATGCTGTCGATTTCTTGATGTTAATTTTGTATCCTGCTACTTTGCCAAATTCATTTAAGCCTAGTAGATTTTTGATGGAGTCTTTAGGGTTTTCTATGTACAATATTATGTCATCTGCAAATAATGACAGTTTCACTTCCTCCTTTGCAATTTGGATCCCTTTCATTTTTTCTTCATGTCTAATTGCTGTGGCTAAGACCTCCAGTACTATGTTAAATAAGAGTGGCGAAAGTGGGCATCCCTGTCTTGTTCTTGTTCTTAAGGGGAATGCTTTTAGTTTTTGCCCATTGAGTATAATGTTGGCTGTAGGTTTTTCATATATGGCCTTTATTATGTTGAGATATGATCTCTCTCCACATTGCTGAGCATTTTTATCGAAAATGTGTGCTGGATTTTGTTGAATGCTTTTTGAGCACCTATTGATATGATCCTGTGGTTTTTATCTTTCCTTTTGTTTATGTGGTGTATCACATTTATTGATTTGTGAATATTGTACCATCCTTGCATGCCTGGGATGAAACTCACTTGGTTATGATGAATAATTTTTTTGATGTATTGCTGGATCCGATTTGCTAATATTTTGTTAAGGATTTTGGCATCTATGTTCATCGGGGATTTTGGCCTGTAGTTTTCTTTTTTCATAGTGTCTTCATCCGGTTTTGGAATTAGGATTATGCTGACCTCATAAAATAAGTTTGGAAGTGTCATCTTTTTGGAATAGTTTGAGGAGAATAGGTATTAGATCTTCTTTGAATGTTCCGTAATACTACTCCCCTGTGAAGTCATCTGGGCTTGTGTTTTTGTTTGCTGGGAGTTTCTTGATTACATCTTTAATTTTCTTTGTTGTTATTGGTCTGTTCAAGTTTTCTCTCTCTTCCTGGTTCAGTTTTGAGAGGTAGTGTGTTTCTAGAAATTTGTCCATTTTTTCTAGATTGTCCAATTTGTTGGCGTATAAGTGTTCATAGTATATTTTGATGATCCTTTGTACTTCTGTGGTGTCGGTTGTTACTTCTCTTTCATTTCTGATTTTGTTTATTTGGTTTCTGTCTTTTTGTTTCGTGGTGAGTCTGACTAAAGGTCCATCGATCTTGTTTATCTTTTCAAAGAACCAGCTTTTTATTTCATTGATCTTTTGAAATTTTTTTTTTTTTTTTTAGTCTCTATGTTGTTTATTTCTGCCCTGACCTTTACTATTTTTTTTCTCCTGTTAGCTCTGGGTTTTTATTTTTGTTTACTTTTTAGTTCATTAAGTTGTAATGTTAGAAAGTCAATTAGGAATTTTTTTTTTTTTTCTTGAGGTAGGCCGGTAGTGCTATGAACTTCCCTCTCAGGACTGCTTTTGCTGTGTCCCATAGATTTTTTGTTGTTGTGTGTTTGTTTTTATTGGTTTCCAGGAACTTTTTAATTTCTTTCTTGATCTTGTTAGTAACCCATTTGTTGTTAAATAACATGCTATTTAGCCTCCAAGTGTTTCAATGTTTTTGTGTGTTTTTATTGTAATTGAGTTCTAGTTTCATGCCACTGTGATATGAGAAGATGCTTGATATGATTTCAGTCTTCTTGAATTTGTAGAGACTTGCTTTGTGTCCTAACATGTGGTCTGTCTTTGAGAATGACTCATGTGTACTTAAGAAGAATGTACATTCTGCAGCTTTGGGGTGAAATGTTCTGTAAATATCAATGAAGTCCAACTGATCTAGTTTGTCTTGTAAGGACTCTATGTCCTTGTTAATTTTTTGTTTAGAAGATCTGTCCATTGGTTTCTGTGGTGTGTTAAAGTCACCCACTATGATCGTGTTGCTATTGATTTCTCTCTTGAAGTCCTCCAGAAGATTTTTAATGTATTTTGGTGCTTCTGTATTTGGTACATATATGTTCACCAGGGTTCTATCCTTTTGTTGGATTGCTTCTTATAATATTATGTAGTGACCTTCTCTGTTTCTTATTATGGCCCTTGTTTTGAAGTCTGTCTTGTCAGATATGAGTATTGCTACACTAGCTTTTTTTTCATTTCCATTTGCTTGGAAATTTTTATTTTATCTCTTCACTTTCATCCTGTGTGAGTCTTTTGTTGTGAGATGGGTCTCACATGGGTATGTATATATATATATATATATATATATATATATATATATATATATGGGTTGTGTTTTCTTATTCAATCAACTACTTTATGTCTTTCTTTTCTTTCTTTTCTTTTTTTTTTTTTTTGGTACATGCCCCTCATGGGAACCAAACCCAGGACTCTCTGGTCCACAGGCTGACACTCCAGTCACGGAGCCAAACCGGCCAGGGTACCCTATGCCTTTTGATTGGAGCATTTAAGCCATTTACATTTAAGGTAAGTATTGATCAATACTTATTAGTTGCCACTATAATTTTATGCCTGTGTTTCTCTCCCACCCCTCACCCCCGTCTCTCTCTGTTTTTTCTTATTCTTACAACACGTCCTTCAGCGTTTCTTGCAGTGCTGATTTGGTGGTGGTAAATTCCTTTAGCTTTTGTTTATCTATGAAGCTCTTTATTTCTCCTTCAATTTTGAATGATAGCCCTGCTGGATAGAGTAGGCTTGGATTCAGACCCTTGCCTTGCATTACTTTGTACACTTCATGCCACTCATTTCTGGCCTGCATCGTTTCTATTGAGAAATCAACTGACTGTCTAATGAGAGCTCCCATGTAGGTAATGTTCTGTCTCTCTCTTGCTTCCTTTAAGATTCTTTCTTTGTCTTTAATGTTTGCCTTTTTTTTTTTTTTTTTTATGATGTGCTTAGCTTTGGATCTTCTGGGGTTCATCTTGCTTGGGATTCTCTGTGTTTCCTGTATTTGTGTGACTTTTTCCTTCACCTGTTTAGGGAAGTTTTCTGTTATTATTTCTTTTTTTTTTTCTTTTTTCTTTTTCAAATCTTTATTGTTGGATGTAAAATGTATTACAGATGTTCCACATTTTCCCCCCATTGACCTCCTCCTCCCCACTCCTGCCCCCCTCCCACCTTTTCCCACACTACTGTCTGTGTCCATTGGTTATGCATATAAGTTCTTTGGTTTATTTCTTCCCACCCCTCCAACCACTTTCCCTTTGAGGTTTGTCAGTCTAGCAATGAATTTGTGCTTCTTAATCCCTTCACCTTTTTCACACATTCCCCCAACCTCCCTCCCACTTGGCAACCAACAAAATGTTCTCTGTATCTATGAGAATGTTTCTGTTCTACCTGTTCATTTTGTTTGTAGATTCCATTGTTGATAGATATGTATTCATTGCCACTTTGTTTGTTCATATATTTTATCTTTTTCTTCAAAAAGACCCTTCATCATTTCATATAATAACGGTTTGGTGGTGAACTCCTTTAACTTTTTCTTTCTGGGAAAGTTTTTATATGTCCATCGATTCTAAATGACAGCTTTGCAGGATAGAGTAATCTTGGTTGTAAGTTCTTGGTTTTCATCACTCTGAATATTTCTTGCCACTCCCTTCTGGCCTGCAAAGTTTCTTTTGAGAAATCAGCTGACAGCCTAATGGGAACTCCCTTGTAGGTAACTAGCTGCCTTTCTCTTGCTGCTTTTAAGATTCTCTCTTTGTCTTGAACCTTTTACATTTTGATGATGATGTGTCTTGGTGTGGGCCTGTTGGGGTTCATCTTGTTTGCTTTCTGGACTTGAATGTCTGTTTCCTTCACCAAGTTAGGAAAGTTTTCTGCCATTATTGTTTCAAACAGGTTTTCGATTTCTTGTTCTCTCTCTTCTCCTTCTGGCACCCCCAAGATGCAAATGTTGGCATGCTTGCAGTTGTCCCAGAGGCTCCTTACTCTATCCTCATTTTTTTGGATTCTTTTTTCTTTTTGCTGTTCTGATTGGGGATTTTTTGCTTCCTTATATTCCAAATCAATGGTTTGCTCCTTGGATTTACATACTCTATTATTGAAGCTGTGTAAATTATTCTTTATTTCAGTTAATGCCTCCTTCAATTCTAACTGTGTATCCATGATTTCTAACTGATCCTTTTTAATGCTCTTGAGGCCCTCCCTAAGTTCACTGAGGTTCTCACTAAGTTCACTGAGCATCCTTATAAGCAGTATTTTGAACTCAGTATCTGTTAGGTTGCTTATCTCCATTTCGCTTAGTTCTTTTCTTGGGGTTTTGTTCTGTTCTTTCATTTGGGACCTGTTTCTTTGTATCCTCATTTTGGCTGCCTCCCTGTGTTTGTTTCAGTGTATTACTTAATGAGAGGTATGGGGCTCGCCGAGACCAGATGCTGCTCATTTGAAAGAATTTAGGAAAAACCTGAAGCAGGATCCAAGACAGGCCAATCCTATGGTTAAGCAAGTGGCAACAGCTTGGGTGGGCTTGAATGTTGGTTGGGATGGGGCGGGGCCTCAGGGAGTCAGCAGGGCAGGGCTACCAGTGTGAGCCAGGTTGCTGGAGTCCCAGGTATGGAGACTGTCTGCCGCCCCCGGGAAGGGCTCACCAAAGGAACAAAGGCCTCTGACAGCACGTTTGTACCCGAGAAAGCCCCCTCTCCAGCCCTTGCTCCAGTGCCAAACAGCTCAGTTCTTCCCTGTATGTCTCTGGCGCCCCTCGAGCTGCCTCCCCTCCAAGCTTAGAGGGAGAGAGTCCGATAAGACCATGCACGGGCCCTTTAGGGAGCTGCCTGGGGTTCCAGCCGCTTCAGCTTCCCTGAGCCTCAGTTTCCGCTGGTTTTTCCAGCCAGAAGTTATGGGAACTTCTCTTCCTGGCACTGGAACCGTGAGCGGGGCACCTGGTGTGGGACGGGGACCCCTCAGTCCTCAGGAAGGATCTTCCCAGCCGCGGGAGCCTCCTGATTTTTATCCGCCACACTTGGGTGTAGGACCAGCCCGTCATGCCACCGTTGCGCCTCCTACCAGTCTGGATGTGGCTGCTGCTTTAATTTCGTAGTTGTAGCACTTCATTCAGCTTGATTTCAGGTGGTTTTGAATGATGGTTGTTCTGTAGTTTAGTTGTAACTTTGATGTGGTTGTGGGAGGACGCGATACTGCGTTTACCTATGCCGCCATCTTGACCGGAAGTCTACCATGGAATTTTTTGTTAAAATGTCCCATTAGTTGAAACAAACACTGTCTCTACCACAACTCTGATGAGTTATAACAAAACTTAAAACACACCTTGATGTAGGTTTCCACTCACTTGTCATCTATTGAAATACTCAGCTTGATATACTCAGCCTTCACATTAATCTTGCAGCCAAGGGCGTACCAAGATTTTCAAAAGCTGTCATTATTTCTTGAAACAGGTTTTCTATTCCTTTCTCTGTTCCTTCCAGTATCCCTATAATGCAAATATTGTTATACTTTGTATTGTGCCATAGTTCCTTTAAACTTTCCTCCTACTTTTAAAATTTTTTTTTCCATTTTCTGCTTTATTTGAGTGTCTTTCTCTACCTTTTAGGTCGCTGATTCAGTCTCCAGTTTCTTCTAATCTACTATTGAACCCTTCTAAGTTACTTTTCATAACCACTATGTCATTCTTTATTTCCTCTTGATTTTTATGTATAGCTTCTACCTCTTTTTTTAAGCTGAAGTAGTTCCCAGTGAGCTCTTCATAATTGTTATTAAGTTGCTTGTATTTCTCAGCAAGTTGTTTGAGCACCCTTAAAATCATTGCTTTGAATTCTTTATCTGACAAGTTGCTGTCTTCCATTTCCTGTAGTTTCTTTTCTGGTGATTCCTCTTTTTGTTTTTTTGGGGTGTTGTTTCTTTGTCTCCCCATTTTAGCCATCTGGTAGCTCTAGACCCAGTGAAGGATGTTTGGATGTGTATGCAGCTCACTGTAGATCAAATAAGGCTACTTTGCCTCCCAGACTGTTCTGGTGCATGTCACCTCTTGCCTGCTGTGGATCCTGGAGGATTGACTACTGGGGGCTGGTATTGGTGTGTCCTGGTAGGTGCTGCTGCTGGATCACGTGGGCCTTTCTGGAGCTGTGTTCCCAGCTGATCACTGGTGCCACCTGTAGCTGTATAGCTCAGGCCCTGTTGGAGCCACACTCTGTTTGTACCGCGGGCAGTTGGATCACTCAGTCCCTTTGAAGAGCAGGCTCCACGCCTATCTTGTGGGCAGCTGGGTCACACAGGGGCCTCTCTAATGCCCCAGCACCCTGCAGGTTTTGCAGGCAGCTGGATCACACAGTCCCTTTAGAGATCCTGCTCGACACCTGTCTTGTGGGCAGCTTGGTCGCACAGGCCTCTCTGGTGCCCCCACACCCCACAGGTCCTGTGGGCAGCTGAATTGCGCAGTCCCTTTGGGGATCTGGCTCTATGCCTATCTTGTGGGTAATTGAATCATACAGTTCCTTTTGAGACCCGGTTCTACACCTATCTTGTGGGCAGATGGGTTGCACAGGCTTCTCTGTTTCCCCAGTAGGCAGCTGGATCATACAGGTCCCTCTCGGGCTCTGGCTTCCCACTGCTCTTATGGGCTGCTGGGTAGCACCAACCTCTGTGGAGCCTCAGGTCCCACTGTTGGTGGTTAGGTAGTGCTGCTGCCCCATGGGGCTCAACTCCTGCTCAACTTTTGCTGTAATTTTTGGGGATGGGTCTCAGCTGCTGGTCTGTGCTTCTGTTGCCTGGGGATGGATTCTGCTTCAGAGCCTCTGTTGCTGGGGATATATCTTGACTGATCGGGCTGCTACTGTGGGGGATGGTGCTGGGCTCCCTGCCGTTTGTGGCTTTTGCAACTGGCACCTTGGCAGTTCCACTACTATGCACTGGTCTGTGTTGACGCAGGGTGTTCACTGGTCCAGTGGTGCCAGGTGCACTGTTGTGCTCAGGTTGCTGGGCCCTAGCTGCTCCCACTGCCTCCTCCCAGGGAAGACCGGGATCTCCCAAAATGGTGGTACCTCCCCATGGTGCAGGGAGAAGCACCCTGAAGAGCCACTTACCGCGGTAACCGGCTGCTCTCCATCCACAGCACAGGAAACTTCTGCTCCACGTCTCTGCACTGCACGAGTTAGGTCGTTCACCTTCACGTCCACTCACACTCTCTCACACTCTCGTTTACTCTCTCACACACTCATCTTCCCTCTGGTCTTGCCCGCTGCCATCTTTTCTAGTTGTAATTTCTATGTGGTTGTGGGAGTAGGCAAGAACCACGTTTACTTATGTTGCCATCTTGACCTGAAGTTCTCTCTCATTTTCTTATTAAAGCAGTCCCTTTAACATTTCTTGCAGTGCTGGTTTGGTGATAATGTACTCTCTCTTTTAGACATTTTTTGTCTGGTAAGTTCTTTATTTCACCTTCCATTTTAAATGGTAGCCTTGCTGGATAGAGGAGTCTTAGATTCAGCCCCTTGCTTTTTATTATTTTGTATACTTCATGCCACTCCCTTCTGGCCTGAAGTGTTTCTATTGAGAAATTAGATGATACTCTAATGGGAGCTCCCTTGCAGGCAACTTTCTGTCTCTCTCTTGCTGCCTTTCAGATTCTTTCTTTGTCTTTAATATTTGCCATTTTAATTATGTTTTGTCTAGGGATTCATCTTGTTTGGGACTCTCTGTGTTTCCTGAACTTTTGTGACTTTTTCCTTCACAAGGTTAGGGAAGTTTTCTGTCATTATTTTTTCAAACAGGTTCTATATTGCTTGCTCAGATTCTTCTTATTCTGGTTCCCCAGTGATGCAGATGTTGTTACATTTCATGTTTCCCAGAGCTCCCTTAAACTACCCTTCTGTTTTTAAATTCATTTTTCTAATTGCTGCTGTGCTTGGGTGTTTTTTCTACCTTGTCTTCTAATTCACTAATTCATTCCTCAGCTTCTTCTAATCTGTTGATTCCTTTCAGTGTATTCTTCATTTCAGATTGGTTCTTATTTATGTTTTCTACATCTTTTTTTATGCTTATGGAGTTCCCACAAAGATCCTTGTAGTTCTCATAAGTTGCTTGTAGTTCTCACTAAGTTGTTTGAGCATTCTTATAACCATTATTTTGAACTCTATATCTGAATAATTGCTTGCCTCCATTTTATTTAGATCTTTTTTCAGCTATTTCTCCCTTTATCCCATTTGGGAGTTGTTTCTTTGTCTTCCCATTTTAGCTGTCTCTTCATGTTTGTTACTATGTATTAGGTAGAACTACTATGTTTCTTAGTCTTTGTGTGGTGACCTTATGTAGAAAGTGTCTTGTGGGACCTAGTGTTGGGGCTTCTTTATCTCCTGAGCTGGAAGCTCTTGGAATGTCTCTTGTGTGGGTTATTTGGGCTCTGCTGTTGCATGTGGGTCTTGATTGCTGATGCCCTGTTTGAGGGTGGGGTCTTCCCTCATGCTTGCTGATTGTAAGACTCAACCCCAACCATGTCATGCCAGCTGCTATACAAGTGTTTGGATATGCTATTTGTGGAGCTTGCTGGATTTTGATCTGTTATTGTCAATTCTTGGTGTGTCAGCCCCAGGCCTCCCAAGTGGTTCTCTGGTGCAGGCCAATGTGAATCACTATTCAAGCCACCAAGGGCACCAGTTTGCAGTGGTGGTCTAGGCATCCAGGAACACTGGGTAGCGGCAGCAGAGCCACGTGTCCAGAGGTGCTACATTGCAGTGGTAGGTCCAGGTGTGCCAGGTTGTGGCAGTAGGTCCAAGCATCCAGGAGTGTCAGGTTGCAGTTGCTGGGTTGGGCTTGCCAAGTCATGGCAGCAGGGCCAGGGGTGCGAGGTTGTGGTGGTGAAATCAGACAGGCTGGTCTGTGGCCTTGGGGTGCTATGTAATGGCCACTTCCCACAGCCTCCTCCCAAGTTGGACTCTGAAAATCCTCCAAAGAAATCTCTCTATTTTTTATTCTATAGAAGGAGTACTGCCAAAGACCTCTCTGTGGGCAAGTGAAACTCACAGCGGCAATTGGGTATCATTTTGGGTTTCTGTGATGGAGTAGATGTGTATTTATGGTTGATATAGTAATAGAGTATGAGCTCCCATGACAGGCAGATCTGGATGCTGCAGATACATATACTAACCTCAGAGTCCTCTGTTTTCTTGTCTGTAAATGGATCTCATGGTTAGCCACCTCAAAGTTTGTTAGGAGAATTATATGGGCCTAGGTCTGTAAAGCTTCCTCACAGGGTAGCTGTCCTACAGATGTGTAATATGTATATTCTTTCTCTCTCTGTGGGTCATGTGGTGACATGATGAAGTCCATTGGAACATTAGTTGGGTGCTTGCTATTCCGTGCAATGTGCTGAGGAAACAGAGATGAACTCTTGATGATTCCCACCTCAAATTGCTTCCATTAGAGGTTTTAGTAGCTTCAGAGAGAGAAACCAGGTCCTTCTGGGCACAGTATCCTGCAGAATCCTCAGAATGCTGGAAAATCCTCAATTGCTGATACTCAGAAGACCAGAGAGTATCTGACTATGTCAGGCCTGATATTTAATCAGCAAATGTTTACTCAGTGTCTGTCCTGTGCTGGGGACAGGGTACCATGCTACTCAAAGACAGATACAGGAGAAGTCAGGTCTGAAACCAATCACTGGGGTCAGCCAGCAGGAAGCAGTTGCTGATCTTGGCCAGGGCAACTGTAGTAGCTGATGGCAAGAGCAGAGAGGGCTAGGCTTCCCCTGCCTCTGCCAGCCTGTGTCTCATGGCAGGCCTGACTTTCCTGGCTTTATTACATGCCTTAGAAGGGCTCCTCTCACAGTGACTGGTGAGGGATCTTCCCTCTGCTCCTTCTCCAGAGCCATCTTTCTGGGTTCATGCTTTGGGGACATCTACATTGTCTGTCATCCAGACCCCACAGCTCCTGGCAGGGCAGAGCTACTCTTCACCCCTAACTCCGGCCAGCCCATGGCACAGTTTTTGCTCAGCTGGTCAGGAGACAGGGCCATGGAATGTCAGGCCTGCCTTTTAACCCAGAGTGTATTGTCCCATCTCTCAGCCTATTTGATTTGTGACCTTGGAGACATCAAAACCTCTGTTTCTTCATCCATAAAATTGAATGTAAAAATTGACCTGTAGGGTTTTTATGAAGAATAACTGACCCAAATGATTGTAAAGCTTCTTCGTTAATCAGAAATTACCAAACTGCTTATCAAGCATGAACTTGGGTTTTAAAAATTATTTTATTGCTTGAATCCATCCTTCCTCCCTCATTCCCTCCCTGGGTCCATTCTTTCCTTCCCAAGAATTTCTTGGTGCCAGAGAGATGGCAAGGACAGGAAGAAGAGACAGCCATGCCCTGTGGGGAGCCAGACCCTGGGTCTGGGCCTGACTGGTGATCCTTTCCTGTCCCACTCAGGTGGGTATCTGGCAGCAGTGACCTTCCTGCTGTGTTACCCATCTTTCTCTGCTGCTATCCTAACTGCATCTGTGTAGGGAAACTTGGGGCCCTGGTGAACTTCAGCCCTGCTTCTCCTCTGCTTGGAAGGTTCCTTATCCTGGGGGTTGAATGGAACTTCTAAGTGCCCAGTCAGTCTCAGGGCCTGCCCTGCTCCCTGCTCCCAGTCCTGCATGGGTATGTATCTCCATGAACCTGTGTGGATGTATAGATCCCAGACTCAGACTGGTATCCTCCAGGGGTAGGGACAATGTTGTACCTGTCCATGGCCCCATTTGTTTATTACACAAATATATGTTGAGGTCTCCTGTTTGTCAGGCAGTGTGCTCAACACTGGAGATAAAAATGGAAAAAAAGAAACCCTTCATTGTCATAGAGGTTACATTCCAGCATGGAGAGATGTCAGTAAACAAATATATGGCAGGTGGTGGTGAGTGCTATGAAGAAAAATAAGACAAGGAAAAAAAGGTAGAGGGGAATGAGGGGGTATGGTGGTTCTGTCTCTTATTGGGGAGAGGGGTAGGTCAAGGATGTACTCTGATAAAGAAATAAGATGGAAAGGAGGAAATGAGAAATAGGGATATCTGGAGGAAGAGCATCCCAGTTGCAGGCAGATGCAAAGGTCCTAATATAGACCATGTGTGGCATGTTTAGGGAGCAAAAAACCAGAAGGCTTATGTTACTGAAGTGACATGAATGGGGTGTAGGAGAGGCAAATCACAGCAAGTAAAGTCAAAGAAATAACGAGCTGATTGTATGGCCTTGTGGTCAGAGTAAGGACGTTAGCATTTTCATAGTGAGATGATAAGCTGATGGAAAGTTTGAAGGCAAAATTTGTCATATCATCTTATATTTAAGCTGTGCTTTGGAGAATTGACTGAATGGAGAGGGACAATGATCAAAACCAAGTGGGTCAGGGACCAGGGTGGCAGTGGGTGCAGGGGGAAGGGCCGAGGTCTGTTTTGAAGTTAAAGCCCACTAGATCACCTGATGACTGGGTTTGGGTACAAGAGAGCCAAGGAGAGCCAAGATAGAACCATATTTCTCCCCCGAGTGTCTGGAAACATTGAGCTGCCATTTCTGAGAAGGACAGGACTGAAGGAGATAGGTCTTAGACATAATGAGCTGGAGATGCCACCAGACAAATGCCAGGAGACAGTTAGGTCTGTGTCTTCTACCAACTGCCGAACTTTACCTTCCTGGAACTCTGGCTGCCAGGTACCTTTTCTTGTGCCGTCTCTCAGACATTTGTTCACAGAACTCTCAGCTGCCCCTCCTGAAATCTGAGCCCAATTCTTTCCCACTTAGTGTAAGGTGATTCCTCAGACTGGAAGTCTGGGAGTTCTTCTGTATGTGCCAATCTCTCCTCTTCATCTAGTCTGCCACCCTGTACCATCATTCTACTGCAGAAGAGATCCTGAGTCTCTTCCTTGCTAGTTTCCTTCTTTCCTTTCTTATTTCTCCATACACACTCCCATCTAGTCTCCACACTGTATTGCCAAAGTGGTCTTTTAAAAGTGCACATTAGAGGAATAGAAAGATGGCGGTGGGCAGGACCGGAGGGAGGGTGAGTGTGAGAGAGTGAGTGTGAGAGAGTGTGATTGGCATGAAGGTGAACGACCAAAACCATGCACTGCAGAAACACTAAGCAGAAGGTTCCTGTGCTGTGGACGGGAGCAGTAGCTACCTCGGTAAGCGGCCCTTCAGGGTGCTTCTCTCTGTGCCACAGGGAGGTCCCACCATTTTGGAAGACCCCAGGTTTTCCCGGGAAGGAGGCAGTGGGAGCAGCTAGGGCCCAGCAACCCAAGCCCACCAGCACACCTGGCACCATTGGACCAGTGGACACTCTGTGTCAACACAGACCGGTGCACAGTAGTGCAGCTCCCAAGGTGCTGGTCCCCGAAGCCGGGGACAACTGGGAACCCAGCACTATCCTCCACAGTAGCAGCTCGATCAGAGTCGAGATATACCCCCAGCAACATCCCCAGGCAACAGAAGCACAGACCAGCAGCTGAGGCCCATCCCCAAAAATTACAGCAAAAGCTGAGCAGGAGTTGAGCACCACAGGGCAGCAGCACTCCCCAGCCGCCAGCAGCAGGACCTGGGGCCCCACAGAGGCCTGTGCAGTCTAGTAGCTCACAAGTGCATTCAGAAGCCAGAGCCCAAGAGAGACTGGTGCCATCCAGATGCTGACCCTGGGAACCACGGGGTGTGGGGGCACCAGAGTGACCTGTGCGACCCAGCAGAAACTATGCAATCTAGTTACCCATGGGACCTGCAGGGTGCTGAAGCACCAGAGAGGCCCTTTTGATCCAGCAGGGACTGTGCAATCTAGGTACCCGCGGGATCTGCGGGGTGCTGAAGCACCAGAGAGGCCCCAGTAAACCAGCAGGGACTGTGCCATCCAGTTACCCACAGGACCTGCAGGGTACTGAAGCACCAGAGAGGACTGTGCTACTCAGCAGGGACTGCATGATCTAGTTACACACAGGGCTTATGGGGTGCTGAAGCACCAGTGAGGCCTGTGCGACCCAGCAGCCCATAACATAGGCATAGAGCCTAGCCCGCCAGAAGACTGTGCGATCCAGTTATCTGTGGGACCTGCAAGGTGCAGGGGCACCAGAAAGGCCTGTGTGACCCAGTTGCACACAAGATAGGCTTAGAGGATGTGAAAAAGGAGGTGGAGTGTATGGAAGCTACACAGACGATCTCCCAAGACCAAATGGGAATTACAACTGGAATAAAGACAAATCCTCAGAAAAAAGCAACAGAAAAGCAGCAGGACAGGACCAGATAACCAGGGACACTGGTAGGATCTGCGGAGGTGCTAGAGGGTGGCAGGCTGGGACAGCAGCAGTATTAGCTATGAGCAGCGCCCTTGGGGAATAAAGACCAAGCCTGCTCCACAGTGAAGAGAACCGGGACAGAGCGCTAAAATAGCCACAGCAACTCACCTGGGGGCTACAGCACAGGAACAGAGTGCTAAAATAGCCACAGCAACTCACCTGGGGGCTACAGCAGAGGGAGGGCAGACTGGGATGAAACTCTGTGGGGACACCCGGGATATGCAGGGCACTCAGAGTTTTTGCTGAGTTGCGGCCACAAAGGACAGTGCCCAGGGTGCTTCTTCACTGAGCTGTGGGGAAAAGCAGTGGCCCCCCACCCCAGCCCTCAGAGATTCAACCTTTCCCAGTTGAGGCAAATAAATGAAAATTGAGGCTCATTAACAACCAACATCTACCCCACCTCTGGAAATCCTCTTATGCAGAACTCCAGGGCTACTTTCCAAGGCACTGAGTAACTGAGACTACAAGCCACCAGGAAAAAGCTAGAGGATATCTGAACCTTTCCTGGGCTTGCAAATCTACCCAGGAAAGGAAGACTTGACAGTGGTGTTTATCATAGGCCCACCCAGGCTCATCCAAATCCAGTAGAGGGAGCCACAAACAGCAGAACACCAACACCCACAGGGAAAATTTGGCAGGCTCCAAAACCCACTGAGATAGCCAAAAACGTGAAACAGAAACAAATCCCAAATGAAAGAACAAGAGAACTCTATCGAAGATGAGATCAATGAAATACACCTAAGCAAATTATCAAAGGTGGAGTTCACAGCCATAATCTTGAGGAAGCTCAACAGCATGAGTAAGCATAACAGCACCATGAGTAAAGATATAGAAATACTGAAAACCAACCAAGTGGAAATAAAGAATGACATAGCAGAAATTAAGAACACATTGGAAGGACAACCCAGCAGAGTAGAGGAAGCTGAGGACCGGATCAGTGAATTGGAAGACAGAGTAGAAAAAATCAACCACTCAGAAAACCAAAAGGAAAAAATAACTAAAAAACAGGAATATAGCTTAAGAGAACTGTGGGACAACTGGAAATGTAATAACATTCGCATCATTGGAGTCCCCCTAGAGGAAGAGAATGGGCAAGGGTTAGAGAATATATTTGAAGAAATAATGACAGAAAACTTCCCTAACTTGATGAAGGAAGAAGGCATTCAAGTTCAAGAAGCACAGAGAGCCCCAAGTAAGAAGAACCCAAACAGGCTAACACCAAGACACATAGTAATTAAACTGCCAAAAATTAAAGACAGAGAGAGAATCCTAAAGGCAGCAAGCGATAATGAACAGGTTACCTACAAAGGAAACCTCATAAGGCTCTCATCTGGCTTCTTAACAGAAACACTACAAACCAGAAGAGAGTGGCATGAAGTAATCAAGGTCATGAAAAACAAGGATCTGAATCCAAGACTACTCTATCCAGCAAGGCTATCATTCAAAATAAAAGGTCAAATAAAGGGCTTTCCAGACCAAAAAGAAAAAGAAAAAAACACTAAGGGAATATATTAACACCAAACCAGCACTGAAAGATATGCTAAAAGGACTACTGTAATTAGTAGAAGAAATACAAAGAAAAATAGAACTACACTAAACAAAAATGACAATAAACAAGCACGTATCAATTATCACCTTAAATGTGAATGGCTTGAATGCTCCAATAAAAAGACAGAGTAGCTGACTGGATAAGAAAGCATGACTCACATATATGTTGTTTACAAGAGACCCACCTCACAACAAAAGATTCACATAGGTTGAAAGTGAAGGGATGGAAAAAAAATCTTCCAAGCAAACAAAAAGGAAACAAAAAGCTGGGGTAGCAATACTCATATCTAATAAAGTAGATTTCACAATGAAGACCATAACTAGAGACAAAGAAGGCCACTACATAATATTGAAAGGATCTATCCGACAGGAAGATATAACCTTGGTAGACACATATGCATCCATTATAGGAGCACCAACCTATATTAAAAGTTTTCTGGAGGACTTCAAAGAAGAAATCAACAGCAATACAGTTATAGCAGGGGACTTCAACACCCTGCTGACATCACTGCATAGATCTTCTAGACAAAAACTTAACAAGAAAACACAGACTCTAAATGAAGCACTAGATCAAATGGCTTTAATAGATATCTACAGAGAATTACACCCCAAAATGCAGAATTCACATTCTTGTCAAATGCACATGGGACATTCTCAAAGATAGACCACATGTTAGGGCACAAACTAAATTTCTACAAGTTCAAGAAGACTGAAATCATATCAGGCATCTTCTCAAATTTCAATGGCATGAAACAAGAAATCAATTGCAACAAGAACATGCAAAGACATTGGAACACATGGAGGCTAAATAGCTTGTTATTGAACAATGAATGGGTTACCAAGGAGACCAAGGAAGAAATTAAAACCTTTTTGGAAACCAATGAAAATGAACACACAACACCAAATCTCTAAGATGCAGCGAAAGCAGTTCTGAGAGGGAAGTTCATAGCACTACAGGCCTACCTCAAGAAAGAAGAAATATTTCTAACAATCTATCCTCACAACTTCAAAAACTAGAAAGCAAACAAAAAGAAAACCCCAGAGCAAGTAGAAGGAAGGAAATAGTAAAGATCAGAGCAGAAATAAATGACATGGAGGCAAAAACAAAACAAAACAAAACAATTCAAAGTATCAATGAAACAAAGAGCTGGTTCTTTGAAAAGATAAAACAAGATTGATGAACCCTTAGCTAGACTCACCAAGAAACAAAGAGAGAGAACCCAAATACACAAAATCAGAAATGAAAGAGGGAAAATAATAACTGACACCACAGAAATACAAATGATTGTTAACAAATATTATGAAGAATTATATGGCAACAAATTTGACAATCTAAGCAAAATGGACAAATTTCTAGAAACACATAGGCTCCCAAAACAGACATGGGAAGAGATAGAAATGTTGAACAGACCAATAACAACAGAAAAAATTGAAGATGTTATCAAGAGTGTTCCAGTAAACAAAAGCCCAGGGCCAGACTGCTTCACGGGGAAATTTTACTGAACATTCAAAGAAGAACTAATACCCATTCTCAAACTATTTCAAACAATTGAAGAAGAAGGAAGACTTCCAAACTCGTTTTATGAGGCCAGCATAATTGTAATTCGAAAACCAGAAAAAGACACTACAAAGAAAGAAAACTACAGACCTATCCATGATGAACATAGATGCCAAAATCCTCAACAAAATACTAGCAAATAGAATTAATTCAGCAATACAACAAAAAATTATTCACCATGACCAAGTGGAATTCATCCCAGGGATGCAAGGCCGGTACAATATTTGCAAATTAATAAATGTGATACACCACATAACAAAATGAAAGACAAAAATTATATGATCATATCAATAGATGCTGAAAATCATTCGACAAAATCCAGCATCCATTTCTGATAAAAATGCTTAGCAATCTGGGAATAGAGGGATCATATCTTGACATAATAAAGGCCATATATGAAAGACCTACAGCCAACATCATCCTCAATGTGCAAAAATTAAAAGCATTTCTCTTAAGAACAGGAACAAGACAAGGATGCCCACTTTCACCACTCTTATATAACAGTACTGAAAGTCTTAGCCACAGATATCAGGAATAAAAAATAAAAGGGATCCAAATTGGAAAGGAGGAAGTGAAACTGTCATTATTCGCTGATGACATGATACTATACTAGAACACCTCAAAGACTCCATCAAAAATTTACTAGACTTAATAAGTGAATTTGGCAAAGTAGCAGGATACAAAATGAATGTCAAGAAATTGATAGCATTTTTATACACCAATGATGAACTCACAGAAAGAGAAACTAAAAAAAAAACAATCCCATTTACCATTGTGGCAAAAAAAATTAGGATACCTAGGAATAAACTTAACTAAAGAAATACTGGATCTATTCGTAGAAAATTACAGGTCATTGAAAAAAGAAATAGAGGAAGATATAAAAGAGTGGAAGCACATACCTTGTTCATGGATTGGAAGAATTAACATAATTAAAATGTCCATACTACCCAAAGCAATCTATAGAATCAATGTAATCCCCATCAAAATACCAACAACATATGTCACAGAACTAGAACAAATACTTCAAAAGTTCCTATGGAACCAAAAAAGACCAGGATTAGCCACAGCAATCTTGAAAAAGAACAAAGTTGGAAGGATCACATTACCAGATTTCAGGTTATACTACAAAGCCACTGTAATCAAAACAGCCTGGTACTGGCACAAGAACAGGCATATAGACCAGTGGAACAGAACAGAGAATCCAGAAATAGACCCAAGGCAATATGCTCAATTAATATTTGACAAAGGTGGCAAGAGCATATAGTGGAGTAAAGAGAGCCTCTTTAATAAATGGTGCTGGGAAATTGGACTGCTACTTGCAAAAAAAAAAAAAAAATGAAACTAGACCATCAACTTACACCATACTCAAGAATAAACTCAAAATGGATAGAAGACTTAAATGTGACTCATGAATTCATAAAAATCCTAGAAGAAAATGTCGGCAACAAAATTTCAGACATCATGCACAGCCAAATTTTCACTGATACATCACCTAAGGGAACAGAAACAAAGGAGAAAATGAACACATGAGACTACATTAAACTCAAAAGCTTCTGCACAGCAAAAGATACAATCAGCAAAGTGGAAAGGCAACCCACTGTATAGGAGAGCATAATTGCCAATGATATAACAGATAAGGGGTTAATTTCCAAAATATATAGAGTGCTCATACAACTCAACAAAAGGAAGACAAAGAACCCAATTAAAAAATGGGCCAAGGAACTAAATTGACACCTCTCCAAACAGGACATACAAATGGCTAAGAGACATATGAAGAAATGCTCAACATCACTAATCATCAGAGAGATGCAAATTAAAACAACAATGAAGTATCACATCATACCTGTCAGAATGGCTGCCATCAACAAATCATCAAACAACAAGTGTTGGCGAGGTTGTAGAGAAACGGGGACTCTAGTACACTGCTGGTGGGAATGCAGACTGGTGCAGCCACTATGCGAAACAATATGGTGCTGCCTATGTTTATTGGTTATGCATACATGCATAAAATTTCTTTGGTTCATCTCATTCAGCCCCCCCGCCGCCATACTCTGAGGTTTGTCAGTCTGAACCATACTCTTTTCTATGTCTCTGGATCTATTTTGTTCATCAGCTCACCTTGTTCATTATATTCTACAAATAAGTGAGATCACGTGGTATTTGTCCTTCTTCAATTGGCTCACTTCACTTAGCATAATACTCTCGAGGTTCCTCCATGTCACCTCAACGGATAAGAGATCCTTTTTTTCTTACAGCTGCATAATATTCCATTGTATATATGTACCACAGCTTTTTTCCAGTTGTCTATTGATGGACACTTGGGCTGTTTTCAGTTCTTAGCAATTGTTAATAGTGCTGCTATGAACATAGCAGTATATACGTATATTCTTTCTGAATGGTGATTCAAGAATCTTAAGATATATTCCCAGAAGTGGGATCACTGGGTCAAATAGCAATTCAATTTTTAGTTTTTTGAGGAAACACCATACTGTTTTCCACCTTGGCTGCATCAGTCTGCATTCCCACCAGCAGTGTACTAGAGTACCCTGTTCTCCACACCGTTGCCAACACTTGTTGTGTGTTAATTTGTTGATGGCGGCCATTCTGACAGGTGTAAGGTGATACTTCATTGTTGTTTTAATTTGCATCTCTCTGATGATTAGTGACATTGAGCATTTCTTTATGTTTCTTGGACATTTGTATGTCTAGTTTGGAGAGGTGTCTATTTCGGTTCTCTGCCCATTTTTTAATTGGGTTCTTTGTTTTCCTTTTGTTGAATTGTGTGAACACTCTATATATTTTGGAAATTAACCTCTTAACTGATGTATCATTGGTAGTTATACTCTCCCATACACTGGGTTCCCTTTCAAATTTGATGGTTGTTTCTTCTGCTGTGGAGAAGCTTTTTATGTAGTTCCAGGTGTTTAGTTTTTCCTTTGTTTTTGTTCCCTTAGGTGATATATCAGTGAATATTCTGCTATGTATGATGTCTCAAATTTTGTTGCCTACATTTTCTTGTAGGATTTTTATGTATTCACAAGGCACATTTAAATCTTTTATCCATTTTGAGTTTATTCTGGTGTATGGTGTACCCTGGTGATCTAGTTTCATTTTTTTGCATGTAGCTGTCCAATTTTTCCAGCACCATTTATTGAAGAGACTGTCTTTACTCCATTGTATGCTCTTGCCTACTTTGTCAAATATTAATTTAGCATAATGTCTTAGGTCAATTTCTGGGTTCTCTGTTCTGTTCCATTGATCTATATGCCTGTTCTTATGCTAGTACCAGGCTGTTTTGATTATAGTGGCTTTGTAGTATAACCTGATATCTGGTATTGTGATCTCATCTACTTTGTCCTTTTTCAAGATTGCTGTGGCTATTCAAGGTCTTTCTTGATTCCATATGAACTTTTGAGTATTTGTTCTAATTCTGTGAAGTATGGTATTTTGATGGGGAGTGCATTGAATCTATAGATTGCTTTGTGTAGTATGGACATTTTAATAATGTTAATTCCACCAATCCATGAACAAGGTATATGTTTCCACTTTTTTATATCTTCCTGTATTTTTTTCAACGTCTTGTAGTTTTCAGCAAATAGGTCCTTTACTTCTTTGGTTAAGTTTATTCCTAGGTATCTTAAATTTTTTGCTGCAGTGGTAAATGGGATTGTTTTTTACTAACTCTTTCTGTCAGTTCATCATTGGTGTATAAGAATACTGTCTACTTTTTGACATTAATTTTCTATCCTGCTACTTTGCCAAATTCATTTATTATGTCTAGTAGTTTTCTGATGGAGTCTTTAGGGTTTTCTATGTACAATGTCATGTCATCTGCCAATAATGACAGTTTCACTTCTTCATTTCCAATTTGAATCCCTTTCATTTTTTCTTCATGTCTGATTGCTGTGGCTAAGTCTTCCAGTTCAGTACTATGTTAAATAAGAGTGGCGAAAGTGGGCATCCCTGTCTTGTTCCTACTCTTAAGGGAAATGCTTTTAGTTTTTGCCCATTGAGTATATTGTTGGCTGTAGGTCTTTCATATATGGCCTTTATTATGTCAAGATATGATTCCTCTATTCCTAGATTGCTGAGTGTTTTTATCAGAAATGGGCGGTTGATTTTGCTGAATGCTTATTCAGTGTCTATTGATATGATCATATGATTTTTTTCTTTTGTTTTGTTTATGTGGTGTATCACATTTATTGATTTGCAAATATTGTACCAGCCTTGCATTTCTGGAATGAATCTCACTTGGTCATGGTGAATAATTTATTTTAATATATTGCTTGATCTGATTTGGTAGTATTTTGTTCAGGATTTTGGTGTTTATGTTCTTCAGGGATATTGGCCTGTACTGTTTTTTCTTTTTATAGTATCTTTATCTGGTTTTGGAATTAGAATTACGCTGGCCTCATAAAACAAGTTTGGAAGTCTTTCTTGTTCTTGAATTTTTTGGAATAGTTTGAGGACAATAGGTGTTAGTTCGTTGAATGTTTGGTAAAGTCTCCCATGTAGCCGTCCGGGCCTTGGTTTTTGTTCACTGGGAGAGTCTTGATTAAATCTTCAATGTTCTTAGTTGTTATTGGTCTGTTCAATTTTTCTATCTCTTCCTGGTTCAGTTTTGGCAGACTGTGTGTTTCTAGAAATTTGTCCATTTTGCTTAGATTGTCCAATTTGTTTCCATATAATTGTTCATAGTATTTGTTAACGATCCTTTGTATTTCTGTGGTGTCAGTTATTACTTCTCCTCTTTCATTTCTGATTTTGTGTATTTGGGTTCTCTCTCTCCTTGTTTCTAGGTGAGTCTAGCTAAGGGCCTGTCAATGTTTTCGAAGAACCAGCTCTTTGTTTAATTTATCTTTTGAAATTTTTTTTTTTTTTTGGTTCATATGTTATTTATTTCTGCTCTGATCTTTACCATTTCCTTCCTTCTACTTGCTTTGGCGTTTTATTTTTGTTTGCTTTTTAGTTCTTGAAGTAGTGAGGTTAGGTAGTCAATTAGCAATTTTTCTTGTTTCTTGAGGTGCCTATAGTGCTGTGAACTTCCCTCTCAGAACTGCTTTTGCTACATCTTATAGATTTTGTATTGTTGTGTGAACACACACAGTTTCATTGGTTTCCAGGAAGTTTTTAATTTCTTCTTTGATCTCCTTGGTAATCTATTCATTGCTCAATAACATGCTATTTAGCCTCCATGTGTTCAGATGTCTTTGCATGTTCTTGTTGCAATTGATTTCTAGTTTCATGCTATTGTGATCTGAGAAGACGCTTGATAATGATTTCAATCTTCTAATCTAGAGACTTAGTTTTTGTCCTAACATGTGATCTATTTTTAAGAATGTTCCATGTGCACTTAAGAAGAATGTGAGTTCTGCAGTTTGGGGGTGTAATTCTTTGTAGATGTCTATTAAATTTATTTGATCTAGTGCATCATTTAGAGTTTCTGTTTTCTTGTTAATTTTTTGTCTAGAGGATCTATTCAGTGATGTCAGCAGGGTTTTCAAGTTTCCTGCTATGATTGTATTGCTGTGGATTTGTCCTTTGAGGCCCTCCAGATTTTTAATATATTTTGGTGCTCGTATATTGGGTGCATATATGTTTACCAGATATCTTCCTGTTGGATAGATCCTTTTAATGTTATGTCTAGTTATGGCCTTCATTTTGAAATCTATTTTATCAGATATGAGTATTGCTACTCCAACTTTTTGTTTCCTTGGAAGATTTTTTTCCATCCTTTCACTTTCAACCTATGCAAGTCTTTTGTTGTGAGGTGGGTCTCCTGTAAACAATATATATTTGAGTCATGCTTTTTCACCCAATCAGCTACTCTGTGTCTTTTGATTGGAGTGTTCAAACCATTTACATTTAAAGGGATATTGATAGGTAGTTATTTATTTCCATTTTGGTTTATTGTGGTTATATTGTTCTTTCTATTCCTTTTATTTCTTCAGCACTCCTTTTAACATTTCTTACAGCGCTGGTTTGGTACTAATATATTCCCTCAGCTTTTTTTAGTCTGGGAAGCTCTTTATTTGACCTTCTATTTTGAATGATAGCCTTGTTGGATAGAGTAGTCTTGGATTTAGATCTTTGTTTTTCATTACCTTGACTATATCATGCCATTACTTTCTGGCCTGTAGTGTTTCTGTTGAGAAGTCAGCTGATAGCTTTATGGGGTTCCCTTTGTAGATAACCTGTTACTTATCTCTTGCTGCCTTTAGGATTCTTTCTTTATCTTTAATTTTTGGCAATTTAATTACTATGTGCCTTGGTGTGGGCCTGTTTGGGTTTTTCTTACTTGGGGCTTTCTGTGCTTCTTGAACTTGAATGCCTTCTTCCTTCACTAAGTTAGGGAAGTTTTCTTTCACTATTTCTTTGACCCTTGCTCCTTTTTTTCTTCTTCTTCTGGAACTTCTATGATGCGATTGTTGTTGTTTCCAGTAGTCCCACAGTTCTCTTAAGCTGTCTTCCTTTTTTTAAATCGTTTTTTTCATTTGGTTTTCTGACTGGTTGATTTTTTTCTTCCCTGTTTTCTAATTCACTAATCAGGTCCTTGGCTTCCTCTACCCTGCTGATTAGTCCTTCCAATGTGCTTTTAATTTCTGCTATGTCATTCTTCATTTCCACTTGGTTGGTTTTCAATGTTTCTATATCTTTACTCGTGGTGGAGCTTCCTCAAGATCATGGCTGTGAACTCTACTCTGATAACTTGCTTAACTGCATTTCATTTATCTCATCTTTGGTAGAGTTCTCTTGTTCTTTCATTTGGGATGCGTTTTTTTATCATTTTGTCTATCTCAGTGGGTTTTGGAGCCTGCCAAATTTTTCCTGTGTTCTGGTGTTAGTGGCTCCCTTAAGTGCATTTAGATGAGTGTGGGAGGACCCACATTAAACACCACTGTCAAGTCTTACTTTCCTGAGTATATTTGCAATCCCAGGAAAGGTTCAGTTATCCTCTAGCTTTTTGCTTGGAGGCTATTAGTGTCAGTTACTTGATGAGCCTTGGGTTGTAGCCCTCACCTGAATGAAAAACTCCCTTAGGTGTTCAGAGTAAAGAGCATTTCCAGAGGGTGGGGCAGATGCTGGTTGTTAATAAGCATTTCTCTGTCCCAATTTGGTGTGTTTAAATTCCTGCGGGAGGAGCTGTTTCTTCTCCTCGGGGCTTTGTGGAGGGATAAGATGGCCACTGTCCTATGAAGGAGTTATTCAGCACAAAACTCTTTGTGCTTTCCCAGCTCTCCAAGCTCCCGAGTGTGCACACAGTTCCAGTCCAGTTCTCCCTTTCTCTTTTGGAGCCCAATGTGAGTGGCTGTAGCTAATTTAGTACTCTGTCCAAGCCCTCTGGGCTCTGGAGCTGGCTTGGGATTTTAACCCCATGGGAGCTGCTCACAGCTAAAACAGCTGCTGTCCATGGGCTCCCAATCTGCCTTCTCGAGCCTCCGCAGACCTACCAGTCGCGATTCTGTGGTCTTTTTCTTGTTCGTGGTTATATGAATCCTTTTCAGGTGCTTTTATGTTGCTTTTTCCTGATGATTTGTCTTTATTTTAGTTGTAATTCCAGTTTAGTCCTGGGAGATGGTCTGTGTAGCTTCCATTCACTCTGCCGCCATTTTTCCAAAAATCTGTCTGTGCCTCTAACCTGACTCCACTAACCCCATCCAGCCTCACTGTCCTTCAGTTCCTTACACAGGCCACATTCTTTTTTACCTTAGAAGCATAGGCCCACTCTGCCCTTTCCTCTGCTTGGAGTCCCTGTGGGTGGTTCCTTCTCATCCAGCTGGTCAACTTCAGTGCCACATCCTCAAGGGAACCTTTCCTGAACATGCAGGAAGAATTAGATCCTCCAGTTATTCTAATAGCACCTCCCCATGTTTTTGTAATTCTGAATTTATTAGTTGATGATTTAATTAATGTCCCCTGCCCCACCCAAGCCTAGGACACAAACTGTTTCTGTTCTGCTCACCCCTGTATCGTTCAGGGCCTGGTACATGAGAGAAACTTAATAAGTATGTGTTGAGTGAATGTATATTCAGCTTCTCAGCCACTTGACATGGATATTAGTAAATACAGGGATGAGCAAAAGTAGGTTTACAGTTGTGAGTGTACAAAACACAGCTTATTCTTATTTATTTGTATTACAACTGCAAACCTAATTTAGCCTACCCCTGTATTCATTGAGTGAGTTGTTAAAAAGATGGGTAGAAAATAAATGACTGAAAGGAAATTCTATTTTTCCCATTCTTAAGTTGGTAAAACTAGCTACTTTTGTACGGTTTTGGTGTCCTAGATGGAATTTTGTATTCTTGAAATGTGTCTTGGTGGAATGAGAGTTTACCAGTGACTCCATGTGGCAATCTGTGTGCATGCACCCTGTGAGAGCCCACAGTAGTGTTATGCTACCCTGTATCCATCTTTATCTGTTTCACAATTTTCTGTCTAGGCCTTTAAAAATCTTGATTTGCAGTTATTAGTCTTTCACAGTGCTCTCTTAAGGCATTCTTTATTATTTCAGTCATAAGAGCACAAGCCCTGTTGAAAAAAGAACATGTTTGAATAAAGCCTGGTTGGTGGTTGGCTTAATGGGTGGGGCTGGGGCTGTCAGGTGGTACAAGGCTCTGGCCACCCTCTCTCACAGGGAGGCTCTTAAACACGAGGGTCTCTTGGGCTCCCAGAAGGTCTGGAATCTCAGCTCAGTGCTCTCTGCCAGTTGTGTTTTTGCCACAAGGGGCATTTATCTTCCAGAACCAGGGGCAGTCATTGTCTTCAGATGTGCTGGGTTTTCAGCAGCCTCTTGTTCTTGGCATTGAGGATGCAGCAGTAGGTAGATGTTGGCCCTTGTCTTAAGGATTTAGAAGTGAGCATATATAGGAGACTGGATCATAGTCTGTGGGTACCATGTGATATACCACATTAGCAGTGAGGGTGCCACAGGTGCTGCCAACACAGACACCAAGTCAAAGTTCAGCAACTTACACAAAAAAGCAAATTATTGATTAGGCATATGTCCTACATATGTAGTCAGCCTCTATTCAACCGTATGCATGTGTATATAAAATGAAAGTGAATGTGACACACCAAATCCAAAAGGAGTGGTTATCTCCAGCTGGGGCAGGTAAGAGAACTAGGTGGGATGGGAGCACATGGGAATATAGAGTTCTTGGTAATGTTGAGTCTTGGGTGGATCATAGGTTGTGGATATTTATTATATTGTTATTTAAATTAGTAAGTACATAGAGGTGGGGCTGACAGAGCCGGCAACCAGCATGACAAGTCAGACTCAGAGCCACAGAGGATAGTAAGAAGTTCTATCTAGAGGGGGCAGAAAATTCCCAGGATGTGCCCTGAAAGCTGAGGCTTTAGGGTGAACAAAATTTTTCCAGGTGAAAGACATCTCAGGGAGAAGGAGCCTCATGGACCCAGGGCAGAGACATACAGAACTACAGTGTATGCAGTGAATCATTCAAGCTTCCACTGGCTATGGTTGAAGGCTTGGGAGAACATGGGGTAGGAAGAGCTATAAGAGAGGCCTGGTAGTGGGAGGCTCCAGTGGAGGCAGGGGAGCCCAGCAAGCAGAGGGGATGCTGAGAGCTGTGGTAGCCCCCACCCACCCTGAACAGCATCACTCAGTGGGAGGGACTGGTTTCCCATAGAAGTTCAGTTGACTAAAGCATCTTTCTGTTCACAACAGCTACACCCAAAAGATTTTAAAGTCACTATGTAGAATATAGGAGCTCATGTAGGTGTTGGTGTCAAAGGATTGCATCATCAGACCTGTGTTTTAGAAAGCTGGCTGGGAGGAAGAAGGACAGGGTTTTGGACCAGAGAACATCTCACTGGGCTGCTATAGTTCTTGGGGAAAGAGTTGTGATTTGGGTACCTACCTCACTAGGCAGACACTTAGTGTAAGATAATATTCAAATTCTCCAGTAACTTTAAGATGCATTTCTAAAAATCTAAGTTTGCCATTACCCTTACAGACCATTTCAGAGATGTTGTATGTTTCTCTTTGATTGATCTTGACTGTGGCTTTTGACGCAGTGCTTCTCACTTTCTCTGTTCCCTGACCTCTTGGTTAGGTAATTAATGATCTTTAAACAAACACTTGCGTATTATAGCTCTCCAGGAAGGGACCTAGGCCTGATGTCAGCATAGCATTCTCCTTTTATCCAGGGAGAAAATGAGTGTTCCATATGCCACATTTTGTAGATGGGGGTGTTTGTCTGAAATATATTACACATTTCTCTGCTTTGCTAAGCAGAAACCCATGAACATGATTTCATCTCACCTCTGAGACAGTGGATCTTAGTAGGAACATTCATTTATTTTGTGAACATTTGTTAGAGCCTGTTTCATGTCTGTTCCTGATTTACCAGCTGTGGATACAGACATGTGCCTGGTTTAGAGTCAGTGTAATGGTTTAGAAGAGAGATAAAATCAGGTTTGCCTAAACTCCTGGGTGACTTCCCACCTGCCCGCCCTGCCCGCCCTGCCCTCCCCGCTGAAGCCCCCCCCCCCACCTCTTTGTTTATTTCTAAAATTCACCAAGCCTCTTTCAGGATATTGCACTTATTAGTTCCCCTGTTTAGAACTTTTTCTGGACCTTCACACAGCTCCTTCCTATGATCATGTCTTAGTTCAGACATCACCTCAACAGAGGTCTTTCCTGACCACTGATCTAAAAAGCTAGACCCTCCCCCAGCCCCAGGTTTTCTCTATAATGTGTTATATGTAATTATATTAGTTATATATACTCAAACATAAAATTTTGTATTTTATTTGTATTAATATAAATTTAGTTAATATTAACATATTAATATATTTGCAATTTTATTTTATTTTTCCTGGGTACTAAGCTCGTTGGAAACAGACCTCACTCTATTTCTGCCCTTAGAACAGTGCCTGGCATACAGCCAGGATCTGTGTATCAATGAATGAAGAGTGGCCCTGCCCTGGAGAAGCCTGCAGGCTAGGAGCAGCTGGGTACAGATTAAGCAGTGATAGCACAGCAGGCTGAGTGTGATTCAGAGGGGCTGGGGTGACACCACGGAGAACGAGACAGATCCTACCCACTGGAGTCTGGGAAGACTCCACAGAGCAATGGTATGCTTTCAAGGACAGATGGGCATAGCTTGGCAGGCTGAGGAACTGGAACTGGGGGCCATTCTACAAAGAATGGTAAGCCTATATAAGAGGGCTCAAGGCAAGAAGGTATGGGACTGAAGCATGGGATGAAGCAGGGACTAGAAGGTTGGAAGAAACTAAGGTAGGGCAGGTTTTGGCTGCTGTGACCACTGCCCACATCCTAAACTAGGATGCCCTGTGGACCTGGACTTCATATTTGCAGGGTGGAGCCTTCTCTGTCCAAGGGGAGTCTGACCAGCCCTAGAGCACCCTTTGGCTGGCACTTCAAGTGCCAGTTAAGTGTTGGCGGCACTGGACAGGGATTTCTCCAGCTGGAGCCCCTCTCCTCAACCTCAAGGCTTGTGGGTTTCATGAGCTTTGTCTCTTGCTCCTGACCAGGTGGTGAAGAAGGTCAAGTCCATGCAGATGTTTCACATGCCTGTTACCTCGGCTGTGCAGGGAGACCGACTGGGCATCTGTGTTACTCAGTTTGATCCCAAGCTGCTGGAGCGTGGCCTGGTATGTGCCCCGGAATCCCTGCACACTGTCCATGCGGCCCTCATCTCCGTGGAGAAGATCCCATATTTCCGGGGGCCCCTGCAGACCAAGGCCAAGTTCCACATCACTGTGGGCCATGAGACGGTCATGGGCAGGTTGATGTTCTTTAGTCCTTCCCCCGACAGCTTTGACCACGAACCTGTGCTAGACACCTTCGATTTCTCCCGAGAATACCTGTTCCAGGAACAGTATCTCTGTAAGGATCTGGCACCAGCAGCAGCAAGCAGTGGCCAAGCCAACAAGAAGGCAGGCCAGGCCTCAGAAGGTCTCTGTCCCCGACAGCAATGGGCACTCGTGGAGTTTGAAAAGCCTGTTACCTGCCCTCGACTGTGCCTGGTAATTGGTTCCAGGCTGGATGCAGACATTCACACCAACATGTGCCGGCTGGCCTTCCATGGTGTCCTGCTGCACGGACTGGAGGACAAGAACTACGCCGAGAGTCTCCTGCCCAGGCTGAGAGTATACAAGTTGAAGCACAAGCACGGCCTTGTAGAACGGGTAAGCAGCTCCTCCATGCCCTTCTGTTGGGCTCTGGTGGCTGGGATGGATACAGTTTGGCATCTGAGATGAGAGCCAGGTAGGCCTCAAAGACCTTCTGGTCCCAATTTCTGTTGTTTTTAGGCAAGGAGACTGAGACCTTCAGTTGTTGAGTGGCCCAAGTTCTCTCAGCCCATGAGTCATTGTGCTGGTGCCTAAACCCAGGCTGGGGAGCCCACTATACTCACCACAGCCCAGCTGCTCTGGCCCTCCTCTGGAGCTCACATCAGGCAAAGTAGGTGTGGCTGTCACACAAGCCAGTTTCAGACAGCAGTGTTTCACCTGAGCCAGCAACCAGCTGTGTCAGTGGCCTTCCTGAGCTTTGGATGGGAGGCTGGGCCCTACTCTGTCACCCTGATGCTAGGCCCTGTCTCTCAGTGAGGGGCTGAGCCTTCATCAGGAAGGGTGGCTGCCGTGTCTGTCCCAAGTTGGTCATGTCAAGGGAGGAAGCATGGCTGGTCATGCAGGCCAGACTAGGCCAAGTCTGTCCTCAGCCTGTAGGGTAGAGAAGTAGGAACTAATAGTAGCAGGGTGTGCCAGAGAACAAGAAGTGAGAAGGCTCAGGAAGATGAAATCGAGAGGGAGGGCCTAGACTGCTGGCTTTCTGGGGTACCTGGTGTCACTGGAGGCAGGTCTTAAGTATGTGGGTAAGCTAGTCTAGTTTATAGGAATACCATTAGAGTGGATAGATGTGGTGGCCTGAGAGAGCCTACACAGGGTTCCAAAGTCCTGCAATTCTCTTCTCTCATTGGGTGGACCTGCCTACTCTCAACATCTATCCATATAGGTCTGAGTGGGAATCCATGCCTATCAGGCCTCAAATGAATGGGTGGACAGACATGTAAATCTCACTGTCCCTGGAGCTTTCTGCATAGGTGTGGGTCTGTGCAGGCAAGGAATGGCTGAGGGTGGGCCCAAGACTGGGCATTAGCTGACTGAGCATGACAGTACTGAGACCCCAGTGTTGGGGAGCTCAGGCTCCTAGTTGGGTGTGCCCTGAGGCTCTCATTAGACCCTACAGTTCTGTTCATCAGACAGTGGGATGAGGTCACCCCCTGATCTAGCCCTGCTAGTGTCAGCAGAGGCGCTAGCACAGTTTCAGACCCATACCAAACAGGTGCTCAGGAGGAGCCCAGAGCCTTGGGCATTAGACAGTGTTGGAGTTACCATTGCCTACCACCCTCCTGTCTTCCTCTCTTTTTCCAGATCCTCAAGTTTTCTCTCTGGAACTGTCTGTCATTGAAGACCATTCCCCACCCCTCTTCATCTCAGAAAGCTTCCTAGGTACTCAGGCTCTGTCCCTCTTCCTCTCCTCCTACACCTAAACCCACCCTCCAGTGGGGAAATGAGAAGCCCATTCCTTAACCACTCACAGGTCCAGAATTTGGGATTCCCAGCTCCATGAACACAGCCCTCCAGCTCAGCCAGGCATAGCTTAGTTACCTTGTGTGTAGATTCTGGAACTGGGTCTACATCTATCTCTGCTGTTCTCTGGCAGGGGACTAACCTCTGTGAACGTTGGTTTTCTTATCTGCAGAGCAGTGGCATATACCTAAGTTCCTAAGGTCACTGAGAAGTGTTGAAGGCTGACCATGGAGCCTGTTCAAGGGCTCTGTCAGCCCTAGGCCAACCCCAAGATACTGTTGAAAATGAAGGTGAAACATCACTCATTTGTCTCTTGATTTATTAGCAGCATTATGGAGTATAATTATTTTGTGGTGAAATATCTACTGTGGAGTAAATGCCCCACTTGGTATATTCATGGATCTAATTGCCCTCATGCAAGCCTGTCAGTGGTGGGGTGAGTCACCTCCTTTGGGGACAGGACCGTGTATTTGTGAGGAGAAGCAAGTAAACACACTGCTGAAATTAATCAAGCTGGAGTGTCCTTGGTGGGAGACTTTCCTTCCTGGTAGGATTGGTAAGGCATTGAATTTGGAGATCAGATTGTTAGGGCTCAAACCCTGGCTGTGCTGTGCAACATTGCATACCTTGGACAGCCGTTTTATCTCATCATCCTTGTTCATTCAGGGCAAACTATTGACAACATAGGGTTGTTTTTGAAGGAGCCACCATAGCATAGGTCACCATATGTAAGAGTTAGTTCTAGTGTAGGTGTAGCCAGAAGGCTGGGCTGTTTATGAGGGGCGACCCTGTTTGCTTTAAGCAGGACCCAGAGTGCCCAGAGATTTTCAGATCTCTTGGCCGGCCATGGCCTGGGCCATGTAGCAGACTGGTCAGATGTACAGGGCTAGGGCCCAGTGGGCCTGGGCTTCATTTCTGCTCTTGCCACTGCCTAGTATGTAAATGGGATAGTTATGAGACTTCCCTGCACCTGAGGTATGTTACAATGCTGCCCTGTGGGGTCAGATGGAGGAGAGATAGGGGAATGCATGTGAGGGCCCAAGATCAGTGCTTGGCTCCTCCAACTCTGTGCTTGCTCTTTTTATGATTATTCATTTTCAAACTTTTTGAGTCAGAATAATCTGACTGGAGCTTGGAGCCAGATTGGTATTTCACTCTTTACCCCAGGACATCATTATCCCTCTCTGAAGCAGAGGGACCAGTTCCCTGAGCCCTGTCAGGAGCCTCGCAGGGCTGCTGCAAGTGGCATGTTTGGGGAGAGAGCTAAGAGTCAGTCTAGCTTATGGGTGTGGTTGTCCAGGGCAGGGAGAGCCCCATGCTGATCTTTCCTCAACCATGCTTGGCTGCCTCCAAAATTTTCTGGGCACATCACAACTACCTCCCAGCATCCTGGGCACGCCTCCATTCAAAGAAGTCTCGAAGAGGCCAAGCCATCTTGAAACAGTTCAATTCAATGCCCTAGGACAGATCTTCATCACCATGGCAAGCCAACGCCCAGCCTTTGCTCTGTGATGCTGGGTAAGCTCATTGTGTCTGCTCTGCAAGCACGGTCTACTTTCTGAGAGCTCAGCTTAGACCTCCAAGATGTCCTCCATTCATAGAGAAGAAATGCCCAGACCTCAGTAGATATGTGTTGAATGGACACTTCCCACCTGGAGGTATATAGGTCTTCTGAGCCTATTACCCTAAAGGTATTATTCACTCATATGTTCAGATGTTTACTGAGCACCTGTGTATGTCAGGCACTGCTGATACAGCGAGATGGACAAAGTTCTTGTCCTCACAAAGGAGACTGACAAGGAATAGTAAATTGGACACTTTCAGGTAGCAGGAAGTTCTAGAAAGAAAATAAAACTGAGGGAGGTAACTGGGAAATACTGAAGACCATGCAATACACATTGCAGAGGCCAGCTCTCAGCCCTCCCCAGCATTTCCTCTTCCTGTGCTAGTTTTCTCTGGATTCTCTCTCTGAGCTGCTACAATCAAATACAACATAATTAACTCACCACTGAAAGTGGCTTTCCTTTCTCAGCAACAAATGAGTCACTTGGGAACTGACCTTGGTTGTAGCCTCATTCTCATTTTTTATTTTTGTGAAGAAATTCTGCTGTGATAAGATATGCTATTTGAAATTTTTTCACTTTTCTGACCATTGTTTTTCTGTGAGCTGGGAATGTAGGTATTTGATGTCAATGTATACTGTATTCTGTCAGCAGAGCCAATAACAAATACAACACTTTGTCATATAATTCAATAAAATAATATCCACACTCCGGAGAGCCTCAGAAGTATGGCATTCGAAGTCCACTTTTTCTGTTTTGAATATGCACTGGTGGATGTGCACTGATAATACAAGTAAATAAGTAAAACACATGGTTGGGTGAGATGCTGTGGAGCTCTCCCTGTGTCACTGTGATTTGTTGTGCACCCAGCACCTCCTAGGTCTGTGTTGCAATTGCTCAGCTCTGCTGTGAACAAGAAGGAAACAAGTCAGCATAGCTGAATGCCAGTAAACTTTACTTATGGATACTGAAATTTGAATTTCTTATAGTTTTCATCCATCATAAAATAGTCTTCTTCTTTTAATGTTTTTCAACCCACTGGAAAATGTAAAATCTATTCTTAGCTAAAGACCTTACAGAGATAGTGGACAGAATTTGGCCCTCTCACTAGTTTTTCGACCCCTAATAAATAGGTATCTTGAAATAATACACATCCTACAAGGAAAAGTCTGACGTCACAGCTACAAGTTCTCCACTCTCTCTGCATTCCCTAGGAGTTGGGTTCTCTGGTGGTATTAATAGAGCTAGTCCTGAGCCCTCACCCCAGTGGGGTGAAGGGAAGTGAAGGTGTTCTGAAGGGCTGTCTTTCTAGGGAGAGGGCTTAGGGAAGGGAATTAGAGCATATGGTGATGAGGGAAATTGTTAGTATCCTATTTTAAGTAAAAGTATAGAATTGTGTATAGAATTATGAACACAGAAAAGAAATTGTGAATGGAATAGAGAAGTATATAGAACTTCCACATTAACTAAGGAAAAACTGCAATGAATTAAACCAACAAAAATAAGAAAAACAAGAACACTGTTTATAAATAATAAAAACAGAAAGAACAAAATTATGTGTTAGTCACTCTAAATGTGAGTAGCTGAGTTCTCCTATTTAGATACAGAGACTGATAGATTAAATAAAAATGAAAAATCTGGTTATATGGTGCTTATGTGAAGCATACTTAAAGTGATAAACAAAGGTTAATAGAAAGATGTTAGGTGACTATAAACAAAAAGAAAGAATGAGTAATAATATTAATTTCAGACAATGTAGAATCTAAGATTACGAATACTAGCCAAGATAAAGAGAGACATCATGTAATAATAAAAGGCACAGTTACAAACTTGTATACATAAAACATCCTTAGAAATCCAAGGAGAACTTGATAAAAAAAAGGAATGATAATTGCAGTGGGGCACTTTAAAGTGCATATTTCAAAATTGGATAGGCCCACTAGAAAGCACATAAAAGACAGAGATGTAATACAGTCACTATGCTTGATTTCTAGATAGGCAGATGGAAACTCTTACATCCCGTGAATAGATAATATATGCTTTTTCTTATGTGTCTACCACATTTACAAAAACTGAACATTCAGCAGTATTAATTTTAAAGATATTTATGGAACACTCAGTATGTTCTGTTTTCAGGGCTGGAGATGTAACAGTGAATAAGAGAAGCAAAATTCCTTTTCACATGGATGGTAGATTCTAGTTGTATGTGTGGCTACAGAGAAAACCATAGGGGATTTTTTAAAGTAGAAACTATGAACCATTGAAATTAGGAATGAAGAATTTATATGTAGACATGGATATAGATATATAGTGTATGTGTTCATTCATTCATATAGTTTCTGCTTGGAAATGAGCAAACAGTAAATAATTGTCCATTTGGTTAAGGTCATTTCTCATACTGTCATATAATGTTGCATCCCTTAGTAATAACTTTTTTCTCTTTTTTAGTTTTCTTGCAGTTCTGTGTTTCCTCGAAGGTGACTTTAACACAGGGCCAAGACTCAGACCCTTCCTTCCATAGCAGCAGTATATAACTAGGATTCAGTGCATTTTCTTCATTGTATTTACTTTTACCATCAGATTCCTGTTTATGACAAACCATCTAGTTTTCTCTTTAGGGTACCATATGAAGTTTCCCTTTTTATCATATGCATTTTTAAAAAATGTTAGTACAGGTGTGCAAAGGCCTGGTGAAAATGATGAGGGATGAAGGGTGTGTCACAGTCAAGGGTGGGACATGGTGGGCCATGTCCCCAGATGTCCCTGCACCTTAGCCAGGGACTCCTCTCTTAGGGAGCTCAGGGCAGTCTCACAGGAAACAGTGTCTTCCTAGTACAGGACAGACTACTGCCTATGCCAGAGGGACATCCAGAGGGCTACAGGGGCCAGGAGAGGAACAAGACCTCTGCTAAGGTGGGAGGAAGTAGTCTGGTCAGGGAAAAGCACAAAATGCTGCTGAACTTTGAGCTGTACCTCATCATTGTGCAGTCATTGGGGGCCAGGTGGTAGTGGAATAGGGGCTTCCCAGATCCAGGCACTGTTTCTACAGAGGCACAGAGCTGCCATTGCCTGTCGCTGACCATTTGGAAAAGAACCCTCAGCCCAGGGCGCCCAGCACCTGGAGGGCAGGGAACAGGAGCTCTAAGAGGCAGGCAGGGTCAGCTACTAAAGCCAGGCTCTTTATCCCCGACCAGGGGAAGCAATGCAGACACGGGGTTAGGGGAGGCCAGGCTCTTCTGTTCAACTTGTGCTAGAGAAATCCTCTGAGGAGGGCCAGCAGAGCAACGTACAGGGAGGCTGTCCACTTGAGGTTCCCAGCCTCGCTCCTCTCACCTAGCTCCAGCACCCTAGATTGACTTGAGTCATCTGGCCATCACGAAAGTCTCTCTGTGGGGCCCTGTTTTCTTACTTGTAACAATTACATGAAAAGAAGTGGGTCAGATGAAGGCTTGCTGCCAAGGACTGTGAGTGTTCTCCACCCTTTACAGCTCCATTTCACACCTTCTACTATTGCCACGCCGCAGGGGTCCTTCCTCACCTCCCTATTCATCTGCCTCCTTCCCTGTCCTGGCAGCTTGCACAGCTCCACCCAAATCATTTTCTATAAAACAAAGGTAGTCCTGCCAGCTCTTACTCTCAAAAATCTCCTTTGCCCTACCTCACCACCAGGACAAATACAGTGCTTACAGCTTAGCACACCGTGGCTGGCCTGCCACTAATTGTGAAGTTAGTGGCAGGTCGGAAAGGCAGGCAGGTGGGATTATTTGTATACTTCCTTGAGACCAGGGCTGAAGGAGAGGAGAGGGCCAAGCATGGTGATGTCTGCAGGCCATGGCTACAGGGAACCCAGGAAGCTCAGCCAGCCAGCCTGCCAAAGTCCCAGGGCCTGCTGGGTAAACCTGAAGATTCTCTTCCCCTTAGTTTTCTTACTAGGGAAATGGGGGCTATAGCCTCTGTTTTGTGGGGTGATATAAGAAGGGGAGATCAATCCAGGTGTTTAGTGCTGTAACTGGTACTGGGTAGGCTCTTATTGAGCAGTGGTATCCTCATTGCTGTTTACTCAGACTTTCCTCATGGTGCAGATGCCTGGGTTCCCAGCTGAGGTGGTGGCAAGAAAGCTGGCACCCCTTGCCCCCTGTGGTGGAACAGGCAAGGCGCCTACTGGTGCCAGGTAGGAAGGCCTTAGGGCTGGGCCAGAGGAGCCTGCAGCATCCACCCAACCGAATGTAAATAGACAGCACCAGGAGCACTGGCTGGCTTTGAAGTTGGAAGCAGTGCTGCCTCCCTGCTTCTGGCTTGTCCCTTACACTACTGATGGTTTGTTAAATGTGCCTGGCTGGGATTTGGACCAGTCTGTGATTGCCCCTGCTAAGCAGCAACTATCCTTTCTGAGCAGAGGCCATCTGGCAGGCTTGGCAGTCCCCGGTGGGCCACTTCAGCACCCCATCTCCTGGAGGAAGCACCACTTAGCCTGCTCAGCTGCCCCTTGTTCCCCCGGGGTCCCTGTCAGTTGGCAGAGAAGGCTGTGTTGACTCTCAGGCCCCTCAAAAAGACAGGTGCCCCTGAAGCAGAGGCCAAGAAGGCGCTCTCCTTAAGGATAAGATCAGATGACTGTCCTAGTGTTCTGGCCCCATCCCAAAACCTCAACCTCCCTCCTTCTTTATAGACATGGGCATCGAGATGAGAATCTTGCTTGTCTGCTGAAGAACCTCTTAGCTTGCCTTGAAAATTGCTTTTTGGTTCATATACAAACACAGGGTCAAGGCAGATTGACGTGGTAGAAAGAGCTGGCTCTGAAGACCAATGCACTGAGCAAGCTCTGGCTTGGCCTGACCTTGGACAAGCCTCCTCCCCACCCCACCCCACCCTGCCCCCAGAACCTATTTTTTCTTTTCTTAAATTTTTAATTTTATTTTTGTATTTTTTTATGTGTCACCTATTTTATTTTATTTATTTAAATTTTTTTTACTGTTCAGTTATTTTATTTTTTAATTAATTAATTTATTTTTGTTACAGCTGTTTCTCCTTTTTTTCCCCAGACACCCTCCTCCCTATCTCGCCCCTACCCAGACCCCACAAGTGTTGTCTATGTTCATTAGTTTCGCATACATGCATATAAGTTCTTTAGTTTATCTCATCCCTACCCGCCCCCGCACCCCTCCTCTGAAATTTGACAGTCTGAACTGTACTCCTTCTATGTCTCTAGATCTATTTTGTTCATCAGCTTTTTTTGTTCATTAGCTTTTTTTTGTTCATTATATTCCACAAATAAGTGAGATCATGTTGCATTTGTCTTTTCTCTGATTGGCTTATTTTGCTTAGCATAATACTCTCCAAGTCCTTCCATGTCATCTCAAAGTATACGAGATCTTTCTTTCTTACAGCTGCATAGTGTTCCATTGTGTATATGTACCACAGCTTTTTTATCCACTCTTCTATTGATGGACAGTTGGGCTGTTTGCAGATCTTAGTTATTGTAAATAGTGCAGCTATGAACATAGGGGTGTATATATTCTTTCTGATTGGTGTTTCAGGCTTCTTAGGACATATTCCTAGAAATGGGATCACTGGGTCAAGTGGCAGTTCATTCTTAATTTTTTGAAGAAACACCATATTGATTTCTATAGTGGCTGCACCAGTCTACATTCCCATCAACAGTGTACTAGAGTCCCCTTTTCTCTGCACCCTTTTCAGTACTTGTTGTTTGATGATTTGTTGATGGCAGCCATTCTGGCAGGTGTGAGGTGATACCTCATAGTTGTTCTAATTTGCATCTCTCTAATGATTAGTGACCTTGAGCATTTTTTCATATGTCTCTTGGCCATTTGTAGGTCCTATTTGGAGAGGTGTCTATTTAAGTCCTCTGCCCATTTTTTAATTGGGTTCTTGGTCTTCCTTTTGTTGAGTTGTATGAATATTCTATGTATTTTGGAAGTTAACCCCTTATCTCATGTATCGTTTGCAATTATGCTCTCCCATATAGTGGGTTCCCTTTCCATTCTGATGGTTATTTCTTTTGCTGTGAAGAAGTTTTTTAGTTTGATGTAGTCCCATGTGTTCATTTTTTTCTTTGTTTCTCTTGCCTTAGGCATTGTATCAGTGAAAATTATACTGCATGTGATGTCTGAAATTTTGTTGCCTACATTTTCTTGTAGGATTTTTAGGGATTCACGAGTCACATTTAAGTCTTTTATCCATTTTGAGTTTATTCTTGTGTATGGTGTAAGTTGATGGTCTAGCTTTTTTTTTTTGGATGTAGCTGTCCAATTTTCCCAACACCATTTATTGAAGAGGCTGTCTTTGTTCCACTGTATGTTCTTGCCATCTTTGTCAAATATTAATTGAGCATATAGTCTTGGGTCAATTTCTGGGTTCTCTGTTCTATTCCATTGATCTATATGCCTGTTTTTATGCCAGTACCAAGCTGTTTTGATTAGAGTGGCTTTGTAGTATAACCTGGTACCTGGTATTGTGATCCCTCCTTCTTCTTCAAGATTGCTGTAGCTATTCGGGGTCTTTTTGGTTCCATATGAACTTTCGAAGTATTTGTTCTAGTTCTATGAAATATGTCGTTGGTATTTTGATGGGGATTGCATTGAATCTATAGATTGCTTTGGGTAGTATGGACATTTTAATGATGTTAATTCTTCCAATCCATGAACAAAGTATATGCCTCCACTTTTTTCTATCTTCCTCTGTTTCCTTTTTCAGTGTCCTGTAGTTTTCTGCAAATAGGTCCTTCTTTGGGTTAAGTTTGTTCCTAGGCATCTTCATTTTTTTTTGCCGCAATGGTAAATGGGATTTTTTTTTTAGTTTTTGTTTCTGTGAGTTCATCATTGGTGTATAAGAATGCTATTGATTTCTTGATGTTAATTTTGTTTTCTCCTACTTTGTCAAATTCATATATTATATCTAATAGATTTTTGAAAGAGTCTCTAGGGGTTTCTATGTACAGTATTATGTCATCTGCAATAATGACAGTTTCAGTTCCTCCTTTCCAATTTGGATCTCTTTCATTTTTTCTTCATGTCTAATTGTTGTGGCTAAGACTTCCAGTACTATGTTAAATAAGAGTGGCGAAAGTGGGCATCCTTGTCTTGTTCCTGTTCTTAAGAGAAATGCTTTTAGTTTTTGCCCATTGAATATGATGTTGGCTGTACGTTTTTCATATATGGCCTTTATTATGTCAAGATATGATCCTTCTATTCCCACATTGCTGAGTGTTTTCATCAGAAATGGATGTCGAATGCTTTTTCAGCATCTATTGATGTGATCATACGGGATTTATTTTTCATTTTGTTTATGTGGTGTATCACATTTATTGATTACAACAAAAACATTTAAACACAGGGAAGCTAAATAGCATGTTATTAAACCATGAATGGGTTACCAGGGAGATCAAGGAAGAAATTAAAAACTTTCTGGGAACCAATGAAAATGAGCATACAACACATAATCCATGGAATTCAGCAAAAGCAGTCCTAAGAGGGAAGTTCATAGCACTACAGAATTACCTCAGGAAACAAGAAAAATTTCTCATTGACTCACCTCTCAACTTAATGAATTAGAAAGCAAACAAAAATAAAAACCCAGACAAGTAGAAGGAAAGAAGTAGTAAAGATCAGAGCAGAAATAAATGGCATAAAGACAAAAAAAAAAACAACAACAGTTCAAAAGATCAATGAAACAAAGAGCTGGTTCTTTGAAATAGTAAACAAGATTGATGGACCCTTAGCTAGACTCACCGAGAAACAAAGAGAGAGAACCCAAATAAACAAAGTCGGGAACGAAAGAGAAAAAGTAACAGCTGACACCACAGAAATACAAATGTTCAACTACTATGAACAATTATACGCCAACAAATTGGGTAATCTAGGTGAAATGAACAAATTTCTAGAAGCACCTAGCCTCCCGAGACAACCAGGAAGAAATAGAACACTTGAACCGACCAATAACAACTAAGGAATTTGAAGATGTAATCAAGAATCTCCCAGCAAACAAAAGCCCAGGCCATGACGACTTCACAGGGGAGTTTTACCAAACATTGGAAGAACTAACACCCATTCTCCTCAAACTATTCCAAAAAATTCAAGAAGGAGGAAGACTTCCAAACTTGTTTTATGAGGCCAGCATAATTCTAATTCCAAAACTAGATAAAGACACTACAAAGAAAGAAAACTACAAGGCAGTATCCATGATGAACATAGACGCCAAAATCCTGAACAAAATATTAGAAGATCTGATCCAGCAATACATTAAAAAAATTATTCACCATGACCAAGTGCAATTCATCCCAGGGATGCAAGTCTGGTACAATATTCGCAAATCAATAAATGTGATATACCACATAAACAAAATGAAGGATTAAAACCATATGATCCTATTAGTGGGCACTTCAAAGGTTTTTTTTTAATTGATTTTAGAAAGAGAGAGAGAGAAACATCATTTGGCTTCCTCCCACATGCACCATTACCCACAACCTGGGCATGTGCCCTGACTGGAACCGAACCGATGACCTTTCAGTGCATGAGATGACACTCAGCCAACTGAGCCATACCAGCTAGGGCAGAACCTATTTCTTCTTTAAAGGAGCTATGGTAGGGAGTAGATAAGACCACTTGTGCAAAGGGCCAAGCATGGAGCCTTGTATATAGTAAGTGCTCAGTAAAAAGTTAGTTCTTCTTTCTCCATGAAAAATCTGCTGCCTTTGGGAGCTATGCCTTGGTACTTCCTAATCAGCTATTGACAGGGGTTTTGCCTGCATGGGTGCCTGGGTGATGGAAAAAAGAAGCAAGGAGGGATTCAATACAGTTAGTAAGTTGTAAGTGTGGAAGGAAATGGCAGTCAGGGCTTGTTACCAATAGGAAGAGCAGAGCACTGGCTCAGTGGTGGTTGGTTTGAGAACGATAGCCCTGGCTGTCTGAGAGCTGTTTGTGGGGAGCAGCAGACAGATTCTTACTGAGTGGGTTGCCCTCTGTGATGCCCAGATCCTGGTCCACTGTTGGTCTCCTTAACCCTGGGCCTCTGAAATCAATTAACAAAATGAGATGAATTGAAGGCTAATTTTCTTGTCTGGGTTTACCCCAAGGGGTTGTGATGAGTCTGATCCTCACCGACAGTGTACTTTCATGTCAGAAATCTAATTTCTTCCTCATAACAACCTTGGAGGTGGATGCATTTTTCCTGTTTTGCAGGAGAGAACACTGAGGCTCAGAGGAGTGACTTGACTTGCTGTGGCCCTGTACTGGGAGGAGGTAAAGGCTAGTCTTGTTGAAATGTTCCCTATGCAAACAAGAGTGGATGATACCAGAACATCATCATTATCTCAAGGGACTCTTGGTGAAGTTATCAACTCTGGTGGCCTTCAAGTACCTTGGAAGAGTTAACACCCTATTTGTGGGGCGCTTCAGAGAGGACTTTGATTAGGGGCTTGGAGGTTGGGGTATGAGGGGAGACCTGAGGGCAGGCCCTGGCAGGTAGTCTATGCTGAGTATGTGTTAGCCTCCTTGCTTTTCTTCAGCAGGTTTGATAAATCCCTGTATCTTGTGCCTTCTGGGTATGTTAGAAGATCCCCTATCCCAAATGGCACTTTACTTTAGCTTCTCCCAGTTTGACATTGTGCCAATCTTTTCTCTGGGTGGTTAACACCAAGTCTTAGGTGTTCTTGTCAACTTCAATACCCCTGACCCTAACAAGCCTTTTTCAGAGCAAGAAACAAGGTTCAGAGAAGTCCTTGCTCAAGATTGTAGCACTGGAAGAGAGAGCCAGAACTCAAAAGTTTCCAGCCTCTTTTCTCATTTTAGTCCTCCTCACTACAGACCCTACTCAGGACTCCATTTCACAGCCTACTGACCCTCTTTCCTTGGTGCCACTTCTCCAATTTTTATTGGAAAGTTGTCTCAGAACTTGGGCAGTTCCCAAGCATCATCATGGGAGTTGGTCTCTGAGAGAGATACACACATGTAATGACATAATTATGTACACAAGTGGCCAAGTCCCCATTCAAAAGCTGGGCACAGAGAAGACTCACCTGGCATGTGAGTGAAGACCTGGCTACCATATGCAGCCAGTGACTGACTAAAGGCTAATAATGAAGTGAATTATTCATGCAAACAGTAAAAGTCCCTTCTTAGAGTTATTGTAACTGTGCTGGCCCCATTTCAGCCTTGTTTCCTAGGAGCAAGACCCACCAAACAAAACCCACATGCATTGACTTTGGTTTGAAATTACAATGATTGATTTCAAGATGAAAAACCTCCAATTGTTCTCTGAGAGTGTTTTCTTGTTAGATGTGCTGGTGTCTAATCTCTGAGGTCTCTCCTTTCGTGGGAAGAGTCTGTGATTTGGAGAGGAGTCCAACTATTGCACATGTGCACACACATACACACATATTCTAGAGATGGATAGGGCTGAGGATAGCCATTTCCCAGTCTTCTGCCTTCAACCCCCACGACAGATGATGACCCCTGATCTTCCTAAAGCTCTCCAGAGACATAGGCCTCACTGCCTGCAGCAGGAGGGGCTGTCATCACTCCCCCAACCAGACTTTTAATTCATTGAGGTTTCATGCAGCATTTGATGAGTCCCCTCTTAGCAACACCCCCCCCCCCCCCAATAATTTCTGAAAGGAGTTTGTTTTGGGATGCAGAAATGTGCTTAGGCCAGCTTCTGCCTTTCAGGACACTTTACATACCCCCACCCCACCCCGCCCCCGCCCCCCAGCTTCCAGTTGGCCAACTGGTACAAGCAAGCTGTGGCTGTGCCAGGAGACCTGTACACAGGCTTCATCCACAGCCTCTGAATAGGGATTCTGTGGCTGGCAGGAGCTAGCAAGGTCTGCTCACATCTATGGGGCAGTGGCCAGTGGTGTTGGGTGCACAGAATGCCACTTATTGTCCTTTGGTCCTATATAGTACAACTGGGGGAATCCTGAGGGAGTGAGGGGCAACAGGCTCCATGTGAACCTGCAGCAACTCTCTTTACCCACACTGCAGATGGGAGCTGAGGCCCACACAAGTTAGGACACAGGCCAGAGTCCTTAAGGCCACCAGAATGGTACTTTGAGCCCTGGCTCTGACCCACTATGCAAGCAGTAGCACACCGTGCCCTCTGGGAGTCACCTCTCTGCTGCAAAACCTTAAGGTCTGGTTGGAGAGCAGCATTCCAGTCTGCTCTTATCTCCTTTCATTTTTCCTCACACCTGTGCCCATCCTCATAACCTTTGCCCTCAGTGTTTTCTTGTCTCTAGTATGCTCATTTTCCCAACTTCAGAGGCCTATAGTAGAACTGGTTACTTGGAATTCACCAGCACCACAAATGGGGAAAGCTCACCCTCCATCCAACCTTATTTTGTGGGTGCGGAAACTGGAGGCCCAGAGAATCACTTGCCTTTCATGCGTTTCATGTCTGGCCTGCAGCACTTCACAGCAGTGCATCCGGGCTGGCATATCTCCCTTTGATGTTAAGGTGCTTGTGCACACCACAGTTCCTGCATTTTGTGACCATGCTCCAATCATCCTCCTTCCCTGTAGACAGCCCATGGGGGCTGGATCCCTGTGCTTTGGGATGCGTTCCTTCAGGAACTTGGGGTTTCAGGAGCTGGGACTAGGAAGATGGGTCTGCCTGGTGCCTGGTCTAGACTTGCAGGCAAGCTTGGGTTTGCCAGTCACGACCTGGCTCAGGGGAGCCCAAGGGATAGAGAATGCTGTGGCCTCCTTCACTGCTGCCAAACCTCTACCTTCTCTTGGCTCTTTTTCCTCTGGGACAAAAAGTAGCAGGAAAAGCTGGGATGTGTGACTTTGGGCAGGTCACACATCCCAGCTTTAATCTTGTTGGATCTCTGCTGGGCTTTTCAAAAAAGTAACTAATGGTCTGGAGGCACCTCTCCCAGAACATGGCTAAGGACAACTTGTGGCTTTCATCTATTGCAGGCCAGGTGGAAGAGTGGGGCCAAGGGCTGGAAGTCTGAGGGAGGAGGGGTTTGCTGCTGGCTCCTAGAAGGATCCACTTGGGCTGCTGGAACATAACAGTGGAACTGTCAGTGAGCAGGGGCACACCGGAGTTTCTGAGACCAGGTTCCTGGTGGTGTGCTGAAGGCCAGCCTCCCCACCTCACCACTCAATCCACAAATGGAATCAAAGACACAAAAGGTACTGGGAGCACCCAATCAGCGCTGTTGTGTCAGCACTGTTGTATCATAAGACAAGTGAACAGGAGTGACAGAGACATTCCCTTTGAACCTGAAATCTTTTCTAAACTGCCACTCTGCCACCGGTAAATACTATAAGGCAAGCAGCAAGAGGAGCCCCTCGGGCCCTCCTC
This sequence comes from Molossus molossus, assembly GCF_014108415.1. NCBI lineage: Eukaryota > Metazoa > Chordata > Mammalia > Chiroptera > Molossidae > Molossus > Molossus molossus. The sequence goes on along the minus strand of NW_023425399.1, from coordinate 53,716,890 downwards.
GGAGGGACAGAAAAAACCTATTGACTTCTAACCTTATACAGGAACTGAAAGGCATCACACACCAGCAGGGTTACAGGCCCTGCCCACACACTGGCTCACTGTCAGATGAGAATGTAAACAAGAAATGCTGAGAGACTTCTACTTCCTGGCCCTAAAACTGTTTATGTAGCACTTAAACCAACTTTGGGCTCTTCACTGTCTTTCATGAAAGCTCTGAAACTTTTTGATGTTACCCAGAAGTTAATAAATTTAGTCTGCCTTCATTGCAAGACCTTAGCTTGGGGAAAGATGGATACTCTTCTGTCTCCATGGCAGTCAGCTTTTTAAGTTAATATTTTATAGCCAAAAGAAAAGAGGAAGTACCTGCTACCCCAGGGCTCTGATCATCAGGAAGCCCAGTGTCAGGCCATTGGAATGCCAAGCAATGGGCTGTCTATGTTCTACTTTGAGAGAAACCAACATTGGGTATACAAGACAGCTAGGCCCAGAGCAGGCTGGCTGGCTCACTCTTTGATGAGCATCTCCCCCAACCACTTGTCGACTTAAGTGATTTACTTTTATCCCCAAAGAGCCAAGAGCCACCTTCTCTCACCAGTCTCTCCCTTCCCATCTCCATATCATGTGCATATTTACTGGGACCTGCCACTGGTCAGGGCAAGGGTTGTTTGTACAGAACTCCCAGTCTTTGGTGAGGGAGACAGGCCAGCTGTCATTGATGAGACAGAACTGCCAGACGCTCAGGGCAGGAGGGGAAGGAAGGAATGCCCAAGTTGAACTGGGAAGAGCATGAGAGGGTATGAGGGAGGGAAGTGTGATAAAGGAACATGAGGAAATTTGGGGGGTGATAGGTATGTTCAGTAGATTGACTGTGGTGATGGTTTCATGAGTATATACATATATCCTAATTTATCGAATTATGTACCTTAAATATGTGCATGCTACTGTATATCAGTTGTCCAAAATGAGCTATTAAAAAATGAAAGACCACAGCCCTGACCTGTTTTGCTTAGTGGTTAGAGCATCAGCCTGTGGACCAAAAGGTCAAAAATTCGATTCCCAATCAAGGGTACATACCTCGGTTGTAGGTTTGATCCCCAGCTCTGGTTGAGGTGTGGGAGGCAACCAATCAATGTGTCTCTCTCACATTGATATTTCTCTCTCTCTCACACTCGCTATCCCACCTTCTCTTCCCCTCTATCTAAAAATCAATGTAAAAATATCCTCTGGCAAGGATTTAAAAAAATGAAAGAACACAGACACAAGCGAGCACTGTGCATGCCCCAGCAACCACGGTGAGGTGTGCATTTAGGATTTACTCCAACATTCAGGGAGCATCCAGTAAGGGAATTCAGCCATGGAGGAGACATGTTTCTCCCCTCATGGACCTTGTATCCTGGTTGGGAGCATGAAGAGTAACGGATAAACTATGACATATGCCAGGGAATGCTCTATGCTCTGAAGACAGAGATAGGCCAAGGGGTTGCAGAGGAAAGGGGCAGGGGGCGGGCAGGATGCAGTAAGCCATGGCTTCTGGGGACACTGTAGATACGAAGTCCTTGACTAGTGCCCTTACTGGGCATAAGGAGCTGGCACAGAGATGGGGCACCCTGTCTCTGCCAGTGCACGGGCCACAGGCAATGGCGCAAAGGGAGATGTAAACATTACCTCTCCTTAGGACATACATGAGTCCCTTGAGGCAGGTGCTTTGATTTGTTCTCAACTATATGCTGTGCCATGGCAGGCTCTCAATAGAAGAAGGGCAGAACAGTACTATGAATGTGGTGAGGACTTTCTGAGAGAACACCTGCCTGTGTTGCTTGTTTGGTCCCACTAGTTCTGTTAGAAGATATTCTCTAAATAGGGTGGAAGCTCCACATGCAAGCACTGTCCCTTTTCATTTCTCAGCTAGCTGTGGCTTCAGGGCAGGTCTTGTGTCTCAGCCACATCTCAGAATAGTTATTCAAGGCCAGGGACCCACACATGCTGCCCCAGTGGGACCAGGACATCCTGGCAGCACCACCTGCCACTTCTCCAACTTGGCATGAGTCAGCCATGGTCTTGCTCTGCTTTGCAGAGGCCCAGTAGACTTGGGTTTGCATTTCTGCTGTGCCACTGACTTGGGTGGTCACAGCCCACTCAGGTCTTGTTTCTGACCCAGCTCTGCCCTCTCTGAAGTAGGAATGAAAACCCTTGTAGACAGAGGTGCTCAAGGGACTCCCTAATGTCTTGATGAGCATAGGATGTGGGACTTTGAGGAGCTGAGGGGCTCTGAGTATCGAGGGGCTCTGAAGGACTAAGGGTCTGAGGGTACTATGAAGGGCTAAGGGGCTGAGTAGCTATGAAGGGCTCAGGGGCTCTGAGGATTGATGGGCTCTGACAGTTGAGGGACTCTGAAGCATTCTCTTTCTCTTTATCAACAGAGGCTGAGTTGGAGACAGGAGACAGCAATGAGCCCCTTTAGTTATAGGGAATGTAGAATTGCTAGTCCAGAGCCATTGGGTTCTGGGCACCTACTTTACCTGGCTGGGCTGCTGAATGTGAATAGGTAGGCCCTGCCTCTCAGGGGATTGGGATCCTGGGAGCTGGGAAGTATGGGAAAGCATTTGGGGTGGGTGACACCTGTTCATCTTGATTCTGCTATCCTGCAGATCTAAGAAACCATCTGCGTCCAGTTCCCCCAGCAGCCTTGCTGGACGCCTACTACAGTGGAAGGATCAGCATCCACAGACAGAGCAGAGCTAGAGAGGAAAGGCAGAGCCCACAGAAGCCACAGCCTGCAAGGGTTGCTCTGCTAAAGCCAAGTCCAGAAGAATGAGGAGGAGTTCATGTGTGGGAATGAGATTTGTGCATTATAAAGGGCTGTGCAAGTGGAAATGATTATTCTTATCATTGTTTGTATCCGATTCATCCATCACCCGGGAGAGGAAGAATGCGAGTACCTTTTATCTGGTGCTATGAATCAAATAGAATAGGATATGTTTTTCCAAAAGGTTTTTAGGGTAAATCTGGGGCCCTTGGATGAATCTTGGGCAGAGCGAGATGTTTCTGAGGCTGAGGACAGCCCAGTCCTTGGGGGTTCCCCAGGAGTTTATGAAGGGAGCTCTGTGGAAGCATCAGGTCCCATCTCTGGCAACACCTCTGGCCTCCATGCTACTGCCTGTGCCAGTTCCTGCTTGGACCAGACCCTGTCCCCAGAAAGAACCTAGGCTTATGCATGGGGCCTGGAGAAGAAGATGAACTTCCCAATTTGTCCTGTAGTCCTTGTGCAGGACCCAGTATGACAGAGGCCAGGTGGAGCATAGGCCCTGCTCCAAAGAGCAGGAAGAAATTTTGTCAGCCCTGCTAAGGTCATCTAGGGGGGGTCTGGTCTTTAATATGCATGTATGCACACACGGAGATCCTTTCTCTTTTACATAGAGGCCCAGCAGCTTTCTGGCACAGGCCCTGGAGAGGAGCTGGGCAGGACAGGGAGGCCATCTGGTGGGGGTCTCCTGGCTATGGCATCTTCCCCAAAGGAGAATCTGAGCTTCGAGAGACCTTAGGAGGGGAAGAGTAACACTTCAGTTTTTTCACACTCTGTCCCTTGGGGAGAAGGTTCAAGATGAATACAGCTTGTGATGAAATCAGGGCTGTACATAGATGACTTTTTCATAACACACGTATTTTTCTTTTCTCAGCCCAGGCCTCCACCAAGAGGTGAGGGAGTGCAAGCTCTACAGCAGAGGGCCTGGCACAAACACTAGGGAACTGGGAGGAAATGGGACATCTCCTGAGATAGAGTCAGGAGGGCATCACAGAGGAGGGTGCAGTGGAGCCGTGGAGTAGATGTAGACCAGGCCAGGAAGGGGGCTCTGGGCATGTAGTAGGATGGGGTGATAGAGACCAGGTTCTCAGATTCCTCGTGGGAGGGGAAACCAGAAAGAGGGTGAGGAGGGTTCTGGAAAGCCTAGATGCAGGCCCAGGAGTAGACATCATTGTTTCAATCTGGTGCGTCCAAGAAAGCTTTCATGAGGAGAGTACCACTAGCAATCATTAGACTAGTGTTGGGGGCAGGTTGGGTATGGTAGCCACGCAGAAGCAGGTGTAGGCAGGGCAGCTTTGGATTCTCAGCTACCTCTACCCTATGAGCTCTGTGACCTTGGACAGGTGGCCTAACCTTGCTGTGCCTCTATTTTCACATCTGTAAAGTGGAGAAAGTACCTCCTTTGTGTTGCTACCATGGGGCTAAGCGTATTTACTCACATGAAGTGTTCATGGCCTAGGTTCTGTAGCTATCAATGGTGGGTGGTGATGTTGATAAGGAACCAGTCATTATAATGGTTCCAGTGCCTTCCATTATCTGTAAAATGGACTGATCATCTGGGTGGGTGTGGCGGGCCTTGGCCTCAGCCTTTACTGGTATACACTGATGCTTTCTCTCTCTGGGGTTGGGTATGTGGGAACAGGTAATAGATGACTACAACGTGATTGGCCGCTCCCTGTTCAAAAAGGAGACCAACATCCAGCTGTTTGTGGGGCTCAAGGTACACCTTTCCACTGGAGAACTGGGCATCATTGACAGCTCCTTCGGCCAGAGTGGCAAGTTTAAGATCAACATCCCTGGTGAGTATGATTATTTCCTCTTGCTTACTGGCAGACCCTGGAGAAATGGCAGAAACAGTGCCCTGACAGTGTTTAGGCCTACCTGTGCTGATGTGCAGAGTTCAGTCCACCATGGCCTCGGGTTCTACCAGTTTATGGCTAGAAAGCCAGTTTGGGTCCTAGTAGACTCTGGTGTGGAGTCAGCATCTAGTTTGAGCCAGGTTCAGGGTCTGAGTGTCAGTTCTCACTTCACCATGATCATTGGGGTGACCTCAGATATGTCACATGGCTTATCTGTGAAGTGGGGACAATAATACTGATATGACAGTTCATTTGGAGGGAGAGATTTGGTGATTGAGACTACTGCCTTGGTAGCCCGTAGGATTTCCCAGAATGTGAGTTGCCACCTGCTTTCGAGACCAGCAGCCTCTGCTGAGCCTCTGCTTGGGCCTTGTCCACAGTGGAGCCAAGGGTGTGTTTTTGCTACTGGAAATAGAACTGTTGGATTTCTTTAGCTCTACCAGCCAGCCCTCCATCACTCATGCACTTTTCCCGCACCCATTTCCTGGATGTCCTACTGTGTACCAGACATAGTGCTGTGGTCATGGGAAGGGACAGGCGTGAGCACACTAAGTGAAGATAGACTGGTGTGTAGAAAAATAAATCAGGGAGTGAATTGCTGAATGTGCTGTCTGGACAGGGCAGTCAGGGCAACCTCTCAAGAGGTCTCAGTGGAGTGGAGGCCTGACTAAAGAAAGGAGGGATCCACACTGATACCTAGGGAAGAACATGCCGCAGAAAGGGAGGGAGACAAGTGAGAAGGCCCTGAGGTGAGAATGAGCTTGGTGTGTGTTTCAGCATAGAATGTTGGGCAGGAATGGCCTGAACATGAAGGTATGTGAGTAGCTTTTTGAGTAAAATTTCCAGATAGGGTGGTGTCCTGGCCCCAACTAGGAAGTAGGACTCCCAGATCCCTGACAACTCACCAGGCGAAACCAGCACCTTCGCTCCTTAAAACCCAGAGGGCTATGTGTTGCACTTGCCTCTCATGAGGGAGGGCAATTGTCACCAGAAGCCTGTTTCCCTGCACACTTGGCCTTGCTGTTTGTGCTCTGAAGCCCTGTCAAGGTGGGGCTGAGCCTAATCACCCTATGGAGAGACTCCCTTGGGAGCCTCTAGCAAACACTAGGCTTTAAGCTCCTGTCCTACCCAACCCGATGCTCAGCTGCGTGGGTCCTCACCTCAGCCACACTGGAGCCCCCAGTGCCCTGCTCTGAGCTCCAGGGAACATGCACAGGGCATGAATCAGGCAGTGTCCAGGCCTCAGTCCCCAGGACCCTGGGCCCATACCTCTGGGAGCTGTCTGGGGAAGAGGGTTGCAGGGTTCTAGGAGGACAAGAGTGCAACTGCCTGGAGGGAGGGGCTGCACCCCAGAGCACTTGCCCCTTTTGCAGGCTGCTTGGGCTCTGCTGGTGCAGACAGAGAGGAGGGCATGTTTGTTTGCTTCTTTGGAGTGGATAGGATCATGCTGACCTTCCCCTCAGCTCCCTTTTCCCTTTTTTCTAGCCCAAGGCAAACTCATAGTTGGGGGTGTTCCCAGAACAGGCCAGAATGCAGGAGGAGGTTTGTTTGGGGGGCCCTGGGTGGTGGGTGGGAGTGGAGGGAGGGGAGACATGGTGACGCTGCTTCAGTCAACTCGAGTTCACATTCCTTTGTTAGATCAGTGTTGTCTATTTAATAGGTCTGCTTCCTGTTTGTGGCTTTTAAGCTTTTTATTAAATATAACTGGTCAGATTACTTCATCCTACCTACACACCCCCACTGCCCAATCCACCTCACCTCCTGCTTGTCTTTTCCTGCTGTTTCCTCCCATAAAAAATTACTTTTAACCATTTTGAAGTGCCTTAATAGTAAAAGACTCTTCAGTAAACTCAAGCCATTCAGGGCCAGGTGGAGGAGGACCAAGCATTGCTGGCTGCAAGTTGGAAGTGCTGGGGTGAAGCCTAGGGTTGTGTTACTGCACAGTTTAAGGCTCCTTGGAGCAGGAAGTGGCTCAGGGAGCATTTCTCAGCCCTTAGCTTATGGATGCAACTGGCTTCAAACTCAGCTTACCAGCCTCCCTGGCTGGCTCTGTAGGGTTACCCAGCTGGGGAGAGCAGACTAGAGTGCCCTCTGGGTGTTCTCCCATCTGTCCCCTGGCCTGTAGGCCCAGAAGCTCTCTGGACTCTTACCTTGGGTGTTAAGGCCTGATGCTGACAGGGCCAAGCAGGTGTTGAAGAGGCCAGGAGGTAGACTACAGCAAGTGTTGGGGGCTGTAATGACCTAGAGAACTACTTGGGTCCAGCCCATCCTTGCTATATGGGAATATAGGCCCAGGGATTGAATTTTACCTGATTTAACTTTTATGTAAAATTTCCTGATTAAAAACTAAAATTGTCTGAACCAAACAAAACATGCCTTTAGCTGCATTTGGCCCATATTGACTTGTGACTCCTGCTTGAATTTCAGGAAGGACATTTGGGCCTCAGATTCGGGAGTGAAGCTGAAATGTAATATGCAAACAGTGTTTTATGGAGCTACAGATGCAGGCTTATGAAGCAAGGATCCTGACACTTAGGCTCGTTGCCTCCCCAGAAGACACTTTTAGAAATTAAAGTGGCTTAAAGGATGGCTCATTCTGACACCCAAGGAGCCTTCTCAGAAAGACTTAAGGGATCCCAAGGTTGAAAAGCCCCACATTTATATAACTGCTCCTTTCAAAGAAGTTGCCTACATGAGGCTAGAAGGCTCTGTGAGATGAGTTAGGAACCTTCTGGATAGCATTGCTGGTAAAGAGAATAGTTGGAGGATTTTGCCAGGTGGAGATAAGGTTCCTCCAGACAAACCTTATTCCTGCCCATGTCATCACATCACTGTGCTTCCTAAATACTGTTTCAGTGCCAGGCACTTTATTTTAGAGCTGGGTCTTGTTATCTGCATCTCAAGGTGGGTCCGAGGAGCAGAGGCAGGCAGCACCTTGTCCATGGTCTTTCTAGGTGTGCAGCACCTACCCTTCCCAGTCAGCTCCTGGGGAGCCATCAGGGCTTCAGAGAGCTCAGCACACACATGGTTGGAGATACCCCTTTGCTGAGAGTCTGATAAAGCATAGTGGCCTGGTGTGGGCTTCTGTGGCTCACCCTTGGCCAGCACTGTCTGTCTGCTGCCCCCACCCTCCATTACATGTCAGTGCCTCAAGCACCAGCTCCCACTGTGAAAGGTAGCCTGGATGGTGGGCTGGGACAATAGCTCCTGCCAGCCCTGAACATCCCACTGTGTAGGGGAAACAACCTCTTTGATGACATCAAACCAGAGAAGAGTCAAGTGAGAGGATGAATGGACTTGTCACTCTTGACAACTATGAGTCACTGCTTATTGACTCTAGGATTAAAGGTGAACATATGCACACGATTTCATCTTCCAAAACACTGTCTTCTAACCCTAAAATGACCCAGTAGGTTGTTAGGATGCAGCAAGCTTTTTGAGTGACCTGAATTTGTGACAGGTGATCCATCTCCCACAAGGTGATCCAGGACCTCCCAATTTGGAGAGGGTTGTATGTGGTCTGCTTTACCACTCTGGTGGGGATGACCCACAGTACACACAGAGCTTACAGCCTTATCACTGGAAAACTCTAGACCCCAAGTACCACTGGTGTGATGGGCATCAGTGCCCCTCATCAGTGACCACACAAATTACAGCAAATGAATCTGTCCATGTCACAGAACTGCAGGCAGACACTCACCTTAGAAAAGCCAGAGCAGCAGTGATTGAGACCCACAGCCATTGGCAACCAAAGCAACAGCCTCATCTTATCCACTCTTGCCCCACCTGCCAAGAGGGATTTGTGTGAAACAGCCATATTCCCAATCAAACCCTGACATGAGTCCTGCTATTTTTCATTTAGGGTCATCAAATTTTGGTGATCTTTAATAATATTTTAATAATTGCTAATTACAACTTAATGGACTATAGGCAGATGAGGGGGAAAAATAATTGTACTTCTAGTAAGAACCCAGAAAGAACTTCTGTTTACTGCTCTTCAGGAGGACCCAACACTCAGGAGCCATGACAACAGTCAGAGAAGGGCCCTAGGAAGCTTCCAGAAAGGTTGGCTATTACTTAAAGCCCCAGCACTTGGAATATCCCCATTTCACAGATGAGGAAACTGTAGCTTGGAGGATAAGCAGTGTAACTTGCCCATATTCCATACTAGTAAGCATCAGAACTGGAATTTGAACCCAAAACACCTGCCTGAGACTTTCCCTTAGCCTTCGTTTCTCACGCACAGGGCTGGTTGTAAGGTTTGAAAGTACAGCTCTGTCCCTTGGGCTGTGTATGAGAAGGAATGCCAAGAATGCTGCTTAGCAGGCCCTTGAGCAGAAGGCCTGTGAGGTCATTGTCAGTGGGACAGGGAGGCTTCTGTGTGGCCTCTGCGAGTGTAGCTGAACATTAGAAGAGCTACCACCTGCTCACCTCGAAGATTCTGAGGAAGATCCTTAGACCTCCTGGCTTCAGTTTCTGCCCCCAGGGGTTCAGGGCTCGGTGTGCTATCTCAGTCACGGTTTGCCAAGCCAAAGGAGCTGGCTTTCCATGGAATAGGAAATGTTGCTTGCACACATGAATAAATGGACTTCAGTGGAATAGACTGGAGTGAACAAATGGATGAACCCAGGCCTACGGGGGCCAAGAAGCCTGGTGCTTGGTGGGTGTGCTGTGGGCCTCTCCAGAAATTCCTCCAACTCAGGCAGGCACCAGTGTCACTGGATTTCCTGAGCACAGCTGTCTCTTAATAACATGACTTTAGAGACTGTAGTTCTTTAAAGACAACTTTAAAGGAGAGGGCACTAGTCCATCCTGCTCAGCAAACTCCAGGCTCAGGACTGAGGATGCCAAAATTATTCTGACAGTCCTGCCCCAAGGCACCTCCCTGTGGGAGAGATGAAGGCACAGACCAGCAACTTGCTGTCAGCATGGTGGGTGTCCATGGGGGTACATGGCCAGGAATGGGGTGGAGAGAGTGGCCATTTTGAGGAAGAGTCTGGGCAAATGTCCCAGAGGAGGTGCTGTTCAAGCAGGGATTGGGAGGGAAGGGGAGAAGGAATCAGAGATGTGATGTTCTCTAGAACCCTGTGGCCAGTGAGAAAGGCCATGGGATAGGGAGTACAGGTCCAGGCTCCAGCTGCCTGCATTAAGCTCCATTTTTTGCACCTGTACCATGAATGTGGGAATTCTCACTGTTTTCTCCTGAGTCCCATTTCTCTATCACTGCCCATATCATTCTTCAAGCCCAAACCAGACCAACTCCTCTTTGGAGTTGTGCCTGGTGCTCTTCTCTGGCCCTACAGCATTGCCAAGAGCACTTGTGCAGGGAAGAGGCCTGGGCTGGGAAGGCAGGGAGCACCTATGTTTAATCCAACTCATTCAGTTCTGCAGGCGAAGAAACTGAGGCCCTTTACTCATGACTACACAACTAGTAAGAACCCAGAGTCTCTGTCTGCCGCTTCAGTCCCTAGGGGTACCATGCAGTGGCTACTAGATTTGAGGGGCACAGAAGTGCTGCCACCTAGTTCTTCTGTCAGAGCAAGTAGACCACTTTAGACCCCTTGCACTGAAACAGTAAATATACAGTGTCACCTTTGTGTCCCAGGACTCACAGGGGTGGCCCAGGCCTCCATTCATTTGTCTTTCATCAGCTATTTATTGGGCCCTTGATGTGCCAGGAGAAATGGAGCCTGGGCCAGGCGAGGGAGGTCCTGAATGTTGGCTGTGGAAGGAGAATCCTGGGTACTACCTTGGCCTGAGCACTCAGCAGGACAGCACCATCTCTTCTGCATTCACTGGCTCTCAGTGCCTGGCATCGGTTTGGAAGGGTGGGAAGGCCAGGTCAGGGCTACACAGGCTGCTGGCCCAGTTCCTTGGAGGGTCACCTGGCTCAGCACAGGGATTAGCCTCCAGAGTCAGGCATTCCAGGCCGTTCTGATCTTGACAGGCCATTTCCCACTGGGAGCTTTAGCGCCCTCAGTGCTATCACAGGGTAAATAATTCTGATTTCCAGAGAGGGAGTTAGACTTAGATCACTTAATCCCTGCCTGCAGTATCTGACCCAGGGCAAGGGCTCGTAAATGGTGGCTGGGGTCGTGTGTTGCTTTTGCCCACCGTAGATACCCATCCTCACCTGGGCTAGCATGTGTCCACTGAGGTTTCTCCTGATGCCTCTCTCCTTGGCTTATAGATGGCTGTCTTTTCCCTGTGTCCTCACATGGTCCTGCGTATTCATGTCTGTGTATCTTAATCTCCTCTTCTTATAGGGACACCAGTCCTATTGGATTAGGCCCACCCTGGTGACCCAATTTTAGCTATTGAAAGGCCCTGTCTTTAAATACAGTCACATTTGAGGTACAGGAGGTTAGGACTTCAACACAGGAATTTGAGGAGGGGACACAGTTCAGCCCCTAACAGTTAGGAAGACAGACGGTAAGCACACCATCTCTCAAGATTTGTATTTTGGCAAACCACATCAAGCTGTGTCAGGAATGTGTGAAGTACCAAGAGAGTTTATAGCAGGACCTTGGCATTGGCCTTGCACTGGGCCCTGGAGGATGAATAGGAGCCCTTCTGGCAGTCAGGAGAGTGTCCCAGGAGGAGGAGTCTGAGTAGAGCTCTGAGGTGAAAAGATCAGCACTGGTCACGGACAGCTGGGCCCAGGGAGCCAGCAGATAACAGGACCTTGGATTGTCAGGGGCTACCACTTGGGGCCTGGTAAGCCCAGGGAAGATGTTTGTCTCTATCCTAAGTGAGAGAGGAGCTGTTGGAAGACCTATAGCAGGCTGGTGTACAAAGATGCCCTGATCTGCCTGCTGTGAACTGGCAACTGGGAGGGCAGACTCCTCTATCAGGGGGCTGGCTCAGGCCACCCTGTCCCAGTGGGAAGCCACTGCTCAGCTCATTGTGGATGTTGTGGGGCAGCAACATGGCCACAGTGTGGTCCGATCTCCAGTTTTTCATGAGAGACTGGGAAGCTGGATTTTTGCATGAAATCTACTAGTTCTCAAATGTGGGCCACTGTGTCTGGCCTGCTGGTGCCAGGTCCTTGACATAGAGCCTCCTCCTCCTTCTGCTGCTGAAGCCCTCTTCTTTTTTTCCCTGAAAGGCACACTGAGGCTCTGAGGAGCTGGATGACTGGCCCAGTGGACCCCAGAGGCCCCAAGTGGAAGTGGACCTCTCTCATGGGCATCATTCAGCTGAGAGGTTTCTGGAAAACCCAGCAAAGAGAATTAAAACCCACCTTGGTGCCATAGGGAGGGCCCACAGAAGCCCTGAGTTTGTGGGTGTTGTTGTGTTCCATAAACAGGCCCTGGGACAAGGACTGTTAGGCTACATGTTCCCTCTGGGGTTTGAAATAAAACTGATTTTCTTTAAAATGTACTCTCTGCACCCACCCACCCACTCAGTTGCAACTATAAACTCTGTTTAGAGAGGATTCTTGGGCAACCTGTCCTTGGGATTTCATTGGAATTCTTAGCCAGCTGCCAGGATCAAATGGACTTTTATTGAAAGATGTTGTCAGGGCTGGAGTTAGGCTCACTCGACATTTTCTGCCCACTCTGAGAAGTTGGAACCAGGGTACCTTCAAAGAACAAGAGCTTCAGAGTCAGCCAGACCTGAGGTGGAATCCTTGCTAGAATTTTAACCTTTATGAGCCTCAGTTTCCTCATCTGTAAGATGCATTATTTTGAGTTTTTCCTTCCAACTTTTTTAAGAACTTCAAACTTACAGAGAAGTTGAAAGAATAGTTTATTGAACCTTAGATTCCACAAATTGTTAATACTTATTGCATTCACCTTTCTGCGTATGTGCTGAACTATTTAATGTTAGCTGTGGAACTCAGTTATGTCTGCATACTTCAGCATGTGCCCCCTAAGGTCTAGGGCATTCTGCTCTATGACCACTATACAATTATCACTTGAGAATTTTAACATCAACACAATATGACTGAAGATACAGTTCATTTTCTGATTTCCCCAATTGTCCCAATAATGTCTTTTATTTATTATTTTAACATTTTTTTCAACTTTTATTCATTTATTTTTGTTACCAGATGTTTCTCTTTTTTTCCCCCTAGATACCCTTCTCTCCATCCAATAAAGTCTTTTAAAACTCGTTTTCCTGATGGAAAATTCAGTGAAGAATCACACCCTGCGTTTGGTTGTCATGTCTCCTAGTTTCATGATGTTGATTTTTTTGGATTCTAGATGGGTTGTTTTCTAGACATGCTCTTGGGGTCTGTCTGGTGTTTCTTCATAACTAGGTTCTGATGTGCATATGTAGAAGCCACCCCCACCCTCACCCCCAGGGGCAGTTTCATGTGCTTTAGTGCATCTCTTGGGATGCATGCAGTGTCCATTTGCCCATTGTGGGTGATGTAGGTTTGACCACTGGTTAAGGTGATAGTTAGGAAGGTCAGTGAAGAGATGGACACAGCCCGTGGACCAAAGATAGCTGGTGTGAAGGGAATGCAGGTGCCCATGCATGAGGCAGCTGTCCCCACATGTGAGGCCTCTGTAGCCTGCAGGGGGAAGGGCACTGTGAGGTCCAATTGGAACTCATGGTTAAGGTCCTGGTCTGGCAGCAGTGAGGTAGAGCTGACTCTATGGGGACCAGTTCAGGGGTGTCCACCCCTCCAGGGATTAAACCAGGCCTGTGGAGGAAGGAGCTACTACTTCCCAAAGCCTTCAGAGTCCTCTCTCTCCCTTTGTCTGTCTCCCCAACCCCACTACCTTGCTCCAGTCAGACCTGAACACAAGGAGAATTGGTTTCCATCTCTCTCCAGGGAGACACCAGTCTGTTGGAGATTACTACAAAAAGTAACAAACACTGTGGTAACACCCTATAGGCCATATGAACAGGGAGGATGGAGTGACCACTCCTTTCCAGAGTGGAGTAGGACACAGTAAAGCTGGAGCTGGCTTTGAAGATGAGGGGTTTTATCCAGGTAAAGAAAGGCATTCAGGACAGGGGAAACAGCATTCTAAGACACAGGCTAGAAATAGTGTGGCATATTTATTGCTTATTATAATATGTAAGTCATTGTTCTAAATGTTTTTTATGTTAATAATTTAGTTTGTGTGTTTAAAATGGTTGTTTTGGAACTTTTTTAAAGCAATGAAACTTTTTTCCTAAGCAAAGTCTTACATGGAATCAACCACACTTGAGCCCCTGGGGATCCTCCTACTGTTCATTTTCAATTCCAGACTTTAGGCCTGGGGCCCTGAACCCCATGCTTGGCATCTGGCCTTTGTCAGGTGAGGGTTCCTCAGCCTCAGCACAACTGACATTTGGGTCTGGGTCATTGCTTGTGGTGGGGGCTCTCCTGTGCACTGCAGGTTGGCCTCTGTTCACTGGGTGCCAGTAACACCCCCCCCCCCCATACCCTCTCTCCAGTTATGGCAACAAAAGACTTCTCTGGACATTCTCCTGGACGACAAAATGGCCCCAGTTGATAACCACCAGTCTAAGTAGAGGGTGGAAGTTACACTGGCCGGTATGCAGGGAGGGGCATAGTCAGAAAGCTCTTCCTGGTAGCTGATAGGAGGTAGTGAAACTGAAGACCCCGCGAGGCTGGGCAGTGGACATGTGGAGAACAGGCCAGGTTTGGGGTGAGTGGGCTGCAGTGACTCAGTACCTATTAGGTACAGAATAAGGAGGGGTGAGGAGGGGCAACTCAAATAACCTCTATCTCAGGCCTCCTCTGGGTGCTTCATGGCCAGCAGGGCAGGTCCCAGGGAAGCCTCAGGTTACAACCAATTCAAGCTGAGCTCCACCACTGCCTCTGGAGCACTATGCCTACTTCATCCCTGAAGCCTCGTGTTCTGGAATGTTCTCTGTGCACTGGAGTGGTGGAAGGTCCCTGAGATCTGGACCCAGCAGCCTTAAAGGGCAGGAGAGGCTTTTTCCAGTCTGATTTGGGCTTAGGAGCACAGTACCAATCCCTGGATTCTTACAAGTTGACTGAAACTTCTTTGGGAAATATTTCTCTTTGTTTAGAAATCTCTAAAACTTTCCTTTTTTTTTTTTTTTTTTTTTACCAGTTTTTTATTTTAGGGAAAATTTGTATTTTCATATAATTTTTTTTTTTTTTTTATCCTCACCCGAGGATATTTTTCCATTTTTTGTACAGATACAGTGGGAGGGAGAGAGAGGAAGGGAGGGAGAAAGAGAAACATCGACGTGAAGGGATACATCGAGTGGCTGCCACCCGCACGACCAACCAGGGCCGGGGACAAACTGCAACCGAGGTACGTGCCCTTAGCGGGAACCGAACCCGGGTCTCTCTGGACCGCAGGCCAACGCTCTAACCGCTGAGCCAAACTGGCCAGGGCTGTATTTTCATATAATTTATGCTACCTAAATAAAGTCATCAGAGTAAACTGAGTATTTGTTTTAACGTTTCAGGCAGTGGTAACTGAAACTTTTGTGATTGGCTAAGTACTGTCTCTCCAGAAAGCCTTGATATATAGCAACTGACCAGCAGTCTTAAATATCTAAAAGAAAGTCCCAGAAACCAGAGCCACCCACATCCTCTTGCAGAACAATGTTGGCTTGGGCATTTCTGCCAGGACTTGTGTCTTACTAACTAGGGCCCTGGACTGCAGCTGGTGATACACCCTAAAACCTCAAGGCCTTCAAAGACATGTGCAAGGAACAAGAACCTCCCATGCATCAGTTGTCCCACACTTGGAATCCACCTCATTAACTGAAGCATTTCACACATGTTCATAGAGCTTTGGTAGTTACAGTTATTAAGAAGAGATTGGGGTGGCTGGCCAAGGAAAATCTCTCCCAAGCGAAATGCTGGAATGCAGAAGAGCCTAAAACAGGAGGACAGGGTCAAGCACGGACTGGTTCAGCCTTTGCTGCTAGCCAGTATTCAGCCCTTGCTGTGTGTCAGACTGTCCTCGATGGCGTCCCTAAATTACATTATGTAATTCTCGCAACAGCCCTTTGAGGTGGGAATTATCCATACATTAAATCACTTGCCCTAGGTCTTACCCTCTGACTATAGGGTCACACTGCACAGCAGCCCTCCTGGAGACACTGTGGTTGGGATGAAACAAGTTATCCATGCAGGCACCTGTGAGGTCAGTGCTCACCAAACGTTTGCTGTGGATGGCTATTGTCTTGCTTAGGCAGCTCCTGTCCATGGCTCACATGGGGCCTGGCTCTGGGCAGAGTGTGCTGCTGCTGCTTGCTAGTAAATTGGGGACCATGGCTTCGAGCTGGGCTTCTGTGGCCCGATGTTTGTTTATTTAGAGCTCAATAGTCAGGGTCACTGTCTGCACATCCTCAGGGAGCTCTCCTGGTAGATCAGTCTGTCTGACTACTGGCTGATTATTCAGCTGCCCATTTGTGGGGTAGGTCACTTCTGGCTGGGGCTGGGAAGTAACCAGAAAGACCCAGGTGTCATGTGTTTATCTTAACTCACTTCTCTCTTATTATAAAAGTTGCGTGATTGCATTAGAGAGAAGCTTAAAAATCTGGGGGAAAATATATAATCTCCCCACTTCTGTGACACTGCAGTGGACTTTTTTTGTTTGTTAATCCTCACCCAAGGATATTTTTCCGTTGATTTTTATAGTGAAAGGGAGGGAGGAAGGAAGGGGGAGAGAGAGAGAGGGAGAGAGAGAGAGAGGTGAAAGGCACATAGATTGGTTGCTTCCACTCATGCCCTTGACCAAGAATCAAACTTATGACCCTTTGGTCCATGGGCAATGCTCTAACCACTGAGCAAAACTGCCAGGGCCACCGTGGACTTTTGATCACATCTCCTTCCAGGACTTCTTCAGGTGTCGCTTGGTATGGGCAGAAAATGCTCAGGGTCAGAAGTAAGAGTATAAATCAGCTTCCTTCCTTAACAACTGTGACACTGGAGCAGCCACTCTGCCTCTCTGGACTTCAGTGTGGTCTTATAAAGAGAGGACCATGCTCGCTCTTCATAAGGTTGTTGAAAGAACAACAGCTTGAAGCCATGTGTGAAGTGCCTGGTTCAGAGTCTGATGCCTTTTAGTCAGTGACAGCATTGTTTATGTGAGTCTTTAAGATGTGGCACACTGCACACCCAGCTTATGCTGTGTCTTTCCTAGGAGTCACCTGGCTTACACTGGGTTTCTCCTTATGGTCATGCAGCTCACGAAGTCATCTTTGAACTTTTGCACACCTTTCTCATGCATCAGGTTTTGAATTTGAACCATTCCATTAGTAGATACCTCTTAATTCTCACATAGAGGTCTATAGTTTCTTTCATTAGCAGATGAGGTGGGGGAGGGGCACTCAGGGAGACCCCCACCCCCACCCCAGTGCCTGGCAGTAGTGGGGGCTCAATAAAAACATAATAAAAATATGACAAAAGTTGGTTAAAACAATGTGAGTTTCTCTAGTGTTTGTGACTCAGTCAGAGATCAGTGTTAGAAATGAAATGTATGAAAAACAATTATATAATTATTAGTATGTGCCATGTACTATTCTGTATTTTGCATGTAATAGTGTCATTTAATTTTCACAAAAAGCCTGACAGAAGATGCTATCATTATTACAGTTATTGAAATTGCTATTTTACAATTGAGGAAACAGAAGCACAGATAGGTAAAGGAACATGCCCAAAATCACACAGCTGTTGAATCCCAGCATTGAGATTGGAATCCAGGCCATCTGGCTGCAGAGTCCTTGCTCTACTCCCCACCTCAGACAGTTTACCTCTTACCCATCTGCTCTGTATGGTCTGAGCTTAGGGCCCAACAATTGGAAACTCCAGAAGTTCCCCTTTCAGCTTACCCCGCCACTGGGGTTGTTATAATAATGCCCTGGACCTCAATTTTCCTGTATGAAAAAGGGGAAGATTTCTTGCCTTTGGGATTGAGATGGGTGAATGAGGAAATGTATATAAAGTGCCTGGCTCCTTGTAAGTGTTCAGTAAGTGTGAGTTTCTTTCCTTTTCTGTGCAAAAAGGCTATAGGCTGTCACTTGGGAATGAAGCATAGGGTGAGACCTGAAGTTTATGTCTGTGTGTCTCTGGGGACTGACTGGTAAATGTCCTCTCAGATGATCTAACTGCCGGGTAAGCACATACTTCTGCCAGTCTTCAATGCTCCTGCTTTACTAGTCCCTGGCCTATAACCCCCTTACTGTGGGCACAGACCCATTGTGGTGGGGGCTGCCATGACCATCCCCTCTTGTCTAGAGCAGGGTTTAAGCTCATTAGCATGACATTTAGCTTCTTCCCACTCAGCCACCCACCTGCCAGCTCTGCCACTCCTGCCCTCTGTCCCTCTGTCCCACATGCCACCCTTCAGTCCGAAATGGGCCCATGGAAGCCGCCTTTCCTCCTGCTGCCTGTGTTGGATCCTCTGGGCTCTGCTCAGATGCCACCTCTAGTCCTCTGCCCCCTCCTGCCTTCTGCAGGGCCACATGTGTGAGCATTCCCCTGTGATGTTCCGGACCATCATCCTGCACTAAGCCAGGTGGGTCTCAGGAACAGACTAATGAAGCCTTAACTCTGCTGACCCATATACCTGAAAAAAGTCAAGCAGTGGTGTATTCAGGCATGGCTTAGCTCTTAGATTTGAGGGCTTTAGTCAGGGTCCTCCAGGCTCAGACCTTCCCTCCTACAGTGGTTGCCCCTACCCAGGCTCTCCCATGAATGGTCTTCCCAGCTGCAAATCTAGTAGAGAGAGAGAGCGTCTGTTTCCCAGTAGTTCTACACCCCTCCCCAAACCAGCACCAGGGCTGGGGGCATTCATAGGCCAGCCTAGGTCATGGCTGCTCCTGGACCCAAAGGTGGACCTTCCCCAAGGAAAACCAAGGGCAGTTGCAAGAAGTGGCAGAAATGACAGATGTTTGCTGCTAGCAAATGTGCCCAGTGATTGTGCCAGCCTGTTCTCACTGCTGTAGTGGCTTTCCCTTCACCCCTGACTTCTGCTCAGCCTCAGTTTAGTGGGAGGTAGCTTCTGTAGGAGCCTCTTAGCATCCTGAGCCGGCCTCTTTTTCTGAACTCTGAATTGCTGTGGCCTCTCACCTGACTCCCTAGGAGCCTCCCCTAGAGGTGAGCTTCTCTAGGCTGAGGGTCCTGACTGAGTCTCCCTGTGTCCTCAGGGCCCCTTGTAGGAAGACCCGTGGTACACACATGGTAGGCTAGGAAGGACCTCTGTCCCTTCAGTTGTTACAAACCTTCCCTTTTCCCGATTATAGTGATCAATCTGATGGCAAGGATAGTTGTTCATTCTCATCAGCCCTAGCCCACTGATGTGTGAAGTCAAAAGCATTAAGGATGTCAGAAAAATAAAAAGAAGGAAAAAAAGTCTCCTATAGTACCGTCATTCATATTTTACCTTTTCTTCGCTTTTTTTCTTTTTCCTCTGCAAAGGCTTCTTTTTTTGTAGCCTAGGGGTTATGGTGTATACAATTTTGTGTTTGATTCTTTTCAATTACTGTAATTATGGAACTTTTTTTCTCCTTTTCTGTTTTACACTGTAGTCTTCAGGGGAGATTGAATGGTGCAGTGTTAAGAGCCTGGGCTCTGGCCTCAGACAGAGCTTGGTTCAAACCCCATCCCTACTACTTACCAGATCTATAACCTTGGGTGAGTGATTGGACCCCCCCCCCCCCCCCCCGGCAGGCCTT
This sequence comes from Molossus molossus, assembly GCF_014108415.1. NCBI lineage: Eukaryota > Metazoa > Chordata > Mammalia > Chiroptera > Molossidae > Molossus > Molossus molossus. The sequence goes on along the minus strand of NW_023425399.1, from coordinate 53,697,597 downwards.
AGTTCCTCATCTGTAGGATGGGGATAAGAGTGTGCCCTGCATGGGGGCTGTGAGATCTAAATGTGCAGTGAGATGTAAAAGCACCTATATACTAGCACGGTATTGAACACACAGCTGGTGCACAGAAAACCTAAGCTGTGTCAGTCATCCCCCAAGGCTGTACCATGGGCACCTGCTGCATATTTAAGTGTTTCCAACTTCTCTCTATCATAGATAACATTACTGGGAACATCTTTGTGTATCAATCTCTATCTAAATATTACCATTTTCTGCCCTGGCCAGTTTGGCTCAGCGGTTAGAGTGTCGGCCTGCGGTCCGGAGAGACCCGGGTTCGGTTCCCGCTAAGGGCATGTACCTCGGTTGCAGTTTGTCCCCGGCCCTGGTTGGTCGTGCGGGTGGCAGCCACTCGATGTGTCCCTTCACGTCGATGTTTCTCTCTCTCTCCCTTCCTCTCTCTCCCTCCAACTCTATCTGAACAAAAAATGGAAAAATGTCCTCAGGTGAGGATAAAAAAAATAAAAAATAAAAAATAAATATTACCATTTTCTTATTTTTAAAAAGAAAATACTCTTAATGTTTAAAAAATTCAGGTTCTTGAAAGCTCCTGGGAAAGTGATTTCCAAAAGTATCACATCATTCTATACTTCCATCAGCACTGTCTGAAGATGTCTATATTTCCACCATGTCACTGGCATGGGCTCACCCTTTGTTATTTATCCTGGCTAAATCAATACATGGAAAATGGCATCTTTAAAAGGGGGGAACAGCCCAGCTGGTGTGGCTCAGTGGTTAAGCGTTGACCCATGCACTACAAGGTCACCAGTTCGATTCCCAGTCAGAGCACATGCCCAGTGGGAGGCATGCAGGAGGCGGCCAATCAAAGTTCTCTCATCGATGTCTTTGTGTCTCCCTCCCTCTTCCTTCTTCTCTCTCTAAAATCAATAAAGAAAAAATATATAAAAAGGGGGGGACATCTGTTATACTCTCAACAATAAAGATTAAAAATTTTTTTAAAAAAAGAAAGAAAATGGCCCTGCCAGTTTGACTCAGCCATTAGAGCGTCAGCCTGCGGTCCAGAGAGACCCAGGTTCGGTTCCCGCTAAGGGCGCTATACCTCGGTTGCAGTTTGGCCCCTGCCCTGGTTGGGTCGTGCGGGTGGCAACCACTCAATGTATCCCTTTCATGTCAATGTTTCTCTCTCTCTCCCTCTCTCTCTCCCTCCCACTCTATCTGAACAAAGAAATGGAAAAATGTCCTCGGGTGAGGATAAAAAAGAAAGAGAGAGAGAGGGAGGAGAGAGAGAGAGAAAGAAAGAAAAAAAGAGAAAGAGGAAGGAAGGAAGGAAGGAAGGAAGGAAGGAAGGAAGGAAGGAAGGAAGGAAGGAAGGAAGGAAGGAAGGAAGGAAAGAAAATGACATCTTGATGTTTTTATTTACATTTCTTTGGTAACTAGTGGGGTGAACCATTTTGCCATATCCAAATTTCCTTAAAGAGAATAAAAAGAAGCAAGTATGTGGAAACACAGCCTGGCGTGTTTATAGATGCCTGCCAGAATTCCCCACCTTGGGCTCCCACTCTGGGGTCTGAGTACCTCTTGAATTCTGACCTTCAAAGCCCCCTGCTATAAACTTTGTCTCTCCAAGTCCTGTGCAAGTGGGAGGCACTGCTACCAAGATGGTCCTTTGTCCACCTCAGCATTCACAACTCTTGTCCAAAGGCATCAACACACTGTCTCTTCCACCCAAGGCAATTCACTCTGCACATAACCCCATGGTTAGCCCTGAACCCAGAGCCCAGACTCAGGGCCTGTCCTCAGCCACTCAATCCCCAGGTGGGATGGCTGTGTCACGAGTAGGCAGCTCCATCATCCACCACTGGCTAGAGCTGTGGAGAAGGTTTATCTGAGACACTACAGGAGAAAGCCAAGAATTAGGTGACTTCTTAGAGCCTGAAGGACAAGTCACCCTTTGCTAGACTCAGGGATCACCTGTGAGCCCTCTGAGGACAGGGGTCTTACAGGTCTGTGTATACCGACATCCTGAGGGCCTGGCACCATCCAAGGAAGGCAGGCAGGCTGGTGCACCTAACTACCTGGGAGGCACAGAGTGAGACAAGGGGATTTGGTGTGAGGCTAGGGAGATGGCCTGGCCGGACCTCACTTCCAGGCACCAGGGAACCACTGAGGATGTTTGGGCAGAGGAGTCCAGGATCTGAAGTGTATTTGGAGATGATGATGGTCCTGATGGTCTAGAAGGGCTGAGAAACTGCCCATGGGAACCCCTGAGAATACACAATGAGCATAAGAAAGGAGGCACAGGGGCAGAAGCCTCAGGTAGACCTCTCTCTGTTCCCCCAAACACCAGGCTGGCTGCTGGCCCACCTGCAGGCTGGCCCTTCTCCAACAGCGGACTTCTCCAATAACAAGCTGGCTTTGCCTGCACAGAGAGGACTGAAGCTGGCTTTATCAGGGGCAACTCTAGGTATCCCCCAGTGATCCCAAGGTGAAGGTGGACTCTCCTCAAGCATCAAGGGCATTCCACTGGGTTGTGTCCCACACAGCATGTCAACTGGCCAAGGAGACTCTAGAAAACAGAGTTGGGAGAAAAGAGTTGAAAAGAGGTGAGGGGTGAAAGTTGAGGTTTCAGAAAATTCCAATAAAAATTAAAACAGGCCATCCATCTTTCTCACTGGCATCTTACCCTGACAGTGGCCTTTAGGGATCTTGCCCCAATATCTCTCAAGAAGGTGACTCTGAAACCTAACCCAGCAGCCAGATAATTGCTGCCAGACCCCCACCCCACAAGGCTGCCCTGGATTTCTGGGCGGGACCACCCCTGACAAGGCCAGCCTCTCCTGGAAGCCATTCTGACAGAGGACCTTTCGCCAAGAGCAGAGAGCACTTTGGGGTGTATTTTTCCACAACAAATGACCAAACTCCTCCTCTTTTGGCCATTGAAGCATTTCAAAGCAATTGTAAAAATTATATGAACCCCATCGAAGAACTGTTACAACAATGTTTATACTCAGTGTTTGAAACAAAGACAATGATATTATAAATAATTGCAGATGATGAAGCTAGGCAAGAAAAAATAACATCATCAAAAGAATTTTACAAGACGGACTGTTCACAAAGATGGATGGAGTAACACAATACATTAGAAATATCTGCAATTAACATAAACACAGCACAGTGGACAGAAACCACCTGCCCACCATCCTCACCCTGGGCATGGTCCCATGTCATCCATGTCATTTCACTGTGGCCACAGTGAGAATGGGGCCCCCAGGAAAAGGCTGTCTGGAGGTATGTGCCTGACAGCCAATATAGGTTCATGGCCTGAGACCTATTTAGAAGTTCATGAACAAAAGGGAAGCTGAAGACTGAGAAAGTATCTTCTTTGGGGTCATATCTTCCTCCCTGACTCTACATGAAGTTAAGTCCCGTCAGTTGTCCCCAAGGCACCTGCTGCTTCTCTGTCACAACACTTTGATTTTGCATTGTTTCCCTGGGTGTCTCGTGAGGGAGTCCATGGTTTCCTGTGCTTCTTAGGCCAGTGTGTATAAGGAGCAAGTGGGTAACTGGCCCCATGTGGTAGCAGGTGCCAGAGTCATGACCATTCAGGTTCTCAGTCACAGACATTTCAGGTATTGGGCTCACATAAGCCCAGCCAGCTCTTGTGATAGCTGTCTGAGACTGGTGTCATCCCAGTGGACAGGTGAAGAAGCTGGGGCTCTGAGCATACATGTACTTAGGCAGGGACTGCCCAGAGCACAGCTAGTGGCCTTCATCTTGTGTCCCTTGCATCTCTTTCTCCTTTTAATCAGTACTTGGTTTTCTAAAAAGTAAATAAATAAAAATTTCTTTTAACCATGAAAAATTTGGCCATACAGAACGGAATAGACAACCCTGATACCAGCAAGATCAAACAGATAGATCATGTGCTTCAAATCTCTCATGCCCTTGTTCTCTCTTCTCTCTGTCTTTAGGAAATAGAATGTTACTAATAAAGCCAACCCCCCTGCCCTGACTTCTCTGTAGGTAACATCCACTCCCTTAAGTCAGGGGCCTTATGCTCTTAATGTGTTATTGTGTTCTTCCTACATAAGATTGCATCCCAAACATTGTTGATGGTTTATATATGTTTTTAAGTTTTTACGTATTTGGTCTTGCACTGAATCAAGTGTTTTTGGAACAATTGCTGTTTTTGTTTTAGAACTTGCTATTCTAGTCAACAGTTCTAGTTGACTCATTTGACTACTATGTGTTATTCCATAGTCTGCATGCACCAGTTTGTGCACCTGTTACCTGACTGAGGACAGATGGGTGGTTTCCACTTTCTCCTTGGCAGTGTCAAAGCATTTCTCTAGGTAAGCACTAGGATTGTGATTGTCTGGCCCTAGAATGTGAATGTCTGCAGACAGAACAAGGACCAGCCGGCCAGGTGGCAATGCTCATTTGCACATTTACCAGCCTCTCTTCTGCCCTCACCCTACCATCCTTCTTACCAATTGAGGGATGCCGTTTTCAGATTTTCTAGAAGCTTGTGCTCAGTCTGGTTTCTTGGAGGATGAGGATTGGCCCTAAATATCAGGCCTTTGTAGGAATCCTTACAGCCTTTCAAGTGGAGTAGAGCTGGAGGTTCTTATTGGGTCTTGCCAGGGGTGAAGGGAAACCTAGGCATTTAATCATTTCATAGATCTGGAGCTGGGACCTGGAAGCACCTGGTGAGTGCCTGGTATGTAGTCGGTTCTCTGCCTGAGCTCTGGTTCTTATTATTGTTAGAAAGGGGATTGCTGGTTGCTAGAAACTGGCCTCTTGGGCTTGGTCTCGCCCCAGACAATGGATGATTTGATCTCTGAATCAAGGGTGAGCTTCTGGCAAAGCAAGGCTGAGTTACAGCTGCCTGAACAATGTCAGCCTTGACCTTTAGAAATCAACCTATGATCAGTGGGGACCTTGGAGAAGCCACCCATATCTGCAGGCTCTGGAGCCTGATGCTTGCCCATTCATGCGTTTTTTTACCTCCCCTTGGCTCAGGCTGGGGACTCAGTGACCAGAGAAATGGCTCAGTCTCTGCCCTCCTGGAGCTTTATAAAAGGGGTAGTCAGATAGTCCCACAATAGTATATGCTTCCAGACAGATGAGTGCCACAGAGGAAGAGAGCAGGTCTCATAGGGGCCTGGATGGAATCTGGAGCACCTTTTAGGAAGCAGCATTGCAGCGAGTTCACTAGGGTGGCTGGGAGAAAGAAGTCTGTGCAAAGGCCCTGAGATAGGAAAGGCACTGGACAAAAGGATAAGAAGGCCCTGTGGCTGGGCCCAGGAGTAGGGGTGGGTCGTGGGAGATGTCAGTGGCTCTAACTCACACTTGGGCCTCGTGTTGGACTTTGTCCATAACCTTAGAACAGGAGAAGCCAACAGAGACAGGCCTGAGCATTTGTCCATGAGACAGTTTCTTACTCTCTAAAATGAGGGTCCTAACACTCTCCTGGGTTGTTACAAAGAATAAAGCCTTGGCAATCTGGCCTCCTGGGCTGCTACAGGAGAGGAATCCAAGGCCTCAAATCAGAAATCCTCTATCAAACTCCTAGACCTTGAGGTGGCTCTCCTGGGACAATGGGGTGCCAGCTGGCCCACTGCAAACAGACAACAGGAGGCCCTGGGGCCTTACGCCTGCCAAGGTAGACTGTAGCCAAGAGCCAGACACATGGCAGAGGAGGAGAAAGCATGCCCAGAGCTGAGACCCTGGCACTCTTGACTGGGCCACAGTGTGCAGATCCCTGTAGACTTGTACAAGCTCAAAGAGAGGCAATACTGCCCCCATCTCCTCTCTCAGCTGCCCCATGCTCGCTAAAAGAATGTGGTGCCAACAGGAGCCTGTGTGGGCTGCGTGGCTTTGCAGGTGTGTCTGAGTCTGTATATGTCATATTTATGAGTATGTGTATGTCAGTGAGTGTGTATCTGTGCCAGTGAGTATGTGTCTCTGCATCAGTGAGTGTGTGTATCTGTGCCAGTGACTGCATGTGTTTGTATGTCTTTTTTTTCCACAGGAGGTGAGTGAGAGGCCAGCTCCCTGACAAGGCAGTTATAAAACATTCATAAAACTTTTATTGGACTTGCCACCCTTCCAGATAAATATTTTTCGATTTTATGGGCTTTTTTTTAGGGCCCTGAGCTTAATCATGGCTTTGTAGTTGCCTTTTAAAAAATTGAATATCATTTTGGCAAAAGCAGCCCTCTTTCCCTCACCATCGCCAAAGGCATGCTGCACTCTGAGCTCATAAATTCCTGCCACTCTCAGTTTTTGCCCTTTCTCTCTCCATATCCTCAAAATCCTACTAGGATGAACCTGAAAAAAGAAAAGAGGGAGAAAGAAGAAAAGATAACGTTTACCCATCTCCCTTCTGTTTCCCTACTGCCCACTCCAACCTTGTGCTGGAAGCACATTGGATTCCGCTCCTAGTTGTTTACAAAGGAAGTTGGTGGAAGGGTCTACATTGGGGCTCCACCTGCTGCCTACCTGAGAGGCAGATTACCTTAGCTGGCCAGGATGAGGTTTGTACAGCCCTGCCTTCCAAACTTTTTCCCCCATCCATACCAGGCTCCTTCCTGCCCTATGGAGGTCCTGAGTGAAGCCCTCTCTTTTGCTCCCTCCTCAGATCTTTGCAGACAGCTTCTTCTTGTCTTTGAGGCCTCAGACTGGCCTTCCTGACCACCTCATCCAAAATAGCATCTCCAATCCCCAGACTCAGTGCCATCAATCTCTGTTGCTCTATTTTCCTTTCTTCATAGCACCTATCACTCTTGGAAATGTTCTCCTTTATTTATTTATTGGTTGTAAGTCTGTCCCTCTTGCAAACTTAACCAGTACACTGCTGTACCCCCCACACCTGGAACAGGGTCTGGTGCATTATCAGTAGATATGTGTAAGATGTGCTGAATGAGTGATGCATGCTAGATACCCGTGGGTGGTTGTGATGGGGCCTAATAATAAAAATGGTTACTATTGTTCAGACTTTGCTTTGTGCTGGACACTGTCCTAAGTGATTTCCATTATATTAACTCACTCAGGCCTTATAAACACCCTGTAAAATACTATGGCCATTCACATTTTCAGATGAGGAGACAGGCAGAGTCAGATGTCTTATATGAAGCCACATTGCTGACCAGAGCCCAAGCCAGGGTTTGGATCCTGGCAATCTGGGTGCTCAGCCTAGCTCTTCGTTATTATACTTGATTTCCCAGGGAGAACAACAGTGATACAGTGTGTGCCTTTTCAGGCTGCTGCTACCTGGACTGAACCTGGCCCAGCGGACATTAGCCAGCCATTGGCAAGTGCCCACCACTCTTGACCTTTTGCCAGACCCTGGGCCAGTGGCATTAGGGCTATAGGGTTTGGGGAAGGGACTCAGGTGCCTTCATGGATGGGCAGGGGACTTGAAAGAGGGGAGCCAGTCTCAGGTAAAAGAAGCAGTGCATGGCAGTGATAGAAAGTGGCTGGGGGCCCCAGGTATAGCACAGGCCATGAAGGGGCAGCTGTAGCCTGTTCTACCTTTCTGATGCAGGAAGGGAATATGAAGAGAGGTGTTTTTTGTTTGTTTGTTTGTTTTCTTTTCTTTTTCTTTATTGATTTTTAGAGAGAAAGGAAGGAAGAGGGAGAGAAAGATAGAAACATTGATGAGAGAGAACATCGATTGGCCGCCTCCTGTGTACCCCCAACTGGGGATTGGGCCCATAACCTGGGCATGTGCCCTGACCAGGAATCGAACTGGCAACCTCTTGGTGCATGGGTCGATGCTCAACCACTGTGCCACACCTGCCGGGCTGAAGAGAGGTTTTTCAAAACAAACTAGAAATTCAGAATTGTACATCTCATGTCCTCAGTTTGAAGGTTAGTGAGTCATTTAAATTTCAGAAATGCAGGGAGGCTGGTGTCTGCTCCCAGAGTGGCATTCTTTTTTTTATCTGATGAGAATAGTAGGTCCCAGTAAGGAGGGCCAGGCACCTCTGCCCCTGGGCAGAGAGAGAAGCAGCAGCTGGGCTTAGCTAGGGAAGAGGCTTCTCTGAAGCTCAGCCTTGAAGGGTGTGGGAGACCACCTGGGGGAGGGTGTTCCAGGTAGCAGGGCCTCAGCATTGCTCTGGAGAGAGGGCACTCCCACTGCCCAGAGTGGTTGAGCTCTGGGGGACCCAGGGCACCTTGACTTTTGAAGAGATTAGGGTTCCCTCTGGGGGATAGCCGGTCTGTGAAGTCGTCCAGCAGGAGCCTACGGAGCCACCAGATCTCATTGGCTGCTTTGTGATGTGCAGGGTGAAGGTGACTAGGGGTCTTGTCTCTAAAGGCTGAGAGAGCTAAGAAGACCAGAACAGTGATTAAGTGGATGCTTAGGACCCAGCACAGTTCAGCTCAGGTGACTTTGCTAACTCACATAGGCCTTACAGCAACCCTATTACTGGGCATGGTTGTTACCCCCAGCCCGTCTCCCCCCAGCATGCACAAATATGTGAAAACCTACATGCACCCATACATACATGCACATGCACACCAGTGAGGGAGTAGAGGTTGCAGGACCTGAGGTAGCTATATTGTCACTTACCTACATGAATGCAGGCAAGGCTGGAGAGGAGCCATGTGGAACAAAGCTTCTGTTTCTCCTTCAGTGTTTTTTCTGAGTCCCTGCTGGACCAAGTGCACCGGGAGTTTTCTTACTCCTCCCATGGTCTGGTGAGGGGCAGTCTGGGAAAGCAGTGTTACTATCCAGTTTTACAGAGGACTTAACTAAATTTAGAAAGGTGCAGGGCCGGCGCAGGGTTGTCCTCACAGTAGCAGCAACAACAAGGCAGGGTCCCAGGCCTCCCTGGGATTTTGTGTGAATGTGAGGAGGAGCACTACCAAATGCCCTCCTACCACTGTGACTTCTTCCAACCCCACAGTGCTCAGAAATCAGAGAAAGGGCACCAGGCAGCAGAGAGACATATCCCAGGTTCTTCTGCCCCAGCCCAGCTTCCTCCTCCTCCAGCATCTCCCTGAGCCACCCCAAGGTATAGCAGGCAGTCTGGATTCTTGTCTCTCCAGACAGCCACCAGGGTCTACCAATTTGTAGCTGCTGCAGCTTAGACATAATGGCCTTAAAGCTTATAGCTAGCAGGCAGCACAGGTTAGTGGCCCTGTAGGGGACTGTAGTGGGAAGCACTGACCGCAGTGCCTGAGGACTGAGCTCTGTCTGAAGGAGTGGCCCATGCTTGTCTTAGGCCACATGTTGCCCTGGAAATGCAGGCCCACATTTTTAAATGTTGGCAACTTATCCACTATTTTTTTTTTTTATTCTCACCCGAGGATATTTTTGCATCATCTTCAGATAGAGTGGGAGGGAGAGAGGGAAGAAGAAAGAGAGAGAAACATCAACGTGAGACACATCAAGTGGTTGCCACCCACACAACCCCAACCGGGGCTGGGGACAAACTGCAACTGAGGCACGTGCCCCCAGCGGGAACCGAACCTGGGACTCTCTGGTCCACGAGCCAACACTCTAACCACTGAGCCAAACCAGTCAGGGCTCATCCACTATTTTTAAAGAACTTTTAGGGGCCTGACCTGACTCACAGACAGCCAGATTATGACTGCAGCTATAGAGTTTACAGGATCTCCTCCCATGAGCTCACTGAGCTTGCTACAAGTCAGCCCCCATGACAGTAGTGACACTGTTGTTTACTGTGTGCCGTGCACGACTGGTTGTTTCACATGCACTGCCTCATTGACTCTGAGTCCCTTTTCACCGAAGTCACTGACCAAGCAGGAGAATCTCATGCAGGGCCACAGCTGGGCTCTGAGGCTGAGATTGAGCTCAGTGCCCACAACTCTCTGGCCCACGGCCTGAGAGATGTCACCTGATAGGCAGGCTGGTCTGAGAACCTGCAAGGAAAGGAATGCCCAGGAGACAACTTGGACTGTGTGCTACTCAGATTCTCCTGGGGGCATCCAAGAGGATTCGAGGTGGTACATAAACAAGCTTACAGGTGGTGTTCCTAGTTATGTGTATGTTTTTAACATGTACTTTGTGGGTGACAAGGGATCCTGAGTGTCAGCTTATGGTATCATATAATTTCTAATTGAACTAATGAGTTGGTTTAAAGAAATATTTAGTAATAAATAGAGGTGGTAGCAATGGGTATGGCAAAAATAGTGATTCTGTGAAGAGATTTAGGAAGTTCTAGGTGGATCATCCAAGAGTTTTGATGGGTGAAGAGGAATTCAGGACAGATAAAATTTAGATCAGGGAGAGAAAGGATGACATATGAGCCAGATTTCTAGTTCTTATAATAAGCAGGATGCTTTGTTCATTCTGAGCACATCCTCACAAATGAGTGAGCTGTCAGTCACTGACCTTTAGTCCCCTACAGCTCCCCAACCCAGTTCTCTTCCTCCAGCCATTTGGGCCACTGCTTTTGGGGTCTGGTGTCAGCAGAGACAGGCAGGAGGGTCTGTGTAATGATAAGTGACACCACAACTGATTTAATGAATAAAATGAGCTTTATGTGAGGCCTGACAGGCAGATCCAGGCATGGCTATGGGGGGGCTCTAGGCCCCCTGGATACTTATTTCTGCTGCTATCAGTAGAGCTTCCTCCAAGGCCTGGCACCTACCCTCCCTGGAGTCTGGGGCTTATGCTTCCCAGGTGCTCACTCTGGAGAGGCCTAGCCCAGAGCTCCATACACACTGTGTCCATGAACTATCACAGGGCTCGGGCAAGTGAATCAGGTACTAAGAGACAGGTGATTGGCCCAGGACTGTAGGTGGCTTAGCCACTCTCCTGAGTGCCATTTCTCCTATGACATTGGACCTTGCCATAAAGACATGGGCCCCAGAGGTGGTTTGGTTTAGGATTTGGTTCGCTTAAGAAAGAGGCAGTCACACTTGAGTTTTCCTTGGGTAAAAATAACTATATGTCCTGGCAGTTCTCACTGTTCTGGCTATTTTTTAGGTAAAAATTCTTTTCAAAGTGAATGCAATGAAGGTGCTCTGTGGTAAGACATTTGACCACTTGAGGATACAAAATGCCAGCCTGGAATGTGAGACAGTCACTGATTTCTCCAATAGGAGAGGAGGGCAGCCTGAGTCACTTCTGCTTAACACCAGACCCAGACCACAGTCCAGGCCAGATGGGCCTCTTCCAGCATCATCAAACCCTCTCTGCTGAGTGGGGCTCAGAGGACAGCCCCTGCTTGGTACTCCCAATCCCATTTACTCTTTCCTGCCCACATGGCAGGCACCATTGCTCTCATTCTACTGATGTGGCTATGGAGGCTCTGAGAGTCAGGAAGCCAGCCTGCATGAGGCCTCCAACCAGTAAAAGGCAGCTCAGGGGCCATTCGTGCAAGAGAAGCCTGGGGAGCACCAACCTGTCCAGTGGGCTTCTCTGGCAGTCTTTGTTTTCGCTTGTGGGGCTCATCCACTCAACATAGAGGGCTCCCTGGAAGAAGTGGTCCTGGCTGGCCTTTTCTACTTGTACAGTTGGGAGAAGCACTCGGATAGCCATCTGGGCATGCGGAAGGTCGCAAACAAAGAGTTAAAGGTTCAAATGGGTACATGGGGTCAGAGACTGGGGACAGTGGGAATGAGGAATATTTAGGAGCAGGAGGCTCTGAATCAACACAGCCCGTATGGACAGAGGCCTACCCAGACTATTTCCCCAGGACCTGGACTCCCCCAAAACTGTGCATAGGTCATTGGAATTTGGGTGGATACTCTCATGTTTTTTCTTCCCTGTTACTCCCAGAACCAGAAACAACCAATCCAGGGGCCACATGGAGGCAATACGCAGTCCCCAGGACCTTTGTCAAGACCAGAATTACTCTACACCTTCTCTTCTCACCCTCCACACTCCTATACCCTCTGGAGCACCCCTAAGTCTTCAGTGAGTCCCAGCACTCTTAGCCTCTGCACAGTGTCCAACAGCTTGGCCCAGCCCAATCTAGCCCCAATCACTGGATAAGTCAGCATCTCAGGTGATTTCCTATCAGGTCCCTGCCAGGCCTATAGGCCACCAGCTTTCCCAGCTTCTGCTGCCAGTGCTTGGGACTGGCCTCCCTCAGGTACTCAGCTGCAGTCCACCTACCCACCCACTGGGATGGTCATTGAACTCCCTGGAGGGTGTGGACTTCTCAAGTGGCCTTTGATGATGATAGCCAGAGACAATTTGGAGACAGATCAGCTTGCCTCAGGGGTGTTGATTCTAAGAGGGAATCTGGGAGAGGATATTATTGACCCTTCTTTCCACAGCTCTCTCCTCTGACTTTCTAGAATGCATTTATTCACTCATTCATTCAGAGTCTACTGATACCCACGTTGTCCTCTGGTGACTTCTTGTGGCTCACAGCTTCCAGGCCTGAACAGCGGCCCCTCTGACAGGCTCCTCACTCCGCCTCTCCCAATACACCAGCTTTAATTCACTTTCTCAGAAAGTCCAACTCCTTCCCGTCTCAGATCCTTTGCATGCACCATTCCCTCTGCCCACACCACCATTCTCTTCTCTTCCCATGGCTTCCTTGTATACCTCCTTCAAGTCTTGGCTTTAAACATCACCCAGAGACCTTCCTTGGCCTCCCTGTCTCAGTAAGTAGCTCACCTGTCTTTTCGCTCATAGCACCTGATCTTTCTTTCGTTGCATGTGAGAGGCATTTTATCCAATGGTGAGACCTTTGGTTTGTAAGCCCAAATGAATCAGGATTCTAGCTCCACCATTTATTTCCTTAGCAGTGTGTTCTTGGGCAAATGGCTTCACCTCTCTGGGCTTCAGTTTTTTCATTTCTAAATGGGAAGAAATAACAGAAATTACTCATTATAGGTTGTTGTACCTAAATGGATTAATATAAGAGCATATTTAGAAGAGAACATGTACTTGTTAACTTGTGATAACATTGACTACTTGTCTGTTCACCTGCTGATTACTGGGTGCATCAGTTGTAAGCCCCATGAGGATAGAGACTGAATCAACATGCTCACTAAACATTTGTTGAGTAAATACATTTGCCAAACTTTGCTTGGGCCTGGGACTGAGAATTGGGTCCCTTCCAATCTCACCGCTCAAGGAACTCACAGCCCAGGGAGGAAGCTCTACAAGAGCAAGTAGGCAAATGCAGACTGAGAAGGACCGTGGGCCTTTCCGGAGGTGTCTGGAAGAGCAGCCTTCATGGTGTCTGGAGAAGCCAGGGGGATAGTATGGGGCAACAGCAGTGTGGCTAAAGCTAAGAGTAGGTCCACTGGGGCCTTGAGGGACTGGCAGGCTTGGCCCAGAGCCTAGAACTGATACAGAAGTAGGAAGGGCAGGAAGGCTGGTTTGGCCCAGGTGTGTGCAATGGGTTATGGGGAGGGGGCATGTATTGAGGCACAGCAGCAGGGACCCAGGACAAAGAGACAAATGTCCCTACAAAGCACCTGTTGGGGCTCGTTTTGCCTCCAGCTCATTCTGTCCAGAGGCCCTCGCAACTCTGTGTTTCCACCAAGTGCTAATTTTAAGTCAGCCATTACTTTGGCGATGGAGTCCTTTCAAGCCCACATCTCAGAACCACAACCTAAGGAAGGAAATCCATTTTCTGACTCTGTTTTTCTTCCCAGTTTCCAGTCACAGCTGCTTTCTCTTTTTTGCATCCAGTCTGGTCACCGTCCTTCGGGAGAGCCACAGAAAGGTCTGGGCTCCCACTGCAGCTGTTCATGCACGCGTCTGCAACTCTTAGCTCACAGCCCCACCTTCAGCCAAACCCACATGCCACATCACCCTTCACAGTGCTTTTTCTGACCCCCTTCTCTGGGATCCCCTCAGTCTGTCTTTGCCTGGGAGCGTCCAGAGGTCAGGGCATAGTCATTGTCTGAAATTGCCCTTTATAGGTGGGGTTCTCCTGGTTTAACTCTCTTCCCAGGCCAGCCAGGTGCATCACTTCTTCAACACCCACCCATAGTCTCACTGTTCTCCAGTAAGAGACCAGCCTTGCTTGGCCTCCCTCAATTTAATGGCACCACTGTTATGCAAGGACTCTGTCTCCCCAGTGTAGTCTCTCAGCAACCCTATAGTCCCTCCACTGCAACTCTTGGACCTTCTCCTCATTGATCATGTGTTTGCTTGTGGTACAGCCAGTATGTCTAGCAGAGAGGAGCCAGCTCTGCCATTTCTCGGTGCCCATGCCTTAAGTAGGTGCTCTGTGAAACCCAGTTTAGGAGACATCATGTGGAAGAAGAGGGAGGACTATCTGTTCTGTTTTTCTGATTAAAGCAGAGGGAACCCAAGGGCTACTGGCCTTTTCTCAGTTCACCTGGCCCCTCTCTGTATTTCTGGTTGTGGAGCTGGAGGGACTGCCTACACTCGTTCCTTCTTCATGTTGTACAGGGTCAGAACCTTCAGGAGCCCATGGGTCTGTCGCACACAGTGGGACCATCCCAGGGCAGGGTGAACCAGAAAAGGGAAATCAGCTTGAGCTGTCACTGAAAGGACAAGTCAGCTGCGTAGAGAGACTAGGGAAGGCCTTCACCCTTTATACCAGTCTCCATGTGGCTTCTTCTTTAATTTTGTAGTTGTAGGACTTCCATTCTGCTCGAGTTCAGGCAATTCTGAAAGATGGTTGTTCTGTAGTTTAGTTGTAATTTTTTTTTCCTTATTGATTTATATAGAGAGAAGAAGGGAGAGGGAAAGAGAGAGAGAACATCAATTGGCCACCTCCTGCATGCATGTGCCCCGACCAGAAATCGAACTGGCAACCTTTTGGTGCATGAATCGATGCTCAGCCACTGAGCCACACCAGCCAGGTTAGTTGTAATTTTGATGTGGTTGTGGGAGGAGGTGAGTATCACGTTTACCTACGCTGCTGTCTTCACCAGAAGCTCCATATGTGGAATTTTTTTTAAAGAAAAGAAATATGAAGAAGACTTTTATTGTCAATAAGCTCTACCTTTTATTCCAGTTATCTTAGTTTCTGTTCTAGGTATTTTAATTGAAGATTAACTACTATTAAGAGTATATACATTAGCCCTGGCCGGTTTGGCTCAGCAGTTAGAGCGTTGGCCTGTGGTCCAAAGAGACCCAGATTAGGTTTCCACCAAGGGCATGTACCTCAGTTGCAGTTTGTCCCCAGCCCTGGTTTGGTCATGTGGGTGGCGACCACTCAATGCATCCCTTTCACGTCGATGTTTCCCTCTCTCTCTCTTCCTCCTACTCTATCTGAACAAACAAACAAAAAAACAAAAAAATGTCCTCGGGTGAGAATAAAATAAAAAAAGAGTATACACATTTAAGGAGTGAGTGTTTGGAGTGTTAAAAGTCTGCTCTTTCAGTGGTGGGGACAGTTTATGTGGAGGCCACCAGGAGTTGCACCCTCCCTTGCAGCCTGCCCTGGGAGCTGTTCTTGGAAGGGTGGGTCACCTGCAGGAGTGGGAGAGCCCAGGGACAACAGAAGCATCCTAGAGGCAGAGCCTGCTGCATATCTTACTCCCATCACCCCTCATTCAGACCCAGGAGAAAAACAAAGCTCAGAGTGGGACAGTAAGGCCCAGAATTCAGACCAGACCATGGGCTCAGAGCTCCAGAAGCAGCACATCACCCATCCCTTGCCTGTCCCCTCACAGCCCTCATTGAGACCTGATCCCTGTCCTACAACAATTATCTAAGACTGACTCACTGTGTTCTAGGAGCTGAACAGAATCTTATAAAGGCATGGCCCCTGCCTTTTAGGGGACTCTCTTGTTTGAGAGACTTGTGTGCGGGCATTTGTGTGTGAACACGTGTGTGTGTGTGTGTGTGTGTGTGTGTGTACGTTGTACATGCTTATGTGTATATGTATGTACGTGAATATGTGTGCACATATTTGTGTTTCACTGGCAGAGTTGAGCTCATGGCCAGTCAGGTACAAAAGTGGCACTGTGCGGTGCTGAGAAAAGAGGGATGGACCCTTTCCTCTGACTACCTGGAAGAGAACTTGGGTTCTTCCAGGTAGAAATGAGGACATGTGATTACTTCTCTATCACTAACTCTTTGACTTTGGGAGAGTCATTTTGTATCTCTGGGCTTCAGTTTCCACCTCTAATGATGGAGTAGATAGTGTGCCCTTCTCATGTGAGTTGAGGAAAAGTACTTTTTTGGTCTTTCCTGGGCCAGGCCTGTGTCAGGCTCTAGGATCTAGTCTCTGCCCTCAGACAGCCACAGTCTGTTAGAGAAGTGAGCTCACTTCACATACACCTGTGATGGAGGTCATGCAAAGTCAGAACCAGCACCTAAGGGTAGCCCTGCACCCCAAGCCAGGCTGTGGTACAGCAGAGGTCCAGCTCTGAAGTCAGTGAGTTTTCACTCAGCTCACTGCATCATCCCTTTGTGCCTCAGTTTTCTTGTGAATAAGTAGTCCCCCAAGGGAATGGTTGTGGAATTTGGAGCACTGTTGTGCAGGAGCTCTTTGAACAGGGCCAAGCATATGGTAAAGGTATTGTCAATGTTAGTTGGCATTACTGCTGGTGTTCTTTTTGTGATTATGGAGAGCTGGCTGGTGTCCACCTTAGGGCAGTGTGGGTCAAGCCTGCCTCATACAAGACAGTCTTTCCGCTTCAGACCTCCTCTCTGTTATTTAGGCCACTTTCGGTATCTAGCTGGGCAGTGGCCAAGGCCTTTGGTTTCCCACCCCACACCCACTTTTGGAACTCAGAGCATAGTGGTCCCCAGGGCTCATCCCTGGGAGTTTCTGGAGATGAGGTACCCACCCACACTGCCAGAGTTGGGGTGGCCCCCAGCCATGCCACACCCTTACCTTTTGCTATCTTCTCTCCATTCAGAAACAGCTTTAGTTCCATGCCCCCCACCCACAGCATTGTTCCCAGAGAGAAAGAGCAGGGCCCTGGGGTGGCCAGGCCCACAGACAGACTCCCAGGCCTGCAGCAGGCAGAGAGCTTTGTAAAGAAAGCCCCAGGCCTGAATCTGAATCACTGTTCCCTGGTTACCAGCTATGTAACCTTTGGGCAGTCACCTCCCCTGCTTGGAGACTGACTTATAGGATATCCGCTGTTGTGCAGCCCACCTCATTCCTGCTCTCTCCCTCCCTTAGAGCACAGCAGGGATTTAGCCAGGCCCAGGCTCTACACTCCAGCCTGCCTGCCTCACCCAGAGACTTTATCAAACCTCAGCCCAAGGCTCAGCCAGAAAGAGTCCCCAGGAGCACTTCTGCTGAGGCTCACCTTTTGGAAACTGCCACTCAGAGACAGCTCAGGTCCATCCCCAGGTTTTAGGGCCCCTGCCCCTGCCCCTGCCCCTGCCCCTACCCAGCACACCTAACACTCATGAATTAGCCCATTCCCCCTGAATAGTCAAGTACCCACATGGCTGTTCCTGCTTGTGCTGATAGGGAGCATGAGCTGAGGGGAAGGGACTAGGGTCCAGGTCTCCTGTGTACTGAGGAGAAGGCCTCCAGAGCTGAATGGGCACAGCATGTGGGACAAGAGGGCCATTCCACTCCTGCCTCCTCCCCCAGTCCAACTTCCTCTGATGTCAATAGCCTCTGGTAAATTGATAGGGCCTGACTCTGCTACCTGGTTGTGGGTGGGTTATTAAGAGCCAGGCTGCAGGTGGTTGAGCTCTGACCCCTTTGGAGAAGGAGATTGCCCTTAGGAAAGAGCCAGCTCTCAGGACCCAGCCCACTGACAGATGAGACAAGATAACAGGTGGGCTGAGGTTGCCAGTAGTGTCCTTTCCTGGAGCTGCTTACTGCTACTGCAGACTATCTTCTCTTTCCAGGGGACACAGGGTCTGAATGTAGTGGATGTGGGGCAGTGTGTAGGGTTTTGATCCTCATGGAGGAGGGAGCTAGGAAAGTATCAGAGAGGGTCGAACCAAGATGCTAAGCTTATTGCTGAGAACTAAAGTAAGAGTAGAGTTTTACAGGTAGAAAGCATCATGGAGCACCCCAGGCTGGAGGAACATTTATACAGAGCCAGGGCAGAGGTAAGTGGTGGGGCCCTGTGCAGGGTTGGATGGTGAGACCCTCTGCAGGGTTGAGTGGTGAGATCCTGTGCAGGGCTGAGTAGTGAGATCCTATGCAGGGCTGAGTGGTGAGGCCCTGTGCAGGGTTGGGTGGTGAGACCCTCAGCAGGGCTGAGTGGTGAGATCCTGTGCAGGGCTGAGTGGTTAGACCCTCTGCAGGGCTGAGTGGTGAGGCCCTGTGCAGGGTTGGGTGGTGAGACCCTCTGCAGGGCTGAGTGGTGAGATCCTGTGCAGGGCTGGGTGGTGAGATCCTATGCAGGGCTGAGTAGTGAGATCCTATGCAGGGCTGAGTGGTGAGGCCCTGTGCAAGGTTGGGTGGTGAGACCCTCAGCAGGGCTGAGTGGTGAGATCCTGTGCAGGGCTGAGTGGTGAGATCCTGTGCAGGGCTGAGCAGTGAGATCCTATGCAGGGCTGAGTGGTGAGGCCCTGTGCAGAGGGTTGTATGGTGAGACCCTCTGCAGGGCTAGATGGTGAGATGCTGTGCAGGGCTGAATGGTGGGGCCCTGTGCAGGGCTGAGTGGTACTGGTGAAGAAGCGCTGGGTCTACAGGAGGCAATTGGTAAGGGGCTGCTTAGAGGAATTTGGCCACCCACTGAGGAATGGCTGGAGATTTCAAAACTGAGAGGGATGATCAGGTTTTATCTAAAGGGATCTCTTTGGCAACAGACCTAAGGGCAGATGAGAAGAGGGAGCTGGTGGCTTATGCCAGGGGACAGCATCCATAGCCCCAGTGCCAAGTATCTGCTCCCGCAAGGCCTTCTGGGGTGCTGAGAGAGGGGACCCTCAAGGCAAGCTTCCAGAGATGCCAAGTGGGCTCCCCTCTCACAGCTGTGCAACTTTAGGCGAGGGTTTGAACCAGAAATGGCTTCAATTACCTGCCACAGCCACTTCAGAGGAATTTGGCCCCAGCCCAGGTGAGTATCATTTTTGCCCTGGGCCTCCACCAAGAGGGATGGACAGGAGCCAATGTTGGATGGTATTAGGTGGTTCTAAATCGCCACCATCCCCACACCAACTATTGCTGTCCCCCACCCTCTCCTGTCGTGTGACAACAAATTTTCCTTTGCTTCAGCTGCTCTTCTAATAATTGAGCCTCTGTTTGCTTCTCAGGACCTATTTCAGAATGGTTTTGTTTTTACCTTAAAACAAAATCATTTCTTCCACATAATGCACTGGTTTTCCCTCTCCATGCACCTTCAATCTACAAAGTCTTGACTATATTTTAATTTCAATTTACACTGTATGGGAAAGATTTCTGCAAAGGGTCCTTTCTTGTTTTAAAAGAATTCATCACTGCTGCTAAGAAGCTTAATATAAATTAAAGGAGGAATTAAGCAACATTAAGATATCAAAATGGAGCCTGTCCAGTGTGGCTCAGTGAATTGAGCATCATCCCATGGACTGAGAGGTCCTGATTCAATTCCTGGTCGGGGCACATGCCCAGGTTTTGGGCTTGATCCCCAGTAGGGGGTATGCAGAAGACAGCTGATCGATGTTTCTTTCTACCTTTCTCTCTAGAAAAATCAATAAAAACATATTTTTGAAAGATATTAAAATAGAGGTGCAGATGCCCACTGCCTCACCTCCCCCCAAGCAAAGGGGCCACATGAAGCCTGTTGAGTGTGAACTCAAGAACCTCAGAAATCGTGATCCCAATAAAGGGCTTATTCTGTCTTCTGCCTTCCCTAATTCCCTTTGCTGCAGGGATAGTGGAGTATGTGTCTGATGAAAACTCAAGTCACCTTGGAACGTGGCAGTGGGCAAGGCCAGAGTGAGGGTGAGTGTGTGAGTGAGAGAACGTGTGCAAGAGAGAGTTGGAGTGGGAATGAGTGTGGGTAAGCCTCTACACATGGCAGGGTGGGAACTTAGGATGGACGGGTCCAATGCTAAAGGTGGAGGAGCAGCAAGCTATCATAGCATGCTGCTTGGCAAGGTGCTTCTCCCCACTTGGGGCTGGAAATCACTGCCATTTTGGAAGACCTGCTGGGTCCTTCTTGGGAGGAGGCCCAGTGCCCTGAGACGTGGTTGTACCTGGCCTCACTGGACCAGCAGCCTCTACTGCACCCCACCAGCCCACATACAGTAGCCACATGTCATGGGAGCCACACATGGCAGGAGCACCACTGCCCACATGGGACCCAGGCATGCCAGCCCCACCCCTATGAGACCCGTGCACCCCAACCATTCCTCCCGCTGGACCTGTGCACCCCATCAGTGCCTCCGATGACACACAGACACCAGTCACCAGCTGTTAGTCCTCCCAGACTACAGCAGACAGGAGGCGCTGGCTTGGACAGGCCTGCACCAGCCCAGACCACTGACCCCACAGGTCCTGATGCAGTCAAGAACTGCCGGCCACCACTGCCACTATAGGACAGCCACCACCATAATCACCACCAAGAGCCACCTGCCCCACTGCCAAGAGCCACCAGCACACCTGGACAACCAACTGGGTTCGAGATTCGACCCAATGCCCCTGGACACACCCACCTGTCTATGCCATCTGGTGTTCCTCACCTAGCCTCAAACTACCAGACTGCTAAAAGGGTGAGACAAAGAAATAATCCCCGAATTTAAAAAAAGGATGACCCTAGCTGGTTTGGCTCAGAGAGTTGGCTATGGATCAAATAGTTGTGGATTTGATTCTCAGTCAAGGGCATGTACTTCAGTTACAGGTTCAATACCCGGACCCTGTCGGGGTTGTGCAGGAGGAAGCCAATCAATATGTTTCTCTCACACTGATGTTTCTTTCTCTCTCTCCCTCTCTCCCTCCCACTCTATCTAAAAATTAATGGAAAAATATTCTCGAGTGAATTAAAAAAAGAAAGAAAAGCAGGAATCACTAGAAAAGGAACTAAATAAAATGAAAACAAGCAGTTTGTTGGATAAAGAATTCAAAGTAATGGTTTTAAGGGTGCTCAAACAACTTAATGAGAAATACAAGCAACTTAATGAGAATTATAAAGAACTCAGTGAGAACTACATCAGCCTGGAAAAAAGAGGTAAAAGCTATGAAAAAAAAAAAAAAAAAGTGGAAATAAAGAATGACATAGATGAAATAAAGAATACTTTGGAAGGATTTAGTAGTAGATTAGAAGAAGCTGAGGACCAGATCAGCAAGTTGGAAGACAAGGTAGAAAACAACACTCAGATAGAGCAACAAATGGAAAAAAAAATTTTAAGCAGGAGAGGAGTTTAGGGTGCTTTGGGACAATATGAAATATACAACATTCACATCATAGGGGTACCAGAAGGACAAGAATCAGAGAAAGGAATAGAGAACCTGTATGAAGAAAAAATAACAGAAAACTTCCCTAGTTTGGTGAAGGAAAAATTCACACAAGTCCAGGAAACACAGAGAGTCCCAATCAAGATGAACCCCAAAACACTCACACCCACACACATCATAATTAAAATGGTAAATGTTAAAGATGAAGAAAGAATCTAAAGAGATGAAGAGAGACAGAAAGTTACCTACAAGGGAGCTCCCATTAGACTGTCGGCTAATTTTTCAGTAGAAAATACTTCAGGCCAGATAGAGTGGCATGAAGTATACAAACTAATGAAAAGCAAGGGCTGAATCCAAGCCTACTCTGTCCAGCAAGGTTATTATTCAAAATTGAAGGTGAAATAAAGAGCTTCACAGACAAAAAAAAAAAAAAAAAAAAAAAGGCTAAAGGAGTTTATTACAACCAAACCGGCATTGCAAGAAACGCTAAAAAGGGACTATTGGAAGAAAAAAAAGAAATAGAGAAGAAAACAGGCATAAAGAATTAAAATGGCAACAAATAAGTATCTATCAATATTAACTTTAAATGTAAATAGTTTAAATGCTCCAATCAAAAGGTATAGGGTAGCTGATTGGATAAGAAAACATGACCCATATATATGCTATCTACAAGAGACCCACTTCAGAACAAAAGTCACACAAGATGAAAGTGAAGGGATGGAAAAAAAAAAAAAATTGCATGCAAATGTCAATGAAAAAATGCTGGGGTAGCAATACTCATATCTCATAAAATAGACTTCAAAATGCCAAAACAACAGACAAAGAAAGGCACTACTTAATATTAAAGATTTGTCCAACAAGAGGATATAACTCTGGTAAACATATATGCACCCAATATAGAAACACGAAAATATGTTTAAAACTTCTGGAGGACATTAAGGGAGAGATTGACAGCAATTCAATCATAGTAGGAGACTTTAACACCATAGTGACATCACTGGATAGATCTTCTACACAAAGAATCAACCAGGAAACACAGACCCTAAATGACACAGTACATCAGATGGATTTAATTAATATTTACAGAAAATTTTACCCAAAATATACATTCTGCTCAAGTGCACATGGGATATTCTCAAAGACATGTTAGGACACAAACTAAGTCTTTACAAGCTCAAGAAGATTGATATCATATCAAGCATCTTTTTGGATCAGAATGGCATGAAATTAGAAATCAATTACAGTAAAAACACTCAAAAACATTAAAACACATGGCAGCTAAATACCGTGTTATTAAACAATGAATGGGTTACCAGTGAGATCAAGGAAGAAATAAAAACTTCCTGGAAACAAATGAAAATGAACATACAACACAAACTCTATGGGACTCAGTGAAAGCAGTCTTGAAGTTCATAGCATTACAGGCCTACCTCAAGAAACAAGGAAAAGCTCAAATAAACTAACTAACCCTACAACTTAAAGAATTAGAAAGAGAACAAAATGAAAAACCCTGAGTAAGTAGAAGGAAGGAAATAAATGACATAGAGACTAAAAAAAAAACATACAAAAGATCAATGAACCCGGCCCATGTGGCTCAGTGGGTTGAGTGTCATCCCATGGACTGAGAGGTCCTGGTTTGATTCCTGGTCAGGGCACGTGCCTCGGTTGCAGGCTCAATCCCCAATAGGGGGTGTGCAGGGGACAGCCAATTTATGTTTCTCACATTGATGTTTCTATCTCCCTTCTCTCTCTAAAAAAACTAAAATCTGGCTGCTGTGGCTCAGTGGTTGAGCACTGACCCATGCACCAAGGGTCGCCGGTTCGATTCCCAGTCAGGATACATGCCCAGGTTGTGGGCCTGATCCCCAGTTGGGGCATGCTGGAGGTGGCCAATCGATGTTCTCTCTCATCGATGTTTCTATCTCTCTCTCTTACTGACTTCTTCTCTCTGTAAAGTCAATAAAGGAAAAAAAATTTAGAAACTAACTGAAAACATTTAAAAATATTCAATGAAACAAAAAGCTGGTTCTCTGAAAAGATAAACAAAGCCCCGCTGGTGTAGCTCAGTGGTTGAGCATCAGCCCATGCACCGAGAGGTCACTAGTTTGATTCACGGTCAGGGCACATGCCCAGCTTGTGGGCCAAATCCCCAGTGGGGCATGCAGGAGGCAGCCAGTCGATGTTCTCTCTCATTGATGTTTCTGTCTCTTTCCCTCTCCCTTCCTCTGTCTCTAAAATCAATAAAGAATAAAAAATAAAGGTAAACAAAAATTATGAACCTTTAGCCAGACTCACCAAGAAACAGAGAGAAGCCAAATAAATAGAATCAGAAATAAAAGAGGTAAAATAACAAGTGACACCACAGAAATACAAAGGATTGTAAGAAAATACTATGAACACATATATGCCAACAAGTGGACAACCTAGGCAAAATGGACAAATTCCTAGAATCATACAGTCTTCCAAATCTCAACCAGGAAGAGTCAGAAAACTTGACAGACCAGTAACAACTAAGGAAATTGAAGCAGTAATTAATAAATTTCCAGCAAATAAAAGCCCTGATCTGGATATTTTCACGGGGGTGTCTTACCAAAGAAAAACTAACACCTATTCTCCTCATACTATTCCAAAAAAATTCAAGAGAAAGGAAGACTTTCAAGACTTCCAAGCTCTTTTTTATGAGGCCAGCACAATCCTGATTCCAAAACCAGATACAGACACTACAAAGAAAGAAAATTACAGGCCAATATTCCTAATGAACATAGATATCAAAATCCTCAACAAAATATTAACAAATTGGATCCAGCAATATTTTTTTTTAAAGTATTCACCATGACCAGTTGGGATGTATCCCAGTGATGCGAAGCTGGTACAATATTTGTAAATCAGTAAATATGATACACCACATAAACAGATTGAACAATAAAAATTATATGACCATATCAATAAATGCTGAAAAAGCATTTGACAAAATCTAGCACCCATTTTTAATTAAAATTTAAAAAAAAACAAAACTCAGCAAATTGGGAATAGAGAGATCATAACTCAACATAATAAAGGCCATATATGACAAACCTACAACCAACATCATACTCAATGGGCAAAAACCAAAAGCATTTTCCTTTAAAACAGGAACAAGTCAGGGATGCCCACTTTCACCACTCTTATTCAACATAGTACTAGAAGTCTTAACTACAGTGATCAAACAAGAAGAGAAAAACAAAAAGCAACCAAATTGGAAAGGAGGAAGTAAAACTGTCATTATTCACAGATAACATGATATTGTACATAGAAAACTCTAAAAACTCCACCGAAAAACTACTAGATTTAATAAATGAGGATGGCACAGTAGCAGGATACAAAATTAACATCTAGAAATCAATGGCATTTTTTTTTTACCCTCACCCGAGGACATTTTTCTATTTTTTTATTCAGATAGAGTGGGAGGGAGAGAGAGAGACAAACATTGACGTGAAAGGGACACATCGAGTGGCTGCCACCTGCAAGACCAAACAGGGCCGGGGACAAACTGCAACGAAGGTACGCGCCTGTAGCGGGAACCGAACTGGGGTCTTTCTGGACTGCAGGCTGATGCTCTAACCGCTGAGCCAAACTGGCCAGGGCTCAATGGCATTTTTATACACCAATAATGAAAACTCAGAAAGAGAAACTAAAAAAAAAAATTACCATTGCAATAAAAAAAAGTAAGATACCTTGAAATAAATTTAACCAAGGAAGTTAAGAGCTATTCTCAGACAACTATAGGACTTTGATAATAAATAAATAAATAAATAAAGATATTAAAAAGTAAGAATATATCTATGTTCATGGATTCGAAGAATCAACATCATTCAAATGTCCATACTACCTAAAGCAATCTGTAGATTCAATGCAATTCCCATTAAAATACCAATGGCATATTTCACAGATCTAGAACAAAAACTCCAAAAGTTTATGTGGAACCAATAAAGACACCCAAATAGCCACAGCAGTGTTGAGAACGAAGAACAAAGTAGGAGGGATCACAATACCAGATATTAGATTATGCTACAAAAGCCATCGTAATCAAAACAGCCTGGTACTGGCAAGGACAGATATAATAGATCACTGGAACAGAACAGAGAACCCAGAAATCAACCCAAGACATTATGCTCAATTAATATTTTACAAAGGTGGCAAGAGCATACAATGGAGTAGTCAGTCTCTTCAGTAAATGGTGTTGGGAAAATTGGGCAGGTATATGCAAAAAAAAAAAAAGAAAGAAAGAAACTAGACTACCAACTTATAGCATACACAAGAATAAACTCAAAATGGATAAAAGACTTAAATGTAAGTTATGGAACCATAAAACTCTCAAAAGAAAATATAGACAGCAAAATCTCAGACATAACACGATGAAGAATTTTTACTGATACATCACTTAGGGCAAGGGAAACAAAGGAAAAAATTAATAAATGGGACTACATCAAACTAAACAAGTTCTGCACAGCAGAAGAAAGCAGCATCAAAATGAAAAGGGAACCACTGTATGGGAGAACATATTTGCCAGTGATACATTGGATAAGCAGTTAATTTCCAAAATATATAAAGTATTCATAACAACTCAACAAAGGAAGACAAAGAATCCAATTAAAAAATGGGCAGAGGACCTGAATAGACACTTCTCCAAAGACGACATCAAATGGCCAACAGACATATGAAAAAATGCTCAATGTCACTAATCATCAGAGAGATGCAAATTAAAACAACTATGGGTATCATCTCACACGTGCCAGAATGGCTGCCATCAACAAATTATCAAACAACAAGTGCTGGCAAGGGTGTGGAGAAAGGGGATGCTAGTACACTGATGGTGAGAATGCAGACTGATACAGCCACTATGGAAAACAATATGGTGTTTCCTCAAAAAAATTATACTTGGAACTGCCATTTGACCCAGTGATCCTACTGCTAGGAATATATCCTAAGAAGCCTGAAACACCAATCAGATAGAATATATGCACCCTTATGTTCATAATAGCAATAGCTTTTATGCTTGCAATAGCTAAGGTCTGGAAACAGCCTAAGTATCCATCAGTAGATGAATGGATAAAAAAGCTGTGGTGCCCTGGCCGCTTTGGCTCAGCGGTTGGAGCGTCGGCCTGCGGTCCCGAGAGACCCGGGTTTGGTTCCTGCTAGGGGCATATACCTCGGTTGCAGTTTGTCCCCGGCCCTGGTCGGTTGTGCGGGTGGCAGCCACTCAATGTGTCCCTTTCACATCGATGTTTCTCTCTCTCTTCCTCTCTCCCCCTCCCACTATACCTGAACAAAAAATGGAAAAATGTCCTCAGGTGAGGATATAAAAAAAAAAAAAAAAAAAAAAAAGCTGTGGTACGCATCTGTAAAAGCAAAAGATCTCTTACCCTTTGAGACTGCAGGGAAGGACCTGGAGAGCATTATGCTAAGCAAAATAAGTCAGTTAAAGATAAGTATCACATGATCTCACTTATTTGTGAAATAAATAAACAAAATAAGGTGACAAGATCCAGAGACATGGAAATAGAGAGCAGACTGACAAACCTCAGAGGGAAGGGAGGTGGGAGGTAGGAAGAGATAAACCAAAGAACTTATATGTACATGTGCATAACCAATGAACACACAACAATGTGGTGAAGGTAGCGGAGGACGGGAGCAGGGAAGAGTGTATCAACAGGGGAAAAAAAGAGGAACATCTGTAATACTTTCAACAATAAGGATAATTTTTTTAAAAATGTACCCTTTTAAAGCAAATGGAATCTTTGTTTATGTATGGGATTCATGGCAAGAAGAGAAAGAAGGAAACCTGGCAGCCCTCCAGTCCAGCCAGATATTTAAAGGCTTCAGACCTGACCAGGAGATGTCCCAGGATTCCCAAGTCTCCAGGAGTTCAGGGATTCAGCAGGAATTGAGCTGACTTTTTCTGCCCAAGTGGCACTCACATTGGTCCCTGTCACCAACTCAGCTCTCCCTAACAACTGGGCAATCCCAACACTGCACTGGCATCTCCATCCCTGCTGGCTCTATCAGAGCTAAGCTTTTACAGGGCCCACACCACCCTGGCCAGCTTTTCAGGCAGAGGGATCTGGGTTCAAACCTCAGTTCTGCCTCTGACTACAATGGGCTGTGGCAAGTCCTTACGTTTTGATGCACCTCAGCTGGTCACCTGCAGGATGGGGGCAGCAAGAGCAGCTCTGTGCATATCAGACATGACTGGGTTCTTCCTTGGGTCAGGGCCCTTATACCCTGGCTCATTTCTGCCCCCTAAGTCCCCTCCCAGCCAGAGGTGGCTCTGGCCTCACCGCCAGCAGTGCATCCTGCAGAGGTTGCCATGTTAGCCACAAGGGAGGAATCTTGTCAGGCCCTGTGCTGCCAAACTTCCCATGATCACCTGTGACCTATTCAGGGTTGGTTCATAACTAGGGACAAGTGGGCAAAGACCCTTCTCTTTAGGTGAGTGTGATGAAACTCTTCACCTGGGAGAGTGTCCCCAAGAAAAGCCACGGGCAGCAACATCACCCACAGGGTCACCTGGAGCTCACCGGGTGGCGGTTACAGCCTCCTGGTTTGTGGGACCTCAGCCCTAGTGCTTAGGACCACCTTGTTGAGGGAGGTCCCCACCTTTGGGCAGCTCTACCTGCTCACAGGCTGAGCATCCAGTCCATACTTGAGAACTGGCTGATTTCAAGGTCCTCTGTGTCCACCCCACCCTGGCCACCCCCTACATCAGCTCAGCCCAGCTGCCAGCTATGTCCCTCTAAGCACCACAACCCATCCCGTCATCACCATGATGCTGACCTCTTAAAGGACCCTGCCCCTTTCCCTGGCTCTCTTTCTGTTGTCATTTCAGCTTTCTCCAAAGCTGCTTTATCCAGGAGGGGGAAATGCTGGAATGACTGGACTTAGCTACAGTCCCATTAGGCCACCAAGGAGGCCAGTGACCCCAAGCTGCTTGCAAGAGTCTGTTCCCACTAGGAGGATACAAGTTACCCACTAGCGTGGAGGCCCCTTTTCCAGTCTGGCCCTCAACATGAAAGCAACACCAGCAATTGGAAGTAATTTGCCAGCCTTTGATGGCCATGTCAGGGCGGCACCCTCAGCCAGGGCTTGGGAAACAGTTGTGCTTCCCACATTCTTCCTTGATTACCCCCAGTCTGAGCCAAGACCCAGCAACCTCCAGCCCATTGTGCCTTTGTGTGGAGCTGGCACTCAGTGAGAAAGGCCAGCCAGGCCCTGGGAGAGTGTCCCCAAGAAAAGCCACGGGCAGCGACATCACCCCAGGGTCACCTCAGCCCGCCCCCACTGCCTTCTTGGTCTGGGCTCATCCGGAGTGGAGTAGGGCCACTGGCTTCAAGAATCCCCAGATTTGGAAAGAAAGAGC
This sequence comes from Molossus molossus, assembly GCF_014108415.1. NCBI lineage: Eukaryota > Metazoa > Chordata > Mammalia > Chiroptera > Molossidae > Molossus > Molossus molossus. Next base: position 53,668,968 of record NW_023425399.1, on the reverse strand, counting down.
AAGGGATATCTGCCAAGGCCCTGGGGAGTGTTGGGCACAGTGTGAAATTTACACATGCAGTACATTTCCCCTCGTGTCCACCTGCAAGGTGGGGAGCTTGGCTCCAGACCACATGGGATGGGTAACTGCTCTCTGAGCCTGGGCTTCTCCTTGGATCACTGGCTTGCAGACTGATATTCTCTAGTTTTGGAGGCAGCAGCTGTGTGAGAGAACTTCTCTTTCCTCCACTACCCTGCACTCCTGGGTGAGACTGTGCTCATTCCCTTTGTTTTCATCCAGCAAACCTACCCTGAGCCCTATGCTTTCCTGTGGAGACAGTGACTGAGCAGGAGTTGGCCATATAGAAAAGGCAAGAAGAGCGTTCCAGACAAAAGGAGGGTGTGTTAGGAAGGCCTGCTTGATTTCTTTTGATTGGAGTTAGAAGCATGGTTAGAGATAGGGACAGGAAGTGAACAGGGGTGAGGCACAGAGGGAGGCACATTGTGGATGATGCAGGGCCCCTGCTGCCAAGCCCAGATGGTGTGTCTGTGCCTTAGAGCAGCCCCTGCACTGCAGGGAAGGGACCTGAGAGGGGCAAAGATGGAGAGTAGGGGGTGGGCCTTCAGGAGGTTGTGGAGGGTGAATTCCTAAGCCTGTGCCTCTCAGTTACTGCTCTTAGTGCAGCAGCAATATGAGAAACATGAACTGCCAAATCTAGGAAGTGACCATGAGCATCACCTACCCCCAAGGTTCTGCCGAGCCCTATCTGTCACTGGGCGGAGCCAGAGAGCTGCAGAGACCACACCATGGCCTAGAGATAGCAACAGGCTTCCTGGCCCAGGAAGCTCTGAGAGCCTTCACCACCTGCCCTCTCTCCCTGCCCATCACCAGGGGCCATCTCCCCCCTCCCTGCTACCTTCCCAAGTGCCCATGGACTCAGTAGCCAGACTGCATTGGGTGGGCCTGCCTCTTCTGGGCTCAGACATGTGTGCAGGAGGCCACGCCAGTAGCCCTATAGTAGGTGGCCCTGTGAGTATCCAGGGTCATGATAGAACTTGGGAAATAGAGAAAAGTAGAAGGAAAAGAAAGGATTGCTTGTAGCTGCACTGCTAACCCCAGATGGCCTAATGGAAAGCTTTCTAGTCTTTTCTTTCTGCATCCCAGAGCTAGAGCAGAACTTCTGCAAAAAAAAAATATTTTTTTTTATCCTCACCCGAGGACACTTTTCCATTTTTTGCTCAGATAGAGTGGGAGGGAGAGAGAGAAATATCGACCTGAAAGAGACACATCGAGTGGCTGCCACCTGCACGACCAACCAGGGCCAGGGACAAACTGCAACCGAGGTACGCACCCTTAGCAGGAACCGAATCTGGGTCTCTCTGGATCGCAGGCTGACGCTCTAACTGCTGAGCAAAACTGGCCAGGGCCTGCAAAAATTTTGATTCCTGCATTTTTATTTTTTATTTATTTTTATCCTCACTCGAGGACTTTTTTTTCTTTCTTTTTTTTTTTTGCATTTACCTTCAGATAAAGCAAGAGGGAGAGAAGGAGGGAAAGAGAGAGAAACATCAATGCGAGAGACACACACCAACTGGTTGCCACCCACATGACCCCAACAGGGCCCAGGGACAAATTGCAACCGAGGTACGTGCCCTTAGCAGGAACCGAACCTGGGACTCTCTGGTCCGTAGGCCGATGCTCTAACAGCTGAGCCAAACCGGCCAAGGTTGATTTCTGCATTTTTTAAATTAACATTATAATATTAATCTATCTTTATGTAACTTTAAACTCTTCTCAGGTATCTTTTTTCATCTCCCAGAACATTTTGCCACAGCAAATGCATGCTGGTCCTGTCCGGCTTGCCCTCCTCTTAATCTCAGCACATTGTCCTTGGTGGGCACACAGACCTGGAATCAGGCAGCCTCTCTGAGTCAGCCCATCTCTGCCTCTCCAGAGCTGAGTGACCTTGGGCCAGTTACTATTCTTCTGGGCCTGTTTCTTCCACACTGCGTTGTTGTGAAGATTAGGTACTTCATAGTGTGATGACACAAATCTCAGTTTGCTTAATAGGACTGAATTCCTAGAAGTGGATTGCTGGGTCCATGCTGTGACCATTTGGGAAGCTTAGCAACTGGTTCTTGCCCAGTGGGTCCTTATCCAGTAGTGATTCATTCAGCAATATTCTTTGAGCACCTATAGGAAATTGTTCTAGGCACTGGGCTTATAGTGTGAATAGAGAGACAGAAATTCCTGTCAGGGAGGATTTATATTTTAGCAGGGGCAGACAACCAACATCAAATCAGAAAATAATAGCGTATGTTTGAAGGTGATAATAGCTATGGAAAATAGAGTGGAGTAGGAGTAGTCAGGGCAGTCAGTTTCCTCACCAGAAAGTAACATTTCCATAGTGATTCAAAGAAGGTAAACCTGAGAGCCAGTGGAGCTCCTGGGGGAAGAATCTTCAAATGCACAGGCCCAAGTTAGGAGTATGCCTGGTATGTTGGATTGAGGGGACAGTTCAAGATGCAGTATGGGCCATGTCACATGGGAAAACAAGGGCACAGAAGCCAGAGACCAAGAGCCATCCCAGGAGGGCCACACACTGCTGCTCAGCCCACATGACCTCCCAGAGGAAGGAATGGAACAGTCCTGCTTGCCTGTGTCCTCAAGGCCTACAAGAAATGCTCAGGAACCACTGGGGGACACTGGGCAGATGGGCTTGGCTCCTAACCTCACCACTCTGACCCCCAAGTTGGTGCATGACTCCTGCACGTCTCCAGGAACCTCCCTGTTTTGGCCCCTGCAGAGCAGGGTGCATGAGGTGCCTTATGGATGTGGTATGTAGGGGGCCACACATCTTCATCCATCCTTGAGTGTCACACTCATTCCAGCCTAGGACTTAACACTTACATTCCCTTTGCTACAGTCCCTTGCTCAAGATCTCCATGTGGCTGACCCCATGACATCTGGTCCCAGTTCCAGCATTCTTCCTCAAAGAAGTCTACCCTTGGCACATGGTATCTGGCCACCGTCTGCTCCCAGGGACACAGTGGTTTTGTTTCCTTGATTGTCTGGCTTGATTATTGTCTGCCCCTTCTCAGATTAGTAAACTTTGTCGGGGCTGAGCCCTGGTCTGCAATGTTCACCACCAGTGTTTCCCAGTCCTGGAGCAATTTTTCAAATGAAAGGCCAGGGTCAGGTTGGAAGAAGCTCAGCATGGCTCAGGGCTGAGTGCCACTGAGTCTATACTCTGACCTGCCCTTTACTTCCCTCCATTTGCCACTGGCTAAGAAAAAAAAAAAAAAAGACCACTGTGAACAAAGCAGTTCCTGGTGACATTTGCCATGAATCCAAACAGCCCAATAGCCCTGGCGGACAAGTCTATATTGATCAGGTGTTCTAGGCATTGTGTCCAGGCTGCCCTGGAATGGAGCAGTGGAAAACAAGCCTGGCCATCTCAGAAGAACAACTAAATGGCCACATCTTTACCAGTGCCAGATAGATTTTCTGGCTCTGCCTTCTTTGAGCAATAGGAGGTATGTACTATATGTAACAAGAGCCATCTCAGGCAAGATGGGCTGCCAATTGGACCACACCTGTCTCCCAGCCAGACACAGACACTGGGGAGCCCCTTTCCTCTTCAGCCATCAGACCTCTGGGCACCAGAGGGAGACAGGCTGCCCATGTCATTTGTCGGTGTCTGGTGCCAGCCACCTTCTCTGTTTGCAAAAGAAAGGCCAGATACCTGCAGGCCTGGCCCTTCCTCATAAAGGCTGGCCCAGGGCCATTTCCATGCCCTGCACTTCATCCCAGAGGAGCACAGACCAACAGGGTATGGAGCCTGTGATTAGATACCTTGCTGGAAGGCACCTCCCTTTGGTACAGATCCCCAAGGCCTGTAGCATCTTAGATCTCCATTAACATCAGCTGTGTGTCCTGGGCTTCCCAGGTAATGCAGGCTTCTTTTTTTTTTTTTATCCTCACCCGAGGATGTTTTTCCATTTTTTGTACAGATAGAGTGGGAGGGAGAGAGAGAAAGGGAGAGAGAGTGAGAAACATCGACGTGAAGGGACACATCGAGTGGCTGCCACCCGCACGACCAACCAGGGCCGGGGACAAACTGCGACCGAAGTACGTGCCCTTAGCGGGAACCGAACCCGGGTCTCTCCGGACCGCAGGCCGACGCTCTAACTGCTGAGCCAAACTGGCCAAGGCTAATGCAGGCTTCTTAATGGCTGCCTGTAAAGAGGAAGACCAAGTTCTTCCTGCAGTGAGTAGGGCTGTTCTTTACCGATGCTATGGATATCCCTTGAACCATTCTCCTGGCCACCTTTTTAAGTGTTCAGGAGCTGCAGGGCCAGTATAAGATGCTCTCACAGCCCCCATTTCCCTGCAGAACCAGTTTTAGGAATCTGCTGAAGGTGGAGTCCTTCTGTAGTGATGAGCTAGAGGGCAGTAGCCTGCATTTACCATCAGATGCAGGTCCAGGGATCAAATGCTGGCTCTTCTCAGCTCACTGTGGGGCCTTGAATGAGTCACTGCTCTCTGGAGGCTCCGATTTCTCATCTGCAAATGAAAGGATTGCTGAAATCTTCAGCAAACGGCATGGAGTGCCTTAAGCAAGAGCTAACCTGCCTGCCCTGCCACTCAGCACTCCCTGTCTGGTTGAGATCCACCAGGCCAGATCCTCTCAGCACTGAAACTTGATGCCCAAGCTCCGTGACTAGCTTCTGTTCAGAGCTCACCCAGGCAAGACTGGGGCCAGGAAGGAACCCCTTCAGGTGCCAGCAGACATAGAGTAGGGCATGCAAGGAGGGGAGCCCTCTGACTTGTGCTTATCCCCAACTTCCTGCCAGCTCTGGACACCCAGCCTCTAAAACCACTGGCTGATGCAACTGTTCTGAGGAAATCAGAAGTGAGTGCCTTTTCTGGGGGATGCAGAGGCCTACCGTGTTTTGGCAAGTGGGGTGTAGGCTAGGCTCTACCCCACTTGCCCCTCACCAGATTATGAAGGCTTCATACCCAGCTCCCCCGGTAGAAGTCCCAGCCACTGCCACCTGTTGGACCTCCCTGCCCCGTGCCCATCTCATGGTGCCCTCCTAAGCTCAGCCTTGCCACAGCCTTGCCAACTTGCTCCCTCCAGGACCCCCTAGTGGGGTTGTGGTGCTTACAAAGGGTGAGTGGCTGTTTCAGGACACTCCACTGATGTCGAGCTGAGATGGGGGCCAGCCAGGTGGTCTTGTCTGGACCAGCAGCCCACAAGGAGGCTGCATGGTATTGCCACCAAACAGATTCCTCATCAAGACAAGCCCCCGAGAAAGAGTACTACAGCTTGGTGTTTCAGGATTATTGGGGCAGGAAGGGAAAGGTATTTAAGGCAGAGGGAACAGTATATGCACAGGCTCTAGTGTGATGGAAGCCTAGGAACAGCCCTGTGTTCCTCAAGGCTGTAGGGAAATAGTAGTGGGGCTGAAACAGTCAGGTGGGCATTAGGTGTCAGCAGGAAATAGGTTTCTGCTCAGCTGTTTGGCTGGAGGGAGTGAAGAGGGTCTGTACCAAGGTGTCAGCAGGCAAAGGAGCTGGTAAGATATGGTGGGAAGCAAGGATGCCTGGGGGCAGAGGGATAACATCTTCTATGGCCCAGGGAGAAGAACCCCCAACAGAAATTCTGGCCAAAGAAGTGGGGTCAACATCCAGCTGCTGTCTCCTCCACCCCTCTGATATACTAGTGCTCCCATTTGCTAAACTCAATGAAAGACCAGAGAACATGGGAGCCCACAATGTCGTTGGCAGAGGTCAGCCTCCCAGACCATGGGGCAGAGAGTGGGGAACACCTAGGCCAGTGGGCCTCAGTTTGAGGATGTGGGTCTCAACATGAGTGTGTTGGAAAGCAACAGAACCATTTAGAGCAGAGGAAGGACATGTCCACCAGGTATAGGGTTGATCCCTGTAGGGGCCTGAGCAGGGTGCATGGGTGGGCAAGGGACCCAGAAAACAAAATGGGAATCCCTGCTGAGCTCCAAGCTGGATGGACCAGTAGGATGCACTAGCACAGGGGGAGAAGATAGCCTGCAGGGATTTAGGTGGCAAAGTGCAACTCAGGCCTCAGGGGTCCATTGGCTGGGGAGGGAATAACAAAGGAGCTTGGGGTTCTGGCTCAGGTTAAGGGAGTATGATGGTGAGCCAGTACAGGTGCCCATCAGGGTGGCAAGTGGGCAGGCTGAGGTGTGGCAGAGTGATAGCCTTTCCCTCTGTGCCTTGCAGGTGGCCTCAGCCCTGAGTCCAAGAAGATTTTGACACCAGCACTCAAGAAGCGGAGTCGGGCCAGCAGAGGGGAGGTGGCCAAGCAGGAGGAGGGTGTGGAGCGGCCAGAGCCTACGCAGCATGTGACACTCAGCCTGTCTTTTAAGCGTTATGTCTTTGACACCCACAAGCATATGGTCCAGTCTCCCTGAGTGACTCCAGGCCACCTTACCTGGGCCCAGGCTGGGCCACAGTGCCAAATGCCCAACCAGACGTGCCTCAACCTCCTGCAATCTCTTCTCCCAGCTCTGCAGGCAGCAGATCCACAGGCCTGATGTTTAGCAGGAGGCAGTGTCCCTCCACCCCTGCACCCTCCTGCTAGAGGACAGCACCCAAGGAAGAATGGGACTCAGCTGGAGAGCTGGTGGTCAATATCTCCCAGGCTGCCCAGCTGGTGGCCACTGAGGGCCTCACTGGTCCTCAGAGAGACCCAGACATCAGGCAACCCTGTACTTGCCAGCTGTGAATAAATGTCACATGATGCCCCTCACCCCCTACCGCTCATCTCTGTGATTTCATCTGAAGACTCCCCTACCCCTACCATCCATAAATGTAAGGGGAACAACCAGGGCTCCTGCAAGGGGGGCTGGGGAAGGGACTCCAACTCAGAGCCCAGTGGGCTGAGAAGTCCACAAGATGTTGGACCTCCACATCTACTAGACTGGGTGGCCTCCAGAATCTCCTGGGCCTTCAGGGTACATGGGGGTTCTCTGGGCAGTCAAGTCCAGGAAGGACACTCAATGGGGTGTCAGGAAACATTGGGGCACCGGCTCAGGGCATTGGGCTAGAGGGGTTGCTCATCTCAACTCCAGGAGTCTTTGTGCCCCTGCCCTGGAGTTTAGGACCCACACTCCCCCCAGAGTGTGGAGGTGAGGGCCAGTGACAGCCCTGCACAGAAGCATGCTACAAGCCAAGGAATGTGAGCATTGCCCTTGCTCCTCTGCCTCCTGCCTCCACAGACCACCCCACCTTGAGGCCCAAGCTATTGATCATCAGAAAAGGGTGAAATGGCAGAATTGACTGAGGGGAAATCAAAGCTTTTAAAGACATCTGCAGGATGAACAGATGTTCCAACTTTCCTTTATTTAGCCTCCAGACAGACGTAGAGGCCACCCTTTTATCCCGGTAATCAGTGCATTATGCTTTAATTTGTAAAAATGACATTAAAAATATGAACAGGGACAGGTTTCGATCAAATGACTTGGCAATGTAAAGCCCTGGAGCTTTTGGCAGAGAGGAAAGAGGAAGTGGTGCTGCAGACTACACCATCTCCAAAAACATCAGTTGGGTCTGTTGTGTGGCCCTCCCCACACTGTGGACCAGGCTCTGGCCCTCTTTGTGCAGCCCCCACCCCTGCACTGCAGACCATCTCCTTGGGCAGATGGTGCCACTGAGGTGAGGCCAATCTAGCTCTAGGAGGCAGTGGGCTCCCAGGTAAGACTCCAGGGCAAGGCTCTGCAGCCCCAGCCCAATCTCTTCCTGGGGGAGCAGGAAAGGCCTCTGTGAGCACCTGCTGGTAGTAGGTCCTGGGCTGGCCACCCACCATGGCCACTCAGTCCTTCAGAGTGAACAGATGGTCAGAACTGAGGTCTCCTCCATCCACCGTCATCCTTAGTGTGTGAGGGGCTGAGGCCCGAGCCCTGGGTACCCTGTTCCAGCCAGACCAACAAGGATGTGTGAGGTCAACCCCTCCAACCAAGCTTCTTCTGAGGATCCCTGCAAGTTGGGACAGAGAATAGCTTGGGCTCAACTGAAGATCTCTGCCCTATACAGTCTGTGTGACCTTGGCCATGTCACTGTCTCTCTTTCCGAGGTTAGGGGTCATGTGGCTCAGTGGAGTCACCCCTCTTAGTGGGCATAGAGGGGTGCTTAGTAAGCAAGAGCTAGTTCTGGGGCAGATCCATGGGATTGGGGATATGAGCAGACACAAGGTGAACTCAAGCCACTGCCTGGGTTAGTCCTGATCCCTCTGCTTACTAGCCATGTGATCTTGGGCAAGCCCTAACCTCTGTGCCTGTGTATCCCCATGTACAAATAAGAATAAAAGCAGTTGTTTGGTGATGTTGTTCAGTCAGCTGGGCACAGTGCTGGCCATCATATTACCCACAGCCCTACTGAGAGATGATGGGCCTACAAACCCCTTAGGAGTGGTGCGGGCAGCCCCAACACTGCCAGAGATTCTGGCAGCCCATTTTTCCAGAATCTCTGAGGGTACCCATATTAACCCAGACCTTTCTCCCCACCTCACACCTCTCCTGAAGTCAGCACTCCTCAAAACCAAGAGAGAGAGGGAGCTCAGGTGGAGGAAACAGGTACAGAGGGGAAGAGACAGCAGCCTATATCTGTACTGCAGGGAGAGGCTGCCCAGAGTGTGCAGGGAGGTGGCCTTTTGGGATCCACTGAAACCTGAATGCCTGTGAGCCAGGTGGGGCTAGGCCACAGTGGCCTTTGAAGGGGAAGTGCAGTGGGGCTGGTGGGCAGGGGTGGGGCCAGCGCCCAGCGTTTGGAGGACTATGCCCCCGTCCCCAGGCTATGCTGTGCTAAGCCTACTGCAGCCACCATCATACGCATGGATCTGCTTATAGGGGTGGCCTGGGAAGTGTCACTCCAATTTCACAGGTAGAGGTGGGGGGGACTGGACTCAGCTGGCCCAGCCATTACCCCAGTTAGAACTGGGATTTGAACCTAGGTTCTGAATGACTGTAGAGTTCCTCCTGACTGTAGTGCTTTAGATGGATCCTTAGAACAAGGTGCCCCCTGGAGCTCTGCTTTGGACTGAGGGGTCCATTGCTGCCCCATGCTCCACTCCCTCACCTGCCTGCCCATCCAGAATGAAGTCATGGGCAGGCATCCTGCCACTGGCTGGGGCAGGAGGGGCAGCTGTGATTCGCAGGCCCCAGACCAGCCAGGCTAATGCACCAGCAATGAGATAAGGCTTACTGGAAATGTCCCTGGAATCGAGACTCTGATAGAAACAGGCTTCTGGGTTAATATAGTTTTGATAAATAAAGTCTTGTAAAAGGGAAGTCCTAGGGGCCTGGGGCAGGAGCAGGGGCAGCCTCGGTTCTCTTGGCAGTTCATGTGTGTGGGAGGGTGTGTGGAATTGGGGTGTAGATGTGGATATGTGGTGTGGGGGTGGGATTGGGGTATAGGTGTGGCTGTGGTGGCGGGTGATGGAGGTGTTGATTTGGGTATGTGGTGTGTAAGGGGTGTGGGTGTCTCCATGTCCCAGGTGTCTGTCAATGTCTAGGTGTAAGGATCTTATTGTCTCTGGGTGTGTGTGTTTCTTTGTGTGTACTAGCAAAGGCTTGTCAGGTTGTGTGTCTCTGGTATGTCTATGTAGGAGGAAAGTGAAGAAGAGGAGCCTTGGGTCAAGTGTGCATAAGGAGGTGACAAGTGTGTCCAGGGCAATTTTGTTCTTTGGGCCAAAGGGACTTGTAGGTTGGTGGGGCCTCTTCCTCAGGACTTGGTAGAATGGGAAGAGGCTCCTCACCCCCATTCCACAGACCCTCAGCTCCCTTCAAAGTGGTCCTGGACCCTCTCAATGCTGGCTTACCCCTGAATTGATCCAGGCCTCAGGCCTCCTAGCCTTCTCTGCCTGGTCAGCCTCCACATGGAATTTAGCTTTCCAGGTTCCATTCCAGAGACTAATATCACCCCTGCTTATGGCCTCCTAGCTCCTAATTCAGCCACGTCTGTCCTCCCTGGCCATGACTAGGGTAAGGGATGGCCTCAGGCCACGGGGCCACCAGGGCAAGGTCTTGAAAAGAGAGGAATTTTTCAGGGGAGAAGAAGAGTGATGTTCTGACAGAGGGAACAGCAGGAGCAAGGGCTCTAGCGAGAGTACTTGGTGAGACCTGCAAGAGGAGAGCTGAAGTCATGGCTACCCAGTCTCCTCCAGCCCCTGCTGGACTTCCAAGAGCCTCCACACAGGTAGCCCTGATTAAAAAGAATAATTACCACTTGGTTAATAATGGAATCCAGCAAGCCATTAATTAGCCCAGTTCAACCAGCACAGGGAGGCAGCACAGGCAGTTAGGGGGAAGCACTGTGTGTTCCCTGGGGATGGTTGACCCCAGTTCTGGGCTTGCTGGGGTCTGCTGTGGGAGCCCAGTGCCTCTATTGAGCACCAGTAGTAGAGGCAACTGTGGAGGCAGGCTGTTATAGTGCTGAGGGCACAGGTGGGGAGATTGTGTCAGTGAGGGTTTTAAGAGACCCCCAACTTCCTGCTAGCTTTGGACACTCAAACACTGACTCTGCAGGGCCCACCAGAGGGCCAGAGATGATAGGTTGAAGGAAAACCACCAGAATTGGTTGGTGAATGGCTGAGGCCCTGGAGGAGGAAGAGGACATCTGGGAAGGTGAAGAGGGCACTTGGAAAGGTTTGGGGATTCAACAGAGAAGTAAAACATGGGAATTGGGATGGATTAGGGAAAAGACCCAAAGTTGATTATTCCACATTTATTGAGTGCCTCCTGTGTGCTGGGTCCTGGGGTCACAGCCCAGTGCTCACTGGATGTTGCTGGGCAGGAGCAACTTGGACCCCACATGTCCCACGAGGTGGCCTGCAACCCCTGTGTCCAGGTAGCCTCCTCTGTGCACTGCTGCTATCAGGCAGAATAGAGCTAAACCCTACCTCCAATCCAATTCCCAACCCTACCTCATGTACCTGGAGTCTCCCCATGTGCCCACCGCAAGGTGTTGCTCAATTTCCTCACCCCCCCACCCCACCCAACCCAGCATGTTATCATTAGCTTTGGTGGGGAGACAACACAGCACAGAGAAACTCACTTTCTGTAGCCATAACTGGGGCTCCAGATAAAGGCCAGCCAGAAGCTCAGGACAACCTGGGAAGGCTGGGATAAGGGGCCAGTTTCAGCCACAGGCCTTGCCCCTCGAGGGACACCCCACAGACTCAACCCTGAGCCTCTTGGCTTCCCGTACAGTCACCACCTCACCACTGGGCTGGGCCAGGCATCAGGTTGCTAACTGCCACCTCATTCCAGTCGGCCAGAGCCTCTGCTTCCCTGACCTATACACCCCCATCCCCTCCCCACAGAGTCTCATCCCCAGTTAAGGTAGGTGACCTGTGAGGGTGTCTATGACTGAGCACCTCTGTCACAGCCATGCTCATTGGGCTGACCAAGGGGCCTCAGAGGGACCATCTGGGTCCCTGGTGAAGACTGTGTACCCTGCCTTCCTAACACACTCTCCTTCCATTCCTCCTTTCAGCCTCTGTCTCTGCTTCTGCCTCCACATCCATTTCTCTTTTATCTTTCATGGTGAGCTTGGCTCCAACCAAGGTCCAGTTCACTTCTCCCACCTGCCACACCCTGAGGTTAGGGCCCGGCCCTGGGCAGCAAACCACAGTGCGGCAGGTTAGTCAAGCTAGGGGTACAGGTCTGTCACATGCAAAAGGCACCTGTGGAGTCCAGTAAGCTCTCTCCTCCCACCACCTCTTTGCCTGTTCCACCCTTGCACCTGCCCCTCCAGCTTCCTGGACCCATCCTGTAGCCTGTCAGAGCCCCTCCTCATCCCATCTCTTAAGTTTCTTGTAGTGGTTGAGAGGGACTGAGAGAGACTCTTGGCTGGGGATATAAAAAGTGGGGGCAGACCAGGTGGGGTGCAAAAACCATGCCTTCCTTCAAAGCTCCAGGGATAAGCCTTGGAAGCCCAAATTTCCCAAGGATTCCAGAGCTGGGGCACAGACAAGGCCACAGAAGCCAGATTCCTGACCCATCACCTGCCCTCTCAGTTCAGTTCCCAAGCAAGACCTCCCAAGCCAGCCCCTTACTGTGTCCCTATACTGTCGCCACTATCATCATGAATAACCTCGCCAGTACCCTGAGATCACCACCTCCTCCTTCACCATTATCACTAGGGACCTGCTCAAATCCATGTGGGGAGTCCTGACTGGAGGACAGGCAAGTGGAAAGAAGCATGAAGAAGTTGGCCAGGATGGAGGTGCTTTTAACAAGGCTAGGTGAGCTGGGGAGGTATGAACTGAACTGAGGATAGAGTGTGGGCTCGGTGAAGAGTGGGAGGAGGAGGCAGATTGGTAACGAGGAGTTAAAATCACTGGCCTTGGCACTAATGGGGCAGGTGAAGGAGCAGGAGGAAGGAGGTCCAGGATGCCTGGTAAGCTTCTCATGCCCACAGATGGACACCCAACAGCAGGGTGGGGTTAGGTAGGACACCTTGATGACTTTGTATGGGACTCCTGAGCTACACTTTGGGTCCATTAGGGAGCAGTCTGGCTGGAGACAGAGAGGGGTCATGGCACATTCATATAAGGCCAAGGGAATGTACAAGACCAAGGAGGAATGGAAAGAGAAGGGCAAGGGTCCAAGACAAGTGGAGGAAAGCCCAAACTGAGACTCAGGCAGCAGCAAGTGAGCCCAGAAGGAAGACAAAGATGGGGGGCCAAGGGGAGCCAGGATGTGCTCTGAGGTGCTGGTGGGAGAGGACACACTGGCCAAGGTGGTAAACATTGCTTGAAAGATGCTCCAGGTAAGAACAGAGGCAGCTAGGGTGGGGCCAGGCAAGGTTTGGTAGAAGAGGGTTGGCATCTCAAGGTGGAAGGTGGGTGTGGGTGGGCGCCTGGCAGGACTGTTGTGTAATGGGTGTGGTGTGAGATGAAACAATTTGCTTTCTAATCAGATGTGGAGGTGGATGATTGGGCAGCGATAGCCCCAATCAGCAGCATCTCCCTGGTTCTCAGTATTCAGCAGGATGAGGAAGTGCACCTCTATCCAGGCCCAGGGCCTCCACAAAAACGCAGCCTCTCCTGAGCTGAGCCCAGGCTAATCAAGGCCCACCACCTTTCCTGCCCCTGAGGGGGCCCCACATTCTCTGGTCTTTGCTCTCACTGTTCCTTCACTGTGCTCTCACTGTGCCTGATGGGCTCAGGTTCAGGGCCCACTTATGCTCTATCTGCTTCCTGTGGAATCTCAGACAAGCCCCCTCCTCTTTCTGGGCCTCAGGGCTCCCGTCACAGATGACTCCTGATGGCCAGAGTAAGAGGAAGAACACAGAAGGACAGTGGTGCTCACACAGGAAGCTGGCTCTCAGAAGGAGGTGTCTTGGCCATCAGGGGAGCAGACCTGCCCTGTCCCTCCCAGCACTGCTACCTCTGGTTTATGAGTGGATGCTCCCATTCATAAGGAGCATCTTTGGGGACGTCCTTCAAAGAAGGAAAACGGAAGAAGGAAGGAGGGGTTGGTCTTCTGCCCCAGCACCACAGCACAGGGAAATCTGTGGGTGGAATAAACACCCCTTGGGAACCGAAAGTCTGGGTGTAGACATGTTGTCCGGCTGGAGCCACTCCCACCCCATGGACAGCTGGTGGCCTGCTGATAAGAAGAGACAGTTGTTAGAGTCACAGCATATCACTGATAAAACAGACAAGCATCTCCCAGCGACCGGAAGATGGTGGGAGGAGGTGCAGTCCTGGGGGTGCCCACATCTCGGGTGGAAACACTGAGGCTGCTCGTTCTGAACAGGACCCTCCCTCCCCCCAGTGGAATCTCTGGCTAAGGTATCTGGGCAATGCTGGGAAGGGAGGACCAAGCCTGAGGTCCCCTTATAGGACTTTCCATCAGGCTGGAACCCCACCCTGCCTCCAGCCTCTTCTACCCACTCACCTGTCCCACATCAGCCACCGACAGCTCCAAACAAGGCTTCTTAGGTTGCCCTCAAATGCCAGACTCTCCTCACCATTACACCTTCTCATGCTGTGCCCCTGCCTGAGCACCCTTTCCACCAGGTCTATCACCTGCTCATTGTTCCAGGTAGAGCTTGCTCCTAAAAGGGTGACTATCCAGCCAAGAAGAGATGATTCTGGGACATTGAAACTGTTACAGAGTAAGGGGGAGGGGTCCTCACTCTCATGTGACAGGCCTGACTCAGAGTGTTGCACATGCTTTCTCTCAGGTAACCTTGAGTCACAGAGAGGCCAGGTGACATGCCAAGGTCACACAGCCTGATGGGAGTCGGTTAGGCATTGGAGGCCAAGGCCTGGTTTGGGGCCTGGGAGTGCACAGGCAAGAGTTTAGTCAAGAGCTATGGGGAGCTGGGCACAAGTGACAGCAGTGAGTTTGTCATCTCTGATGACTTGAAACCCCACACCAAGCTCCCCTTCCAGCTCTAGCCCTGGTGGTGCTTTAAGAGGTCACCCAGGAATAGGTGCGGAATGGGGGCTTGACACCAGGCCTGAAAGGGTCCAGGGCCTACACCTTTCCCAGATGTTGCCATCAGCCCCCAGGATACTTTCTGCATCTTGTTATCCTTACTCTATATGCATCATGATTGGTCCTACTTTATAGGTGAGGGTGAAGGCTCAGGGAGGGGACAGTCCCTCAGCAGTCACAGGTACAGAATCCCAGGTCTCTCTGGCTCTAGGACCATCACCCCCACCCCAGAATCACAGGTCAGTAGGGTTCTCTTGACCTGTTCCACCCCTCCAAGTGTAGGGATGGCAGGGGCCAGGCATGTCACTAGGTTCTTAAGCTAGAGCCATGAACAACAAGGCCTTCTTCTCTGACTAGGGTTACTGAGCTGGTGGGTATAAACTTGAATCTGCTCTGGTCATCTTGTCACTGTGAAGGAACTGAAGACTATACCACAAAGGAATGATGTCTACACTGACGAAAATTGATAGAGAGATAAGAGAGATAGATTCCTGAAGGCATCAGCTGAGTAACTTGATTCAGCTATACCTGAAGCTAGACCCTTGTTATATGATGCAGTTAATTCCCTTTGCTGTTGAAGCCAGCTGGTGTAGACTCCTGTTTTGTGACTCATATAGCACACACTGGCAGAATCAGTGAGCTGTGACTCTCACCAGTCAGGACCATGCCCTGGGTCCTGGGTGTAGTTGCACAGACATCCAGGGACCCATATATGCCATTGTGTACCCATGGATCCTCAATCCCACCCACCCTGAGAGTCTTTTCCCATGACCAGTTCTCACATCCAGCTATAGGGCCATGGGCAGATCACTTTCTCTCCCTGGTCTGGGGGATGTTCAACCTGACACCTCTGCCCGGTCTCCCTCAGTAGCCCAGCAGGGCTGGGCACAGATCAGCACCCTGGATCAATTCTCAAGGCTGCCCATCTGCCTTACCCCCCAAAACCCAGCTCTGCCACAGATTGTAACACCACACAGCTCAGGCAGGTTTGTTCCACATGGCAGCATTTTCACATGGTAGATTTCATGTAAAAGTACAAATTTATTTTAAAATTCATACCCAAGGATATTTTTCCATTTATCTTCAGATAGAGTGGGGTGGGGGGAAGAGAGAGAAAGAAACATCGACTTGAGAGAGACACATTGATTGTTTGCTTCCTGCATGACCCCAACCAGGCCTGGGACCAAACCACAACCGAGGTACGTACCCTTGAGTGAAATCGAACCCGCGACTCTTTGGTCCTCGGGCCAACGCTCTAATCGCTGAGCCAAACCGGCCAGGGCAAAAATACCAATTTTTTCCACTTATTAACTTTACTGACTTTAAGCTACTTGCTCATGACTCAGTGTTTCCATCTGAAAGCTGGTGATAACAATAGCAGCACCCATGGCACCCTCCATTTCATCTGACCCATCAGCAGGTCCACAGTGTCATCCTCAGCACCTACCCAACATTCATCTCTCCTTATCCCACTGCCACCAGCCTGGCTAGACCTCATGTCTCTTGCTCAAAACATTGCAGTCCCCTCTCAATGGTCTCTGCTCCATGTTGCTCCTACAGACTCTTCACAGCAACCAGACAGGTCCTGTTTATACCTATCAGGTCACATCTCTCCTCTGTCAAAACCCTCCCAGGGCCCTCTCTTATCTCAGGGTAAAAGCCAAATTCCTCACCATGATCCCAAGGCCCTGGACCTCCACCATCTCCTCACCCACCCGCTTCAGCCCCACTCATCTCCTACCTCAGGGCCTTTGCACCTGCTGACCCTCTGCCCCAAGACAGCCCTCAGCCTGCCCCTCATTCTCTTCAATGAGACCCTGCTTGGGCACCTCAGTAAAAGTCCTCCCCCATGCTACTCATCCTTCTCTTCTGCTTTACTTTTCTTCCTGATGTCTATTACCTTCTAACACACTGAACAGTCAGCTTATTTACCTCACTATTGTCAGTGTCCCCCATATGAATGTGAGCTCCAGAAATAGGGGTTTCTGTTCCCAACGCCTGGCACAGCACCTAGCACACACTGAGTGCCTCACATTCATGGGCACTAATGGGCTACTGAGGATTAAATGAATCAGCCCATGTTGAAGCCTTGGGAACTCAGGATTATTATGGGTAAACAGAGCTGGTTCCATCATTGCTATTGCTGCTGTTTCTGGCCACCCTGGCTTGACATATATGCCCCATGGTAGCCTTGACAATCAGGAACAGTTTGCCTCAGACTCCAGTCCCATACCATTAGCACCCTGTTTTACATACATTCTTGAGTTGCAGGAAAAGGCAAGAGAGAGGGGAAGCAGACACACCCACAGAGGACCCAGATTTCCCTAAGGATACCCTCGGCCCTGTCCTTCCTCTCCTTCTCCACCCAGGCAAACATGGTGAGTACAGTTCAGGGGCCGCTAGTTAAGACCCAGATGCCTGAGCTGGTGAGTTAATAGTTCAGAGTAGGAGTTATTCAGAGGCTGAATGATGAAGGAGGAATGGGCCAATAGGTCCTGGGAACCTAAAAGGGAGACTGCTTAGGAAGGCCTATAAGTGTTGGCTGTGTGTAGGTCTCAGCCTGACCATGGGACCATTCTGATAGGTCCCAGGTGTTTAGGAACATCTGTGCACAACCAGGTGTGTACAGGAACTTGGTTAGACTTGAGGCTAGGATACCTGTGGGGGAGCTTATGTGTACACTATGTGTGAGCATTGGACACCTGTTCAGGCGAGGTTGATCATGTCTTGGCTAGGCTGTGTGCACACATGCATATGCCGTTTGTTAGATGATTCTGGAGAGTGCACAAGTGTGGGTGAATCCTGCACACTATGTTTGTGAAACTGCGTATGTAAAGCTGAGTCTCTGAACATATGTGGTACACATGTGTGAGCTTGGATATGTGAACATGTGTGTGTGAGACTATGCACACGTGTGTTCTCACATCCAGTCCTGAGTGTGGCTTAGAGGGTTTTAGAGTCAGGCACACCTGAACCTTATCCTGCACATCCTGAATTACATCATTTATGCCTCAGTCTCCTCTCCTAAAAATGGGGTCCTTGGGTGACTGCAAGGATTTGAAATGATGTGTATGTATTCATGTCTTTACCATGCCCTCACCTTATCTGTCAGCATTCCTCATCCTGGTTCTGGGCCTCTGGGCCTCCAGTGCCACCTTCCCAAGACGAGGACACCCCGATACCCCCCCATACTTACTGGGTAGTCGTGATCTTTATTCCTATACAAATTGAAACAATGATTCCATCTTGGATTTGTCAAAGTGATTTAAAAAATTTTTTAATGATAGAAATTTTAAAGTTTGATAACAACAAATGTTGGCAAAGAGGCTGTGTGATGGGAACTCTCCTGTGCTATTAGGTGTGGACATCCATATAGTTGCTCTGCATAGCAAACTGCCACATCTAGTACATTTAAAATACTAGTGCCCTGTGTGAACAACCACACACTCATATGAATGCAAAAGAGGAAGAACAGGAAAGCACAATATATTTTTATCAGTATGGAGTGGACACACCCAATCAGTGATAGACAGCCATAGAGTGAAATACTCTGCAGTGGATAGAAGAAATGAACTGTGAGTTACCTGTGGATAAATCTGAAAAACAGGTTAAAGTAAGTTGCAAAAGAATGCATACAGAATGATACCTTTAACACTTTTTTTCGATTATAGTTGACATTCAATATTATTTTGTATTAGTTTCAGGTATACAGCATAATGGTCAGACAATTATATAATTTACAAAGTGAACCCCCGATAAGTCTAGTACCCACCTGGCACCATACATAGTTATTACAATATTATTAACTATATTCTCTATACTGTACTTTACATCCTGTGACTATTTTGTAACTATCAATGTGTACTTCTTAATCCCTTCACCTTTCACCCAGGCCCCCAAACCACCTCCCATCTAGCAACTATCAGTTTGTTCTCTGTATCTGTAAGTTCATTTCTGTTGTGTTTGTTTGTTTTTTGTTGTTCTTTAGATTTCACATATAAGTGAAATCATATGGTATTTGTCTTTCTCTGACTGACATTTCACTTAGCATAATACCCTCTAGGTCCATCCATGTTGTCACAAATGGTAGGATTTCATTCATTTTTATGGCCAAGTAATATATATATATATATATATATATATATATATATATATATATATCTCCTCACTTGAGGACATTTTTTCAATTTTTTTATTCAGGTAGAGTGGGAGGGAGAGAGAGAGAGAGAGAAACATCGACGTAAAAGGGACACATCCAGTGGTTGCCACCCGCACAACCCAACAAGGGCCGGGGACAAACTGCAACCAAGGTACATGCCCTTAGCAGGAACTGAACCTGGGTCTCTCTGGACTGCAGGCCGACACTCTAACTGCTGAGCCAAACCGACCAGGGCTGGCCAAGTAATATTTTATTATATATGTACCGTGCCTTGTTGATCTAATCGTCTATTGATGGGCAGGCATTTGAGTTGCTTCCAATCTTGGCTACTGTAAATAATGCTGCAGTGAACACAGGAATGCATATATTTTTTCAAATTAGTATTTTATATTTCTTTGGAATTGCTAGATCATAACTTAACCTATTTTTAATTTTTTGAGGACCCTCCATACTATTTTTCATAGTGGTTACACCAATTTGCAATCTACCAACAGTGCACAAGGGTTCGCTTTTCTCCACATCCTCACCAGCACTTGTTTGTTGATTTATTGTTGATGACCATTCTGACAGGTGTTAGGTGATATCTCATTACGGTCTTAATTTGCATTTTTCTGATAATTAGTGATGAGCATCTTTTCATAAGTTTATTGGTCATCTTACATTCTCTTTGTATAAATGTCTATTCAGGTCCTCTGCACATTTTTTAATTGGATTGCTTGGTATTTTTTTGAGTTGTGTGAGTTCTTTATAAATTTATAATATATTAACTCCTTATCCAAAATTGACATATATCTTCTGCCATTAAGTAGGTTGTATTTTCATTTTGTTGAACATTTTCTTTGCTGTGCAAAAATTCTTTAGTTTGATGTAGTCCCATTTGTTCATTTTCTCTTTTGTTTCCCTTGCCTAAGGAGATACATCAGAAAATATTACTGAGAGCAATATAGAGAATTTATGTTTTCTTCTAGGAGTTTTATGTCTTACATTTAAGTCTTTAATCCATTTTGAATATATTCTTATATATGGTCTAAGAAGATGATCTAGTTTCTTTTTTTTTTTTTTCTTTTTGCATGTATCTGTCCAGTTTTCCCCAAACCATTAATTGAATAGACTGTCTTTATCCATTGTATGTTCTTACCTCCTTGGCCACAAATTAATTGACCGTATAGGCGTGGCTTTATTTCTGGCTCTCTTTTCTGTTCCATTTATCTATATGTCTGTTTTTATGCCAGTGCCATGCTATTTTGTAGTGTAGTTGGATATCAGGTAGCATGATACTTCCTACTTTGTTCTTTTTACTCAAGATTGCTGTAGCTATTCAGGGTCTTTTGTGGTTCCATATAAATTTTTGAATTATTTGTTCTAGTTCTGTTAAAAATGCCATTGGTATTTTGATAGGAATTGCATTGAATTTATAGATTTCTTTGGGTAGTATGGGCATTTTAATGATGTTAATTCTTTCTGTCCATGAGCACAGTATGTGCTTCCATTTATTTGTAACTTCTTCTGTTTTTTTCTTCAAGGTCTTATAATTTGTTGTTGTTGTTAATCCTCACTTGAGATATTTTTCCATTGATTTTTAGAGAGAGCAGAGAAGAGAAAGAAACATTGATGTAAGAGAGACACATCGATTGGTTGCCTTCCACACAACCCTGACCAGGGCCAGGGTTTGAACCTGCAACCCAGACACGTGCCCTTGACTGGCAATCAAACCCATGACCTTTTAGTCCACCAGCCAACACTCTAACCACTGAGCAAAACCAGCTAGGGCAATGTCTTATAATTTTTTTTAGTAAAGGTCTTTTACCTCCTTGGTTAAATTTATTCCTAGATATTTTATTATTTATTGTAAGTGGTATTGTTTTCTTAATTTCTCTTTCTGATAGTTCAATATTGTTGAATAAAAATCCAACTGATTTCTGATTATTAATCTTGTATTCTACTACTTCACTAAATTCATTTCTCAGTACTAGTAGTTTTTTGGTATAATTCTTAAGATTCTCTATATATACTATCATGTCATCCACAAAGGACAGTTTTACTTCGTTTTTTCCAATTTTTATGCCTTTTATTTCTTCTTCTTGTCTAATTTCTGTGGCTAGGACTTCCAATACTATGTTGAATATAATTGGTGAAAGTGGACTGTCTTTTTCTTGATCTTAAGGAAAACACATTTAGGTTTTTTGCTTTGATATGATGTTATCTATGATTTTGTCATATATGGTTTTTATGTTGAGGTATATTTCTTCTATTCCCACTTTGCTGGGAGTTTTGGTCATAAATTGATGCTGGATTTTTGTCAAGTAATTTTTCTGCATCTATTGATGATATATGACTTTCATCATTCATTTTGTTTATGTGGTGTATCATGTTAATTGATTTGCATATATTTAACCAGTCTTGTATCTCAGGAATAAATTCCACTTATTCATGGTGTATTATCTTTTGAATATATTACTGAATTTGGTTTTCTAATATTTTGTTGAAAATTCCTGCATCTATGTTTATCAGGGATATTGGCTTATAATTTTCCTTTTGTAATGTCTTTGTCTGATTTTGGAATCAATATAATGGTGTCCTCATAAAATGAGCTTGGGAGCCTTCTTTACTCTTGAGTTTTTGGGAATAGTTTGTGAAAAGGTGTTAAATCTTTTTTGAATGTTTGGTAAAATTTACCTGTAAAGCCATTTGTTCCAGTATTTTAATTTATTGGTAGTTTTTTTTATTACTGATTTGATTTTTTGGTAGTAATTGGTCTGTTTATATTTTGTTTTTTCTTAATTCACTTTTAGAAGATTATATGTTTCTAAGAATTTATTTTTGTATTAAATGTATGGGGGTTACATTGGTTAATAGGATCATGTAGGTTTCAGGTGTGGGTTTCTATTTTACAAGATCTATGTATTGCACTGTGTGCCCACTACCCAAAGTCTTCTAGTTACTTTAGATGTAAGGTTAGATTTTTAATTTGATATTTCTCTTTTTTTTTTCTTTTGCCGTAGGCCTGTATTGCTATGAATTTCCCTCTTAGAATTATTTTGGTTGTGCACCATAGACTGTGTCATCGTGGTTTCATTATTCTTTGTCTCAAGGTATCCTTTGATTTCTTCCTTGATCTCATTGTTAACCCATTCATTGTTTAGTAGCATGCTATTTAGATTCCATTGGTTTGTGTGTTTTTTAGTTTAGTTTTTGTCATTGATTTCTAGGTTCATACCATTGTGATGGGAGAAAATGCTTGGCATGTTTTCAATTTTATTAGATTTTGAGATTTGTTTTGTGGCCTAACATGTGGCCTGCCCTGGAAAATGTTCCATGTGTGCCTGAAAAGATGTATATTCTGCTGATTTGGGTTGTAATGTTCTAAAATATTAATTAAATCCATCTGGTCTGATGTGTCATTTAAGGCCACTGTTTCCTTATCGATTTTCTGTTTTGAAAAACCTATCTATTGATGTCAATGAATGTTAAAGACCCCTACTATGACTGTTACTGTAGCTCTCTCCTTTTATGGACATCAATACTTGCTTTACATATTTAGCTGCTCCTATGTTAGGTGCATACATTTTTATAACTGTTATGTCCTTTTGTTAGACTGATTCCTTTATTATTACCTAATGTCCTTTTTTGTCTCTTGTTATATGCCTTTGTTTTAAGTCCATTTTGTCTGGTATAAATATTACTATCTCAGCTCCTTTAAAATTTTTATTTTCAGCCTGGCTCATGAGGCTCAGTGGATTGAGTGTCATCCCACGGACTGAAAGGTCCCAGTTTGATTCCCAGTCAGGGCACATGCCTGGGTTCCAGGCTCGATCACCAGTGGGGGACATGCAGGAGGCAGCTGAATGATGTTATCTCTCTCACATCAATGTCTGTATTTCTTTCTCCTTGCCTCTTTCTCCAAAAAATCAATAAAATATATTTAAATTTTTCATTTTTACAAAATACCTTTCTCAACATCAAAGTTACAACTAAACTACAGTACAACCATCATTCAAAACCACCTGAAATCAAGCTGAATGGAAGCCCTACAACTACGAAATTAAAGAAGCAGCCACATTGAGACTGGTAGGAGGGGCAGAGGTGGACGGGTGGTCCCACACCCACCTGTGGCGAATAAAAATCAGGAGGACACCTCAGCTGGCAAGGTTCTCCCTGAAGAGTGAGGGGTCCAAATCCCACACCAGGAGCCCTGCTCAGGGTTTCAGTGCCAGGAAGAGAATCCCCATAACTTCTGGCTGGAAAAACCAGCGGGAACAGAGGCTCAGGGAGGCTGAGATGCCTGGAGCCCCAGGCAGCGTCTCTTTTTTAATTATTATTTTTTTTTATCCTCACCAAGGATATTTTTCCATTTTTTGTACAGATAGAATGGGAGGGAGAGAGAGGAAGGGAGAGAGAGTGAGAAACTTCGATGTGAAGGGACACATCAAGTGGCTGCCACCCGCACGACCAACCAGGGCCGGGGACAAACTGCAACCGAAGTACGTGCCCTTAGCGGGAACCGAACCCGGGTCTCTCCGGACCGCAGGCCGACGCTCTAACCGCTGAGCCAAACTGGCCAGGGCCCAGGCAGCGTCTCTTAAAGGGCCCATGCATGGACTTATCAGACTCACTCCCTCTCAAGGGGCACCAGAGACATACAGGAAAGAACTGAGCTGTTTGGCATTGGAGCGAGGGCTGGAGAGAGGCCTTTCTCCGGGACAAACATGCTGTCAGAGGTCTTTATTCCTTTGGCGAGCCCTTTTCTGGGGTGGCAGACAGCCGCCATATCTAGGACTCCAGCAAACTGACTCACATTGGTTGCCCCACCCTGGTGATTCCCTGAGGCCCCGCCCCACCCAACTTTCAGGTTACTTTACCATAGGATTGGTCTGTCTTGGATCCTGCTTCAGGTTTTCCTAAATTCTTTCAAACAAGCAGCATCTGGTCTCAGATAGCCCCATACCTCCCATTAAGTAATACATAGAAACAAACATAGGGAAGAAGCCAAAATGAGGAGACAAAGAAACAGATCCCAAATGAAAGAACAGAAAAAATCTCTAGGAAAAGAACTAAGCAAAATGGAGATAGGCAACCTAACAGATGTTGAGTTCAAAATACTGCTTATAAGGATGCTCAATGAACTTAGTGAGAACCTCAACAAACTTAGTGAGGTCCTCAAGAGCATTAAAAAGGACCAGTCAGAAATGGAGGCACTTACTAAAATAAAGAATAATTTACACAGATTCAATAGTAGAGTAGGTAAAGCCAAGAAGCAAACCATCGATTTGGAATCTAAGCAAGCAAAAAACACCTTATCAGAACAGCAAAAAGAAAAAAGAACCCCCCAAAATTAGGATAGTGTAAGGAGCCTCTGAGACAACTTCAAGCATGCCAACATTTGCATCTTGGGGGTGCCAGAAGGAGAAGAGAGAGAACAAGAAATTGAAAACCTATTTGAAACAATAATGGCAGAAAACTTCCCTAACTTGGTGAAGGAAACAGACATACAAGTCCAGGAAGCACAGAGAGTCCCAAACAAGATGAACCCCAACAGGCCCACACCAAGACACATCATCATCAAAATGCAAAAGGTTCAAGACAAAGAGAGAATCTTAAAAGCATCAAGAGAAAAGCAGTTGGTTACCTACAAGGGAGTTTCCATAAGACTGTCAGCTGATTTCTCAAAAGAAACTTTGCAGGCCAGAAGGGAATGGCAAGAAATATTCACAATGATGAAAAGCAAGGACCTACAACCGAGATTACTCTATCCTGCAAAGCTGTCATTTAGAATTGATGGCCATATAGAGTTTCCCAGACAAGAAAAAGTTAAAGGAGTTCGTCACCAACAAACCATTATTATATGAAATGATGAAGGGTGTTTTTGAAGAAAAAGACAAAATATATGAACAAACAAAATGGCAATGAATACATATCTACCGACAATGGAATCTACAAACAAAATGAACAGGCAAAATAGAAACATTGTCATGGATACAGAGAACATTTTGTTGGTTGCCAGATGGAAGGGAGGTTGGAGGAATGGGTGAAAAAGGTGAAGGGATTAAGAACAAATTGGTTGCTAGACTGACAAACCTCAAAGGGAAGGGGGGTTTGGTGGGTGGGAAGAAATAAACCAAAGAACTTATATGCATATATGCATAACCAATGGACACAGACAATAGTGTGGGAAAAGACAGGAGGGGGCAGGAATGGGGAGGGGGGTCAATGGGGGAAAAATGAGGAACATCTGTAGTACATTCAACAATAAAGATTAAAAACAACAAAAATACCTTTCTTTATCTCTTTAATTTCAGTCTTTTTTTTTTTTTTTGCATTTTTTATTTTATTAATTTATTTTTGTTACAGATGTTTCTCCTTTTTTCCCCCATTGACACCCTCCTCCCCATCCCGCCAACCCCATCCCCAGCATTGTTGTCCATGTCCATCGGTTATGCGTACATGCATATAAGTTCTGTGGTTTATCGCTCTCTTCTCCTAACCCTCTTCTGTGGATTGTCAGTCTGTACCCTATTTCCACGTCTCTGGGTCTACCCTGTTCCTCAGACTGTTATGTTCATTATATTCCACAAATAAGTGAGATCATGTGATATTTGTCTTTCTCTGCTTGGCTTGTTTTGCTTAGGATAATACTCTCCAGGTCTCTCCATGTTGTCTCAAAGGATAAGAGATCTTTCTTACAGCTGCATAGTGTATATGTACCACAGAATTTTTATCCATTTGTCTACTGATGGACACTTAGGGCTGTTTCCAGATTTTAGCTATTGTAAATAGTGCTGCTATGAACATGGGGGTACATATATTCTTTCTGACTGGTGTTTCAAGATTCTTAGTGTATATTCTAAAAGTGGGACCACTGGGTCAAATGGCAATTCTATTTTTAATTTTTAGCGGTAACACCATATTGTTTTCCATATTGGCTGTACCAGTCTGTATTCCCACCAGCAGTGTACTAGAGTCCCCTTTTCTCCACACCCTCAACAACGCTTGTTGTTTGATGCTTTGTTGATGGTGGCCATTCTGGCAGGTGTGAGGTGATAACTCATTGTTGTTTTAATTTGCATCTCTCTGATGATTAGTGATGTTGACCATTTCTTCGTATTTCTTTTGGCCATTTGTATGTTTTTTTTTGAAGACGTGTCTATTAAGTCCTCTGTTCATTTTTAACTGGGTTCTTTGTCTTCCATTTGTTGAGCTGTATGAGAACTCTATTTTAAAAATTAACCCCTTATCTGATGCATCATTGGCAATGATGCTCTCCCATACAGTGGGTTGCCTTTCTATTTTGATGGTTGTATCTTTTGCTGGACAGAAGCTTTTAAGTTTGATGTAGTTTCATGTGTTCATTTTTACCTTTGCTTCTGTTGATGTATCAGTAAAAATTCTGCTGTGTATGATATCCAAAATTTTGTTGCCTACATTTTCTTCTAGGATTTTTATGGATTCACAGATCACATTCAAGTCTTTTATCTATTTTGAGTTTACTCTCGTGTATGGTTCAAGTTGATGGTCTAGTTTCATTTTTTTTGCATGTAGCTGTCCAATTTTCCCAGCACCATTTATTAAAGAGGCTGTCTTTACTCCATTGTATGCTCTTGCCAACTTTGTCAAATATTAATTGAGCATAATGTTTTGGGTCCATTTCTGGATTCTCTAATCTGTTCCACTGGTCTATATGCTTGTTTTTGTGCCAGTACCAGGCTGTTTTGATTACAGTGGCTTTGTAGTATAATCTGATACCAGTATTGTAATCCCACCTACTTTGTCCTTCATTTTCAAGATTGCTGTAGCTATTTGGTTTTTTTGTTGTTGTTGTTTCATATTAACTTTTGAAGTATTTGTTCTAGTTCTATGAAATATGTTGTTGGTATTTTGATGGAGATTGCATTGAATCTATATATTGCTTTGGGTAATATGGACATTTTAATGAGGTTAATTCTTCCAATCCATGAACAAGGTATGTGCTTCCACTTTTTTATATATTCCTCTATTTTTTTTTCAATGTCCTGTAGTTTTCTGGAAATAGGTCCTTTACTTCTTTGTGTAAGTTTATTCCTAGGTATCTTAATTTTTTTTGCCACGGTGGTAAATGTGATTGTTTATTTAGTTTCTCTTACTGTGACTTCATCATTGGTGTATAAAAACGCCATAGATTTCTTCACATTAATTTTGTATCCTGCTAATTTGCCAAGTTCATTTATTAGGTCTAGATTTTTTATGGAGTCCTAGGGTTTTCTATGTATAATATCATGTCATCTATAAATAATGACATTTTCACTTCCTCTTTTCCAATTTGGATCACTTTTATTTTTTCTTCCTGTCTGACTGCTGTGGCTAAGACTTCCAGTACTATGTTAAATAAGAGTGGCGAAAGAGGGATTTACAGGAAGATGGCAGTGGGCAGGACAGGAGGGAGGGTGAGTGTGTGAGAGAGTGTGAGTATACGTGAAGGTGGACGACCAAACTCATGCAGTGCAGAGGAACAGAGCAGAAGGTTCCTGTGTTGTGGATGGGAGCAGCTGGCTACCGTGGTAAGCGGCTCTTTAGGGCACTTCCCCTGCGCCACAGGGAAGTCCCACTATTTTTAATATCCTGGGTCTTCCCTGGGAGGAGGCAGTGGCAGCAGCTAGGGCCCAGGAAACTGAGCCCACCAGCACACCTGGCACCGTCACACCAGTGGACACTCTGTGTCAACACAGACCAATGCACAGTAGTGGAGCTCCCAAGGTGCCGGTCACGGAAGCCGTGGACAGCCCAGAGCCCAGCACCATACCCCATAGTAGCAACCCGATCAGAGTCGAGATATACCTCTGCAACAGAGGCTGGGGAGCAGGCATTTATCCCCAGGCAACAGAGGCAGAGACCAGCAGCTGGGACCCATCTCCATAAACTACAACAAAAGCTGAGCAGGAGTTGAGCCCCATGGGACAGCAGCACTCCCCACCCACTAGCAGCGGGACCTGGGGCTCCACAGGGGCCTGTGCGGTCCAGTAGCCCACAAGAGCAGTGGGAAGTCAGAGCCCAAGAGAGGCTGGTGCTATCCAGCTGCACGCTGTGGGAACTGCAGGTTGCAGGGGCAGCAGAGAGGCCTGTGCAACCTAGCAGGGACTGTGTGATCCAGTTACCTGTGGGACCTGTGGGGTGCTTAAGCACCAGAGAGGCCTGTGAGATCCAGCAGAGACTGTGCCATCCAGTTACCCACAGGACCTGCGGGTTGCTGAAGCACCAGAGAGCCCTGTGCAACCCAGCAGCCAATAACATAGGCACAGAGCCGAACCTCCAAAGGGACTGTGTGATCCAGCTACCTATGGGACCTGCAGGGTATGGGGGCACCAGAGAGGCCTGTGTGACCTAGCTGCACACAAGATAGGCTTAGAGGATGTGAAAAAGGAGGTGGAGTGTATGGAAGCTACACAGATGATCTCCCAGGACCAAATGAAAATTACAACTGGAATAAAGACAAATCCTCAGAAAAAAAGCAACAGAAAAGCAGCAAGACAGGACCAGATAACCAGGGACACTGGTAGGATCTGCAGAGGTGCTAGAGGGTGGCAGGCTGGGATCCCATGGACAGCAGCAGTCTTAGCTGTGAGCAGCGACCTTGGGGAATAAAGACCAAGCCCACTCCACAGTGCAGAGAGCTGGGACAGAACACTAAAATAGCCACAACCACTCACCTGAGGGCTACGGCAGAGGGAGGGCAGACTGGGCTGAAACTCTGTGGGGACACCCGGGATATGCAGGGCACTCAGAGTTTTTGCTGAGTTGCGGCCACAAAGGATGGTGGCCAGTGTGCTCCTTCCCAGAGCTATGAGGAAAAGCAACAGCCCCACTCCCTCTGAGATTTATCCTTTCCAAGGTGAGGCAAAGAAATGCAAATTGAGGCTCATTAATAACCAGCATCTATCCCACCCTCTGGAAATCCTCTTATGCAGAACACCAGGGCTACATTCCAAGGCACTGAGTAACGGAGACTACTAGCCACCAGGAAAAAGCTAGAGGATAACAGAACTTTTCCTGGGTTTGCAAATCTACCCAGGAAAGTAAGACTTGACAGTGGTGTTTAACGTGGGTCCACCCAGGCTCATCAAACGCAGTAGAGGGAACCACAAACAGCAGAACACCAACACCCACAGGGAAAATTTGGCAGGCTCCAAAACCCACTGAGATAGCCAAAATGGTGAAACAAAGAAACAAATCCCAAATGAAACAACAAGAGAACTCTATCGAAGATGAGATCAATGAAATGCAGCTAAGAAAATTATCAGAGGTAGAGTTCAGAGCCATGATCTTGAGGAAGCTCAACAGCATGAGTAAGGACATCAGCACCGTGAGTAAAGATATAGAAACATTGAGAACCAACCAAGTGAAAATGAAGAACACATTGGAAGGACTAACCAGCAGAGTAGAGGAAGCTGAGGACTGGATCAGTGAATTAGAAGACAGGGTAGAAAACATCAACCAATCAGAAAACCAAAAGGAAAAAAAATTTTAAAAACAGGAAGACAGCTTAAGAAAACTGTGGGACAACTGGAAATGTAATAACATTCGCATCATAGGAGTCCCCGAAGAGGAAGGAAATGGGCAAAGGTTAAAGAATATATTTGAAGAAATAGTGACAGAAACATTTTCTAACTTGATGAAGAAAGAAGGCATTCAAGTTCAAGAAGCACAGAGAGCCCCAAGTAAGAAGAACCCAAACAGGCCCACACCAACACACATAGTAATTAAAATGCCAAAAATTAAGGACAAAGAGAGAATCCTAAAGGCAGCAAGAAATAAGCAACAGGTTACCAACAAAGGAAACCCATTAGGCTCTCAGCTGCCTTCTCAACAAAAACACTACAGCCCAGAAGGGAGTGGCATGAAGTAATCAAGGTCATGAAAAACAAGGATCTGTATCCAAGACTACTTTATCCAGCAAGGCTATCATTCAAAATAGAAGGTCAAATAAAGTGCTTTCCAGACAAAAAAAAAAAAAAAAAGGCTAAGGGAATATATTAACACCAAACCAGCACTGCAAAATATGCTAAAAGGACTGCTGTAATTAGTAGAAGAAATAGGAAGAAAAACAACAACCACTCTAAACAAAAATGGCAATAAATAAGTACATATCAATTATCACCTTAAATGTGAATGGTTTGAATGCTCTGATAAAAAGACACAGAATAGCTGACTGGATAAGAAAGCATGACTCACATATATGTTGTTTACAAGAAACCTACCTCACAACAAAATCTCACATAGGTTGAAAGTAAAGGGATGGAAAAAAATCTTTCAAGCACATGGAAAAAAAAAAAGGCAGGGTAAATACTCATATCTGATAAAATAGATTTCAGAATGAAGATCATAACTAGAGACAAAAAAGGTCACTACATAATATTGAAAGGATCTATCCAACAGGAAGGTATAACCTTGGTAAACATATATGCATCCATTATAGGAGCACAAACATATATTAAAAATCTTCTGGAGGACTTCAAAGAAGAAATCAACAGCAATACAATCATAGCAGGGGACTTCAATACCCCGCTGACATCACTGGATAGACCTTCTAGACAAAAAAATTAACAAGGAAACACAGACTCTAAATGAAGCCCTAGATCAAATGGATTTAATAGATATCAACAGAGAATTACACCCAAAACTACAGAATTCACATTCTTCTCAAGTGCACATGGGACATTCTCAAAGATAGACCACATGTTAGGGCACAAACTAAGTCTCTACAAGTTCAAGAAGGTTGAAATCATATCAAGCATCTTCTCAGATCACAATGGCTCGTTTTCTTCTCCAGGGACTCCTATGATTTGAATGTTATTACATTTCCTGTTGTCCCACAGTTCTCTTAAGCTGTCTTACTGTTTTTTTTTGTTTTTTCCTTTTGGTTTTCTGATTGGTTGATTTTTTTCTACCCTGTCTTCTAATTCACTGATCCAGTCCTCGGCTTCCTCTTTTCTGCTGTTAAGTCTTCCAATGTGTTCTTTATTTCTGCTATGTCATTCTTCATTTTTTGGTGGTTTTTCATTTGCAATTGGTTGATTTTCAATGTTTTTGTGTTGATGTCCTTACTCATGCTGTTGAGCTTCCTCAAGATCATGGCTCTGAATTCTAGCTATGTTAACTTGCTTGACTGCATTCCATTGATCTCATCTTCGATAGAGTTCTCTTGTTGTTTTATTTGGGATTTGTTTCTTTGTTTCACCATTTTGGCTATCTCAGTGGATTTTTGAGCCTGCCAAATTTTCCCTGTGGGTGTTGGTGTTCTGCTGTTTGTGGCTCCCTGTACTGGGTTTGGATGAGCAAGGGAGGACCCACATTAAACACCACTGTCACGTCTTACTTCCCTGGGTAGAGTTGCAAACCCAGGAATGGTTCAGTTATCCTCTAGCTTTTTGCCTGGAGGCTATTAGTCATGGTTACTTGAAGAGCCTTGGGTTCTCAGTTGAATAAAAAACTCCCTCAGGTGTTCAGCATAAGGGGATTTCCCAAGGATGGGGCAGATGCTAGTTGTTAATGAGCCTCCATTTGCATTTCAATGGCCCACCTGGGTTATATCTCTGAGGGAGGGGCCGCCACCTCTTTCCAAAGCTCTGGGAAGGAGTAAGATGGCCACCATTCTTTGTGGCTGCAACTCAACAAAAGCTCTGAGCACCCTCCAAATCCCGAGTGTCCCCACACAGTTTCAGTCCAGTCTGCCCTCCCTCTGCTGGATCCCAAGTTGAGTAACAATGGCTATTTTACTGCTTTGTCCTGGCTCTCCGCACTGTGGAGCAGGCTTGGGAGTTTAACTCTGATGGTGCTGCTCACAGCTAAGACCACTGCCGTCTGTGGGCTCCCAGCCCTCCTCTCACACCTCAGTGCAGTTTTCCTCTATGGTCCTCGCAAGCTACTTTTCTGTTGCTCTTTCCTAACGATTTGTCTTTATTTAGTTGTAATTCCAGTTTGGTCCTGGGAGATGGTCTATGTAGCTTCCATTCACTCTGCTGCTGTTTTGGAGTCTCCTCAGTCTGTCTTTTGATCTGAAGTGAGTCTCTTGTAGACAGCTTATGTAAGGGTCTTGTGTTGTTATCCATTCAGCCACCATGTGTGTTTTTTTATTGGAGCATTTAATCTATTTGCATTTAACGTAATTGCTGATAAATATATACTTATTGCCATTTTATTATTCATATTTTCATCTTTAAGATGACCCTTTAATATTTTTTATAATACTAATTTGGTAGTGATGAACTCCTTTCGCTTTTTGTTTGGGAAGTTCATTATCTGCCCTTCAATTCTAAATGAAAGCTTTTCCGGGTAGATTAATTTAGGTTGTAGGTCCTTGTGTTTCATCACTCTGAATATTTGTGCCAGTTTCTCCTGGCCTGCAAAGTTTCTATTGAGAAATCAGCCGACAGTCTGATTTGCAGGTAACTAACTGCCCTTCTCTTGCCTGCCCTCCTTTATCTAATATGTTTTTATTGATTTTTTTTTAGAGAAAGAGGAAGGGAGAGAGAGATAGAAATATCAATATGAGAGAGATACATAGATCGGCTGCCTCCTGCACGCCCTCTACTGGGGATCAAGCCCACAACCCAGGCATGTGCTCTGACTGGGAATTAAACCAGGACCTCTCATTCCATGAGAGGACACTCTATCCACTGAGCCACACCAGCTGGGCTCTCTTGCCCTTATGAAGATTTTCTCTTTGTCTTTAATCTTTGCCATTTTAATTATGATGTGTGTTGGTGGGCGTTTTTGAGTTCATCTTGTTTTAATATCTCTGCATTTCCTCAACTTGAATGTCTATTTCCTTCACCAGGTTAGGGAAGTTTTCTGTCATTATTTTTTCAAATGGGTTTTCAATGCCTTGCTCTTTCTCTTCTCCTCTGGTATTCCTATGATGCAGAAGTTGTTGTGCTTGATGTTCCAGAAGTATAAGACTATCTTCATTTAATTTTTTTTTTTTTTTTTTTGCTGTTCAAATTGAGTGTTTTCTTCTACCTGTCTTCCAGATCACTGATTCAGTCCTCTACTTCATTCATTCTTCTGTTGATTCCATATAATGATTCTTCATTTCAATTATTGTATTCTTCATTTCTGACTGGTTCTTTTTTGTGTTTTCTTTATTTTTTTATGCTTTACTATTTTTTTTGTTGAAGTTCTCACTGAGTTTATATATTTTTCCCCTAAGTTTATTGAGAATTCTTATAACCATCGATTTGATTTCTATATCTGGTAGATTGTGTGCTTCCATTTCATTTAGTTCTTTTTCTGCAGGTTTCTCCTGTTCTTTCATTTGCCACATGTTTCTTTGTCTCCCCATTTTGGCTCTATCTTTATTTTTGTTTCTATGTATTAGGTAGAGTTGCTACATCTCCCAGTATTGGCAGGGTGGCCTTATGTAGGAGTTATCCTGTGGGACCCAGTGGCACAATCTCCCTGGTCACCTGAACCAGCTGCTCCAGGGGTGTCCTTTGTTTGAATTGTGTAGTCAAACCTTGATTTCTGTTGTCACATCAGCGGGTGGGAGTGACCTTCAGGTTGACTGACTGTGAAGATTAACCATGACCACAGCTTACAAGCTGCTGTGCAAGAGCTGATCCCATGGAGGCAGATTCACCTCAGCAGGGTTGGTGCCTGCTGAAACCATCTCTTGGGTATGCCACATGTTGAGCTAATCAGATGGTACTTTTTTGTGGTCTAAAGCCAGCTACCAAGTATATTGGTTCTGGGGCCTCTTGGGAGAGGCTGAAGTATGAGCCAATGTTAGACTGCCTGTGACTGGCCTGAGGCTACCTATTAAGAGCTAAAAGTGATCTGTTTTCAGCAGTGGCCTGAGCTGGACCTGGATGCATGTGAAAGAGGCCATGCTTTGAATGAGGCTGATTGCTACCAGTACAGGGCCTGGGGCAGGTCAGCAAAAGAAACAAGACACTCTGAGATCAGCCACTATCTGCTGGCTGCCTATAATGCTCAACCACTGAATCTCAAGTGGTACATGAGGTCAGCAAAGCAAGGTCTCAGGAAGTCACCAGGGTGAGGTGAGTGGTGTTCACCAGATTAATGCAGATTCAGATTTGGCACCAATGCTGAGCCTGAGGCCACTCATTAAAAGTCTTAGGGTATAACAAGGGTAGCTGCCACTCACTTGGGTCCTGGGAACCTTTGTAGTAGGGCAGGGTCTCAGGGAGTTGTCCGGTGGAGCTAGTGAAGTTCACTAGACTAATGCATATTCAGATTTGGCTGTGTGGGGGGATGGCTTAATACAGGAAAGATAGTGCCAATCAGCTGTGTGAGAGGAGAGTTCAACACAGGGACAGTGGTAGCCATCCCTCTCACTCTCACCCTGAAGCCACACAACTGTTTCTTCTTATATGTCTCTAGCAACCCTTGAGCTTGAGTGGAATTTCTTGAGAGTTTTTTTTTTTTTTTTTAAATATGTATTTTATTTTATTTTTTTAGAGGAAGGGAGAGAAATAGAAACATTGATGTGAGAGAGACACATTAATCAGTTGCTTCCTGCACACCCCCTACTGGGGATTAAGCCTGCAACCCAAGCATGTGCCCTGACCTGGAATCAAACCATGACCTCTCGGTCCATGGGATGATGCTCAATTCACTGAGACACACTGGTCAGGCTCTTGAGAGTTTTTTTAAGAAAGACTGCAACAGGCCCAAGCTGGCTGCCACCAAAAGGGCCTCAGACAATGAGCGAGTTGGTTGGGGCGGAATCTCAGGGATTTGTCAGGGTGGAGCTAGTGGAGTTCACCAGGCTAATGCAGATTCAGATTTGGCTGTGTGTAGAGATGACTCAGCATAGGAAAAATGGCACCCAACACAGGGACAGTGGCAGCCATCCTGTCCCTCTAGCCCTCACCCTGAATTCATACAACTCAGTTTCTCCCTGTTTTTCTTTCTTGAGCTACTGTCCTTCCACTGGAGCCCACTATGAGCACCTGCAAGGGAGAGTTTATATGTGTGCTCTTTAAGTGTATGCCAAGGTTTCTGTTTCACTTGGACAGATAGAGTTCCTAGAGATTTTCGCAACCAGATGTTATGTGGGCTCCTCTTCCTCCACTAGTATTCTGGGCTATGGAGCCTAGCAATGGGCTGAGACCCCCTCAATGATCAAGGGAACCTCTGCAACTGAGATATCCCTCTGAATTCTCAACCACTAAACATGGGTGTGGGGCCAGACTGTTTCATGTCTTCACCCCTCCTACCAGTCTCAACATGGCTTATTCTCTATATCCTTAGTTATAGGACTTTCATTCAGGTAGTCTTCAAATGGTTATGTGGTAGGCAGTTAGAAAGACATGAACAGAGCAAGAATAATGGGCTAAGTACCTAAGGTCACCAAAGTAAAAAGCTTTGGATGCCTAGCAAAGAACAAATGTAGGGTGGAACCTCACCCCCAGGGTGACCTTTCCTAGCATATCACTGGTCATGCGGTTTGGACCCCTGACATTTCCTAGAGATAACATCTAGACTTCAGTTGTATTTCAGCTCCAGACTTAGAAAAGCAGCAAAACCAGACAAGTGACTACAGCTGACCTCAAGACTAGCTGCACTGGAAAATGCCCC
Source organism: Molossus molossus (assembly GCF_014108415.1). Taxonomy (NCBI): domain Eukaryota; kingdom Metazoa; phylum Chordata; class Mammalia; order Chiroptera; family Molossidae; genus Molossus; species Molossus molossus. Next base: position 53,633,769 of record NW_023425399.1, on the reverse strand, counting down.
CCTGCCCTGGTGCTGACCACTCAGTGGAAACCTAGATCCTGAAAGGACACACCTGGAAAGCTGCTGAATATTTGATTGAAATCCTCCCCTGGACCTCTCATAAAATCTCCATTCTTAAAACCCTTAGGACAGAGGACCCAGCAGACTCTCCCTACCGGGAGAACACCTGTGCCTTTCCCTTCTCCTCCCCTCCCCCTACCACCCTCAGATACATCACCTTTACCTTTCTCACTTCTAAGCTCCAAAGGCCCTTCCTTTGCCTCTATAAGTTGTTTCCTAAGTCAATTTCTTCTATAAATTACTTTTTCTACTTCTGTGATTTTCCAAATAAACGTTCTCTTATAATTTGAGTCTTGACTCTGAATTCTTTCTTAGCCACTAGTCAAGCACTGAGGTTGCTGAACCCAGGTCTAGTCTGACCCCACTGATCTAACACCTGGTGCCATTCTGCCACCCCCAACAGTTATGCAGGTTTATTATTCTATAATTTAGTTGTAATTTTTATGTGGTTATGGGAAGGGGTGAATATAGTGTCTATCTACTCTGCCATCTTAAGTCGAACCCCTCGATACCATTTACACTTAAAAGAAATTCCATAAAGCATACTGTGTGTGCTCTGTAAATATAGGTATATGTATTTAAATGAATAGAAAAAGACATGCAAATATATGCTCCAAACCAATGATCAGTGTCAGCCCTAAGAAAGAGCTCTAAAGGGTAGTGATGGGCAAAGGGCACTGTAGCCTTAATCTTTTATGTTTTAATTTTGTTCAAAGAGACTGTATTGGTGTATCAGCCATGAATTAGAGATGAGCAAGGAAAAAAGTTATGTGAAACACAGAGACATGAGTGATAAGAGGGTTCATGCAGGCACCTTGTTGTTCACAACCACTTGACCCTCTTTTCCTGAAGAGGGTCATTGCCAAGTTGGTTGACAAAAGGCTGGCCCTGAAGAATGAGGCCCTGGCACTCCTCTGTGGCTGCCCTGGATCCTTTCCTGGACCTACCCAGAGCAGTTTCTGCCCTAAAGGCCCAAGTGTCCCCTGGGTCCTAAATTCTTTGGCCTCACCACTCCCACCCCATTTTATGACCCCCACCCAAATCCCCAGGCACAGAGCTCAGTGGTAACTGTGGCTTGGAAGTGTGGCCTGGAAGATGTTGATTACTGGGTGGAACCAGGGACAGCAGACTCTGGGTAAATATGGAACAGCAAGAGGGTAACTCCTACAGAAACCTCAAGGGGATAAGGACAGGCCAATAATTCATCCCATTTGCACATCCCACCCTCAAAGCTGCAGCTCCAGGGCTATAGACAAATTGCAAGAGAAGGACCCAGTCCTCAGGTGGCTGGTCAAACATGAGGGTTCATGCCTGAGCCCTGTGTTTGCAGGGGAGAGTGCAGCCAAGACACAAACACACAGTGAGAGAAGGGAGGAGACATAAAGAGGGGAAAAAAAGAATGAAAGTCAGACACCAAGACAAAAAGACAAAGAGATATAGAGAGTCCCAGAGAGGAGGGGGCAACAGAGACAGATAGACAGAAACAGAGGGAAGAGGGAGAGGCCTGGGTGGGCTGCCCTGCTCTGATTGGCTAAGACTGACTGCAGTTAAAAACCCATAATTGATTTCCTGGGATGCTGAGGATCATTTCAATGCAGAGAATGAGGGTTTTCTTCCAAGATGGAAATAAAGATTAATTTGCAATTTCCTTCCTCACTGCACACAAGAGAACTACTTCTGATGGGAAGAGAGTTCAATCCTGGCATGTGGGCTGGGGGTGGGGTGGCCTTTAAGGCTGGGCCCACAGCCTCAGGAAAGGCAGCCTATCTTTCTGGTGCTGCTGGCTATCTGATGGTCCTATGAAGCTTGGAGGGCATTAGCCCACCTTTAAGAGCCCCTCCACTCCCTTTCTTCGTAGTAGAGAGGCCAGAGTTATGACTCACCAGTCCTCTCTTCATAGTCTGGTAACCACAGTGAGAGATGGTTGGAAGCCCCCAGACCTCCCTTCTTCCTTTTATGGGTTGTCTTCAGGGCCCCCAGCCTTCTCTTGCCATCCCGGGCAGAGCTAACCAAGCTGTGCCTAAAACTAACACAGAATTTCCCTGACATGGAAACACATGCTAGAGCTCTGGAGAGTGCTCCTCTCCTCTTCTGCCTGGGTTTTGGCAGATCCTTCACTTTGTGCCCTTTGTTGGGGGTACCTTAAGCTCAGCCCCATATGCAGGCTCCAGAAAGCGGTAGCCCTGGGTCTGCTTGGGTCCAGATGCTAAAGGAACACCCCTCAGAGAGGCCTGACCAATCCTGGGTGGATCAGAACACCAGCCAGAGCCAGAGGGGCCCATGCGCCCACCCACATCTTTGCCCAGGAGCCAGTGTAATGTCCTCAGGTTTTGTCTCTGGCATGGCATACTGGGGAGCCCTTGTCACTGCTACCAGCTTATCCAGGCCCACACCCCACTTAGGATCAAGCACAGGCAGGGTGACTGGATTGAGCTCAGAGTCCTGGCCTATACAACCTCTAAGCAAGCACAGCCTATCCACAGCAAAGCTCCTACAGGCTTGGGCTCATTCTACAGCTAGTAAACTAACTCCCAGGGCTCCATATAAACACTCTGATATCAAGAAATGCGAAGAAGCCTGCTCTCTCTGCCTGTGGTCTTCCAAAATCTTGTCTTTGCAATCCCTGAGCACCCAGGGGCTGTATATTCTATACAACTTCTGAGTGGGGCTTTCAGGGTCCCCAAGAATGTGAACTTGTTCTCATAACCAGATATGCCTCTGAGAACCACCACCCCCACTGTGCCGTGGGCCCCACCCTGAGAGCCTACTGAGGCCCTAACTGCACTCCACCCCACTCTGCCCTGGTCAGCTGTGGGCCTATGGTAACCCAGTGATTCCAAGCAGCCTAGAGATGGCCATGGTGCCTCTTGTGCCAACTTTTCCTGAGAGTGACCTCCAAATGACCTCCTGGCACACAGGGAGGAGGAAGAGCAGGTTTATGAGCAGGGGCTGGAGCATTTCTCCTGGAAGGCCTGCAGCCTAGGCCTATCTCACCATCACCAGAGGACTGAGGTCTGGGCTGCACTCCAGGGCCTCATACCCCACCTCCTGGCTCACCTGCCAACATCATGCATAGTCAGGATCCTAGACTTTATCCAGTTTTTGAGCCTGAATCACCTGGAGCTAGTCTGGGCCCCACCACTGCCCCATCTCTTACAAGTTCAGCCTCCTTTACATATTTTCAGGCATAAGGATCTCCCTCCACACTACCCAGACCTACTGACAGCTAGATAAAGCAGCACACTGGGGTAGACATGAAGACAAGATGCCTAGCACAGTGCCAGGTGCTCAGGGCTGTGGTTGTCTCATAGAACTGGGTTGGGTCCCAGTTCTGCCCTCTGACCTGAAGTTTTGCTCATCTCCATAGCCCTGGAACAACTGCAAAGACTTGGGGGCAGTGCTAGACCCCACCACTGCCCCATCTCTCCAAGTTCAGCCTCCTTTACATATTTCCAGGCTTGAGGAGTTCCCTCCACACTACCTAGGCCCACATCTCCCAGGCCAGCATCTCAGTGCCCTCCCACACCCCACTGATTTCCCAGAGTTCTCAGCAGCCACACAGAGCAAGACTGTCACCTCCAAACAACTAGGCTCTTGCTCTCACCCTATACACCTTGAAATACCCCAGCTGCCATTGTCGCTTACTTATTTATTGATCTCTTTGACCAATAATTGTACTGAAGTTTTCTTAACACTTGCCAGAGCCCTGGGGCAACTTGGAACAGCTCGTCCCCCTGAAAAGAGGTGCCCAGGAGGGCTGAGAGAGTTGTCTTTGGCCAGAGGTCCAGATGTCCTTGCCCAGCCTTTACACTACCATGTCTGGAAGCCTCAGGCCCATCTCCAGAGAGAGTGGGCCCAAGACTCACCCAGGTCAGACACCCAGCATCCAGATCCTTCTTGCAGCTTCCTCTTTCTGTGCCTGCCAGACCTGCTAGGGGCACCCAGTAATGAGAGGAATCACGGGCACTCGCTCACAGGGGCTGCTTCCTAGATGCCCTCACAACCAGAGCAGCCCTGCTTTTAACAGAAGGGACATGTCTGGAATCTTATGAAACCTGGGGCAAGTGCCTCGCCCTCTCTGTGCCATGGCAAAATGAAATAAATATTAGGACCTGCCTCGCTTTGTAGTGGTGAGAATAAAAGGGGCACTCAGTAGATGCTGACTAATTCTCCACTGTGGAAAATAGTTTAGGTGTTTCTTAAAAAGTTAAACATAAGTGGAAATAAAAAAATGGAAGCTACTTAAATGTTTGTTGATATACAAAACGTGATATACCCATCTACCACATGGAATATTATCCCATGAATAATTAAATGAAATCTCATTCAGCAATAATATGATAAGAAGAAATGAAGTACTGATGAATGCTACATGGATGAACCTTGAAGACATTGTGCTGAGTAGAAGCCAGACACAAAAGATTATATGTTGTGTGATTCCATTTATATGAACTACCCAGAACAGGCAAACCTGCAGAGGCAAAAGTAGATTAGTGGTTTCCTAGACTGAGAGATGATGGGAGGAAGAGGGTGATGACTAAGAGGTACAGGGTTTGTTCATACAATAAAAATTACCCTTTTAAATATATAGTTCTATGAGTTTTGAAAAACACATACAGTTGTGTAACCTCCACATAGTCAAAATGCAGAATAGTTGGCACCCTCTCCCAAATCCTTTATGTCCCTTGTAGCACACCTCTCCTCCACTCCACTCCTGGCAAACACTGGTCTGTTTTATGTCCCTACAGTTTTGCGTCATCTAGAATGTCACATTATACATCACCTTTTCTTAAATTAAAAAAAAATATTTATGTTTTTATGGATTTTAGAGAGAGGGGAAGGGAGAGGAAGGAGGAAGAGAGAGAGAGAGAAACATTGATCAGTTTGCCCTCCGAATGCACCCCAGCCAGGGATGGAACCTGCAACCTGGGTCTGTGCCCAGACTGGGAATCAAACTGGCAAACTTTTGGTGCATGGGAGGATACCCAACCAACTGAGCCACATGGGCCAGGGCATACATTGCCTTTTGAGTGAGGCTTCATCCACGTCCTGTGTGTACCAATGTTGGTTCCTTTTGTTGCTGCATAGTATTACACTGTGTGACTATATTACCATTTGTTTATCTATTCACCAGTTGAGAAATATTTGGGTTATTTTCAGATTTTGGTGACCATGAATAAAGCTGCTATAAACATCCATTTATGAATTTTTGTGTGAACACACGTTTTTGTTAGGGCTGCATGATACATGTATGTTTATAGGTAATTCCCAAACTGTTTTCTAATGTAGCTGTAGCATTTTTCATTCTTATCAGACACCATAGTAGATCGGGGTAAAAGTGGCCAAGACGAGCAAGGGTCTGCCCTCTTGAAACTGACAATCCAATAGCGGGAGCAGATAGAAACAAGAAAACCCATGAACACACAGGATCATGTTGAACGGTGATAAGGGCTCTGAGGATATAAAGCAGGGTGACATGAAGATAAGGGATGTTCAGGGAGGGCCTCCCTCAAGAGGTGAGTTTGAGAGGAGGAGCCATCCAATCCAAGATCCAGGGCAAAGAGCCATCCAATCCAAGGCCCTAAGGTCATATTATGATGTTGTGAATTTATTGGATACTTACTGTGTACCAGGAACATGCTGAAAACCTTAGAGACATCTTCCTATTTGACCCCCAGAGCAACCCTAAGCAGAGTGATTACTGTCATTCACAGCTTATAGCTGAGGAACTATGAGGTTCTGAGAGGTGTCACCTGCTTGAGGCATATGGCCAAGTGGAACTCACAGAACTGTGCTTAACACCTGAGTCCTAACCTCAGCTAGGAGCCTTCCCTGCAGTCCTGCTGTGTGCCTTCCCATAGATAAAACGGGGCTGATGTTGCCTGCCATGCAGTCCACTGTGAGAATTTTGTTTCGCTGCTGGCAGTGGGCGGTGGACTCATGGTGATTCCGCTGGGCAGGGAGGGACCCAACCAGCCAGGACCCTGGGGGGGAGGGGTGGGGGGAGTGAGTGCTGCGCTACCTCTGGGGGCCGACAGAGGGCAGGAGCTGCCTGCACCTCACCGCCTGCCTGGAAACACAGGCAGCACCCCAGGCACAGGGTACATACCAAAGGCTGGCCGCTGTGCTGTGCTGGGCTGGGCTGTGTCCCAAAGCGCAGTCAGGATATGGGCACCCCTGTGTATGTAAGACTGTTGGGGTACACACAACCCAGAGACAGGGACCCAGTTCAGGACGTGGGGAAGGAGAGCAGAGGGCCTGACAGACTTTGATCATGGGTACCCCTTCCTCTGCAACTGAATCCCTGAATCCGGGGAGAGGGGCATCCCAGCAAGCCTCATCCTCTTCCTCGAAAGAGTCACCTGCAGAACCCGGGAGAATTGGCTCCATTTGCAGGGCCTTTCCCAGGTTCAAAGCAGTGAAGTCCACTTGAAATGTGACCAGTCCGAATTGAGATGTGCTGTCTCCCATACATACCAGACTTCAAAGGCTTAGTATGAAAAACAAAATCTAAACTATCACATTAATCATACTTTATGTTGATTACATGTTGAAACGATAATATTTTGGATACACTAAATTAAAAAATATATATGAAATAAATTTCTCTTTTATTATTTCAAAGGTAGCTATTTAAAATTTAAAACAACATGACATGGCTCTCCTTTGTGGCTGTGTTCTATTTGTACAGCACAGTGTTTGCCTAAATACACTATGTCTGTTAGCCCATTTAATCCTCACCTAATCTTCTCCACGAGGCCTATACCATTATCATCCCCATTTCATAGATGGAGAAACTGAGGCACCAAGTATTGACACAACTTGCTCAGAGCCAATTGTGGGCACATGCCCAGCAGTGCGGTCCCATGTCCAGCTGTACTCATGCATACACAAACAAACAGGCAAGTACCCGAATGTGTGTCATGTGCAAGAGTCCACATGTGACGGATGGATCGGTACACAAATGCATGTCAACATCCCAGCAGGTACACATGCAAATGTTACCTGCTTACATTCAGTCTTCTGATGGCCTCACGGACACACATGTCCACACTCGTGTGCACTTCTGTGCACAGTCCCCTGCTCATACCCACGCATACATACCTACAGATGTGTTGACCTTCAAGGCACAGGAGTGCAGCCAGGATCCCTTGAAGGCCCCAAGTGCCATCTGGAGGAATTTTGAAGGTCCTGCTGCTGGCTGAAAAGCCCAGGATCAGTTTGATGGTCTCCCTCCTCACCCAGGGCCTGGACACAAGGATCTAACTGCAACTCTTCTGTGTCCCAAAGAGCCGGACCTGATGGGAGGAGTGGGCTTGCCCTGACCAGCCTGACCCTGGTGCTGTGGGCCCTTTCTCTTGGCTGCAGAGCATTTGCATACAGCTCTCAAGCCCTCAAATCACATTACATGGAGGCCTGATGAAAATCTTTGTTGAAATAATATTTAACACATGCTGCACTTTTAATTAACTATCTGAATAATCTCAAATTAATACCAGAGCTTTAAATATAAGTTTTCATTTTCACATTTGGTAACATAATAGCAGCTTGCCTGGTGTATTTCCCCCTCCTTTGATTTAATTAAAAGCCCTTTTGTGTATCTCTTGTCACTTCAGAACCGGACAAAAGCCCAGGGATAGGGGGAAGGGGAGGGTTGTGGGCAGGCCAGAGCTTCTGGCTTGGGGCTGCTTAGGGCATCTGGGGCTGGCTCTGGTGTGGTCATCTCAAACATTTGCATAGGGATACTTAAGCGCAGTCACAGATGCCCACAGGTTGCCTCTCATACACCCAAACACACACCAAAAACACCCCATACCCTGACATGCTTGTGCACTGCTCACATGGCCAAGCCCTGAAGTCAGACTAGCCCACACCAACACTTCTTGTACCTGCAGGTACACATGCACACATGCACATGGGATGGTTTGGGGTTGGGGTTCTAATTTGTATTCTGAGTCCAGATCCAAGAAGACCACAAACTGCTGGGCCCATGTAGTGTCTCCAGGTGACTTAGTGATGAACATGCATGTGAGTGTGTGTGTCTCTCCCTGTCTGTCTCCGTCTCTGTGCCTCTATCCCAGGCTTGACACTTCCAGAAACCAGGCCAGGTAGGCAGCCCCTGGAGCCAACTGGCTCCCCTGGTTGATCCTGCTTCCACTGTGCCAGGGCCCCAGCACTCGCCCCTAAGTCTACTCATGGCTCCTAAAAAGCAGACATGGAAGGGCAGCTTTTTTTTTTTTTTTAATATCACTTGCTACATTCTTTAAAAAATTTTTTTTTTCTTTATTGGTTTTAGAGAGAGAGGAAGGGAAGAGAGAGAGAGAGAGAGAGAGAAACATCAATGAGAGAAAACATTGATTGGCTGCCTCCTGCATGCCCCCCACTGAAGATCAGGCCTACAATCTGGGCATGTGCCCTGACCAGGAATTGAACCAGCCACCTCTTGGTGCATGGGTCGACGCTCAACCACTGAGGCTCACCAGCCAGGCGAGAAGGGCAGCTTTTCACCTGGGATTTTCACCTTGTTACCACTGACAAGCCAAGTCCTCCTCTGGACCAATGACAGACTGAGGGAGGCTTTCCTCAGGCAAGTAGCCCAGAGGGCAATGTGAGGAAACTGAGTCTTGTGAGTCTGAGGTTTCTCTGACAGGTCCAGGCTGGTGGGAAGCTTTGCTCAGTGGGCCTGAGGACCTCAGGAATTATGCAGACAGGAAGTGCAGGACAGACTCCACCTGTTGAGCCCGGATTTTTGCCAGGGGGAAGCAGAGGTTCATTTGGTTCTGAGGCTGAAAGTCAGAAATAGCTCCGAACATGGAGAGCAGCAGCTGGGTGGAGGGTCCATGCATCCCAAAGAACTCTTCAGAGAGTGGGGAGGATGGGGCAGATAGTCCATGTCTCCTCTGCGGTCCAGGGACAAGCTCTGGGGCAGCATCTGCTAGGGGCAGAAGTAGCCATGTTTCCAATTTCCCCCACACACTTTACTCATCAGTTAGCAAACACTGAAAGGTTGGATGCACGCTGAATGAATGTATTTTGCTCTGTGGCCACATGACAGTGACTATACTATGAGAGGGTCCCTGCTCTCACCAGGTGCCAGTCCTATGGGGAAAAGAGTCATGTGGTTTCAGGTGTGGGGGACAGGGAAGCCAGGCTTTGGCCCTCAGCCCTCATGCTGAAGGACAAGATGGGGAGGGGAGGTAGCATCCAGCCTTGGGACTTCATCAATAAAAAGTTCAAAGGAGAGGCTTCCAGGGCTACAGCATCCAACATTAAGGTCCAGCCTTCTTCCCTGTGCCCTGGTCCTGGGACCTAGAGAATAAGTAGCAGGGTCAGGTCTTAGGAATTGAGTGCTCTGAGATATAGGTCTCCCTCCTTGACACAAACAAGTCCCTTTTGGCTCATGCTAACCAGCCAACCCTGGTCAGCTGGGACCCAGTGAACATATGCCCCATGGGCTGCCTAGAGGGACTGGTGAGCCTGCTCCCACCAACCCCACCCTGGCCAGTCAGGGTACTTTTGAGCACCTCTCCCCACATTGTCACACACATGCACAAGTCACTGACAGTCACACTATTAAACACACTCACATTTGTACTCACTCACATACACATGCACACACATAGTCACACAGTCACCCAAGACCACATCCATAAGTAAACACAAGGGTCCCAGACATCATACTGGCCTATACAGAGTGACAGTCACTGGGTGAGCTCCAAAAGTCCCATCCACTGGCTCCGGCTCTTCCCCCTTTGGCAGTCAGCTGGGGAGGCCACATGTGGGCTGGCAGCTGCTGTTGTCCTGAGTATCTATGACACACAAGCTCCAGGAACTCTCTCAAGTCTCAAGAAGGGATCCCAGTTTACAGAGAGGAAAATGGGCTCAGAGATACTACCTAAGTTGTTCAAGGTCACGCAGGAGAAATGGATGGACACAGACGTGAACTACAGCCTATATACCAGTCAGCCCACCTGCGGTCCCTTCTATTCCTGAAAAGCTAACCTGGTGAGGCCTGTTGAAGATTGAGGCTAACGGGGTGGGGGGTGAGGTGAGGGTGAGGGGATAGGGACAGGGCTGTATCTGGAACACTAGAAGGAGGACCGTGGTGCAGTGCAACTCAACTGACCCAGAAGACTCAGAGTTCCAGTTCTACCGTAAGAACTCAGGGAGCTGGGCAGATGGAGGTTGGAGTGGGAAGATGGTTCCCCAAGCCTATCGAGGTTGTCACAGAGCCAGAAAACACTGTGGTTTGCTCCCCCAGCAAGGGACCTGTGCATGACCTTACCCTATAGAACTCCTACAGAAAGCTATTGTACACAAATTTGAGGATTTTATGCCTGGAAAGGGCATAAAACAGAAGCTGCTATAGACAACCCCTTCATTTGTTTGTTTGCTCATTTATTCTGTCAGTCAACAAGTATGCACCCCATGTCTGCAGGTACCCAAGGTAGGGATGGCAAGACTGACCTGGACTCTGCTCTTCGAGAGCTGCCATTCTACTGGGAGATGGACAGTGAGCATATACCAAAGAGATTAATGAAATAATTTTAGATAATGACCATTAGCCACAGTAATCAGGGAGGACTTCTCTGAAGGGGTGACATTTGAGCTGAAACCTGAATAACAAGAAGCAGGCAGCAAGACAGAGAAGCACAGGGAAAGGATTCTAGGCAGTGGGACTAGCAAGGGCCCAGAGGAATGAAAGCTCACAGGAGGGAAGACTGGGTTGGGTGAGGGCTTGCAGGGCCTTGGTGGGAAGCAGCTTGATGGTGACTGGGGCAAATGGGCAGCTCACACCCTGTTTTGGGGGTGATTACTGCTCAGCTCAAGCCCACAGTTCTGCCTGTGGGATGGAGGACCCAGTGTGGTGAGAGGTTCCTTCAGCAATAGGTTTATACGTAAAACCTCCTGACTTCTAAAATGGCCATAATTGATTCAACTCTTCAAGCCACACAAAACCTTTCTGGGGGCCAAACCCAGCCTGTGAGCCTCTAGTTTAGACCTCACTAGGAAGTGAGGGCCTGAATTCAAATCCTGCCTCCCAGACTTTCTGGCTGTGTGGCCTTGGGTTGCTTGTTCAATCTGTGCTTTCATCTATAAAATGGAGATAATAGTGTCTACTTTCAGGGTTGCTGTGGAGAACTAAATGCTTTAATTTATTCATTCAGCAAGTATTTATTGAACATCTGTATTATCAGGGACAGTGCTACGTTTTGGGTGAGGGCATAACAATGAACAAAGGAGACAAAACTCTCTACTCTGGTACATCTTACAGTCCACAGGAGACAGAAAATAAGCAATATGAGAATGCACTCCTGCAGAAATGCTATGTGGCAAGAAGTGCTAAGGACAGAAAATGGGGTGGGGGGGGGCAAAAAGAGTTGAGGAGGGTTGAGTTGACATTTCAGATTGTGTGACTAAGGAGGGCCTCACGAGGAAGTGGTATTTGAGCAAAGATTTGGAGAAAATGGCCTAGTGAGGCACTGTGATGTGTGTTCCAAGCAGAGGGGATGGTCAGTGAAAGGCCCTGAAGCCTAAAGCTCAACAAACAGCAAGGAGACTGGTGTGACTGGAGTGAAAAGAATCATATCAGAGAGGTGGGGAGGTGGGGAGGGGGAGGTGGGGGTTAGGAGATGGCCACTGAGTAAGGTGAGAATTGCGGGGGGGGGGGGTGAAGTAAAGGAGGGGCGAGGTCTGACTTTGGTTTTGACTGCTGCTGGAACAGAATCAGGGGGAAACAGGAAGGAGGCTACTGCAATAATCCAGGCTAGAGATGATGGGGACTGGACCAGAGGCAGCGGTGGGTCTGGGAGAAGTTGGTTAGGTTATGGATAGAATTTGAAGGTGGAGCCAGCAGAGAGAGAAAGCAGAAGGGACAGAGGGAGAGAGAGCGAGAGAAACTTTTTTGGTCCCTACACCTAGAAGATGGAAATGACATTTCCTGAGGTGGGGAAGACAGAGAATGTTGGTTTGGGTGGCTGTGAAATTGAGGTGGGCATGCAGGAAGGTAGTGGGAGAGAGGAGGTTGGGAGGAGAGGGCCCAACAGGGACATAACATTGGGCATCACCCAGAGCCAAGTAAGTAAAAGTGAGGACAATTGGCTTCTAGCAGACTCTGGCCCCAAAGCAAGCTAAAATGGATGCTAATGTCATTTCGGATTCCTGGGTTGTGGACTGAAAGCAGCTCCAGAACGCAAATCTAGGGAGTAGAAGCCAGGGATCCTGGGGCCCCTGACCCCGGGCCAGGTAGCTGGGAAGGGTCTCAGGCGGCCAGGGGCTCCTTTCGCTTGCTGTGGCCTAGGCCTTCCCCTCCCCCATGTGTTCACTTCCCGATGCTCCTCCCCTCCCCCCTCGCCACCTGCGGGATCGGTCAGATCCGGCCCTTTGTCCCGCGCCGCAGCCCCGCCGCCTCGCCGCCCCGCCGCCCCGCCGCCCCGCCGCCCCGCGTGGCGTCCCGGGAGCAAACACAGCTGAGCGCCGGGGCTCGCGTGCCGCCCCCGCCCACCAAATCTTCGGGCCGCGGGGTGGAGGCTTAGCCCGGCAGCTGCGGGACTGAGGACGGGTGGGGCCGACTCTACCAGGAACCGCTCGCTGGCCCCCACCCACCCGACGGCCGCGCCTTTGTCATGTAAATGACCCGCTGGTGGCCCGGCGCCTCTGCTCCAACAGCTGACCTGGGAGGGGGTTGTGGGGTGTTTTCTTTGCTTCCGGATCTGGCCCTGGTTGGCGGCAAAGACTCGCTTTATCCTCCCGCTGGGAACCCCGATCTCCTTTATGCTGGGTGACCTGCTCAACACTCTGTGCTTCTCTGGGACTGTTTGCTTTTCTTGCATTTCATTCAACGGAACCTACGTGTACCGGGCCTAGAGGCTGAATTTTCCACTGCTGCGGTACACACTGGGGAATAGCCCCCGTCCAGCCAGATCAGCACACCAGTTCCCATTGCCATTCCCAATCCGTGCTAGAAGGGTGCATCCTTGGGACCCAATCCTTTCCCATGCTGGCCTCAGTCTTCCCATCTGTACCTTGAGGACTGGGCCCAGAAGCATGGGAGAGCCACTGGGATGATGCTTCTGGCCTGGCAGGCTGCTTGTAAACTGATTGACATAAGGGTGTAAATGCATAGTGGCTGTGCTTGGTAATGGAGCAGATGTTCACACCAGGGTCCCCACCCTCCCAGTACCTGCTCCCTTCCCAACCATCCTGGCCCTTCCTAGAGTAGCTGAGGTGGGGCCTTGACTGAGGACACACCCACTTTCCCCAGAGCAAAAGATTCACCAAAATACAATGACCAAACAGAAAGTTATTTATTGCCTGCAGTGAGGAGTCAGACCTGGGGCAAGACCTTTGAGGAGAAACATTCCTGCAGCTTCAGTACCTGGAAGATGTGGTATCCCCACACAGAGTCACCATGTCATCCCTGGGAGCACCTTCTCTCCCCATTTTGCTGATGAAGAGCCTGAGGCCAGAGAGTAATGGGACCTGTGGCCACCCAGCCTTTGTCTTTGCCTGCAAAGGATGGAGGACTGGAATTCAAGCCAGAAGATAACAGAAGTAACCAACATATTTAAACAAGATGCTTGGAGTTCATGATGTGCAAATGGAATAACATGATATCATTTCCCATATCTCAAATGCAGAACAGGAACACTGACACTGAAGTGCTGGACACTGTCAAACAGGTATCCTCTCCACAGTGAGTACCCAGAGTACATTGTTTGTCAATATGAATCACGCTCTCAGTTCTTTAGGAGCTTTGGTTCAATGATTTTATATCCAGGAATTTATCTTCATCTTTAAAAGGAATGAATAGGATGAGTGGGCCAGCGTATTTATTTTGGTGGAGCCTAGTAGTCTCTCCCAGAGCAGGGATTTGCAGGCAGATGGGCATTCCAATCCCAGCTCCGCCCTGTGCAACTTTGGCCTGCGTGACCTTGGGCAGCTGATCTCAGTTTCCTCATTGAGAAGGTGGGAATAGTAATGACATCTATTCCTCCACAGGTAGAGTGCCTTAGGAGCACACAATGCAGATTTACCATGAAGGAAAGGCAGAGTGTTCTGAAAACCTCTCTGGGTCTCAGTTTTCCTTTTGAACAAAGAAAACTTGGCCCTGGTCGGTTTGGCTCAGCAGTTAGAGCATCGGCCCTCAGACCAAAGAGTGTGGATTCGATTCCAGTCAAGGGCACGTACCTGGGTTTGAGGTTCAGTCCCCAGCCCTGGTCGGGGTTGTGTGGGAGGCAACCAGTCTATGTATCTCTCTCACATCAATGTTTCTCTCTCCCTCCTTCCCTCCCTCCCATTCTATGTGAAGATAAACAGAAAAATATCCTCTGGTGAGGATTAAGAAAAAAGAAAGAAAGAAAACTTGGTCTTGGGAGCTCACTGGGTGGCTCCTAAGCTCTCCTCAGTGATACTAGCTGCTGACCTCCACTCCACCCTCCCTGACCCTGGCTCAGGGAGGGGCCTTTATGGCCAGATCCAGTTTCTGGCAGGACTGGTTAGTCCAGGTGGCCCTTGATAGATGGCTGAGATATAAAGTCTGTACAGATTGACTCGCTGGGCAGGAGACCCAAGTTGGGCAGACTGGGGGTGGCCCAGGCCCAGCCTCATTCAGAGGTGGGATGTGTCACCAGCCTTTGGGGGCCACCCAAGAGCATTCTCTGAACCTCACTTCCCTGTCTGCAGTGAGAGGTGGCACAGAAAGAGGTAATCTTGGGAAAGACTCACATAGGCCTGAAGTTGCCCACATAGGAGATACACCCTCTGGTTGTTTTACAGTTACAGGATCCAGCACCACATATTGGTCTGGGCTCAGTGCATGTGCTGCATCCTGGAGGACAAGCCCTAGCGCTCCAGATTTCCCAGGCTGGCACCAGAGCTAACCCTTTAATGGAGATTCCTTTTGACTAGCTGCTTCTGAATGATATGAAATGGAGTGTAACCAATGGACCCATGGTTATATTCACATTATCCCCTTTTCTGAAACAATAATGTGTAGGACACCAGGATTCCTTGAGAGAATGGGGCTCTAATAACCTAAGGCACCTTTGTGTATAATAAATTAACTTCTTTCCTTTGTATCTGGAATGGTATTGATGATGTACCATTCTAGGGTAAATTGAGAAAATAATCACTTGAGTCATTTTTGTGTGCTTGGTTTAGATGGGAAACTGATTGAGAAGCCACCTATCCCTGTTCAAAACCTACGGCCATCAAACCCCTATGAGCTCCTGGATGGTGATATTGGTGGAGGCAACCCAGAGAGGTTGCTGGCCCCTACAGGGTGGAAAGGGTCCAGTGTAACCAACCTGCCATTAAGAAGCTGGTCAGTCTCCTCAAGGGACAGCCCCGTTAGGGACTCAGCACTGTCTGGTCTCTGCTGCTGGAAGGCAGGCAATTCCCAGCAACAGTGTCTGGATCCTATTGGCTGTATGCATGGAGTCTGTCTGGCACCCACAGCTGCTCTGTTCACAAACCTATCATGCAGACTTGGGAATGGCCACTGGGCAAGTCAGTCTATCCCAACTCTGGCTTCTCTCCTCTGTGGTGGGTGCACACATGCTGTACCCATCCTGTAACGTAATTCCTAGATGTCCTTCTCTCCTGTCATCTCTTTTCGCTTCTTTCAACCAACCAGCCAAGCCATTGCTTGCTGCCCAGGAATCTATACACACCCTTCCTTTCACAGGTTTCTTCCTCCCTACTTTGTCAGTAATGGAGTGCACAGCTCACAGCACTGCCCCTGTGGGCATCTCTCTATCCTACTCTCCTTTTGGATGCTTGCAAGGGGGTTTTAGGACAGCAGAGGTCCACATTTGGTTGCAGACTCATCTGTGAGCCAGGCTTTAATCATTTCTTCCTGCATCAGTTGACCTTGGGCAACCTCCTGTGAAGCTATTGGTGGGAGAGGAACAACAGAGGTAAAAGTGTGGGTGTCTGGGCCACCTCCTTTATGGACCTGTGCTATGGACCTGCTCAGGTTCTATCTTGAGTGTTCTGCTTTCATCACATAATGAATTGCCACTGGACCCAGCTATCTTGTGATTCAGTGGATCTGATGGCTAGCTCCACTCACAAGCTTACGTGTTGTCCCATCATGAGATGTTTAAGCTGTGCAGAGCCCTTGTGACATTCCAGAAGCTGCTTCTAGAACAGAAGAGTGACTTGCTGCAAGATTCCAAGCATAGCACTGCAACTCCTACCAGAACTGGCTAGAAGCTTCACCTGGGGCCATATCCACCACCATCAGATAGATTGATTTGCAAGTCATGTGACCCAAAGACAGATTGACCACAGACTGAGCCTTCTGCTGAGATTTCTCTTGCTCTGGGACTTATTTAGAGCTTGCAGTCACCTGATGAGTAGGCTGGAGCAGAATTCCTGAGTGTGATGTTTGTGCATCCCAGACCCAGAGCGCACTGAGTGCTGGGCCTCTTTTTACATGGTCAGAGGTGGGAAGGAAAAAAGCTTATATTTTTCCCCAAAAGGGATTTCTCAGCATGCTCCAAGACTTGGAATCCCTAAAATCTTCACTGATTTGACAAATCTCATATGCCTCACTAGGATAATGAGGATATACATTTTATACAACATGTCCCTGGTCCAAGTACTATGTCATTGGTTGAGCAGACCTGCGTGACATTCACTGGCACATTCAGTAGTTCATTTGGTAGCACGTCAAGCTTTTTGCTCTTTGATTAAATTCAAATAAAGTTAAATGTAATCTTTTAACATTGTTAAACTGCAAGCATAATATGATCTATTTCTATACCAGTGACCCAGCTCCATATTTCCTAGCCTCTCTCAGGATGTGACCGTGTAGGTGTCTGGAATTCCAAAGTTGATGATTATTTTGGGTGGTGAGATTATTTAATTTTGCTTTTCAAATTTTCTGTTGTTTGACTTTTATAATATGTTTGTTAAAGTTTTCTAAATAACATTTTAAAAATTCAGTAAACACTGCTGAATGCATTCCATATGCCACAATGAGCAATCAGGTGCATTTAGGTGGAGCCAACCCAGGCTGCAGGGACCAACACTGAACGTGGGGAGGGATGCTACAGAGAGGGGTTGGAGAGTAAACTCAACTGTGCTTTGGGCCAAGGTTCACATAAAGGAGGCATGATCAAATACGGAGGGCATTGGGGACAGACAGTTTGAACCTTCCAGAAGCTGCAATGTAAAAAGCGGCCTAGGTCCTAGGGGACAGGCAGCATCCAGTCCAGCAGCCTGGAGGTGAAAGAGGGCTCTAGTTCCATTAAAGCAGACTCAAAGAGCAGGAGCGATAAAAACAGTTATAGTGAACATTTACATGGCCCTTAGTGTATGCTGTTCTAAATACTTTATCTATATTATTAGCTCATTCAGTTTTCCAAACAACCCTATGAAGCAGGGTCTTATTGTTACCACCAATTTTCAGATGGGAAAACTGAGATAAGGGACCATTTAATAACTTGCCTGAAGGAAACTGAATCAGGAGTCTAGATCTAAAGATGAAACCAGCATTAATGCACTCATGAATTTATTGTTTTCAACAAATATTTCCATGTGCTCAGTGCTATTTTTTGCACTGAGGAAATAGAAATTAGCACATACCCCTACCCATTTATATATCCCTGCACTCAAGGATATGTGAGGAGCTACACATTAAACATGTGAGCACACAAATATATTTTTACAAACAATGATACCGGCCATGAATCAAGGGTATACAAGAGACTGGCATGGCTAGGGCTTAGGGCGGAGATCTTGGAACAAAGGATATTTTAACTGAATACTTAAGAATACATAGAAGTTATGAGTTGAAGAACATCTGGGCAGAGGAAACAGCATGTTCAAGGGCTCTGTGGTGAGCAGAAAACTAATTCATTAGAGATTCCACAAGGGATGCAGCATAGCTAGAGAGTAGTAGGCAAGAGAGAGTCTGGTTGGAGATGAGAATGAAGAGTTGAATAGGGACTCTATCTTTCAGAACCTTATAGGCCAGGATAAAGAGTTTGGATTTTATCCTAGATGCCTTGGCAAGCTATTAGAAGGTTTTTCATTTTTGTTTTAATCCCACCCCCAAGGATATGTTTTTATTGAATTTTAGAAAGAGAAGAAGGGAGGGAGAGAGAGAAAGAAAGAAACATTGATCGGTTGCCTTCCCTACATGACCCAACCAGGAACCAAACCCACAACCTAGATATGAGCCCTGACGGGGAATCGAACCTGCAACCTTTTGGTGCACAGGGCAACACTCCAACCGAGCCACCTGGCCAGGGCACTATTAGAAGGTTTTAAACAAGGCAATCCCATGGTCTGATTTGCCTTATCTTGGGATACTTTGGCTACTATATGGAGTCAGGAGGCAAAGAAGGAATTTGCAAGACCCATTAGAAAACTATTGTAGTAATGTAGATAAGAGGGAATGGTTGCCTGCACCATAGTGATAAAAATGAGGGTTGAGGGGCTGATCCTTCTTTGAAAAGACATCCTGGAAGTCACCCGCACTTCCAGTCATAGCCCATAAGCTAAATCATAACCCATAGTCTCCTGGCTTACCTAGCTGCAAGGGAGCCTGGGAAATGTGATCTTTGTTCCACTTGACCTTGTAACCACTGAAGAATCTGGCATTCTGTGACTAAAGAAAAAAGGGGATAGGTATTGAGGCAGACATTTAGCAGCTCCTTCCTGCGATGTTAGAATCAATGGTGGTAATAATGCTGATGGTAATGGTAGGGGTGAAGGTGATGATGTTTGTGATGGTCATGATGGCATTCCCAATGGTAGGAACAACAGTGATGGGAAAGGTGGGGGTCTAAGTGGTGGTAGTAATTGTGAGACGATCTTGAAGATGGAGGTGGTGGTAAAGGGGATAGTGGCGATGATGGTGGTGTTTAATGATGTATTAATGGATTGTGATAGTTGATGATAGTGTTTTTGTTGGTGTGATGATGTTTATGGTGTTGTTAATATTTGTGTTGGTGGTAAAGTTGATGTTTGTAATATTGGTCAAGATTATGCAGACACTTATAGTGATGGCTGCAATGGTGTTGATAATATAGTGGCAATGACAATGGAGATAGTGGTTAGTGGTGGTTGTGTGACAGTAACAATGTAAATGATGACTTTAATTTCTCACTTCCCACTTATCCCAGAGTCAAAAAGTGGGATCAGTCTTATCCTTGCTCTTTAATTTCCTTTCTAACTAGTACTCTTCCTTCTCATGCCAAAACAGACCCCCGAAGTCCAACCTTCCCTTTGAGGGCTAAACGATCAGGCCTCCTCTGCTCCCATTGTTTTTATTTTTTAATCTTCACCCAAGGATATTTTTCCATTTATCTTCAGATAGAGTGGGAGGGGGGGAGAGAGAGAGAGAGAGAGATGAACATCAATGTGAAAGAGACACATCGATTGGTTGCCTCCCGCACGACCCCAACCAGGGCCAGTGATTGAACTGCAACCGAGGTACATGCCCTTGACGGGAATCAAACCCACAACTCTTTGGTCTGCGGGTCAATGCTCTAACCACTGAGCAAGTGGACAGGGCAGCTGCTCCTATCCTTAATGCTGCATCTCCTCATTTCCTGGTAACTCCTCCTCATTCACTGAAGAATTTGTAAACTGGCTCACAGATTTTCCCTAGATCTCAAGTTGTTCCATCTTCCTGGAAGATTTTAATCCACCTGGACAATCTGTTCCATATCTGGCCTTTCAGTTCCTTGATTGCTTATCTTCAAAGACTTCCTCCTGCTGGATTCTTCTCCAGGATCACAAATTCAAACACCCTACACCTGACCACTATATCCTCCCTGCCCTGCTGTCTTTTTCGGGTCACAGTCATGATATTAGTTGTCTATTGCTGTATAATAAATTACCCCCCAAAATTAGCAGTTTTGAAACTCAACAAATGTATTCCTACACAGTTTATGTGGGTCAGGAAGCCAGGAGCTTACCTGAGTGGTTCTGATTCAGGGTCTCTCCCAAGGTTGTGATCAAGATGTTGACTGTCCTCATATAAAGGCTTGACTGGGGATTTGAGGATTCTCTGCCAAGATGGCACACTCACTGACAGCTGATGCTGGTTCCTGAGAGGTGGCTTGGCTCCTCACCCTGTACACCTCTCATGGAATTAGTGTCCTCATGACATGGCAACTGGCTTCCCCCAAAATGATTGACCCAAGAACAAAAGATAAAAGCAACAATATCTCTTATGACCTAACTTCAAAAGTCACATTCTATGATTTCTGAAATATTTTATTGGTTCCAGGGGATGACACAGGGACCTGAATACCAGGAGGCCAATTTGGATGCTGGTTCCCGCAACTGTCTACCTTCTTCTTGCCTGCTCCACAACAACTGAGCCCAGAAGAGAAAGCCACACACCAAGGCAGATTGGTTTCAGATTTTATTCACAATTACCACCACCACCATGCTTCTTTGACGAACCTATCCTCCAACTCCCTAAACAGCAATTTCAAAACTTCAGCCTCCTCAAACCCCACCCTCTCCCTTACTCCCCTCTCTCACTTTATTCTCAGAAAATGACCTCACCTTCAATTTTACAGAGAAAAATAAAAGTTACAGGAAATCTCTCATCATCCTGTGACCAAGCACACCTGTATTCATCTTCCCTCTCTGCTGTTGCAGTAGAGGAATTGTTGTTTCCACTCAGGGATAATCTATTTACTTGTGCCTTGGACCCAGCACACTCCTCCTTTCCAAGAGCCTTGCATTATCAATCAGCACACACACACACACACACATACACACACACACACACCCCTACCTCTTTTTTCATGCAATTGTTTTCTTCACAGTGAATCTGAAGCAACCTTGGATTTCTATAACCAAATACTTCACATTTCTCCTCTACATTTTAGGCCCCCTACAGTCCTCCATTTTCCTGGTCTTCAAATACCATGTCCCACAAAAAGGAGCCAAGTCTCATTGGGTATTTGTTTGGTTCCAGGTCTGGGGCAGAGAATATTTAAGATGAGCTTGTAATAGCTTATACAGAATGCAATGGGAGTGCTCAAAGTCTGTGGGGTTATGAAAAGAGGACTCAAGAGCTAATTTGCCCAGCCTCTCACACTGGCCAGAGGTGGGACAATTTGAACATCGGAAAACTCTGCAATAGACTGAAATACAACAAAGATGTTAAAAATCCACATGCATATAAGGGTAGCTAAAAACTTTATTGGTCAATATTGGGTCTTCTAGGAACCAATTTATTCCAAAAATGTTTTTAAATAAAAGGAAACAATAACCATTTATCCTCCATTTCCTATATGAACTTTTTCTTTGACTATTTGATGAGGGAAGTTCTCTTTAGGAAAATTCTAGCTAATAAATGAAAAGGGAATAAGAGAATGTCACCACTTTTAACCCCTAATAATGAAGTAAGGGATGATTATCAGTGGATACCAAAATCATTAGTGAAAAGCAGATGGGGCACCTTACAAACTATAAAGGATGGGCTAAACTACTGTTCAATGTTAGTCTCACAAAAAGTAAGTGATAAGACATCAGGTATCTCCTAAAGTGACACCATAGAAAGTACATAATGCCATCTATGTAGTATCCTTGCCAAAAATTTCTTGCCTGAATCTGATCCAAGCCTCTATACCTATCTCAAGCCTGTAGACTATCTGGAAAACACAGGGTTCACAGGACCATGTTAAATGACACCACAGGGATGCAACTGACAAATATAAGATTGAAAAATGCCAGTTTCTTCAACAACGGAAAAGAAAAACAAAGGGATGGGGGAATTTATACATTTAAGAGCATAAAAAGCATAGTCAAATACAAGGTGTGGGTCTTGTTTGAAAGCTGTTTTGAACAAATGAAAAATAACCAGGGAAATTTGAATAATGACCAGATGTTTGATGGTGATACTAAGATATATTGCTTTTTCTGTATGATAAAGGTATTGTGATTGTGTTTTTTAAGTCTTTATTGTATCTTTATGAATAAACTATGATGTCAGGGGTTTACAGTCATCCCTTGTTTATTGCGGTTAATCCGTTCCAGACTCTAGTGGTTGTTCCTGGCGTTGAAGGATTCCTAGGGTGATCAAATACATAGGCTTACAGTCCATACGTACAGTAATTTTAATTTTAATTGTAATACAGGGGTGTATAATTGACTCAGACAACCGAGCGCGTGCTATATCATTTTCTCTATCTTGATCAACGTTTTAATGAATACATTTGAAAAAACCGCGATAGAGTGAAGCCGCAAAAGTTGAAGCATGAAGTGGTGAGGGACGACTTAAAAATAGTCCAAGGCTGGGGGAATGGTGGGGGATATAAATGAAATAAGATTGTGCTAATTGTTAAAACTGGGTGATGGGTGTAAGGAGGTTCATGATACCACTCTCTTCTATTTTACAGATGTTTGACACTTTTCATAATAATTATTTTTTAAAAGAAGATAATCCAGTCTCTTTTTGTGCCATGGCAACTAAGAAGGCAGCTGCTTTAGATGGTGCCACTACAAATTGATGGTTGACTATTGGCCTGCATCCCTGAGTGAATGGAAAAGAGCCTCCCATGGACCAGAATAAAACATGTAGTATGAGTTTGAAGTGACATTTACTGGGTTAAGCCATGAAAATTTGGGAATTTTTACCTCAGCACAATTTAGCTCATTCTGACCACTACAACTGTTCATTCCAGTCTAGCTACTCCCACACTTCTCTGTTCCCTCTCATAGCCAGATAACTTGTGAAATAATGAGAGAGTGTTGTCTGTTTACATTCCCTGACCCATTCCTTCGTTGCCCCCAGCCTCATGCCAGTCTGTCTTCTCCATCACTCCATAAAAGTAGTTTTCATTAAGGTCAACAATGTCTTCTGTGTTGCCCAAGCCACTGAATATTCTCTAGACCTCATCCATAATTCTTGTTGTCAGCATGGTTGGCCACTCCCTTCTTGTCCAAACACCCTCCTCTCCTGGCTTCTCATTCCTCTGGAGGCTTCTGCACTGTGTCCTCTGAAGGCTTAACCTCCTGGGCCTAACATTAAGGATGGAGGCTTAGGTCCTGTCATCTTCTTTTCCTTCCCTCCTTTCATTTACTCCTTATCTGCAGATGACTCCAAAAGGGTATTCCCAGGTCTGACTTCCCTCCGAGTCCAGATCCATGGATCCAACTGCCCAGTTGAAATATCTCAGGAGTCTCAAAGGCACCTCATACCTAGCAAATCCAAATCTGAACTTGTGCTCTTCCTCATTTCAGTGAACAACCCTTCGATTCATTCTAATACTTAGGCCAAAAATCTGAGAATCTGCCTCAGTAGTCCCCTTTCCTTCAATCAAATATTTGGTCCACCACAAAGCTATTTACTTCCCAAATAGCTGTTGAATCCACCTTCTCATCATCTTCACCACAACCCCCCACCTGGATGACTGCCACATCTTCCTAACTGGTCTCCCTGATGCTGTGTTGATTCCTTGTCCTCATCCCAACCTATTGTTGGATGGTGTTTCCACAGTGCAAATCCAACATGGCACCTTCTTGTTTCAAACCCTTCCATGACTTCCCATTGCTCTTAATATCAAGGTGACAACACTCATGCCAGATCCTGCACACCACTCTTCTCCTGCCACCATGCTTCTTGCTCTTTCTATTCAGCCACAGTGGCCTTCTTTCAAGCCCTTGTTTTCACACATCCCTCCTGCCATAAAGACTTTTCACATGCAGGTCCCTCTGCCTGGTGCACTTTTCCTTACCCTAATGAACCCACACTTGCCTTTCTGATCTCAGAGTGGCTTTCTCTCATCTTCCTATCTGGGTCAAATCCCCCTAGAGACTTTCCCAGCATCTTGTCTGTTTCTTATGGCACCTCTCTGAGTTGTAGTCTTACCATTTTCTTTGTGACTATTTGATTAAAATCTCTCTCTCTTGATAAACTTTAATCCACTTACAGGTGGGAATGACCTTTCCTCATCACAGCATCAACAAAACCCAGCATTCTGCCTGTCATGTAGCAGGCACATAAAGATTTCTTCAGTAAATAAATGAAGTACTGGAGAGTGTGTGGTGATGGTGTTTGAGTGCTGGTGATGGTAATGGGGGTGGCCTAGTGTTAGTGGTATAGTGATGGCAGTGGTGTTGGTTGTGGTTGAAGAGCTGGTGGTAGCAATGATGGTGCCCACCCTCTTCCACACATGCTTGGCCAATCGACACTGAGCAGACTCTCACAAGGATGGAACATTGTCGAAGATGATTTATTCCAATAGCAGCAGCTCAAAGAGACCACTCCTCAATCCAGGAGCTGCTCTGCTTCCTGACTTTTGCACAAGTCTTGGAATTTTTTTTTTCTTTTGACCCAGGCTATATTCATTCAATAGTGCCCCTCCCTCTTTTTAACATATAGTAACAAGGATTAGTTTCTGTCTCTTGTAACTGGGTAACTCCAACTGGAAATGGCAGAGAGCAAATCAGCAGCTGAGCTAATGTGAACAGGATGGTGCTATTTATCGACGCAGCTCAGCAAGAAGCACAGATGTGGTGAATAGTTCCATGAGCCAGCCTTTCCCAGCCAGGAACTAGCAGGCAATGGATAAAGCTAATGAATAATAAACTCTTTAATTAAATACCTATTTAAAACAGATATGGTAATCAGTTTCTTGCAATAAATGCTCTTGCTTTCCTTCCCTAGAGGGACTCTGTTGAAGGCCTAAGCTGCAGGAGGGCCACATGGGGCACAGCAGAGTAAAGAAGGGGCAAGGCCCAGCTCCATCCTGTCCTATCTCTTTCAGCCATGCAGAGAAACACTTTCTCTACTCAGCAGTTACCTGAGAGCCACCACCTACTACCGCTGGGCTTCCTCTGGTTCTGGAGGCAGAGCAGAGAATGTCTCTGCCCTCGAGGCATTGGCCATGAGCATGCATGCCAGGTGGAAGATATTCAGGAATGTCAAAGGGAAAGAAACTGATTTATGTGGTCCCCAAAGGAGAAATGGGCTAGGGAGACCATGGGCCATAAAAAGGCCAAGGCTCCTCTTGGCCTTGATGGAGAAGAGTTGGGAGAACACTGAGGGTGGGAACTGCATGATGTGGTGGTGGAAAGGACGTGTGGGTATGGTGAGGATTCAAGGGATACAGGGCAACCCACGCATCTGGAGAGAAGATGGCTTATACATACCCTTGCTGCCATCCAGAACCCCACGACCCCAGGGGTTTCCTGACTGGTTGCTCCAGTGACCGCAGGCATAACCACGGTGCCTGGGGGTTCAAGTGGCTGGTGGTGTCAGGTTCCTGCTTAGGGGGTGTGACAGCACAGTGTGGTTGGTGGCCCTAACCCAGCACTGTTCAGCTCCCATGCCTCCCAGGACCCATGGAGGGGAGGCCCATTCCTCTGGCCACACTCCACCAAGCCAGGGAGTGTCAGGTGCAGGGAATGTGGGGCCAGCAGCACTGGTGGGAAATGGGGAGCTCAGAGATGTCATCTGAGGTCACCCTCAACCTTGGGTGGGCCCAGACCCCTCTGAGATACTGATGGAAGGTGTAATCAAACAGTTTCTTAAGACAAATCTAAACTGCCCCTGTTGATATCCCAGTGTCTATTGGCATCCTAGGACAACCACCCAGGACCAGCTCTGCACTGTGATCCTGGGCCTTCTCAGGGACCTGTACCCAGACTATTCACAGGGTTCAATGGAGGGGGTGACTAATTTCTCTGATGAACAAGATGTCAGGAGCTCTGGGGCAGGCAGCATAAACTTGAGGGGAAGAGGAGAGCTTTGACAGATAGAGAAGCAATCGCCAGACAGGAGGAGGGACAGGCCTGAGACCTCGAGCAAGTGGGGTTGAGCACATCCAGGACCCAGACAGCTACCTCCCAGCCTCACCACACACACAAATGCTGGTTCTAGCCCCACCTTGCAGGTCCTCCTTTCTAGTCCTGGCTCCCAGCCATGGCCTCCTGATTTTTTCTCCTTTGTTCTGATCCCAGATACAGTCTAGCCTTCTCCCATTGGGCTCCCCTACAGGGGATGGGAGTTGGGGCCAGGTTCTGCCCCAGGGATCTAGGTATTCAAGCATCCTCCCAGGCAGGAGGTCATTGGAGAAGTAGGTGGCCATTAGCTATCCTCATACCAGCCCCTCTGACTTCTGTTCTCTCTAAAGGCCCTTTGGTGGGCTGAATAATGGCTCCCAAAGATGTCCATTTTCTAATCCCCAAAACATGTATGTTACCTTAGATGACAAAGGGACTTTGCAGATATAACTAAGTTAAGGGTATGAGATACAGAGATTATCCTGAATTATCCAGGAGAGCCCAGTGTAATAACAGAGTCTTTATAAGAGGGAAGCAGGAGGGTCAGAGTTAGAAACACTGAAGATGTTACACTGATGGCTCTGAAGATGGAGGGTGGGATCACTAGCCAAGGACTGCAGGAAGTCTCCAGAGGAATGGAGACAGATTCACCCTCCAAGTCTCCAGAAGGAATGCAATTCTGCCAACACCTTGATTTTAGCCCATTGAGATTCATTTTGTAATTCTGGCCTCCAGGACTGTAAGAAAATAAATGTGTGTTGTTTTAAGCCACTACATTTGTAGTCATTTGTTACAGCGGCAATATGAAACTAATATATGGCCGTGGCCAGTTTGGCTCAGCAGTAGAAGCGTTGGCCTGCGGACCAGAGAGTCCTGGGTTCGGTTCCCAGGGGCACATATCAAAAAAAAAAAGAAACTAATATATGTTCCTTCCCAGAGAAATCCTAAAGGAAGTGAAGGCTCTGAATTGCAAAATAAAAGATGATCTAGAGGTGAGGAACAGTGTGTGCAAAGGCCAGAGGGGCCTGAGAGGGTGGCCTGCAGGGCAGTAGAAAGCAAGCCTGTTGCCCCCACCCTCACCCCAACCACTCAGAGAAAGAGGCACATGAGCATGAGAGGCATTGTCTACATGCCATTACTCCACATGCTCCCCTATTCCAGCACTGGTGTGAGGGGCACCTCATAGTGGGTAGAAATACCTTATTTAGCAGATAAGGAAACAAGGCTTAGGGGGTGATGGTGAGGTGACTTGCCTGGTGATTGGACCCCCATCTCTCTAACTCTAAACCTCATCCTTCCTATCAGAACCTGGTGCATATCTCACCTAAGTCTGGAGATTTGTACATCCTGTTCCCCACAACTCCCTAAGGGGTGTTCTGACAGGCCTGATGATGAAAATAGCCCAATAGAGATGAAGCTGAGGCCTCCACTCCCATCAGAAACCAGGGACCGCTGGGCATCTGTCTCCTGGAGAGAAGACCCAGTGGAGGCAGCAGTGGGCTAGTTGTCCAGTGACCCAGGATCTGACCATACCCCTCTGCTTTCTGTCTAGTGAGCTTGAACAACTCTCACCCACGAGGCCTCAGGTTCCCCTCTGTGAGATGGGGTGACATAGAGAGCAGTTACAGTCCACAATCTATTGTTATGTGGACAAAGCAAGAGGCATTGTGGAATGTGGAATGATGCCCATTTTTAGTAAAAAGAAAAAACGTGTACATGTACTGTAGAGTTTTTTAAAATGTTGGCTAGGATACTCTGCAAACTACTACCAGTGAAACTTCTGGGGAGCCAAGTGTCTTTGAGGGTATTTTTATTTTATATTCTTCTTTACATTTTTAATTTGTTACAATAACTATGAGCTGAAGAATAAATTTCAAATTTGTCCTACAAACTTGTCCATACAGAATTGCCATGTACATGAAGGGCAGTGGAAGTCTTCAAGACTGTCCCAAATACTGCTTCTCACTCCCTCCCTCCTCAGGATGGGATCAGCCTTGCCTGAAATCACCCAAGGCCACTCTACCCACTGTTGGTGAAAATGTCTGTTCACTTAAGTCGAGAGAGAGAGCAGGACAAGTTCAAGCAATAAATAGAAGCCTAACAGAAAGGCAAATACTGTATAATTCCACTTACATGAGATTCCTAAAGAAGTCAAATTCATAGAGGCAGAAATTAGAATGATAGGTGCCAGGGGCTAGGAGAGGGGGAATGAAAAGTTAATGTTTAATAGGGACAGAGTTGCCCTGGCCAGTTTGGCTCAGCATTTGGAACATCGGCCTGCGGACTGGAGAGTCCCAGGTTTGGTTCACACTAAGGGCATGAACCTCGGTTGCAGTTTGTCCCCGGTTGGGGTCGTGTGGGTGGCAACCACTCGATGTGCCTTTCTCACATCGATGTCTCTCTCTCTCTCTCTCTCCCTCATTTTCTTCCTCCCATTCTATCTGAAGAAATATGCAAAAATGTTCTTGGGTTAGGATAAAAAATAATAATAATAGGGACAGAGTTTTAGTTTGGGAAGATGAAAATGTTCTCAAGATAGATGATGGTGATAATTGCTCAATAATGTGAACATACTTAATGTCAGTGAATACCTAAAAATGGTTAAAATGGTAAATTCTATGTTATGTATGTATTACATGTATTACATGCTGTTGAGTCAGCTCTGACTCCTGGCGACTTTATGAATGAGTGATGTCGACAATGTCCTCAACAGTACTGTTCAGCTCCTGTAGACTCATGCCTATTGCTTCTTTTATGGAGTCAATCCATCTCATATTTGGTCTTCTTCTTTTCCTGCTGCCTTCTATTTTTCCAGCATTGTGGTCTTTTCCAAAGAACCGCTCCTTCTCATGATGTGCTTGAAGTGGACAGCTTCAGTTTTGTCATTTTTGCCTTCAGCAATGTTTCAGGCTTAATTTGCTCTAGGACACATTTGTTCATATTTCTGAAGGTCCAGGGTATCCATATAGCTCTCCTCCCACCTCATATTTTAAATGAATTCATTTTTTCCCATCGGCTTTCTTCACTGTCCAACTTTGCCTCTGTATATAGTAATTAGGAATGTGAGGGTATGAATGATATTAGCCTTGGTCTCTAATGACACATCTTTGCTCTTGATGATCTTTCCTAATTCTTCCATTGCTGCCCTTTTATGTGTTTTTTTTCACATATGTGTTATTGTTATGTGTAATTTACCACAATCAATCAACCACCCACTGCAAGATAAAAAAGGAAGATGGGTGATGGTAAAGGATGAGGCTGGGAGCCTGGGGTCTTGGTGGTTATTAGGACTTTGTCCTGGGTCTTTGAGAAGAGTTTAGAAGTTCCTACTTGAGGGTATAATGGAAAGTTTCAATTTGTTTGAATATAGAGAGGATTTTAATATTTTCCTCTGAACCACTTTGGGGAGTTTGGACTTTGGACTACTAGCAAAGAATGAGTCTAGAATGAGTGACTCTAGAAGCAAAATGCTTTTGTTTTTTTTCTGAGGGCTGGAGCAAGAGAGTGACAAAGTCAAGGAAGCACTCAGGTTGTCCCTAGAAGCTGCTTCAGGCTGGTTGGTGCTGGCAGCCTGGAGCCCAGGGAGAAGACTAAGGCAGAGGTCAGGTTTCTGGAGTCCACAGTGAGAGCTCCCTGGGACATTGTGGGATACCTGGGGGCAAGCAGAGACATCCAGCACACAGCGGGTGTGCAGATCTGAAGTCTGAGCTTGCCGGTGCTGCGGTGGACATGTCGGTATTCCTGAGGCCCCAGTGTGCACCATCTTCTGAGCTGGGTGGTGGACAGCAGTGAGCAGCACACACCTCTGTTGGCCTAATGCAGAGGCAGGACCAGACAATAGCAGACAGTATGGGGAGCACAATCATGGGGTCCAGGTGGTTGACTGGGATGTGGAGGTTGTGGGGTGTTACCAGAAGCAGCAGTCTTAAAATTGCTGAGTCAGTGCTCTATTCCCCCAATCTGGCTGGGATGAAACAGCATCTGCAAAAGCTCACAGACCAACTGTGAGATGTGCTAGAGCTTTGGCTATGTGAGCAGGACCAGGGCACCTTGAGGAAGGGGCTGAGGCAAGCCAGGCCCTGAGATCAGGGAAGGTGGGGCATGAGCAGGTGGAGCTGTCAGTACAGAGCCACTGTATGCTGTCCCAACACCTTCCAAGGCCTGGCACACAAGAAGTGATGAATAATATTTGTTACAGTAGAGGTCTCTTTCCAAGTTTCTGTCCTATAAAATGGGTAGGGCTGTCTGGATGCATAGATGATGTTTGGTGGACAAAATGTGAAGTAGGTGCTCATCACTTCCTCTCTACCTGAAAATGAGGGCATTGTTGTCTTGGAAAGCAAGTTCTGATGAGGTGCTGGCAGCTGTTTGGCAGAAGCAGCTGGTGTCCCAACTCTGAGCCGCGCTTTGAACCCTGGCCGTCCAGGGAGAAACACTGGGGTCTGAGGAGCCCTGTTGTAGCTGAGGAGCCAGACCAGGTCTGAACATTTCCCCAAGACCCTGTCCCAGGAGGAGCACTGCTGTGGTGGGCCATGGCTCAACAAGGACTCTGGAGTTAGTGTAGGGGTCCTTGGCCAAGAGAGCAGTGGGCAGGCAAGGCATCCCTGTAACCCCTTGTTGCAATCACCGGACTTGCTCTGAGACTGTGCTTGGCATCCATTCCGCAGCTGTCTCGCAGTGTCTTTCTGTCTCTCTGTCTCTTTTCATTTGGGCATGTTTGAGCTATCTCCCTAGGCTGTCATCTCTGTGACCTTGTGTCTTTGTGTCTCTGCGTCTCTGAGTCTTTCCTTCCTTGCATGTCTCTCCTGCTCCCCTATCATCCCACCCATCCCCACCCCATTCATGCAGTCCCCTCCAGCCTACTCTGTGCCCTTATCTGGGTCCAGCTCCTGCACAATTGCTGGGAGCCCATCCCCATGACAACGGGCAGATGGCTTCAAGTAGTTGCTCTCCCTCCCACCACAGCTCAATCCGTCTTTGAAATTAAATCAGCTGTGATAACATCGTAACATTGACTGGCCAGAGGGAGGGAGGGCAGGCAGGAGGCTGCCTGAACCTTACCCACCCAGTCCCAGGCCCTGAAAGCAAAGGGAAAGGATGAGAAAGGTAGAACCAGCTTTCAATGTAGCTGTAATATTGACCAAATCTCTAACCTTCCAAGCCTCAGTTTCCCCATCTGTAAAATGGGGGCAAATAGCCATCCTCCTTTCTTGGGGCCAGTGCAAGTCTCTAGGAATGTGTGTGTAGGCAAAGCACCTCATGTGTGCTTAGTAGGGCTGCAAACATTGCTACCTACCTCCAGTTCACAAAGAACCCAAACCCTCATGGAAAACCCCACTGTGGGGGTAAAACTACCTATCTAGGTTTCAGGGGCCAGAACAATCACTCAGGTCACTCACAGTAGAGAGGTTGCAGACCTGGCTTTCTACTTGCTCTGTAAGCCGAGGTGCACCCTCCCTCTCTAGGATTTTGGTGCCCTCCCTTGTAAAATGCCCAGTGTCTTGAATCCTAGTGCCAGAAAGACACACTGGGATGCCATCTTGTCCACCCATCAATGGGGAGACCACTCCCTTTCCACAGGATTTAGGTACATTTAGACATCCAGGGGCCTTGGCAGGATGTGAGAACCCGAGAGTGGTGGGTGGAGGAGGTGGGACCCTGCTCAGGTCTGAGGCCTCCCTGGGGAGATGGCATCTGAGGCAAGATAGGCTTGGTAGGAGATTGCCAGGTGGGGCTGACAGGGATGGGTGTTTCAGGCAGTAGGGTCAGTATATACAAAAGTCCTGAGCCAAAAGAAGGTGGGGAGGGGACTGCAGAACAGAGAGTGAGCGGGAGAGTAGGAAGATGAACAAAGACCTGAAAGAATGCAGAGGGGCTGCATGGAGATCTGGAAAGAGGCAGGTGTGTGCCAAGTGTGTGTGCAAGACAGTAAAGAGGCTGGTGAGGCTGGGGAAGTCAGGGAGGTCAAGGGGGCCAGTTGATACAGGGCCTTGTGAGCCATTGTGAAGACTTTGGCTTTTAGCTTGAGTGTCTTTAAAACTCTTAGGTTTTTACAAGATCTTGTTTGGCTGCTGGGATGAGAATAGGTGAAAGAGGGGGAGGGAGCAGGCTGGAAGGTCACGGAGGAGGCTGGTGCAATGCCCAGAAGACAACTTGGGATAGGATCCATGCTGGGGCTGGGCCAACAGAGGGACCACAGTGTAACCTTCACCCTCGGGGTCCTCCTGTGTGGGAAGCTGGACTATGCTGGACCCAACCAGCAGGTTCCAAGCCAGGATGTGGTTGCTGGGTTGCAGGGATTCTGCAGAGGGCCACGGGGCTTCCTTACTACTGCAGTACAGCATCATGACCACATGCGCAGAAGGGGCTCCTGGTGAAGTTCCCGTGACCAGAATGGCCTGTTGCTGTGCAGCTTGGCAAGGCTTCCCACTGAGGTGATATGAAATAATACCTCCAAAAATAGATTTAACATGTCAAAAGGAGATGAGAAGGGTGGCCCTGATGAAGTGAACAGCATGCACAAGATGTGGAAGCTGAAAGGGTCTGGAGCAGGCAGTGCCTGAAAAGGCAGTTTAAGGAGTTGGACTTTATCTTGGGTGTGCACCTCTGATTGCTCCTCAGCCTATCTGACAATTTCTGCATTTGTCAAAGGGAGCTAAGGGTTGAGACAAGGAGTTAGCGAGGTAGTTGAGAACATGTTGGGTACTTAGCCAAGTTTATCAGCTGCCATGTTCAGTGGCCACAGGATGAGTTGAAGCAGGGAAAAGCCCTGATGGTCTGTGCTGAAAAAGGAAGGCCTCAGCTTCAGGTGGGAGGCTTGGTGAAAGGAAGGCAATGCAGACAATGAGCCCTGACCCTGAGATCCTTGGAGTGTTCAGAAACACCAGTGCCTTACGAGCACCTAGATCTCTGCTGTGCACCCAACCCCAGGAATATTCAACCACCTGGGCTGCTGAGCCCTAAATGGATTTTCCCAGCAGCTGTCAGAGCTAAGCAGGCCCATTTTATACAACCTTGGCTGGCCAGTCATTGGTGAAATTAGCAGGTCGGCAGGGGCAGAGGTCAGGTGGTTAATGCTGTAGTCTGGGTTTTGATGAAGTTAGTCTCTGCAGGACTGGAAGCTGGAAGCCTTCTGTGCATCTTGGGACTCTCTTGCCCCTTGAGTAATGTGGTTAGGGGACCTCCAGCTGCCAGCCTGTCCCAGGGGCTTTTGCAGATGGGACCCAGCCAGAGCCTGGACTGAGCCTGGAGGTGCAGCTGAGCATCCAGGTCACCTACTGTGTCCTACTGGGCAGGGCACTTGCTGCACCAGAGGGGCTTTGCAACCCCAAAAGATTTGGGGGTGATGTCCCTTGGCTTCCTAAAAGAAACCTTTAACAAGTTCCCCTGGGAGAACCAGCACCTAGGCCCAGCTCTGGGCTTTCAACACCCCCACCCACAATGGGTGTTCCTTATCCCAGCTCTACATCTAGAAATGGGGATGAATTCCTCCCCAGGTCTCTCTGTGCCCAGACTCCGCCCTCTCCCCAGGATCAAGGTCTCCCAACATCTTCTCCCATCATGAGTTCCAGAGGTTATCCTCTGAGCATACCCCTTGGTTTTTGCCATTTCCTGAAACAGTCTGCTCCCATCTTCTTTCACTTCACATTACTTATTGGACACCTAGTACATGCCAGGCATGGGGCTAGGAGCTGAGATGCATGGTTGAGCAAAATCTGATGAGATCTCAGCCCAGTGGCACTCCCAGCACCTTTCCTGGTCATGCCCCCTCCTCTCTTCCCAGCCTGGAAACTAATTAGTGACAAAGATCCTATCACTAATCAGCCTTAAACCCTAAAACCTGGAATCACCTCCTTTTCTGACTCCACTCTAACCCCCAAGGAACAAGGACTTGCCAGCATACTGATCCTTCACACAGACACACACATATACACTCACATGGGCACACTTACCTTTAGCTGTTGCTGCAATTACTATTATTTTATTTTTTAATTAATTAATTTTTTTACAGATGTCCCTCCTTTTCCCCTCATTGACACCCTTCTCCCCACTCTCCCACCCCTACCTTCACCACACTGTTGTCTGTGTCCTTTGGTTAGGTATATATGCATATAAGTTATATATGCATATGTTATTTGGTTTAGCTCTTCCCAGTCCCCCTTCCCACTGAGGTTTGGATTATTATTGTTGTTGTTGTTGTTGTTATTTTAAAGGCAAATCCTTTGGAGTCAATAACTTAGATAAAATTCTGGCCCAGCCACTTGCCAGCTGTGTGACTTCTCTCTATGCCTCAGTTTCCTGTTGTGTAACATGGGTCAATGACCCCAGAGTCTGAGAGAATTGTGGGCATTAAATGGAACTGTGTGTATGCACCTCACTGGCCTCTCTTCTATTCCTCAAAAAGAGCAGACCTTTTCCTGCCTCTCCATACTCACTATTCCCTTTGCCCAGATTGCATTTCCTCTTGCCCAAAATGCTTTTTCCCCCAAATAGCTACTTTCACTCCAATTTCTGATAAATGTCATATTTTCAGAGAGGCTTTCCAGGACCACCTGACTTAAATATCCCCTACCCATTCCCTAACCCCATCCTTCTCCATCAGCTTACCTGCCTGTATTTTCTCTCTCACATTCATTACTACCGGGAACAACAGTCTATACACCTGCTTGTTATCTGCTTCCCCAACAGTGTCAGCTCCACAAGGCAGGAGTCTAACCACTTTGCCCATTGCTATAACCCCAGGGCTCAATACATATTTCCGGATTTGCATTGAATTAAAAGTGCCTGACACATCTTTAAGTTTGAGATTGTTTCAACATAAAAATATACATTAAGCCCTGGCTCATGTGGCTCAATTGATGGAGTGTCGTCCTGTGCACTGAGAGGTCACTGGCTCAACTCCTGGTCAGAGCACATACCCAGGTTGTGGGTTTGATCTCTGATTGGGGTGCATATGGGAGGCAACCAATTGATGTTTCTTTCTCAAACTGATGTTTCTCACTCTCTCTCTCAAAAAAAAAAATCAATAAAACATGTTTTTTAAAAATTCTAAGATATATATACTTTGAGATACATATTTTTAAAAAACTGTCACTCAGTAGGCCCACAGGTAATCAGAACACAGTGCTCCCTTCTTCAGCACCAACACCCCTTCCATGACAGGAAGCTCATTCTTCTTCAGGGAGTCTAACTCACTCTGACTTGGAGAAAGCTCTGCTTCCATAGGACCTACTCCGTGTGACACCCATCCCTTCTAATGGGTCCTGGATCTGACCTCTGAGCCTCAGACCTATCTACTCTCTTGTCCTGAAAAAGCCCTGAAGAGACTTGGAGAGAGCAACTGGAGTCTGTGAAGCTGCCTTTCTCCATGCTGTTTCCCCAGCTCCTTCCAGGATGGAGTCTCCAACCTTCTCCCCACTCTAGACACCACATCTGGACCCACGCCAGGCTATCCATACCCTTCTACCAGGGCAGGGCTTGGAGCTGAACACAAAAGTGGGATCAGAAGTTCTGTACAGAAGAGCCTTTTCTTCCCCGAGATCACATGAGACTTCCCAGGTACTTTTTAATTAACACTTTCTAGTCACACAAATCTTGGGGCCCACCCACTCTGACCCAACCAGGTCTCCCCAGCCTAATTTCCTTCTTTTTAAAGCAGAATTATATACTCTAATTTTCAGGACTGGGCATCTTCTTATTTCCAATTGGACAACAGCTCTTGGATCTGCTTCCCTTCCAGCTGAGTGTATCAGAGAAGGTGAGTCCTGTGCCTTTTGTGGCTCCTTCAATGAAGAATACAATGCTGAAGACAGAGCTCTGTGGCCCAGGTGTAACGACCTTACCCAGGCTCATAGACAAATGTATATAAGCATGCCCGCCAAACACTTTCACACAACATCCTGAGCTAGGCGCTGGGAATCAGCAATGAGTAAAACAGAGCTCCTGTTTTTGAGGAGTTTATGGTTTCCTGGGGCTGCAGATTGTAATCAAACCATTCTCCACTTCTCCATACTGCACATACAGAGACTTAGTGCCCACACATATGACACAGTCCCCTTAACCACACAGGGTCACGTGAGCATCATTTGGGAAATCATGTAAGTGGGTTCCAATCCTCAGAATACCTGCCAGGGCTTCTCCCATGTGTCCGCTGTCATATTGCCCACAGCAGCCTATGTATTCGTGAACTTTCTCTCTCATTGCCCCCTGCCCGCAGCTGACAGAACTGCTCAAATTATACCCAACACGACCTCAGCTCACAGTGCCCACCACAAGAGTATCATGCCCAGAACCTGCCCTGACTCTGAAGGCTTCCTTCCCTCAGGTTCCAGCTATGAGTACCACAGTAGCAGGCAGGAGCCTCCACCCCAAACTGTCTCTGGACCTGAGCAGGCCCAGCTCCTGTCCTCTGTCTCCTGCTCCAACACCGACTTCTTCCCAACAGTAAGCCTTTATTTGGTTTGCCTGGAATCACCACACATCCCCCAACACCCAATACTCACACACATGTAAGCACATGTATTACACATACCACAACCCCATATACATCACACATACACACCACACTCACACACACTACCACATCACACAAACCTTACCACATACATACCACACACATACAACATCCCACACTCACACACACCATACTCACATACATCACATCACACACACACTTCACACACACCATATCCCCATGCCACATCACACACACCTCATTACATATATATCATACCCACACACACACACAATACTCACACGCCACACCCCTGCACATCACACACACACCATTCACACATACCATACTCCCACACATACCACATCATACACACTCATACATACCACACTACACTCACACATACACCACATATACCACCATACCATACACACTACACATCACACACCACACCACATGCCCCTATACACCACACCCCCACCACAACACCCAGAAACATTTATTCTTCCAAAAAAGATGTGCCCCTGCCCCTTTGTGTCATGCACTACTCTAGATACTTGGGACACAGTGAGGAACAGGGAAGGTGCAAGCCCTGTTCCCTTGTACCTCAGAGTGGTTGAGACACACACCTCTTTCAAATAGCTACACACAGACTTCTGGTCAAGATGGTGGCGTAGTAAATGTGGTATTGCCTCCTCCCACAACCACATCAAAATTACAACTAAACTACAGAACAACCATCATTTAGAACCTCCTGAAATTGAGCTGAATGGAAGTCCTACAACTACAGAATTAAAGAAGAAACCACATCAAGACTGGTAGGAGGGGCAGAGGCGTAGAGGGCCTGGTCCCACACCCACATGTGGTGGATAAAAGTCAGGAGGGACACCTCGGCTGGGAAGGTCTTCCCCGAGGAGTGAGGGGTCCCTGTCCCACACCAGGTGCCCAGGTAAGGGTTCCAGTACCAGAAAGAGAAGTCCCCATAACTTCTGGCTGTAAAAACCAGCAGGAAATGAAGCTGAGGGAGGCTGCAGCTTCTGGATCCCCAGGCAGTTCCTCTTAAAGGGTCTGCACATGGACTTACTCAGACTTGCTCCCTCTAAGCTCGGAGGGGAGGCAGCTTGAGAGGCACATGAGACATACAGGGAAGAACTGAGTTATTTGGCCTCGGGAGAAGTGCTGGAAAGGCGGCTTTCTCCTAGATAGACGTGCTAGTGGAAGCTGATGTTCTTTTGGTGAGGCCTTCCCTGGGGCAGCAGATGACCACTTTATCTGGGACTCCAGAAACCTGGCTCACACTGTTTGCCCCACCCTGGTGATTCCCTGAGGCCCTGCCCCACCCAACTTTCGGTCCCACCCAAGCTGTTTCCAAAGGCTTTACCATAGAATTGGCCTGTCTTGGATCCTGCTTCAGAGTTTCCTAACATCTCTCAAACAAGCAGCATCTGCTCTCAGCAAGCCCTATACCTCTTATTAAGTGGCCCCAGGCCTGGCACTAGAAGCAGCCAGCCTTGGTTCACAGCTTGGCTTTTCCTGGGCACCTCCAAGCCCAGCACAAGAAGCAGCCATTGGCAAATCACTTTGTAGCTTATGCCGGGCGGCCCTGGATAGAACACAGGCAGTGGCTGACCTTGTCCCAGAGCCAGCACACCCAGTGGACAGCTTCAGATCACATGGAAACACCACCAACCAACCACCTCCACAAGTGACACACTCAGTGAGCAGACTCAGTGGGTACCAGAGCCCTGGTGAAGTAAGTCTTGCTCTGTGTGGTGGGCCCCTACACAGCTGATCCTCCAAGGTAGTCAGAGGCCAGTGGTCAGTGGGTACAGCCAGTCCTTGCACCTGATCAGCCTGAGTAAATCCCTCCCACTGATGTGCCAACAGCAATCAAGACTAAATTATAACACGAGGGGTGCACTGTGAGGAACCAGCTAGGGTGATCAGGGATCCTGTTCCACTGGATTCTACAGAACACCTACAACAATAGGTCACCCTACAAAGCCTAGGAGACATAGCAGCTGTACCTAATATATAGAAACAATCACAGGGAAGCAGCCAAAATGAGGAGACAAAGAAATATATCCCAAATGGAAAAAAAAGAACAAAACTCCAGGAAAAGAATTAAATAAAATGGAGATAAGCAATCTAACTGATGCAGAGTTCAAAACACTGGTTATAAGGTTGTTCAAGGAACTTAAGGAGACCTCCAAGGAACTTAGTGAGAACATCAACAACATAACGAAGGACCAGTCAGATATGAAGGATGCACTAACTGAAATAAAGAATAATTTAGAGGGAATCAATGGTAGGGTAGATAAAGCCAAGAATCAAACCATCAATTTGGAATATAAGGAAGCAAAAAACACCCAATCAGAACAGCAAAAAAGAAAAAGAATTTAAAAATACGAGGATAGTTAAGGAGCCTCTGGGACAAATTCAAGCATGCCAACATTTGCATCATAGGGGTGCCAGAAGGAGAAGAGAAAGAACAAGAAATTGAAAACCTATTTGAAAAAATAATGACAGAAAAATTCCCTAATTTGGTGAAAAGAAAAGACATACAAATCCAGGAAGCACAGAGCATCCAAACAAAATGAACCCAAAGAGAACCACATCAAGACACATCATCATCAAAATGCCAAAGGTTAAATACAAAGAGAGAATTTTAAAAGCAGCAAAAGAAAAGCAGTTCGTTACCTACAAAGGAGCCCCCATAAGATTGTTAGCTGATTTCTCAAAAGAAACTTCGCAGGCCAGAAAGGAGTGGCAAGAGATATTCAAGGTGATGAAAAGGAACGACCTACAACCAAGACTACTCCATCCTGCAAAGCTATCATTTAGAATGAATGGACATGTAAAGAATTTCCCAGACAAGAAAAAGCTAAAAAAGTTCATCACCACCAAATCAGTATTATATAAAATGTTAAAGGGTTTTCTTGAAGGAGAAGAACAAAAATATGAACAAAGTGGTAATTAATACATATCTATCAACAATTGAATCTACAAACAACATGAGCAAGCAGAACAGAAACAAACTCATAGATACAGAGAACTTTGTGTTGCTTGCCAGATGGGCAGGGGCTGGGGGAATGGGTGAAAAAGATGCAGGAATTAAGAAATACAAATTGGCTGTTAGACTGATGAACCTCAAAGGGAATGGGGGAGGGAGGGCAGGATGAGATAAACCAAAGAACTTTTATGCATATATGCGTAAACAATGAACACTGACAAGAGTGTGGGGAATGCTGGAGGAGGGTAGAATTGGGGAGGAGGGGGGTCAATGGGGAAAATAAGGGGGGACATCTGTAATACATTCAACAATAAAGATGAATTAAAAAAACAAAAACAAATAGCTACACAGATAAATACATAAGAGTCATGAAAAAACAGGTGAAGGGGCTGTGAGAAAGCAGAGCAGGCAGATGAGGAGCTAATCAAAATAGGGATGTCAGAGAAGGACTCTTTGAAGAAGCACTGTTTGAGCAAAGACCTGAAGATGAGTGGATGTTCACTTGGGAGAGCAGCATGCGTGAAGGCCCTGAGACTCTCAGGCATTTGGTGCAATGAAGGAACAGAGGGAAAGCTGGTGTGGGTGCACTTCAGAGAGTGAGGGTTGGTGGGACGTGAGACCAGGAAGGTGGGCAGGACTGGGTCACCAGGGCTGTATGATCAGGATGAAGCCTGAGGTCTTTATGCTTAGAGCAAAGAGTGGCACTGAAAACTTAAAGCAAGGTAGATAACATGATACAATGTGGGCTTTGGCACAACAACAACACAAGAGGCATCACTGTGAGAAGTAGGAATTGGGGTGGAAGTCTGGTGAAGATGATGTGGCTGTACTGGTGTTAATATTGAGTGTGGAGGCACAGGGTTTAATCGAGATGGATTCATGGTCATGGCATTAATCATCCAAGACGATACAGATGAGACATCATAAGCCACCTGCAGAACCACCCTTGCGTTCCCCCCACTCCTCTCAACAGCCTGGATTTGGGAGGCAGTGCCTGCAGGCCCCAAGGCACAGACCCCTCTGTACATCCACTTGTTCCACAGCCAGCGCTGCGCAGGTCCATTTAGAAACTCGCCACCCCCAAAGCTGTGCTAGCTGTTTCCATGAACTCACTTGGCATGAACTCATTTATTAACCATCAGCCTGCAGTTGTGGCCAGGTGGCAGGTGAATGGCCTAGGTGGCCACAATTACTTGTTGTCCACTCGTTTGAGCTGTTCCTTGCCATTAATGGTCAACGACTTGAGCTGCCCATCCTCTTCCACTTCCACACGCTCCTGCCCATTCTCCACGATGTGCTTGGTGGTGACCCTGTGTCCGTTAACCATCTCGGTGGATGACATCACTGACTTGAACCCCAAGCTGCCAGAGCCAGAGCCCCCAAAGGAGGTGGATGAGAAGGTGGTGCGGCTAGCACTGCGACCCATTGTGTCGAGAGTAGAGAAAGCCTCCATAAAGGCTGGGAACTCACCAAAACCAGCTGAGAAGGCACCCCTCAGGCCGTGGCCCTGGCCAGCACGGTCACTGTTGAAGGGGGTGACCCAGAAGTCAAAGGAGAAAGGGTCCAGGCCCCCGAAAAACTCACGGAAGATGTCCTCGGGATTCCGGAAGGTGTAACCGGTGTCAAAAGGACTGTTATAAGGGGTGCTTGCCCCGCCACCAGCCCCCCAGCTGTCACAGCCAGCCCGGTCATATACAGAGCGCTTTTTAGAGTCAGACAGGACCTCATAGGCCTCAGACACTTGCTTGAACTTCTTCTCAGCTTCCTC
The DNA here is from genome assembly GCF_014108415.1 of Molossus molossus. NCBI lineage: Eukaryota > Metazoa > Chordata > Mammalia > Chiroptera > Molossidae > Molossus > Molossus molossus. Next base: position 53,592,708 of record NW_023425399.1, on the reverse strand, counting down.
CTTGTTATCAGGGTTCTTGTCAGGGTGCCAACGCAAGGCCAGTTTTCGGTAGGCCTTCTTGATGTCCTCCGGGGAGGCACTCGACTGTACCCCTAGCACTTCGTAATAGTTTGCCATGCTGAAGAGGGAGTAGGGGCAGAGGTGGGTGAGAAGATGAAGTGGGCACAGGGGCCCAGGTGATTGGGGTAGGTATGAAGGAGGCAGCAACTAACGTGGGTCCCTCAGAAGAGGTTCTTGCTGGACTCTGCTGGCTCTGGGCGTGGCTCTGCCTGGCGAGTTTATCTTTTCATAGTACCAACTTTCAGGGATAGGTGGACACCTCCACTGAAAGGGGTGGGGGAAGGGGAGGGACACTGCCACTGTGGGGCCAGGCTTGCGGGGAGGGGGGAGGTTGGCGGGTTTCCCTGCAGAGCTAAGACCAAGCCCTTTATGACATCAGCCCCTGGGTGGGGCAAATCCACCCAGAGCTCTGGATCTGGCAACACCTGGCATGTTGGCCTGCCCCTGTGAACAAGGCTGGCTACCACAACAGGCTGAGACTCAGAGCTAGGTACTCATGGGACTCTTGGCTGAGCCTTGGGATCAGCCATGGGATCTGGGCCCACCTAAGCAATAAAGATCAGTGATGATGGCCAAGGGAAGGGAGTGGGGGCTTCCTGGGATATATCCAATGGCTGAGTTCTTGGTATGGATTGAGGGGGCCCAAGGTGGAGGTTCAGGCAGGATGTGAGCAGGAGTTTATTCTTCTTATACCTCATTGTCTCATCAGATCCTCAGAGGTAAGCCCCACAAAGGCAGGGGTTTTTATCAGTATCTAGGACAGTGCTTGGCAATCAGTTCAACCTGTTGAACAAATGAAGCTCAGAGACATGCAGCAATATACTCAGGAGCAAGTCAGTGAGAGAGAGGAAAATACAAACCCAGGGTTGTGTCAGACTCTCTTGGACAGCAAATTAAAAAAAGCATTTTACTCACTTCTGGGGGGAAAAGAGAGGGGGGTGATTTGAAAATTATTAGAATAGAGAGTGTAGTGTGGACAGGGACAAAAAAACATATGTCCCTGTCATTATTCACAGAATCCGTCAATATGACCTTATTTGGAAAAGGGTCTTTGCAGATGTAATTAAATAAGACATCTCAAGATGTGATCATCCTGGATAATCTGGGTTGGCTTTAAATCTAATGACAAGTACCCTTATAAGAGACACACAGAGAGGCACACCTAAGGATATGTTTTTCATTTATTATAGAGAAAAAGGAAGGAAGAGAGGGGGAGAGAGAAAGAGTAAAAATAGATGTGAGAGAGAAATATCTGTTACCTCCTGTATGCAGCTCGACTGGGTATCATAAGGCACAGTACTCTTATAGGGAAGAGGGAGTTGTCAATATTGCAGTATGCTACAGGTGATAATGGGAGTGTAGAGGTGTGGTAATGATGGCCCTAGTAGAAATGGTGGTGGTACTGCCAGTTATGGGAATGGAAGTGGTGAAGCATAGTGATAGTTAGGTAGCATAACTGTGATAGTAATGAAAAGTGATGGAGATGCTGAAAGTGGTGGGAATAATATACTGGTGGAAATGACTGCCATAGTCATAGTGCTGATAGTGGGGGTAAGGAAATTGGAAATGTGGTGCATAGCAGAGAATTCTGGGAGATTTCCCAGAATTCCTTTATTCATATGATTCCAAGTTAGAGTCTTCCAATTCATGAAATTTGGAAAGTGGAAGAGAAAGAGGCAATTGCAGGCAGATAACAACACAGAGGTTCATAGCAGCTTTGGGGAAATTTTCTGAGAATCCCCTGCTTCAGAGCTGCAAGCTGAGATATTCAGGGGGTAGCTTCTTAGAATATAATGAGATTTCTAGCAGCTTCCAGGAGAGCTCTTGAGATCTACTGACTTTGGAGCTGCAGACTGAGACCATCAGCAATGACTTGCTTCCCTGATCTTTACTCCCCTGGGTCTCCCAATGGTTGTGAAACTTTATTAAATGTCTTCATACCTGCTATACAGTCAGTAACTATGTACATGTGGTCATGATGACAGTTACTCAGATGAAGGTGGTGGATATGAGCATCGTGATAATGGTGATGATGCAAGTGGTGATGGTGTGCTGTCAGAGGTGCTGGTGGTGATGATGGTGGTCATGGTTGAGCTAGAGGTAATGGTGAGTCTAGTTGAGGTAGATATAGTAATGATGGTAGATATAGGTGGTGGTAGTGATAGAGTACATGATGATGGTCGTGATGAGAAAAGTTGTGGTAATAGTGATTTTGGTTGAGGTGGAAATGGTGGTGATACAAGTGGTGGTGGTGATCATGGTGACGATCATAACTGTGGTGGTAATGATGGTCATGTTAATAGCAATATTGGTTGAGATGAAAATGGTGGTAATGATAATGATAATGTTAGTGGTGATGACCACGATGGGTGTATTAGTGGTCATGGTAATGTGAATACTAGTTGAGGTGGACATGGTAATGCTAATGATAGTAATGAAGCAGGTAGTAGAGATGATGATGGTGGTAGAGATGGTGGTAATAATGGAGGTAATGTCAGAGATTGGATAATGATAGTAGTGATAGAAGTAATGGTGATGACAGTTGTTGTGGCGATGCTAGTAATAGTGATGGTAATGGTCATAATGATGGTCCTAGTAATGGTGATACTGATTTAGGTAATGGAGGTGACATCAGAGGCAGGATGTGATAAGGGTGATGAAAGTGATAGTATGATAATAATGATATGAGCAATGTGATAGTGATACCAATTGAATTCATAGTAATGGTGATGGTAATAATGATGGTGGTGATGATGGAGGTAGGGATGATGGTGTGTTTATGGTGATGGTGATACGGTGATGTAATATTGGTAAAGGGGTTGATGACAACTGCATCACTACAAGAAGTCTGAGGGTGCCGTAAAAGTATAATTGGGACAGTATATGGATGGTTGCAGCAATGTTAATAGACAAGAAATTCAGAATGATGAGGTGCCCAAGAATCCTATGGATGTTTCCTCCTACCCAGGATCCCCTTGCCTGAGACTCTGGTGCTAACCTCCATTGTCCTCCAAGGAGGAATTTTTTTTTTTTTTTTAATCCTCACCCGAGGATATTTTTCCATTTTTTGTACAGATAGAATGGGAGGGAGAGAGAGGAAGGGAGAGAGAGAGAGAAACATCGACGTGAAGGGACACATCGAGTGGCTGCCACCCGCACGACCAACCAGGGCCGGGGACAAACTGCAACCGAAGTACATGCCCTTAGCGGGAACCGAACCTGGGTCTCTCTGGACCGCAGGCCGACGCTCTAACCGCTGAGCCAAACTGGCCAGGGCAGGAGGAATTTTCTTCTGGCCCTTGCTGTCAAGAGCCCCTTAGCAGGTTTCCTACCCTGTTCCATGCCCAGGCCCTGTGCTCAGCCTGAGGTCTCATCCTGGGATAGATCTGTAAGAGGCATCTGGGATGGAGACATCGCTGAAGAGCCTATCATATCCCTTGGGTCAGAGGTGTCTCAGAGCACAGCTCCTCATTGCTAAAGGTGCCCTGGAGATAGAAAGCCCTCCCAGTTTCCTGGAGGTGGGTGTTGGGGCAAGCTCCCCATAAAGAAACATGTGGAACCTGGTGGCAGCATACAGAGGTGATTTCCTCTTTCTCAAAGATGGAAGAATAGGGAAGACCAGGCATGAGCATTAGCTTGGGCCCCCACACTTGACTATCACAGGCTGATAGGTCATTTTCCCTCTCTGAGCTTCTCTGTCCTTATTTGTCAATGGCATGGTGAAACTCCTCCTTTTCTGGACTTCCTTGCCTCTGGGGAGCCAGCCTAGCATCCCTCTGACTTTTGAGGTCCCTAAAGCCAACCCCCTGAGCCAAGGCCTGATAAAAGAGGACCTTGAGTGACCAGGTGATCTCAGGCAGAGCCTGACTTTGTGCACAGGGAGACCCAGAGAGGGCAAGGCACAACCAAGGTCACACAGCAGTCGAGGAACCCTCCCCCAGGGCAAAGTGATAGAGGCCAATTAGGTAACCAATTGGTATTCTGAGCAGCCAGAGGCCCCTCTGTCTTTGTAATTAATGGAGTGGCTTTTTAAAAAGATTCTAATCACCCCCAGATTTCTATCTACTTATCACTAGTATTCCTAATTAGATGATTCTGGCAGTCACTGGGCTAATTCCCTCCAGCCCAATGCAGCCTTGCCCAGCCTAGAGTGGTTCCCTCAACCTCCCCCCCCCCTCCCCTACACACACATATGGGCAGTTCAGGCCTTCTCTCCCCTCAGGGCCCCTGGTTCTCTAACTGCATTACCTTCAGGATCCATGGGCGACAGCAATGAATGGACTGGATGGACAATGAAAGGTGAGTGAAGAGATTGAATGAACAGCTATGAGAGTGCATGGATAGATAGATAGACAGATGGAGAGGTTAAGAGCTCAACTTGTCCAGTCAGACACCTGTGTTATTTATTAGCTGTGTGTTCTTAGTGAAGTCACTTACACTCTCTGTGCCATTTCTTCATCTCATTGTTAAAATGAGGGTAGTAATAGTATTTTCCTCATAAGATTGACTTGAGGACAACTTACTTGCTAGCATAATGATGACAATGTTGATAATGGTGCATAGACAATGGATGGAAAGACAGACTGACAGATGAGGGAAAGGAGCAATAGTAGATGAACAGGCCCATGGAAGGATGGGCACAAGGGTAGATGCACATACAAATTGGTCAGGTGGTGGGTTACTAAACAAGTGGAAGGGACAGTGAGTGCTCAGTGCCAGACAGGAAGGTGTGGGAAGTGGAGGGCAATCCTTCTATTTTTTTAGAGATGATAGGATAATGTCAGGTCAGGTCTCAATACAGACCTGGCTCAGCTTTGCTTTCCCTCCCTAGGATCACCAGGAAAGCTTCCTGCTCGGTCCTCCTAGCTAGTGGTGATGGCCACGCATTGGGTCCCTGGGATCCTTCCCTCAATCTTAACCCAACTAACAATCTTCCTGGTGGAGACCCATGTGGTTTCTGGAAGTTCAAATCTAGCCTCAAGTAGGACTTCACAGCTTGAGTTAAGGCATCAGCTGTGGGACCCTTTCCCCCTACCTGAGTTCCAAAATACACCAGCCTGTTAGGGCAGCCACTCTCCCCTCCTCACCCACAGTGCCCTAGTCTTCAACCCACAACCCCTGCATGGAGTGACCCTGGGCAGGACTCTGATTTCAGTTCCAACAGCTGGTCCTAAGCCTTGAAAAGGCTTCAATTCCCAGTCTTTCCACATTCCCAAGGGCCTCTGCAGCTTCTGGAGTATGGGGCTTGCTGGATCTTTCGGGAAAGAGTAAGGAACAAAGAAGCCTGAAATGTCTTCCAGGGTCAAGGCCTGCATGCACATTCACACCAGTGGACATCTATTCATTCATCCATCTACCCAACTAATTCATCCACTCATCCATCCATCTATCCATCCATCCATCCATCCATCCATCCATCCATCCATCCATCCCCACCCACCCACCTATGTATCTATCCCACATGTTTCTTAAGCCCCTATCCACACATGTGCTGTGTGCCAGGCACTCTTCCAAGTATTGCAGGTATATATGCCAGTGAACCCACTAGACAGGGCCTTGCCCTCATAGAGCTGACATCTAGTGGTGGAGCTATAAGAAACTGATAACTAATGAACATTTAGTATAACTTCAGGTAGTGAAAGGTGCCATTGAGAAAAACAAAGCAGAAGAAGGACTCAGAGAGTGACAGGGCTTCTCTTTTAGACAGGGTAGTGAGATAGAGCACCCCACACTTTACATGCATATTCAGGCACTGATGCCCCTACACATTTGTCATAACCTGCACATACAAACACACATGCACACATGTGCACTCAAGCACACCCCCCTCCCCATAAGGCCTGCATCTCTGCTGTGCCTGGGTGGTGTCTCTAAAGCCACCCTTACTGATCCAGCTGGGGAGGTCCAGGATTGTTTCCTTCTTTTCCCCCAAGTCTTCCCCATGCCCCATTCCCAAACACTGAAGGGTGGGTGGGACCTGTAACTTGGTATAACCATTAGAATGTGGCAAAAGCAATGGGAAGTTATTCCTGAGTGCAGGACATTATATGTGACTCCTGTCAAGCTGCCAAGAATCCTGTAGCTTCAAGGAAACCTAAGGTAGAGCTCAGCCTTAGTCAGCATGTGACTGCAGCCTTGTGGGACCCTAAGTAAGAATCCAGCTACCATGGTGTTGTTATAATTAGTAGCTATATATTATGTTCCATGAGCTCCTGACCCACAGAGACTGTGAAATAATAAATGTGTGTGGTTTTAAGCTGCTCCGTTTGTGGCCACTTGTTATGCATGGTGTTTGCAATATTACTAGCTATATTTTTGGATATCTGAAATCTTTCATAATTGAAATTAAAAGGTTAAGATACCTATGATAAAAAACAGAAAGCAACAAAAATGAACAAAATAAACACACACACATACACAAACTCATTGACACATACAACAGTATGATGGTTACGAGAGGGAAAGGGAGGTGGGGAGATTGAAGAGGGGAAAGGGAATCAAATGTATGATGACAGAAAGAGACTAAACTTTGGGCAATAAACACATAATGCGACACATGGAATATTTACATAGTTGTTGTTGTTAATCCTCACCCAAGGATATATTTTTTCCATTGATTTTTAGAGAGAGTGGAAGGAAGGGAGGGAAGGGGTGAGAGAAAGAGAGAAACATTGATGTAAGAGAGACACATCAACTGGTTTCTTCTCGCTTGAGCCCTGACTGGGGTCAGGATTGAAACTGCAACCCAGGTACATGCCCTTGACTGGGAATCAAACCCATGACCCTTTGATGCAAAGGCTCTGACCACTGAGAAACACCTTCCAGTGCACAGATGATATATACATATATTATATAGTACTGTACTTAATAATTTTTAATAATTTATTTTATTTTATTATTTTTTTTATCCTCATCCGAGGATATTTTTCCATTTTTTGTACAGATAGAGTGGGAGGGAGAGAGAGGAAGGGAGAGAGAGAGAGAGAAACATCGATGTGAAGGGACACATCGAGTGGCTGCCTCCCGCACGACCAACCAGGGCCGGGGACAAACTGCAACCGAAATACTTGCCCTTAGCAGGAACCAAACCCTGGTCTCTCCGGCCCGCAGGCCAATGCTCTAACCGCTGAGCCAAACTGGCCAGGGCAATTTTTAATAATTTAAATTACAAAGGTGGCACATAGTTATAAAACATTAATATAATAACACAAGTTTATAAAATGAAAACCCTCTTACTTATCCCTGATCTAACATACTTCTCAGAATTAGCAAACATTATTCATTAGGCATGTATCTTCCCAGATATTTTTCTATTTCTGCACAAATATTTTTTTTGATCCTCACCAGAGGACACTTTCCCATTGATTTTCAGGTAAAGTAGGAGGGAGGGGGAGAGAGAGAGAAACACTGAAGTGAGAGAGACACATTGATTGGTTGCCCCCCACACAACCCCAACCAGGGCCAGGGATTGAACCACAACCGAGGTACATGCCCTTGATCAGAATCTAACCTGTGACCCTTTGGTCTGCAACCCAACGCTCTAACCGCTGAGCCAAACCAGCCAGAGCTGCAAAAACATTTTTTAAAACTAAAAGAATGTCACATGTTACATATTGTTCTACAATTTGCTTTTCTTCAAAAACCTGCAATTTTGCATTTTCCTCCTTCAGAGTTTCTGTGAGGTGAACCTGAGGAGGGTTTGTTGGGCCAGAGAGCACGTGAAATTTTCATCAACATTCCCTCCAACAGCATGTAGTAGGTCTGATTCTACACATCTGTCTGGCCTTTTTCATTTTTGCTAAGATGAGAGGTAAAAAGTGATACCTTTCTGTTCCATTTGCATGCATTGTATCATTTCTCAGGTTGAGTCCTGTCCAAATGTTTACTTGCTGTTTATTTACATTTCTTTTCCTTTTCTTTTTTTATCCTCACTTGAGGACACTTTTTGCATTTATCCTCAGATAGAGCGGAAGGAAGAGAGAGGAAGAAAGGGAGAGAGAAACTTTGATGTGAGAGACACATGGACTAGTTGCCACCCACACAACCCCAACCAGGACCAGGGACAAACTGCAATGGAGGTATGTGCCCTTAGTGGGAACCCAACCCGGACTCTCTGGTTCACAGACCAATGCTCTAACCATTGAGCCAAACAGGCCAGGGCTGTTTATTTACATTTCTTTTCTTTTCTTTTTTTTTTTTATCCTCGCCCGAGGATATTTTTCCATTTTTTGTACAGATAGAGTGGGAGGGAGAGAGAGGAAGGAAGAGAGAGAGAGAAACATCGACGTGAAGGGACACATCGAGTGGCTGCCACCCGCACGACCAACCAGGGCCGGGGACAAACTGCAACCGAAGTACCTGCCCTTAGCGGAAACCGAACCCGGGTCTCTCCGGACCGCAGGCCGACGCTCTAACCGCTGAGCCAAACTGGCCAGGGCTGTTTATTTACATTTCTATTGGGAAGGACCTTTTTGTGTATCCTTTGCCTGATTTTCTTTTTTGGGAGGATGGGGATTATTATACATTTATTTTTCTATTTTGACTTTTTGCATATTTTGCAAAAGTATCTCCCATTCTGCAATGATTATTTTTAAATATTTTAAATCACTAAAGCTATTAAATTTCATTATTTAGAATATTTGAAAGATGGGAAGAAAACAAAAGAAAAATAATCTATCACATAGATGTTATTATTAGTTAACATTTGGTGAAAATTCTTTCCTCTGAGATGCTGTAGTTACTATTGTAACTAGTATCATATTTCTATTGCATGACTTGTCTCTAAAAGCATAAACTTCAGGAGGGATTCTTTTTTTGTAGGAGAGATTCTAAAGGTTTTCTAGTGGATGTCCTATAGTTAGTCCTCTCTCCTCCCTCCTTTTTTTTTTTTTTTCCCATTGTGGAACATACACATAACATAGAATTGACCATCTTGAAGCTCTGTACCCATTAAATACTGATTCTCTATTCCCCCTTCCCCAGTCCCTGCCATCCCTCATTCTACGTTTTGTTTCTATGAATTGGACTACTCTAGGAATCTCATATAAGTGGAATCATACTGTATTTGTCCTATGATGATTGGCTTATTTTACTTACCATAATGTCCTCAAAGTTCATTCATGTTGTAGCATGTGTCAGATTTCCTTCCTTTTTAGGGCTGTATAATAGTCCATTGCATGGATTGACAACATTTTGCTTATCCATTCATAGATGGACACTTGGATTATTGTTCCCTTCGGACTATAGTGAATAATGCTGCTATGAACATAAATGTGCAAATATCTTTTCAAGTACCTGATTTAATTCTTTTGTGACCTTATTCTTATCATGCCCTTTTTCAAGCATTTAGATTATATACAATCTCTCGGTTTTGTAAATAATGATGTTCTGGACATCTCTTTGTGTAAGTTTCTTGCTATTGGTATTAGGATGATTACTCAACATTTAAGTCTTGAAAATGGAATGATCTCAGAGCTCATTACAAAAGCACTATCCCAGCCCTGGCCGGTTTGGCTCAGCGGTTAGAGCGAAGGCCTGAGGTCCAGAGAGAGCCTGGTTTGGTTCCCCCTAAGGGCACGTACCTCGGTTGCAGTTTGTCTCCAGCCCTGGTTGGGTCGTGTGGGTGGCAACCACTTGATGTGTCCCTTTCACGTCGATGTTTCTCTCTCTCTCTCCCTCCCTCCCACTCTATCTGGACAAAATATTGAAAAAACAAAAACAAAACAAAAGCACTATCCCAGAACATCATTGCCAATGATACATCAGATAAGGGATTAATTTCCAAAATATATAGAATACTCATACAACTCAACAAAAGGAAGAAGACAAAGAACCCAATTAAAAAATGGGCAGAGAAGCTGAATAGACACCTCTCCAAAAAGGACATACAAATGGCCAAGAGACATATGAAGAAATGCTCAACATCACTAATCATCAGAGAGATGCAAATTAAAACAACAATGAGGTGTCACCTCACACCTGTTAGAATGGTCCTCATCAACAAAGCATCAAACAACAAGTGTTGGCGAGGGGGTGGAGAAAAGGGGACTCTAGTACACTGCTGGTAGGAATGCAGACTGGTGCAGCCGCTATGGAAAACAATATGGTATTACCTCAAAAATTTAAAAATTGAACTTCCATTTGACCCAGTGATCACGCTTCTAGGAATATACCCTAAGAAGCCTGAAACACAAATCAGAAAGAATATATGTACCCCCATGTTCATAGCAGCACTATTTACAATAGCTAAGATCTGGAAACAGCCCAAGTGTCCATCAGTAGATGAATGGATAAAAAAGCGGTGATACATATACACAATGGAGTACTATGCAGCGGTAAGAAAGAAAGATCTCTTATCCTTTGAGACGACATGGAGGGCCTTAGAAAGTATTATCCTAAGTGAAACAAGCCAAGCAGAAAAAGACAAATACCACATGATCTCACTTATATATGGAATATAATGAACATAACAGTCTGAGGAATAGGGTAGGCCCAGAAACATGGAAGTAGGGTACAGACTGACAACCCTCAGAGGAGGGGGTGGTGGGGGGAGGGAGGAGATAAACCACAGAACTTATATGCATGTACGCATGACCAATGGACATGGACAACAAAGCCGGGGATAGGGCGGCGGGGAGGGGAAGAAGGGTGTCAATGGGGTGAAAAAGAAGAAACATCTGTAACAAAAAAATAAAATAAAAAAAAGAAATACAAAAGCACTATCCCAAATTATGCTACCATTCCCTCCTCACTGCAATAGCTTTTACATCTTACATGTTCAATACTATTTTTTTTTTTTGGTTCCTAAAAGGCTGAACTTAACCTTGAATATTGCTGTGTCCCTCTACCAACTTATCTGTGGAAGAACCAACCTGGTTGATCCAGCTGAGTGGATTGGTGTTTGGTTTCAAGACTAACTCCTTAATACATCTCAAACATGTAATAGGATATGTGTGATAATGTCAGGACTCAAACTCAGTGTCTCCAAGACCCAGCAGGCATGGGCATAAGGGGCCAGGTGGAGATGGAGGCAAAGCTTCCTGAAGGAAAAGAGACAAAAATGCTCTGTGGACACACACAGGCCCTGGGGCCTGACCTTCCACCTATCTTTAAGTGAACCTCCTAATTTAAGATCATTTGCAACTCATTTTTACAAAACACCATGCAGCACAAACAAACTTGAATAAGGCCACAACTGCAGATTTTAAATCTCTGAATAAGTGTTCATCTAGTGAGATGCTAGTTGTTCCAACTCCACTTGAAAGAATAACCCTCCCACCCTTACATTGATTCAGGAAACTTCCTTTATAATGCATTATCTTGCAAATAATAAGGTATATTTTGGGCTTACCCAAATTAGTGCCATTGATTCTTAACAGCAGAACCTCAAGATTTGAATGATTGTGATCATAGAATCTTATTTAGTATTAAAAAACATTTAAAACACACACACACAAGCACACCCCTCACTTTTTTCCCCCTAATTTTCTGACTTTTTCCACTGGTCTTGTCAGATTTTCCAGATAAGTTTGGAATTATTTTATTATTTTGCCTAAAGAAAAATAACAACAACAAAAATCCCAGTGAATTACTGATTTCCTGCCTGTCGTTATAAGCTCAGTTAGGACAACCCACTGATTTTGGGAGCAGCTCATATTGTTTTCTTTCCCCACCTTTCAGGTGAGTTTGTCCTTCCTTTATGACAGGCATTCCTCCCAAAACCTATTCACCTGGGGCAGTGTCCATTCTGTGGCCCTGGGGAAGGGGAAGGCTGCTTCCCTGTCCTAACCCTAGAGGTAAGTCACCAGGAGGCAGCAGGGGCTTTTGAAGAAGGATGAGCTGATCTCTAAGAATTACAAAGACGGTTTGGTTCCTCCATACAGAAAATGGGAAGAAGTAGGGTCTGGAGTGTCCTGGTAGGAGAAAGGGGAAGAGGCCCTGGGCCAACCAGCCCCACTTTGGATCAAACAGATAGAACAAAGGTCAACCCACCCCAGGCACCTTGGCACCAGGCCCCACCAATAGCAAAGGTGCCCATTGCCTTGTTAACCTTGGCCATTTGCAGTGCTTGGCATGTCTTCCAGGCCCTGCATAGGAGCTCTGCGGCTACAAAATTAAAACTGTTTATCTGCACAATGACTCTGGGCAGTGGGAGTCATTGTTAGGAGCTGATTTCTTAATAGAGGAGGGAACAGAAGCCTCTGAGCTTGGTTCTACTGCTCTGAAGTAAATTTGAATGTGGGACCTGCCAGAGCCAGAATGCTTTCCTTGTTCCTGGTCACCCCTCCCCACTCAACACCATTCCAGTACCACCACCATAGCCTTCCCTAGCTCTTTGTCAGAAACAGCCCCTGCCCTCCAAGAATTTCCTGGATGCCGGAGAGAGCTAATTCACCAGAGCAAGATTTTGATATGTTTTATCACCAACCCAAATGCCAAGAACAAATAGGATTAATAAACATTAGTGGGATAAATGAATGAATCTATTTGACTGACACCTGGGAAGCACCTACCACAAGCCCACAAAAGTCAACGGGATGCAAGAATGACAATATAGACACAGTCCCTGCTCTCTTGGATCTGATACTACAGAGAGAGGGGATCCACTTCTCTACTTGTTTCTTGCTGGCTGCCTCTCAGCACTTTTGACAGTGATCGGCTTTAGGTACTCCAAAAAATATTGTTTGGCAGAAGGAAGGCAATAAGACTGGAGGAGTAATAGAAAAATAGGCGGGGCTTCTCTCGGGGCTTACTCTGAGCTGTGGATTCTGGCCTCCAGGTCCTAAGTCACACACTAGAACCTGGGCACCCTGTCCTCAGTGCTAAATTCTGGATTCTGAGCTCCAAGCTCTAGGCTGTGAATTTGAAGGTTCATTCTCAGAGCCCCATTTCTGGGCTCCATTTCTGAGATCTGGATTCTAAGGTCCAGGTTCTAGGTCCTAGCCTCAGAGTTCTTGGATATAAGTTCTTGATTCTGAGCTCCAAACTCTAAGTTCTGGTCTAGAGGTACTGGCTTTGTGCTCTGTGTTTTGGGTTCTGGCTTCTGAATTTGGTGATGCAGGTTGTAGACTCTCAGCTCCAGACTCTACCTTTTGGCTCTGGGTTCTAGATTTGGGGCCAGGCAAGTAGAACAATTTGCTCCTCAGGGGCTCTGTTTTATTCACTGGCATAACCCTCACACCTACAACAGTGCCTGATGTATAGGAGTATTCAATAGGCATGTGTACAGTGCACAATTGACTGCATGATAATATATACACACAACCCTGCAGTTACGAGCTGGGACATAGGAGAGCAGGACCATCCCTGCCCTCACTGTGGCTACAGGTGGCAGAGGGGAGGCCAAAATGTTCTGAGCTGGGAAGAGAAGGGGCAGAAGGGGAGCTTCTAGGAGGCTTGAGAGGGCCCAAGCATTCAGATGGGCAGGCAAGTGTCTACCCGACTCCACACCCAAGTGGGTTCTTGTGTGCTCTAGGTTTCTCTTCCACAGAGAAAAGACATGGGTTAAGTAGTGGTGGCACACCAGAGACAGAGATGTCCTGAGTCAGAGTGCCAGAGTTGCTCCCCCATCTCTAACCTGCAGACTGGGGCATCTGGGACTTTACAGAAGGCATGCTGGCCTTCATAGGACCAGTGTTTCTCCAGCTCCAAGCAAGTGTCCTGCCAGAGCCTGCAATCTGGAATGAAAAGAATGAAAGAAAAGCCTTCTGGACTATTAGACATCTAGGCTGTCAAGGAACACAGAAATTGGGCAGTTAGAAATACTGGTCTTCAGGGACCTAGGAACCAGAGATGATGATGATTAGGGTCAAAAGGAGTCATTGATCAGGGATGTATGACTAGAGTGACTTATAATTAGAGACGGTGGAATCATGAGGTAATTATGTCATTCAAATACATGATCAGAGAGGGTAATGGTCATACATGAATGATCAGGAGGCAGTGCTCAGAGATTTTTGTGATCAGAATCATTGATTAAGAAGACAAAGGACCAAAGATGTGGGTAACAGAAGCATTAGGATGAAAGAATTTGGTGCTCATGTTCTAGATGACCAAGGGTAGAGGGGCTACTTAGGATTCAATGACTAGAGACCTCCAGAGATCTTGGTGATGTGTAATCTACTGAGGATCAAAAGCACCAATGACTGGAGAATTTGGTAATTAGAGACATAGGTGACTGGTGATATCAATGACCAGGGAAGTGGTGATCATACTACAGGTGATCAGCAGTATAAGGAACATTGGTCCTCAGGATCTTGGAAGATAAAAAGATTCAACAATCACTTATTTGGACACTAGAGATCTCAGTAACCAGCACTGACCAGTCAAGGTTACTGGTAACCAGAGTCACTAGTGACCACCTTGATAGTCAGAAAATTTTATAGTAAGAGGATTTTATGATCAGGGACATTGTTGGTGATTGGAGACAAGTGACCAAACACATTATCAAAGAAACATTGGTGATGAGAAATAGTATGATCAAAGATTCTGGAGATCACATATGTGTGATCTCATCTATCACTGATTAGAAAACCATTGATCAATGACATTAGTGATCATACTTCTTGATGACCTAGAACATTAGTGACTGTGAGCAACACATTGATTATCAGGAACTTAGGTGGTAAGACAAACTGGTGATCATAGACATGGTAGATATAAATACTGAGGAAACAGACAGTGGTCATCAGAGATATTGGCAAATAGACACATTGAAGAGAAATATTGGTGAATAGATATGCTGATCAGAAACACTGATGATAAGAGATATTCATGATCACACATGTGAGCAAGCACAGTCACTAAAAACACTGGTGATATTTGGTGGAGGTCAGTGATCATACACAGCATCCATCTCAGTGATTAGACACAGCATCCATCAGAGGCATTGATAAAGTATTGATAAGTACTGGTGATCAGTTGTTAGTAATTAGATGTCTATGATCATAGGCTCTGGTATAATTGTAATTGAATCATTGACATTGTCATTGATCATTGAATATCAGTCATGGCTATGTCTGCTGACCAACATAATTGATTAAAGAAGACAGAAATCAATGACATTGGTGATCAAATACATTAGTAATCGGGTTTGTCAATAAATGGAAATATTGGTGAACAGATAACTCAGAAACAAAAGCTGATCAGTACCCGAGAGGAAGTGAATGTAGGGTCAGTTCTTATTAGGTTCTGTAAGATCCCCAATTGAGCCCTCAAAAAAAGGATCAGTGTGTGGATCAAAGGCCAGAGAAGCCACAGCCTTCCTGAGCCTCTCCAGTATCCATCCAGCCACTGGGATCCCCAGAGTTAGGTAATAAAGAGGAAATTCAGATGGGAGCAGTTCAGAAGAGTATAAAAGTCCCAGCCAACAGAGCCCCATCCCCTATTCCAGGAGTTCTTCCCCTCCAAATCACTGGGCTGTATGAGCAGTCCAGTTTGACTACTAATCTAGACCACACCTGGGACTTGGTTGCCCAAGGAGTCCATAAGACAGGACAGAGGCATTCACAAAAAGTACTTTATTATTAACAGTATTCACTTTAAAGGAATAAGAGGATAGTGTATAATTTTTACAGACAACATATAAATGTTGTACATAATTAACAATAATTTAGTTTACTAAAGAAAAATAAAACAAGCCAAATAAAACAGAAAATACTGCTGATGCTTCTTATGTGGATGCTAGTACAAAATAAGTTACTTCTATGGTGGTGCCCCGGCAGCAATCAACAGCCCATATTGCACTTGGTCAACTACATCAGCACAATCCTCTTCCTGGGCATGGCCCTCTCTAGCTACCACACCTCACCACCACCTCATACAGAACCTACGATCAGACAGAATTATGTACAGCTGTACCTTGGGAAGGATCCAGACAGCCACAGCAAAGCAGAGCAGAACCCAGGTCTCCTGGGACCCCAGCAGGTTCACGGTCTCTCCTTGAGTCCTGGCCTAGACTCACCCCCAACTCCTCCCTTTGCTACCTGCCAGATCAGCCATCAAAAGCCAAGAGCAGCTAAGGCCCCACCCCTGGCTCCCAGTTCCCCATTCTAGGGCTGTGTGATCCAAGAACTTTTCCAAAAATAATTGCAAAGCTACAGCCTTGATTTGTAGGTTTTATTCCTTTCCATAAGAAAGGCTTCCATGGCAAAGTACAATTGACTAGACCCAAAAATAGTTAAAAAATAAAACAACTAACTCATCAGTGAGTTAAGCTTATGCAGTTTTTTAAAAATATGTTTTTCTTTTGTCTCATGGTGGAAGGGAAGGGGTTGAGGGGTTGAGGGGTTGGCAGAAAAAGGATGTATATACAGGAGTTCACCTGGCAGAGGTGGCAGGCTGTAGCTATGGTGTTAAGAGGACACAAGTCACATCAGCTTCAGCCTCAGAGTCAGAGGAGTTGCTGGGAGACATTTCCCCTCTCAAGAAAATGTTGTTTCCTTCCTGTGACCCAGCCCTGGCCTGGGAATCTATGTAGGACTATGATTGTCTCTGCCCTCCAGGGCCCATCACCAGGGCACGCACTGGCTCAGCCTCCCTGGCTCAGGCTCCTGTAGGCCATGACCCCTCTGGATTGGCTAGGCCCAGCTTGGGGCTCAGTATTTCAGAGAGGGAAGCCCCAGGAGAAGGTGTGGGCTTAAGTCCCTCACAGATCTGCCCTCAGAGCCCTGGTAAGTGGACTACAGGCCAAGCTGAGGAGGACTGGGAGAGCTTGGGGCAGCTCAGGCCTCCCAAGTTTCCCAGTCCTTGTTAGAAACAAGAGCAAAATGAATTATTTTTGCCTTCTCCCTTTTCCTTCTAAAAATGGTTTCCTTTGTTTGCCTCCTGCCCCCTCATTTTCTCCTCATAAAGTTGTCCTTTCTGCTCTCCAAACAATTGTCCATGATAGAAACTCCACCTAGGAAGCAACTGGGCCGAGGCCACCTCTCAGCCCCAGTGAGAATCTCCATAATGACTGGTGACTGCTGAGCAGAGCACCCACAGATGAGGCAGCAATGGGCTTAGGCCAGGCTGACAGGAGAGGCATCAGTCTTTGGGGAAGGGCAGACAGGTAAGGTTTTGGTCCACCCATCCTGGGAGCACCCAGCCTTGAGCTGCAGGCCACCCTTCTCTACATCTATCTGTCCATTTGTGGAGGGCTGTTTCTAGCCCATGGCGGTCACCATGCTGGATGGGTGGGGGTGGCCAAAGGAGAGGCTGGAGGAGGGGTGGATGGGTGTTGGGGTGGGCAAGATGTGTCCCGAATGGCTGAAGGGTGGGAGGTGGCCCACAGGTGCCATATGTCCAGCCAGGGTAGCGGCGCTAAAGGGGGAGGCCTTCTCCTGCATACACTTGGACAGCTCCTCGAAGCACTCTGCCCCCTTCTTGTGCTTCTTGGACTTGTTGGACATCTTCCGGTTCCGAGTCTGGATCCCTTCCTTCTTCATGGTCAGCGGCCTATTCACCTGGAGGCAACAACAAAGCCTTCAGGGTGTCAAGTTCCCTTCCCAGAGCAAGGCCCTCACCCCCTGCTTTGGCTTGGGGCAGAGGGAGGTCTGGGCTGGGGACCCCACCTCCAAATGCCCACCATAGTCCTATTACCAACACAGCCAGTTTCAGGAAGGGTACTTATCACTGTGTGGGGCTGACCTGTACCTTGCAGGTTACTGAGCCCCCTAAATGCCAGCACTGCCCCCCAGCTACATAACCAAAACACACTCACCCCTCTTTTGTTTCAAACCAGAGATACTTGTTGGGCCCTGCTGTGGAGAACACACCTCTAGTCAGCTTGCCCTCTCTTACGGGAGCCCTCTGGAGCCCAGAGCTTTCCCAAGCCAAGCCACGCTGGAGAGTGGCTGGGGCCTCTGCCTGGCAGCACAAAGAGCAGCGTCCCTGGGGAGGGGTGGGGCAGGTCAATCGGGGCAAACTTACATTGTGCAGCTTGTAGTAGAGGCCACAGGCATTGCAGACAGGGTCCCCATTGGCGTTTCGACGCCATAAGGTGGTGGTTGTTGTCTGACAATTTGCACAACAGGTGCCCGCTCTCCTAGCAGCAGACTGGGAGGGGAGGGGCAGCATCAGTAGGCTGGGCTCCCACACCTTACCTCTACCAGCCTCCCAGATTCTTATCCCACCCCCACCCTGCCCTCACCAACTTAATCAAGGAGCATAAATCCCTAAGGGGAAATAAAGCATTTCAGAGCTGTGGACATGCAGAATTTGAGATTCAGACAACTGCAAAACTTTAGAATAAGGAACTCTCAGAAACCTGATGTCACTATCAACGGAGTTTCAAGAGCTGGAAGGAAAAATCAGCTATTTCCTGGATTCACCAAAAAATCTAACTCTATAAATGGGGAAACCGACGCCCAGAAAAGTGCTCTTTATTTTAGAAGGCTGGCTTGGTCTCCCTGAAATCCCTGGGTTTGGAGCTGCTTCTCTATCTCCTCCCATAGGACTCTCCTCAAAATAATTAATTCTGGGTGTGCCAGTGTCCACCCCAAGGGCAAGGCTAGTGGACCTTGTGGCTGCCTAGGGTGGAGATGTAAAATGTTTGGGGAGTCTCACTCAAACTGAGCTATCTGATACGGTAGCTACTAGCCACATGTGGCTTCTTGGATTAAATTTCAACTTAATAAAAAAATCCTGTTTCTTTCATTGCAATTACATTTCAAGGAACCAACAGTCACAACATGGGCTGGAAGTTAGGATCGTGCAGACCTGGAACATTTCTATCATGGTAGGTTTATTGAACAATGCTGGTCTCTCTATTCAGTCCCTTGTACCTCAAACCTCAAAGTTCTAACTGCCCCCAGCCCCTCAAGGACTGCAGGACAGAGGTCGTCTGATTCCTGGAGAAGGGAGTAAAAGGCTTGTAAGAGAAGGTAAGAGAGTTTTTATCCAAGAAAGTAAATTCCTTCTCCTGGGTCAATCAGTGCCAGCCCCACAGTCACAGAACTTGTTACACTAACACTTACCAGAGAACCATCGGCGGCAGAGGTGGGTGGGGGGGACCGAGGCCAGCAGAGGCTGGAATGGCCGCAGGCTGGAGTCTGGCCTCAGAGGGGCCTATGGACTGTAGTCTCGGAGCAGGGAGGGGTGAGGGTGAGTAAGCAGCCTGAAGCTGGAATTCTGACTCAGGGGCCAACACCTTAGCCTGCATCCCTATCCTTCCCCGGGGCACTCACCCCTCCCTCACTGCAGGGGGGAAAAAGGGGCCCCCAAAGCGGTGAGAGTGATTTAAGCCTCATAAATCTCTTCACCCTGAAAAAATATATTTATTATTTTTAGCATTTTACACATTATTTGCAAAGTAGAGGGTATTAGAAATTTCAAAACAGCCCAGCGAGAGGCAGGACTGAGCTGAGAGACTCTAAAAACTCGCAGAGTCCGGAAACAGATACGCGAAGTTTCCTTATCTTCAGGCTGCAGATGTCCGGATAGGAAACTCCAGCAGGAGATCCGAAAGGGCATTTTTTTTTTTAAATTGCTCAAATGAAAATACACAGTATAGGTGTCTCCATGGAAAAATAATAAAGGGCAGGTTTTTTTGGTGGTTGGTGTGTTTTATTTAAATAGGCATGAGGAGATTGTGAGAGAGCTGCCCTAAGCCACAAGGAAAATTACTTCATGGCCCTATTTTTAAAAAAGAGTTAAACAGAGGCCAGAGCTCTTGGACACTCAACTTTCGGTATCCTCGAGTGGGGTTGGGTGAGGGTCCCTGATGGGCTACAGAGGAGGAAATCTGGCCCGAAAAAAACCTGGCCAGAAACGAAGGCGACCCCAATGAACACACAAGTGATTTCAATGATAAAAGGTTTCAGGTGGCAAATCATCTGCATTTGAAGAGTCCTATTATTGTTTGTTGTTGTTTTTTCATTAACTGTCAGGTCCTGCCCAGGTTAGTGTACACGGGTGCTGCCTGCCGGCCTTCTCCCCAGCCACCAGCTACCCGCCTCGCACCCGCTGCCTACCAGTCTCCGTTTTGGCTTGATGAGTGGCCGGTTCTGCCCATTCATCTTGTGATAGAGCCCGCAGGCATTGCACAGGTAGTGGCCGGTGCCGTCTCGCCGCCAGAGAGGAGTGGCTGTGGCCCCACAGTTGACACACTCCCGGCCTTCTGAAGGAGGACAGGGAGAGACACCAAGCCTGCTTAACGGACATAGTCACGGGAAGAGAGTCGGGTGGGCGGGGGTGCCAATCAGACAGCAGTAGCCTGGGCAAGGCTGCTTCAGGGGAGGTGACTTTTAGTCCCAGCCTGGGCGGGAAAAGGGACTCAGGGGATTCCCCTCATGGGTGTGTGTGTGTGTGTGTGTGTGTGTGTGTGTGTTAGAGAGTAGTTTAAGGCCAAATCTTCCTCTTCAAAATCCTCTCTGGAAGAATGGGAAAGAGGACTGGAGGGAGGAGCAGTTAGGTCCCCAAGGGTTCTCTAAGAGAGCGACAAGGAGAAGGTATTTACAACAAACTTTGTCAATGGCCAATGACAAACTTTGTCAATGACTGTGACTGGAATCACACAGCTTGACCTGGCAGGCCTGGGAGGACTCCAGCCCCCTTTCTAGTTCTCTTTTGTTTCCCTTATCCCCCCAACTATGTCCGTGGTCATCTACCTAGTCTCTGCTCCACGTCTATGCCCTCAGTTTTTATGGTCATTCTGCTCTCAGTCCACGGTAATGTCCTTCTTTCCCCCAAATCCCCTCTTCCTCTGAGGCCCTACATTTCAGTCCAGGACTCAGATCAAAGTCGTTCTTTAAAATAAAATAATTAATAAGCCCTTTTGTTTTTAGGCTTGTTATTTTGGTGCTGTTGTTGGCTTTTTGTTTTTGTTTTGTTTTTGTTAAAAGACTATCTGGAATTCAAATAGGATGTAAACAAACTTGGGAGAAAGGACTAATTAAAGGCAAGCTAGCTGGTCTGAGCAGAACAGGAACTCTGAGGTGAGACTAGGTGGGTGTAGGTGCCAGCTTCAGCGATCAAGAGGGGTAGCTGCTTTAGCATCATGTTATCCAGAAAATTTTTCCACATTTAGTTTAATCTAAATTGTCAATATATATGGGCAAGCAAAGCTGTTTCCTGGACTCAGAAGTAAGTTTTTAAAATCTTCCTTTCTTCAGCTGAAAAGAATTGGGAAGGATGCATCGACAACAGGATCCCCACACTAGCCACGGTTTCTGCTCTATGCCAGCTAGATTCTTGGACAAATCCAACTTGGCCCCAGCCAGTTCCTCCTTCAAAAGGGCAGAGGTACCTACAGTTTCATCCCCTCACTCCCACTTTCTGGGAGGGAGAGTGAAGGGACATGCCAGCGGCAGGGAGCATGAACAGGTCCTGGAATTTTGCTTTGGGGAAATCTCCTAAGAAGATCAAGAACCATTAAAATCCCAAGATTGGACTGATTGAGTTGGAGAACCAAATTCCTTAAGGATCTGGAGCCTTTGTAGTGCACACACGTTCACAGACACACGTACACATCTCTGCTCTCCCCTGCATATTACATTCTCTCACACTGAATTCTCACTTAAGATTTGGGGAGAGGAAGAGGGAATTCTCCTGTGGTCTGGTCTGGCAGTGGCCAGCCTTGGAGGGGAAGGTAAAGAATGGGGAAGAAATGTGAACTTTGGGGGCCACAAGGAACACTTAAGGGTGAATGTTTTAGGGTCCTTCTCCTTCATTCTGGGGTCTTAGACATCTCTTGGGACTCTCAGAATGGACTTCATCCACCCCCAGATCTGGGAGATTGACAGTGCCCCCTTTCCCATACCACAGTCTACACTACACCACCCCAACCATCCACTAGGTCCCTAGCATCTGCTTTTACCTGAGCAGGAGCGTGCCTTGCTTCGTTGCTTAGGGGTGAAACTGGAGGCAGGGCCACCCAGGAATCCTCCAGGATGGAAGAGTCCGCTGCTGTAATCGTGGGTGGCAGCTGGCATATAGGAGGGGTAAGTCGGGATGGGATGGTGTGTGGCAGGCTGGGTGCCCATGGTAGCGAGGCCTGGGCGCAGAGGGCTGCGGCTTTCCATCTTCATGCTCTCCGCCAGTGACACTTGGTACTTTATGCCATCCTTGTCCTCTCCCCGGGTTGCACTACCTCCTGCAGAGGAGGAGGCTGGGGAAGCAGCCCCGGTGGTGTTGGGGTCAGGAGACAGTTCCTTGGGCGGCGTGGGTGGGAAGCCGAAAAGGTGGGAGCTAGAGTGGGCTGCAGTGGGGGTGAGGGAGGCCACGGAACCCCCATTGCCTCCCCCACTCCCGCCCCCCGCCCCTGGGTACACGGAGAGGGGGCCTCCATGGCCTCCAGCAGCCGAGGGGTGCAGCGGTGTCTTGGAGAAGGGGCTCACGGTCCAGGGGTTATGGTGGTGTGCTGCAGCTGCGGAGAGGGCTGCTTTACCCCCGTCCAGCCACGGCAACCCCGGGCTGTGCAACAAGTGTGGACGGCACATCTGGCCTCCGGTCAGGCGGGCTGAGGGAAGAGGGAGAGGGGTTAGGATACAGAGGGTGTGGGCCCAGCCAGGACCCGGATACACGGGACCACAACACACAAAACCATCAGCAGTAACCTCAACTCCAAAGAAAACCAGAAATGTAACAACTGGCAAAAGTCAGGAATTGCAGTCCGGATCTGAAGGACAAGTGGCACAGAAGGAATACCACTAGACAAGGCCTACAGAGAACTCCCACGGGCCAGCTGGAAATGGGCAGAACCCTGTGGGACCCAAGAGGCCGCTGCTTCCACCTTTCCAACCCCGATTTCTCAGTTGCTCGGATTCCTGTGGATCCCACATCCGGGAATAACGCTGCAGGGCCCTCCTCCCCTTCCGCGCCTGGCGCAAGGCGCCAGAGCTCCCAGTCACCCACCCGCCGAGGGCTCACCATGAGCGGGACTGTAGGAGACGCGCGCCCGTGCGTGGGCCGGGTTGGCGTAGTAGGGGTTGCCCTGAGTATCGAGGTGGTTGAAAAAGACGTCCACTTCGTCAGGAGGCAGCAGCTGCGCGGGCTCCATGTAGTTGTGCGCAAGGCCCGGGTGGTGCGAGTCGGGGTGCTGCGCCGCATTCAATACTGCCGGGTGCGCCATCCAGCGCGGCTGCTCCGGCGCCACCTCCATAGTGGGTGACGGAGGCTCGGGTTCGGGGCGGAGGCGGCAAAGGCCCTGCATGATGGGAGGGGATATGAGGGACGCAGCCATAGCCCGACACCCCCAAAGTCCCGTCATGCGGTGTCCAGTGCGCTGCTCACCGAGCGGACCTCAGCCACGGACCAGCCTCGGGTGGGAGGAAAGCTCTAAGCTCAAAATGAAAGAAAGGCGTGGTAGAGAGAGGATACCCCGCACACTCACATGGTGACCTCTGGTCCCAGAACCACACACCCGTGCACACGGGGTCACACACGAGGACGAGACCCGTGTGTGACACTAGTTCTCCAACAAACGCACACACAGTCGCACTTTAGAAAGACTCACACTGAACCCCCACCTTCCCGGTACACAAACACAGAAACAAACTAAAAGTTGGAGATAGGCTCCCGGGCATCCACTAGGACACCTGATCCCAGCGACACGCACACACCTACACTTGGCGCCAGATACATCTATTGACTTTGCCCCCCACCCCCAACACCTACAAACAGCCCTACCAGCGGAGAGCCAGCCCTCCCCCACCCCACCCCCCTTGAGCACTCCCATGCATCACAATCTGCGCCTCTCACCAGGGAACACCAAAGCAGTCACCCTCAGCCCTGCCCTGGCTTTGAGCCCCCACAGAGACCTCTCAGAGCTTGGCGCGCCCCAAACCCCCGGCCAGCTTTCGCACCCCAAACTTACACACGCAGCACCACCGGGAGAGGGAAGCGGCCTCTGGGGGGGGAGGGGCAGCACCGCGGGAGCCCCGGAGTTGAAGGGCCCAGAGGCACAGCGTCAGGCGGCTGGCGTGGCTTACTTTGTAGGAGCAGGGGACAGCGCGAGCCTCGGCCTCAGGCCCACCCGGCTCTGGCCCCTTTGCATCCTCCGGCCGCCCTGGCGCCAGCTCCCGACTCCTGCACAGACATGAAGCGGGGGCCGCGCACGCCTAAGAAGCCCACGCCAACCAATCATCGCCGCACGCCGCCCAGCCTCCGCCCCCCATTGGCTATGCCTTCAACTCCCGGCCTGCCGGACTCCCCAACTGACCCGCGGGCAGGCCTCCTCCTTCCTTAGGTCTCCACCCAGCGCCCTCCCTGCAGCCCCACCCCCTCCAGGACCCTCATCTCGCAGGCTGACCGCTGCGCCCCTCGTGAGGACATTCCCGAATCCCCCTAACCTCTGGGACTTCCTCTCAGTGACTAACCTCCAAGTGGGGCCCCCTCCGCAGGAGCCCGTGCGGTGCACACTCTGGGTGTCTGGGTGTCCGGGTGTCGCACTCCCCAGGACTCTAGCCTTTCCACTCTCTTGGATTCCACCTCCTTTACCACCGAACGTGGCCAGTATAAGTCCCAACTACCTACCCAGATCGTTCCTTCCCCCAACTTGGGCGCTGGGGCGGGCGGAGGCGGCGTGGGTGGGGGCGTTGGGGGAGGACAGCTACCGGACAGCAGAAGCGGTGAGGGACATGAATATGAATTGTGGGATCCCAATGGGCACCTGGGCCTCGTATACGAGGCCACTTAGGACTGTGCTTTACTCGATGGAAGTAGCCTGGCCTACGGCTCCAGAGAAGGGGAGGGGGCGTCCCCTTCCCGGGCGTGGTCTTCGAAGACCAACAGGCCGAACTGCTAGAGGCGAGGCCGTGGAGACCCGAACTGGCGCCGGCGCTGGCTCGAAAGAGGCGCCTCTGGGCTGGAGAAGGATTTTTCTTCCTGGGGGTCCCAAAGGCGGCCCCTAGGGAGAGGGATAACTCCGTCCCCTACGTCACCTGGAACTGCCCCCACAACACCTCCAGTCCAGAGATTTAGCTCGGGCCCCTTGGTCGAGTGAGCCCGGTGCACAAATCTCCTGGCTCTCTCCCACTGTACAGAGAAGACCAAGGCTCGAAGGGAGCCTACGGCAGAAGAGGGGGGTCGGGAACAAAGAAATTTTGGGGGACTTAAGTGAGGGGGTAATGGGGAGAAATCAAGGTCCTCCAGCCCCTCTTCTCTCGCTTCGTCCACGGTTCTTAGGGTAGATGCCCAGAGGGTTCCCAGGTGGGTCGGTGGCAGGGGGGAGGGCGGTGTCCGGGACACCCCCGGGAGGGGGGAGGGGCAGCGGAATTGACAATCGGTAATTGGGTAACTGGAGGCGGCTTCTTTTGCCGGGCAGCCCCGCCACCGCGACGCCGGGCCCCTGACGTCACCCGATTCGCCAGGAAATGAACTTTTTAATAATCCGAGAGGGAGGAAAGCCCTCGGTTCCCTCGATTCGGGGGACGCCCGGCCCAACCCAGATCCACGCGAGTGCCTCTGTCTCTTTTTCAGGCTACCTGTGGGCAGCGTCAAGGGGTCTCGGGCCCAAACCAGGGGTCTCCTCCTTCCTCTGCGTCTTGCTGTGGCGCAGGTAAAGGCGCGGGGCTGAGGGCTCAGAGCCCCATCCGGCTGGGAACCAGTGCGTCTCGGCCCTGGGGAACCCGCCTGCCCAGACCGGCCACTGAGCCTTCTGCTCCACTCCATTCTGGCGCGCGCGGGGCCCAGACTTCTTGGAACTCCGCTCCGCGATACAGGAGGCTAGCTCCCGCCGGCTAAAGCGCACCGGGGTCGGGAGTAGGAGAGCGAGGCCGCGGGCACCGGGTTTCCGAGGCCGTGTCCGGCAGGTGAGTGGCCTCCGTGCCTTTTAGTTCGCGCCCCCAGCAACGCTCGAGGTCTGACTTGGACCCGCTGTCTCTCGGTACGTCTGTCTCTCCTCCTTATCTGTAGTTTACGATTCTTCATCAATGCCTAAAATGCGATCGCCGAGAAACCTCCAGCCTGTTTTGTGTCCCTGGAACCTAGCAAGACCTTCTCAAAGACAACGCAACCCCAGGGACAACCAACCGCCCATGTCCGGCAAGACTGCATCACTATAGTTCGAATCCTCGGACTCAGCGTGAGGGGACGCCAGCCCCATGGCCGGCCGCGGGGCCATTAACGCAGGAGCGGAGCAGACGCTTCCCTCGAGGCGGCGATCGGTGCCTCGGTTCGCAGGGAGGTGGCCGCTCCGAGCGCTCGGGAAAGCAGGTAATTCTACTTTTCGCCCTAAGGCTCGGTTCAGATTTTCCCCAGTTGGGTGGGTCAGCAGTTTCATCACAGCGAGCACTGCTTTAAGCTCCTCCAGAGCAGTCTGAACACCCGCAGCGTCCTGGACACCCGCAGGGGTGCAGGTGACCAGCCGGGCCGGGTCGCTGCCGGAGCGGCTGCCCACCCGCTTAACGCAGAACGGTTCGCGGGCAGGGATTTAATTACCCTGCTCGGCGGCTCAGAAAATCACCGCGCAGGGGAGCTGAGCAAGGCAGTTAAGCGGTGCTTGATCAGGGGCCTCAGGAGATCCGCACTAGCTTCCCTTCTCGCTATCCGGGCCTAAAGAAAAAAAGGAAAGGGGAGCTCCGCCAGGTTTCCTGAGGCCCTGGGGTTGCCATCCTCGAAAGGCGGGTAGGTAGCCGAGACCTCCATATTAATTGGAGAGCCTGCGTTGGACGCGGGATTGTTGTGTTCTCCCGCAGAAACGAACCCGCCTGGGAGCGAAAAGGCTGGCGCCAGGCAGCAGGACGCCCAGCTGACCAAAAAAGGGGGGCTGCTCGTGCGTGTATGCCTATGGCAGACAGACGGAGCGACAGCAGCGAGGCGCCTCGCTCACCAGGCAGGGAAGACCATCTTCTGCCCAAACAAACGTCTCAGGAGGGTGAGGGCAGCCCCCAGGACCTGCGAGGGTTGCGGGGCCAACCCTGGCTTGAGCGAGGCAGATTTATTTCCGTTCGCGGCCTCGGACTTCGGGGTCTTCCGAGCACCTTCGGAGGGACACGCTCCCGTTTTTATTTTTGTTGTTCGTTCGTTGTCAAGAGTTGTAGGAAATGCGGGCCGATTCCTTTTGATCACACTTAGATATTGCATGGGAACAAGATTTCACCAAGGACTGGGAAAGCGGAACAAAAACTGAATTTTCTTATGCCTTTCCACGTGATCCAAATTACCTCGGCGGAGTGTGGGTGGGCGCAGCCAGAGAGGTTTTCGCGGGAGAGCTGGGGACGCAGGGATCCGAGGCCTAGGTCTGGCTCTTGGCTGCTGCGGTTTTACCCACCTCACGTAGCCCTATCTTCTGCGCCCTTTGTTTAAACTTCGCCTATCAGAGGCGGCCCCTCTGGGACCATAAATTTGCCCTCTTTGTAATTTAATTCTTCTCGCCTTTTCCTATGGACACCTAATTCGCCGGCAGTGGAAAGGGGTGTGTGTGTGTGTGTGTGTGTGTGTGTGTGTGTGTAGGGGAGGGGAGGTTCAAAGAAATCCGTTTGATTAGGGACTGCATTCCATAAGGATATTTAATTTGCACCACAGCAGCTTCCCAGCCCCACACTGGCAATGTGCCTTGCGGGGTACTGTGGAAGAAGTGGGGGCCTCTTTAGTCAGAAGGGTTCAGGAGTCTCCTCTAGGGCAAGGCCTCAGATCTGTTCAGGTCACAGCTATCCCTTCAGAGGGGTACCCCAATGGGGAAACCAGGGCTCTAACAGTCCCTCCTGTTCTTTGAGCTTCACTTCCAGCACCCCAAATTTTATGGCTCCCTCTCCTCTGGCCTCCATGCTGTTTCTCCCATCCCATCCATATCCCATCCATCTTCGGGGCCCCTTTGAAATCGTAAGGACAGGGGCCCAACGCCCTGACGTCTCAGCGCCTGGGGTAGAGGCACCTCGGAGATCCTATATCTTCTTACCACATTCTAACCCTACATCCAAGCTGGGCATCTTCCTTAAGGGGTCCTGATGAGGGGGCCTCTTCCACGAATAGCCAGTTTACTCAGAGCAGCCGGCGGCCGGGCGCGCGACAACTGGTAAATCCGTTTCGTTAGACTTAATTTGTTTGCAATTTGTCAACCCGGCTGGGAAACGCTCTCTAGACGCCTGGGCGGCAGCATTGGGCCTACCTGTTTCTCGAACCCTGCCTACTCATAAACGAATCCCAGCACGAGGTGCCTGCGTAGACCCAGAGCTCACCGCCACATATTCCTGACCCCGGCTTTTTCCAAAACAACGAATTTCCTTCCGTGTTTTCAGGGAAATGAGCGGCCGCCACACCCGGGGACCCTGAACGCCGGACCTTTCTCCTCTGGTTGGGGCAACCTAGAGTTCAAGCCTGGCTTCCACAGAAGGATTCTATGTGCCAATCGTCCAGACAAACCCAAACCGCCATCTACCCCCCTCCCTCCCGCGGCGTATCCCCCAGCCCGCGATGGCCCATTCTGCTTGAAATCCCACTAAAAGGATTCCGACTTCGGCTTGGAGCAGGGGGGAGACTTTAAGACCCCGCGCTCTCCGCTTCAGGAACCCCAACCACGCAGGATAAAGGGCCGCGGGGCGCGGCGCTCGGGGGCGCGCGCAGCAGCAAGCCGGGTTAAGCCGCGCAAAGCCGGCGCACGGGACCAGCGGGCAGGTGCAGACGCGGCTCCGCGGCCGGGCTCCGGCACGTCAGCCACCGCGGCCCGGAGGTGGGGGGCCAAGAGACAATGGCCCCAGCTGGGGGACCCGGACGGCGCTTTGCGAGGCTCTGGGAATAACCAGGACTCAAGGCCTATGGCTCCGTCTGAGATTGGGAAGGCGAGAGGCCCGAGGTGGGCTTACTGTTTTCACCTTCCCAAATACTCCCTCAAGTTTAGACTTATATGACCTGGGTAGGTAGGGCAGCTGGTAGGGCAAGCCGGGAGGATCACGTGTCAGGGGTCACTGGGCGAGGCTGGCTGTGAGATTAGAGAGACGGATAGGTCGAGCCTGGGGAGCTGGAAGGGCCCCGGTCAGGCTGAGAGGCCGGGGAACTTACCCAACGAGGTGCGGCGGACTGCGCCCCCGGGCGGACGGGGTCAAAGCGGAGCCGGGCGCTCGAAGAGTGGTTATGTGGGCCCACCGTACCTGCGCAGGCTGGCGGCGTTCACCAGCAGTGCCTGGGCGGTGCGCCGAACGGCCGCGTGGTACGTGGCGGACCGCTTTTGTTCGTTCGGTGGCCCATCTGAGCAGGCTGGGATGGAGGCGACAGCAACCTGGAGATAAGAGACTTGAGCGGAGAGCACTGGCCGCGCTGGCCTCCCTACCTCTCGCTCCCGTCGCCTCTCCCTCCCCGCGCTTCAGCTACCGCTGTTTTTTATTTCGACAGCACTTTGAGGGGGCGGAGGCGCCGCAAGGGGGGTAGGAGGGTGTTGGGGTTCTGGTCCCCGTCTCCCTGGTCCAGAGACCGGCGGCGGGTGGAGGGCTGGCAGGCACTCAAGACGCACACTCTCTACTCGCCCATACTCCAGACCTCTTCCATCCTCGCCTGCTCTCAGGGATGCACGCTCGGAAAGCCCGGACGTCTCTCTTCAGAGACTCTCCCGGGGAACCTTCTCGAGCCGTGGGCACACACGCTCACACACGCCCGTACACCGATGCCTGCTCTGCCGACTCCAACCCCCTTCCAGTAGTATTTGAAAGGACACATACACATTTGTGCACACGTGTTTGCTCACACAGCTGTGGCTTCGTGGATATCCTCAGCTGGGGGATCTGGTCACGCCAACGTGCACGAGTGCTCACACTTATCTGTAGCTCAACCTGGTACACCACCTCCCTCACTTCCAGGCTGATTTGACTTTGGCTAAGTATAGTCACATTTCCTCTCCTATCCCACTTATACTCTCCCTCAATCCCCCAACTCCAGAGAAAATAAGAGCCTTTTAGGAATGGAGTTTGAGGAGTCTAGTGTGGAGGAGGAAGGCTTGTCCTTGGAAGGTTTTGTGGGATTTGGGGTGTGAGGGGTCTTCACCTCAAGAAGGCTTTTGGATTTGTGAGCTAGTCCTTGACCTCCCAAAGCCCCTATCATGAAATTGAACCTTGCATCCCTCCCCGACCCCATTTCAGCTGCCGTGGAAAGTGAAAGTGGTCTAGGGATTTTGAGCCCAAAGAGATAGTGTTTTGCCTTGGAAGGACTGAGAAGTCTGTGGTCCTAGGAAAACTAGTGTATGCCCAGGTGTGCCCTGAAGAAGGGTGTCTCTGCCCCACCCCAGCTCTGTGGGAACCCGCTGTCTGAGGGTGTTCCTTTGAAGCCGGTGATGACTGTGTTACATGTGCATGTGGGAGAATATCTGTCCTGAGTGCCTGTGTGTGTGTGTGTGAGCATTTGTGAGTACATGGAAAATCTGCAAAACTGAATATATGAATCCATCCATTTCTTTCTGTGGGTCCCCAAGAGCGTGTGCATTGCAAGTCTGTGTATTGTGGCTCCCTGAGGATTCATGTGAGGTCCCTGAGAATTTGTGCATTGTGTGTGGCTATTTCAGAGTGTGTCCTCACATGTGCACATGGAAGAGTGTATCTGTGGAACTGGATATATGTTCCTGATGTTGTGTATCTGTGAGATCATTGTGTCCTTGAATCATGTAATGGGAAATGGGTATTTCTAAGTGTTAATGATGTGTGTCTTTGTGTGGGTCAGTCAGTAGCAGTGTGTGTCTGTGAATCAGAGAGAGAGAGAGAGAGAGAGAGAGAGAGAGAGAGAGTCTTTAACAGCATAGGTATGGGTATGTATCACTGTATCTTTGAACGGATGGTGGGAGGATGGATAGTGTATATCCAGGGAAGATGGAGAGTGTATCAAAGTTGTTTGCATGTCTGTGTATAGCTCCATGTATGAACTTATGGGTTTGTGTATCTGGGGAGTGGTGATCTGTGTGTATGAATATATTTTTGAACTACGTGTGTTTTTCTTCCTAGCGTTACCCTGTGTCTATGTCTGTGGAGAAGTGTGTCCCTACGTGACTCATAGTATGTGTGTCTTCTCAGATGATCCGCCATCTGCACCTTTCCTAACCAGTAGGGCAGGCAAGCAGTGGAGCTTCAGGATGTCATTTACCAGGGCACTTTCTGTCTGCCTGTGGGAGGGGGAGATGAGTTGATAAGGCTTATCTCACCAGCACCATGTTGAATAACTGCTCTAATGAGGTGCGACCACCCTTTCCCAGGGCACCCAGACACATTGGGAAAGGGCACAGGGGAGCCAGTCCTGGGGTACAGGAGCAAACCCTCCATGAATCTAGCAGGGCCCAAGTATCCACAGGGCGTATTGTAGTTCTATTTTGTTTCCTGGGGGGGGGGGGCTTCCAGGTCTTACATCACCCCATACCACTTGCCAGCTCCCTGCTGCACTGGGCTTGCCAGAGCTGGCTGGAGCCTCCCATCCTCTGGTCTTTGGTCAGGAACATAGCTTTGAGAGGTCAGGAGGTGTGAGGCCTGGAGATTTGGGCCATAAGGGGTGTGGGTGGATTGAGAAACATGGAGGCCCAGTGAAGAGGGATGAGACAGGAAGATCCAAGGATAGATCTTTTAAAAATGAGTGATAGAGGGCCAGAGACACTGGTGGGGGGTAGAGGGATGGGGTGGGGGCACTCAGGGACAAGACAGGAACAAACAACTAAAAAGCATTAAAAAGGGTCAGACAGATAGGAACAAAAGCAGTGAAAATGTTAACCAGAAAGAGATGTGGACAGAGAGAGGGAAACAAGACAATAGGGCAATGGGGAGGAGAAAGGGCTCCAGAAAGAAGAAGGGAAAAGTGGAGACATGGAGGTGGTCTGGGCAGGATGAACAAACTGAGATACAGAGACAGCCAGGGGGTCAGCAATGCCTAGCGCCAACGATAGCATGGGAGACCGAGTGCCAGGTGGCGGGCGGGCCGGGAGGGTGTGAGTGCAGAGCCAGCGGGCTGGGTGGGGTTTCGGAGGTGAGGAAGGCGGGCGGGGGGGTCCTTGCGGGTCTGCGCCGCTATCCCGGGTAATTTTTCATCTCGGCCGGCTAATCTTTGTTCCCGGCGAAGATAATGAATAGCCAATCGTTATCTGCCTGGCTGCCGGAGGCTGCCCGAGAATGGGGTTGTACAGGGCTGGGAATTGTTTCCAAAGTGCCGCGGAATAAATGGTGTTCCTTATCTCTGCTTTCCAGATTATCAGAGCCCTTTCAGAGCGCGCACAACAAATGCGCCCGCCATCGAATGCATCATTTACCACCGCAGATCCGCGTGCTGATGGGCAGGCAGATAGCAGTACGCGGGGGGCACGCCAGACGCCCAGTGGCGGCAGCGCTAGACTGCCGGGGTGATGGGAGGATGGAGGTGGGGGTTGGGGAGAGGGAAGGACCCGCGTGTGGGCCCCCGGTGTGCCCGGCCTGTTTGGTTGGACATGTGGGTGTGCCAGTGGAAGGGCACTGAACAAACAACGGTGTTCATGTGCATGCGGGTATGTCAGACAAGTATGCTACAAGAAAGTGCACTTGTGCAAGCCCATGCGCACACGGGTGGTGAGTGTGCGTTCTGTGAGTGCCTGGAGATGAGGCTGAGGATGCACAGAGGAAAGGATTTTGCACGTGAGTGTGTGAGCATGAATGTCACGGCGGTGGAGAGCTAAACACGTGCGTGAAGGAGTGGATGTGCAAGCTTTGTGTATAAGTGTAGTGGATGTGCAGATTGTGAGTGCCTCAAAGTATCTGCCCTCAAGGAAGCTGTTTAGGAGTGCACACAGGAGTTAGTGTCGCCTGCCACTCAGGCAGATATGCATGTGCATATTCCGGCAAGAGTGTGTTACTCTCCTGAATGTCGTGTGCCTGCAGGTGTCCCACCCTACTCTGTATTTTAGGGACATACATGCCTACCTGTGACTGTGCCTTGGGGTGTGCACGGATCTGCGTGAGGTGGTCTGTCCTTGTGAATGTGTGTCCAGGTGTGCCCGCGTGCACTGCAAGAGGGGTAAAGGATAAAGGTGGCATTTGGGCCTGTCCCTGAGCCTGCGTGTGTAGGCTCAGGGATGGACACACGAGCTGGGGCCCCCTTTGAGGTTAGGAAAGAAATAGCCAGATTAGAATGGTGTGTTGGGCTGTGATAGACGCCACAATGGATGGACCAGGATGCGCCCTGTAACGTCACTGCTTGTGACAGAGAATGGGGTGTGCGGGTGTGTAGGGACAGGGTTCTTCCGAGGAGTTTGAGAACACCCAGGGATCCTAACCCGTTTCAGGGGGCAAGTCCTGCCATTGGTTTCAGAACCTCCCCTCTCTGGACTGAGGTAAGATCGACCCGAGCCCTGCTGCCTGTGGTACCTCGCGCAGTGAGTGACACGCGCCGCCGACAAAGGCTGTATTTTTCCAGGCTCTCGCCTCGCCCGCGATGGTCCCCATGGCGACGCAGATAGCGCCGCAGCCATTTTCCTTTCTCCCAGGAGTCTATTATATCGCGGGATTAGCTCATCTCCAGGCAAGTCAAACCCAAAGTCACACAACCTGCGGCACGAGCCCCGCCCGCGGATAGGCTACCTCTCCCTGCAGGGGTCTTGTCTGGGCTCTGCGACCTCCCTTGGCGGCCCATAAGCAGGCACAGAGCGCCACCTGGCGGCCACGGGTACCCGGAGCAGGGTCTCCGAGGGCCCCGATCTGAGTGGAGTCTCCCAGGCAGAAGAGGTGGGGCTTTGCTATGTCGCCAGGCTGGCACACAGTAGATGCTCCATAAATGTTTGTTAAAAGGATGGATGGAATGGCAGGAAATTAAGGATGAGGCAAACTGTGAACATCACACAACTTAGTTGACAATAAGAAATCATTTATTAGAAGTGTGCACTGAATTTAGAATAAAAGCCAAACTCCTTTGGAATTTATATAATCACCGCTCAGACCTGGTTCCCCCCATTCGTGCTCCAGCCACAGTGACCTTCTTTTTGTTCTTTGAACAGGGACGTTGTGTCTGCTGTCCTCTCTACCTGAGTGTATTCTGCCTCTGCTCTGTGTACTGGCCTGCTCATATCACCTCGCCCTGATTAAATAATACAAAAGGCCTGGTACTCCTCTAAACGAATTAGTCCTCTAAGCGAATTGGTTATTTTTTAGAACTTAGAAAATAGAATTGATAGTAAGACAACCCTGACCATAAATGTGTGCTGACGCAGTTCCCTCCCACTTCCATTCCCTCCCGCTTATTGCCAACTGCCTGTGCTTCTGTACTTGCTTGCTTGCTCTCCCCCAAGGCCAACAAGAAATGCCAGTTGCAAAAATTTGTAACAAGCCCCCTATAAAATAAAAATGTTGCTGAAATTCGGGGCTGATCTCCCAGAACTTGGGATCAGTCGCCGGCCGGCTCTGCTCTCTATTTGGCTCTGGTGGTCTCTCAGTTCTCTCGCTCAGACATCACTTCTCAGAGAGCAAAGTCACTCTTTGCCCTACTTTTTTCAGTCTGTACTATATATTTCTTTTACAGTACTTAGCAACTTGTAAAATTATCTTGTCTCTCTCTGTTTTTGCTTGTTGTTGATTCCCCTGGATAGAATGCTAGGCTCCCTGGGCAGGCAGAGGATTCTGTTTCGGAAGAAGGAATAACTGGAATGTGTCTGACTGTTGATTGGTATCAATTATAACTTTGGGAGTGTGTGAATGGGGAAGAGAAGAAGCCAGGAGAACAAGTGGGCCAGGCCATGCACCTTATTATAATTTCTCATTATTGTAATTTCATTCCTCTCCACTCTAACCCTGGGGTTTTGCCCACTCTAGCCCTGGGGTGTCTGGCTCCACTGCTCTGTTTCAGCCCACAAGTCCAGAGAGGCCTAGGATTGAGGAAGAAACACCCAGAGGGCCTCTCCACAACATGTGCCTGCCTTGCCTGTTAGGGCAGAAGACAGTTCTCACTCCTCTTTCTTAGAGAATGTGGCCTCTCTGGGAAGGCCCGGGTTGGGGAGGGGGGGACTTCACTCATAATACAAGATAATTATACCAAGGTTGTCATGAAATGGTGATGATTAATTACTATGCATGGGGCAAGAACAACAAGGTATTTAGAACTGAGAAAAGGCCACAGCCCAACCGGACTTCATCTCCGTGCTTAGGCACCAGTCCAAGCTTCACCCTGCCTGAGCAGGCTTGGACAAACCCTGTGAGAGAGCCTTGACCAGGAGGTTGAGAATAAGCAATCTGTTCCCTCCTGAAAGAGGTAGCTGAGGTTCTCTACCACCCTCCAACACAAACACATACTCAGCCTGGCTGGATGAGCTTAGGCAAGTCATTTTCCTACTCTAAGCCTCAGGTCTGCATCTGCAAACCTCCCCCCCAAAGTTTTTATAAGCGTTACTAATAAACATGTATTTTAAAAGGGTTTTGGTAAGCCAGGCTTCATAATTGGTAGTTCACATCTCAGGAGCCAATGTAGTAGTAGTCACTACTAATTGTTGCCAATATTTTATTTTGAAGTAGGAGATTTCACATAAATAGCCTCATTTCCAGCTTCTCCTGAAAAATTAGAAGATTGGCCCAGCTGGTGTGGCTCAGTGGTTGAGCATCGACCCATGCACCAAAAGGTCACCAGTTCAATTCCTGGTCAGGGCACATGCCCAGGTTGTGGGCCAAATTCCCAGTTGGGGAGCATGCAGGAGGCAGCCAGTCAATGTTCTCTCTCATCAATATTTCTGTCTCTCTCTCTCTCCCTCTCCCTTCCTCTCTCTCTAAAGATCAATAAAAAAAGAAAAATTAGAAGATTGGTAACCTTTACCTATATTTCTGCCTGGTATGTAATGCTGTGGTTCTGTTTTGCCAGCCCCTATAGACAGTCATGTGCACCAATGCACCAGGGTCCCCATCTACCCACTTCAGGCCCTTGGGTCAGGGATATGTCTCTCACAGAAATAGAGGGTGCTGTGGCTGTGTGGCTTTTGGCTCTTCTTTCTTCATATCCTTTGGTGGGATTTCTAATATCTTTCTCCCTTCAGGTACTCTAAACCACTTAGTAATTTATTAGTTAACTAATAAGTCCAATCAGGACTTTAAAAAAATGTGCTAAGTCACACTGTTTCAGACCCTGGGTATGCAATATTGAACAAAACAGCAATGGTACCTGCCATCAAGGAGCAATCAGACATGACTCACCACACAGATTATAACATATCATCACAAATTGTGACAGGAACGTTGAGAGGAAAATAACATATATTTACAAATATGGAATGCGTGCTTTTTCTCAGAGACTCTGAGAGGTGGGGATCATGTAATAAAACCAGGTATGGTCACTGAGTACAGGCAACTCACAGGGTACTGGAAATGTGGGCACATTAAGAGATTCTGGCCCTGGCCGGTTTGGCTCAGCGGTTAGAGCGTCGGCCTGTGGTCCTGAGAGACCCGGGTTTGGTTCCCGCTAAGGGTGCGTACCTCCGTTGCAGTTTGTCCCCGGCCCTGGTCGGTTGTGCGGGTGGCAGCCACTCGATGTGTTCCTTTCACATCGATGTTTCTCTCTCTCTCTCTGTTCCTCTCTCTCCCTCCCACTCTACCTGAACAAAAAAAAAAATAAAAAAATAAAAAAAATAACAAAAGAGATTCTGTTAATTTCAACCTATGAGAATTGGAAGCCTAGTGTACTTGCTAAAGGAGAAGATACACTTACCTTACTCTGGAAGCCCAATATATAAAGACTGCCTGTGGCCCTGGCCGGTTTGGCTCACTGGTTAGAGCGTCAGCCTGGGGTCCAGAGAGACCTGGGTTTGGTTCCCACTTAGGGCACGTACTTCGGTTGCAGTTTGTCCCTGGCCCTGGCTGGGTCGTGCGGGTGGCAGCCACTTGATGTGTCCCTTTCACATCGATGTTTCTCTCTCTCTCTCCCTCCCACTCTATCTGAACAAAAAATGGAAAAATGTCCTCAGGTGAGGATAAAAAAAAAGACTGCCTGCAAATCAATAAGGAAATATACAATAGACAAAAATATGCAAAGGGTATGATCAAGAAATTCATAGAAAAGAAAATAGAAATGGCTCTTAAATTAATGAAAACATACTCTATCTCACTCAGATAGATAAATATTAAAAACACATTGAGATATTTAGGATGAGTAAAATTACATTATGATGATGGTTATAACTCCATAAATTTACTAAAATTCATTGAAATGTAGCACTTAAATTAACCTTATGGCATGTAAATTATACCACAGTAAAGCTGTTTGAAAATAAATTAATTAAAAACCACTTTGAGATACCATTTTATACTATCAGTATTAGCAAATATCAAAACATTTGATTAACTACTATGTTCCTAAGGGGATGGGGGAGATAAGCTGGTGGGAGTGTTAATTGATGCACTCTTGGAGTGGCACTATCAAATTTACAAAAACATGCATGCTTTGAGCCAAGAATTCTATTTATAGGAATTTACATGATAGATATGCTCTTATTCTTATGAAGTTTTAAGGAAATTCATTGCAGCTTTGTACATTATGGCAAATGATTGGAAGTAAAAGATGCTTATCTAGAAGAGACTGTTAAAAGTATTGTCATACAGCCAAACAGTGGGATGTCATGGTGTTGTTGCAGAAGAGGTAATAAAAAGAAAGGAAGAAAGAAGAAAGAAAAAGGCACATCTTTATGCACAGATACTGAATGATCCCAACATAGACTTAGTGGAAAAATAAAGTAGAAGAATAAGTGTGGTGTGCCACCATTTGATTAACAATAGAGACAGAGAAGATATATATATATATATATATATATATATATATATATATATATTTGCTCACATTTATAGATTTTCTCTAAATAGTAAACAAGAGAAACTGTTAACAATAGTTGGCATTTACAAAAAGATGTAGGTTTGGGTGGCTGGGGATAGGGATAGGAGAAAGAGTTCCCTGTGTAAGCTTTGATTACTATTGAAATTACATAGATAGGTAGATAGATAATAGATGTTGAAATAGAGGTAAATATATACAAACATGTATACACACACACACACACACACACACACACATATATCCATCCTATACAAACAAAGATTAAAAAACAAAATGAAAAATTTTTTTATTAAAAAATAAAGATAGAGAAGAACAGAAGTTTGCCAAGAAAAGGTCAGGGGATAAAGTTCCCCGACTAGCTAGAACAGGGAAATAAGATTTGCTGCCCTATCAGCTGGGTAAATTGCTACAAGGATTTTGCAGAGTAACTTGGCTGTATCTTGCACAACTGAAAATATTGATGCCACATGACCTGGCAATTCCTCTTCTAGGCATCTGAGAAATCATCACACATGAATAAAAGATATGTGGGAAAGGATATTCATGGGGTTCTATTTGTTTTGTTATTTTATTTTCCATCACCATTTATCCTCCCTAGACCCTCTTCTACCTCCACCCCCCACCCCCTGCCCTCCACAATCACTCATGGGGTACTATTTGTAAAATAAAAAAATTAAAAAGAAACTTTGGAGTCAAGCTAGTAGCCCATCTTAAGGGTGCTGGATATACAAATAATGGGACATTTTTTGCATGGAATGCCATGCAGCAGCTATATTGTATGGATAGATGTAAGGCAAATAAGGTTTTAGTCAAAGAAAGAATTGGCACAATTGTAAACACAAAATAGCATTGCATATTATTTATGGAAATGAGTTATATGAAGTAAAAGTATAAAAACACTAAGTGGACCCAGGCCAGCTTGGCTCAGCTGTTGGAGTGTCTGCCTGCGGTCTGGAGAGACCCGGGTTCAGTTCCCGCTAAGGGCATGTACCTTGGTTGCAGTTTGTCCCCGGCCCTGGTTGGTCGTGTGGGTGGCAGCCGCTAGATGTGTCCCTTTCACGTCCATGTTTCTCTCTCTCTCTCTCCCTCCCACTCTATCTGAACAAAATAACAAAAAAATATCCTCGGGCGAGGATAAAAAAAAAGAAAAAACAAAACACTAAGTGGGATTAAATCTTCGGGAAGATTTAAAACTAAGATCTGGGAAATAGCAAGCCATGCCATGTTCTAGGATACAAAAATTTAATACCAAAAAAAGTCAATTCTCATATATTTTTGTATAAATTTAATATAATTCAAATTAGATAACAACAGGGTGGTTTTTTAAAAACTAGATTAAATGACCTAAAAACACATATGACAGAATAAATGCCCAAGAATAACTAAGGAAAATTGAAAAAAGAGATTTTTACCCTAATAGATTTAAGGATATAGTATAAAACCACTATAAGCAAATCAATATAGCATTGGCAGAGTAATAAACAAAAATAATAGGAAATCTAAAAATAGATTCCAGTGTATATGAGAATGTAATATGTGACAAAGGTAGTATTCCAATTCAGTGGGAAGGGCATAGATTGTAAAATAAATGGTGTCAGCACAAGTGGATACCCACCTGGAAGAAAATAAAATTAGACCCCTTTTATATATCTAAATACATTCCAAATGAATTAAAATTTAAATGTGAAGAATAATTAACTATCAATCTTGCAAATCTCTCAGAGGAAGCATGTGCTATCTAGACAGAGGCAATAATATGTGTGAAGGTCAGTGTGTGAAAAGGCTCAGCAAGTTCAGGAAAAGGCTCCATGTGACTGGGATGAAGGGAGAGGCCAGGTGTGCAGGGAACCTCCCTAAAGCCATCACCATCTCTTCACTTACTGTGCTATTTCATTAATCTTTTTCTTTAAATCAATTCATGTGTTTATAAATCAAATAGTTTCTAACCAGTAAGTTTATACTATTGACAAAATCATGGATTCAGCCCAGCTGGTGTGACTCAGGCATTGAGCATCGACCTACGTATCAGGAGATTCCCGTTTCAATTTCCTGTTAGGGCACATGCCAAGGTTGCAGGCTCAATTCCCAGAAGGAGGTATGCGGGAGGCAGCCAATAGATGTCTTCCTCATCATCAATATTTCTATCATTCTCTCCCTTTCCCTTCTTCTCTCTGAAATCAATAAAAATACGTTTTTTTTTAAAAAAAAATCATGGGTTCAATGAGCTGCTTATATATTTTCTGAATCACATGGATATAAATGCATTGATTATTAAGATGAAAAAAAAAAGTTTGGAATCACCTTGATAAATGGGATAACTATTCATTTTGGAAGTTTCTCTGACATCTTGTGTGCAGGAGGGACTGGAGTGGGTAAGATGGGGTTGGAGGTCATGGGGAACATCCTTTTCTTTCTCTAACACCCACCTTTAATCTGTTATTCCAAAATCTGATCATTTCCCAGCATCAACACAGCTACCATCCTGTCCAAGTTGCCATACTCTTATCTGGATTACTATACTAACTTTCTCACTGGAAATCTCTCAACTTCCCCACTGTTCATTCAGAACACAGCAGCCAGAAGAATCCTGTGAAAATGTGAGTCAGACCTCATCCCTGCTCTGCTCCACACCCTCCCATGGCTCTTGCCTTATTCAGAGGAATTCACACCATCTGCTCCTTCATTACCTCTTTGATCTCATCCATTGCTTGCTTCAATTCCAGCCCAACTGGTTTCCTTGTTTTTTTGATTAAAAAAAATTTTTTTTATCCTCACCTGAGGACATTTTTACATTTATTTTCAGATAGAGTGAGAGGAAAAGAGGGAGGAAGAGAGAGAGAGAGAGAGAGAGAGAGAGAGAGAGAGAGACATTGACGCGAGAGACACACCTACTGGCTGTCACCCACACAACCTCAACTGGGGCTGGGGACAAATTGCAACCGAGGTATGTGCCCTTAGCGGGAACCAAACCCAGGACCCTCTGGTCAGCGGGCCAATGCTCTAACCACTGAGCAAAACCGGCCAGGGCTCCTTGTTGTTTTTCAAACATATCTGACACATGTTCACCTAGGGACATTTGCACTTGCTGTTGCCTTTGCCCAGATATCCACATGGTTTCTTCACATACTTAGGGCATCTACCCAAATATTGCCTTCCCTGAGAAACCTGAACTACCCTCTTGGTGAGGGCCATGCCAGTTGCATGTGACTACCCAAGGCCCTGTAGTGTCTGAGCAGTATTAGGGCAGACAAGTGGTCCTGGAGCCTGGGGTCAAGGCCAAGACTTCCTGGGACTGTCTAAACCCCTGTGACTAAAGCCAGCTGTATCCCTGGCCTTTTCAGTTACATAATCCAATAATACAACCCTCCACTTTTTTTTCCTTGGTCTGACTTGGAGTATTTTTTTTTTTTTTCCACATACTACTGAAAGAATCCTGATAATCAGAGTTGTGGTAGATCAAAGATGGCTACAAATTCTTTGTTACTGAGGGGGATATCTTTTCTCTCCTTGAGTCTGGGTGGTCTCTATGACTACTTGACCAAGAGAAGGTGGTACAAGTAACTGAAGTTTCCAAGCCCAGGCCTTACAAGATTTGTAGATTCTACTCACCGTTTTTTTAAACCCTTTCCATGGGAGTTCGAAGCTGCCATGTAAAACATCCAGC
The DNA here is from genome assembly GCF_014108415.1 of Molossus molossus. NCBI lineage: Eukaryota > Metazoa > Chordata > Mammalia > Chiroptera > Molossidae > Molossus > Molossus molossus. The sequence goes on along the minus strand of NW_023425399.1, from coordinate 53,551,340 downwards.
TACTCTGGTGTGTGGAGGCCCAAGCTAGCCAGGTGCAGAGACTGTGTTCGGAGAAAGAGTTGTCCAATCAGTTCTTCCATCCCCTAGCTATTTGAGCCATCCCAGTTGAAGCTCTAGATATCACAGAGCAGATGTGAACCATCTCTGTTGCATTCTGTCACACAGTTGTGTGAGATATGTTTTAGGATAGTTTTTCTTATGCAGCAAAAGATTAATGTAACAATTTTTATTAGCAAAGAGCCACACATCCCTACTGGATTGAGAAACGAGCCAGAGAGGTGAGGTTGCTGGCATGCATAGGACTAGCTCATTACCTTGGGAATTCTTACACACATCCATACAGGCACAGGATGCATGGGTAGGATGGTGGACCAGAAAAGGCCTTGAAAGCAGAGGGGCCTTGATTTTGAGCCTCTGCTCTGCAATGAGACCAGCTATGAGACCCAAGGGTAAGTTACTTCTTGTCTCTGAGCCTGTTTGTTTATCTGTCAAAAACATCAGTGTTGCATTGCTAGGAATAGATTCAGCTGCACATATAAAGATAGAAGTTTATTTTTCTGTCATATGAAAATTCAGTAGTAGGTGATCCAGGGCTGTTATGTTACTCCCTGCTGTTAGAGACCAAGACTTATCTTATTGCTCCTGGTGCAGGGACTTAATTGCCACCGTCATGTTCATATTCTAGGAAGCAGGAAAAAAGAAGTGAACAACAACAACAATAACAAAAAAACAAAACAAAACACCAAAAAGTGTGTATCAGCTGTCTTTTAAGGAAGTTTCCTGAAAACTAACACATTCACTTATATCCTATTAGCTAGAGTATAGTCATATTACCATATCTAGCATCAAAGGAAGCTGGACAATTAGTTTTTATCTGGGAAGCCATGTGCTCAGCCAAAATTCTCCTATGAAAAATGAAAATGAATTTTGGAGGACATCTAGCAGTCTATGACACAAATATATATGTCCAGAGCTCTTGTAAAGACTATCATTATTTTGGCTGACAGATAGCAGGTGCTCAATAAATGTTGGCTTCCTTCTCTGCTCTTCTAATCTGCACATCTTGCTTCTCTCCTCAATGGCCTTTCTCTGCCCCCAGACTCAAAGGATGAGCTTTATTCCCTAGAGAAAGACACTTTTTTTTCTTTCTTTTCATTGTAGCATTTACCGCAACTATTTGTTTCTTTAGTTGTTCATTGTCCATCTCTCTCCATTCTAATATAAACAACATAAAAAGATGGACCATATCTCTAGGGTCCATCCAGGAAAATAGAAACCACTTGGAAAGCTTAAAACTTTAAATTCATGGACATGATTGTGTAAGCAATGAAACTGCTAAGAACAGGAGACAGTGAGATAAGCCAGAAATAGGTAGCAGGAAGCTGCTACCTCCCCTAGGGCTGAAAAGACAAAGAAAGGAGGTGGTATTTCAAAGTCCAAGACCCTGGGTGACCCAGAGGATGTTCAACAGGACTGTCCTGTGAGAGCTAGAACCAAAGAAGAGATATGGCCACAACCAGAGATGCCACCTGAGATAGGGAAGAAGGGGGAGAAATACCTTGTCTTCTCCTTTTCTCCTACCCATATATATTCCTCCAGAGCCTTCATTGGTTGAACCCAGCTGGGAACCAGCTGGCAAGGGAGTCTAGGAAATTGATCCTACAAGAGTAGGCTTTCCATCCCTCACCACATAATATAGAACAGAATAGGGTAGAGCAGAGGATAACTCTGAAGAAAAACTAGCTGCAAGTAGCACTGAGACCTTGTCTGTCTTGTTTATCTCTGTATTGGAAGTTCAAAGACATAGCCTGGCACACAGTAGGACCTCATTAAATAGTGAATGAATAGATTGGGGTTCTCAACTCATCCCATGCAGAAAGCTACTTAGAGTTCACAAAACAACTTTAGCCCCATGAAAGCATCCTGGTTGCCAGGTCCACAGAGGCAGGCACATTCCAGGAAGGCTGTATGGCCACGGAGTTTTGCTTGGCCAGCATCTGAAGGGACCCTCCCAATTCAAGGATTCAGTTTAACTTGCTTCAATTTGTGTCCAGTGGAGCTGTCCTCTTCTCAGTCTTCTGTAAGCACCCAGCATTCACCAAAGTCAGGAGAGCACATCCCCATCAGAAAGAAAGAGAGAGACAGAGACAAAGGAACAAAGAGACAGAGAGAGAGACTGAGGTACAGAGATAGAGAGGCAGAGAGAAATAAAGACAGGCTGAGAGACAGGGAGATAGAGACAGAGAGACAGACACTGACAGAGACTGAGAGAGACAGAGAGACAGGGAGACAGGGAGAGAAGGAACTAGCCACACGAACAAGCTGCTTTCTGCCTACCATTGCCCTGCATACACTAACAATGGGCACAAGATGGTCCCAGCCTACAGCAGAACATGCTCAGGCAGGACCTGTGCTAAGTACATGGATACTACTAGAAGGGGCTTCCAACCCTGTCAAAGAAATCATAAGAACTTTCTGTGGCCCAGCACATGAGTGGGCAGCTTCATCCATATCCTGTAGAAGAATTTTAAGGATTGACTGATAGTCTAAATGTTTGTGGGAAGATGGAGCAATAAGTATTCAATGAGATGCTGGTGGGAGTGAATCTGCCTAAGTGCACTTTGGAGAGGAATTTGGTGATACTAATAAAGAGATACATACTTGTCAACTCAGTGTTTCACTCACAGGTAAAGTTCTCAGCAGCACCAACTGAAATATCCACAATCATAGTAACAGCACTCCTGTAAACAACACAAAAGTCTGTTCACAGAGAGAAGGAAAAAGGAATCATATTATACCATATAGCAACAATGACATTCATCAGTGTGGAGAAATCTTACCAATAATATTGTGGGAGAGAGAAAGCAAGTCACAGAAGAACACATGTAGATTCCATTTAAATAGTGTTTAAAAACAGGTAAAATATTTTTATACATTTTGTGTTTTTGCATACACATTTGTGCACAGGACTGTGAAAACAAAACTAGGATACATAGCACTTAGTGGATAACCTAAGGGATCTTTAAGAGTGGTGTTGAGCAAAGGATTTTCACCTCAAGAGCAGGTGTTAGAATATGCATGGATCCTAAAGCCAGCCTGAAATGCCACCCTTGCCAGCTACTGGGAGGCGGGGGAAATCATAGTGCCCAACATGACAATGAATTCATGCTCAATAGATGGTAGTTATTATTACCATTTATGCCATTGGTATATTACCCTCATTTTATAGGTGGATGGAGACTCAGGGAAGGGGGTCAATTATACAGGGACACACAGTCTGTGGTACTTGCTATGGAAGCTCTAGAAAATGAATATGCACTCTTTGAACAAACTAGTGCTAGAACTATGGTATGTGGGTGTCTGGCAGCTCACTGGGGAGCATGCAGTGGGATGCCAGGGAATAAATTAGCAGTCCAAAGATGCTGAGCAGAAAGAGGAAAGAACCCAGGTCCCTGAGGAGATAACTGAGCTGTCACACCATCTTAGAGTTCTCATCTCCAGACTTGTTACTTGAGGAAATTAAATGTCTGTGTTGCTTAAGTCACTCCTAGTTGCCTTGAAAGCCCCTATGTAACCAAATCCCCACTTAAATGGCATATAGTAGTACCTCCTACCAAGGCTATTGCTCTTCCCTCAGATTTCTCTCCTGGAAGTCAAGAAGCCACTCTGAGTTTCAAGCTGAGTTCAAATATCACTTCTGCAACTAAAGGGACATGACAACCATATGTACTGTGTGATCCTCAGTTGGATTCTAGACCAATTCAGAAATAGCTATAAAAGAAATTTTTGGGACAAATAATGACATTTGAATATGGATATGGGGTTAGATAATAGTACTGTATTAGTGGTAATTGTCCCGATTTTTATTAGTGTGATAAGTGTTTATGTTAAAAGAATGCCCTTGTTTTTAAGAAATACACACTGAAATATGTGATAGTAAAGGGGCATCATGTCTCCAATATACTCTCAAATGTTTCAGAGAAAATATACATACCTATATGTGCATATTAATATACAAAGAATGATAAAACAAATAAGACAAATGTAAATTGATAAGTCTAGGTGAAGAGTACGTGAGAACATATATCAAAGTTAAAAGTTATCCAAAATTGAAAAAAAAACACACCCCAATCTTTGTCCTCCATCACAGCCTCTCCCCACACATGGAGAATCTTGTGCCCACGCATCTGGCTCTTGTCTCTCTGGCCCCACTTAGCATCCAACATTCAAAGACTATAGATTTTCACAGATGTGTATCATCAAGACTAAAGTACACACTTTAGGCATTCACTTGGTTGCTTATGTTTAAGAAGAAAGAAAATTCATTGGCTCACAGAACCAAACCTCCAGAGTGGACTGTTTCAGGTAACTTGAATTGGGGCATAGATCACATCCACACATTTACACAGGCTCCTCTCTGTCAATCTCTATCCTCATGGTTGAAAGATGGCTGCAGCAGCTCCATCCCCTTCATCCTTTCATGTCCAAGCTCAGCATGAAGAATGTGAGATTGCTTTCCAGAAATTCTCTTCTACAATTTTTTATTAGATTTAGTTGGGTCATGTGCTCATCCCTGAATCAGTCTCCGTGGCCAAGAGAAAACTGTGGCCAGACTGGCCCAGCCTGAGTCATGAGCTCACCTTGAGCGACTGACTGGGCAGGGCAGTGACCCCAGAGGAAAATCAGGATATAGTTTAAAAAAAAAATGGGACTGGATATTGGATGGCAAAACCCACAGAAGCTCAACCCAGCTCACACCCTGACTGTTCAACATCCATAAGCATCTTCCCCATGTTCACTTTTGAAGGGAGTGTGGTAGATAGAATTATGACCCCTAAAGATGCCCACTATAATCTCTGAAAACTGTTAATGCCTGTGAATTTGTTCTTTATACAGTCAAAGAGACTTTGCAGGTGTAAAGTTACTAATCAGTTGATCCTAGCTTATCATGTGAGCCCTTAAAAGCAGAGAATGTTCCCTGGCAAGTGAGTAAGGAGAAATCAGAAGAGGAAGTTAGAGAAAGGTAGCAGAGGGGAAAAAAAGATTCAACTCTCAAGAAGAAATTGAAGCATATTGCTGTTTTGAAGATGAAGAGGGTCACCTGGGAATGAAATAGGGACCCCAGTCCTACAACAACAAATAATTCTGCCAATAATCTCGTCTCTTCTCCATTTAGCCTCCAGGAAAGAGCCCAATCTGCCTTGATTTCAGTCTTGGGAGACCCTAACCAGATAACTTGGTTGAGGCATACTCTGCCTGGACCCTTGACCCACAGGGTCAAGATATTGTATGATACTAAATGAATGTTTTTTTAAGCCTCTAAATCTGTGGTAAATTGTTACAGCAGCAATGAAAAAAGAAAGGCTGGAGGCAGCACACTCTCTCTTCTGGTTACTCATCCAGCCCCAGGACCAAGATTCTAGTGATTCAGTGTTGAGGTTTAAGCTTAACTCCTCATCACCATTAACATGACCTGTGCAGAATGAAAAGGAAAAAATATATCAACTCCCATGTGGGAAAGGAGAGAGTAGATAACCACAGCAATGGACACTAGCCCATAGCATATCTCCATGCTTGCTAGCAAGAATATTGGAAAATATTAGACATAGAATTCCCATATGGCTCAGCAGTGCAACTCCTGAGTATGTACCCAAGAGACATAAAAACATATGTCCACAGAAATACTTGTACACCAATGTTTATAACAGCATTGTTCATGAGAGCCAAAAAAGTGGAAACATTCCAAATGTTTCCAGCCAAATGATGAATGGATAAACAAACTTTGATCTAGCCATACAATGAAATATGATTTGGTCATAAAAAAGAAATAAATTACTGACACAGGCTATGACATAGAAAAGCAGATTAATGGTAAATGGGTGTACCATGGTTTTTAGTATATTCATAGAGTTATACAACTATTACCACAGTCTAAATTTAAAAAATATTAATCAACTCCCAAAGAAACCCTGTTCCCATTAGTAATTAGTCTCCATTTCCCCCCATTCTCAGGCCCTGGTCACCACTAATCTGCATTCTATCTCTGTTATAGACATATACAAATGGAAGCTTACAGCCTATGGTCATTTGAAACTGGCGTTTTTCTCTTAGCATAATGTTGTCTAAGTTCATCCATGTTGTAGCATGTATCAGAACTTCTTCATGAATTTCTTGGATAGTCAGTTTAATTGCCTCAATTCTGCCCACTCTTTTCCATGTCCATGTCCGAGGTGTGCATTGGGGTTTTCATCTCTTTAGTAGCCAGTTCCTGATGGTGCAGATTCTAGACGTTAGAAATTGCTTAGATTTAGAGATCATGTCACATAGTCTTTTGGTTTGTTTGTTTTTGCCAGACTTGGCTTTTTAAAAATATATGTTTTTATTGATATTTTAGAGAGAGAGGAAATGAAAGAGAGATAGAAACTTTGGTATGAGAAACATCAATCAGGTGCCTCATGCACACCCCTACAGGGGATCAAACCTGCAACCCAGGCATGTGCCCTGACTGGGAATCAAACCGGGACCTCTCAGTCCGTGGGAAGATGCTCAATCCACTGAGCCACACCATTTAAGCTGGAAACAGCTTTAATGTCCATAATATGGATGGACTGGTTAAATAGATTTTGATAAAATCATTATTTGGCTTGTTATGCAGCTTTTGAAATGAGGAGTTAGACATGCATGTGCTGATAGGAAATGCTCACAATTTATCCCAAGTGGGAAAAAACAAGTTATAGAATAATAAATATATTATAATTCCATTACTATTAAAAACCCTATATGATAATGTATATATGTATTCCTTAGGGTTGTCTGTGAGTGGCATTGTCTGAATTATAGTAACAAACATATTTATTTTGCTATCAAAAAAAAACTTTTAAATGCCTAATTAAGAATATACAATAAGTATGTGATTTAAAATAATAAAGATGAGGCCTATTTTATTATTTTTCTTTTATACATTATACCTTTTGTGTTCTATTTAAGAAATATTTGTCTGATCTAGTGTCACAAACGTTTTACATTTAGATCTCTGATTTCTTTTAATTTTTTAGTATGGTGCAAAATAAGGATTGGAGTACCTTTTTTTTTTTTTTTCCTTTATTGATTTTAGAGAGAAAATAAGGGAGAGGGAGAAAGAGACAGAAACATTGATGAGAGAGAACATCGATCCGCCACCTGCTGCACGCCCCCACACCGGGGATTGGGCCCACAACCTGGGCATGTGCCCTGACCTGGAATCAAACCTGTGACCTCTTGGTGCTTGGGTCAACACTCAACCACTGAGCCACACCGGCCGAGCTGGAGTTTCTTTTATTCATAAATATATTTAATTGTTCAAGCACCATACATTTAAAAAGCAGTAGTTCCTCCCACTGAAGTACTTTGGTACCTTGGTAAAAAATCAATTGATCATATGTGTGGGTCTATTTTTGGACTCTCTTCTTTTTCATGGATCTATTGATTTATCCTTTTACCAAAATCAGTCTTGATTGCTATAGTTTTATAGAAAGTCCTAAAATCGGATTGTGTAAATCATCTGACTGTTCTTCTAAAGCTCTTCCAAGTCCTTTACCCTTCCATATACAATTTTAAATTTGGCTGTAAATTTTTCTTTTAATAAGGTTGAACTTTTATTGAGATAGTATTGAATGTATATATCAATTTGAGAATAATTATCACCTTAACAATATCGGGTCTTCTGATTCATGAATAAGGAATATCTCTGCATTTAGTTAGATTATCTCTAATTTACCAATGTAAGATTTCATAGTTTTCAGTGGACAGATCTTGTTACATTTATTCCTAAGTGATTTATTATTAATTATATTGTAAGTTGAGTTGTATTTAAAATTTCATTTTCTAATTGTTTATTGGTAGTATAAGAAATATAATAGATTTTTGTGTATTGATTTTTATCCCTCAAACTTGACATATGCATTTATTAGTTCTGGTAGCTTAAATTTTTTTCTTCTGCATGCACAATCATGTTGTCTGCAAATACATAGCATTACACCTTTCTTTTCTGTCATTGTGCCAATTCATATCTTTTTCTTGCCTATCATACTGGCTAAGACCTTCCATACAAATGCTGACTACAAGTTGTTAGAGCGGACATCTGTGCTTATTCCTAATCTTGTCATTGAGGCTTTCACCATAGGATATGATATTAGCTATAGGTTTTTCTTAGCTGTCCTTCATTAGACTGAGAAAGTTTCCTTTTATTCCTAGTTTACTAAGAGATTTTGTGAATTGGTGTTAAGTTTTGTCAAATGCTTTATTTACATCTTTCAAAATGATCATATAATTTTCCCTCTTATTCTATTAATGTAGAGGATCACATTAATTGATTTGGGATATTAAATCAACTTTGTATTCTTGAAATAAACCAAACATAGAAGCAATATTTTACTCTTTTTATATATTGCTCTATTCAATTTATAAAATTTTTGTTCAAGACTTTTGCATCTATGTTCATGAGAGATTTTGGTCCATAGTTCTCTTGTGACTTTAAAAAATGTAACTGTCATATTTTTGTTTATTTCACCCATCCTTCTATTCCTCTCCTTTGGCAACCATCACCTTATTCTTTACGTCTCTGGGTCTGTTTCTGTTTTGTTTTGCTTATCGATTTGATTTTTTTTTTTTTAGATTCCACTTAAGGTGAAATTATATAGTACTTGTCTTTCTCTATCTGACTTATTACACTTAGCATAATACCCTCTAGGTCCATCCATATTGTCTCAAATAGTAAGATTTCATTCTTCTTTATTGCTGAGTAATAGTCCATTGTATATATAGGGGTGGGCAAAAATAGGCTTATAGTTGTGAGTGTGGAAAACAGTTTAGTTTTTGTATTATTATGTATTAATTATTGTATTATTTTCATATGAAAAACTGTAGACCTACTTTTGCCCATTCCCACATATGCATTGCAACTTCTTTATTCATTCATCTTTTTTTAAAATCCTCACCCGAGGACATTTTTCCTTTTTTTGTTGTTGTTGTTGTTCAGATAGAGTGGGAGGAAGAGAGAGAGAGAAACATCAATGTGAAAGGGACACATCAAGTGGTTGCCACCTGCAAGACCCAACCAGGCCCAGGGACAAACTGCAACCGAGGTACGTGCCCCTAGCGGGAAATGAACCCGGTTCTCTCTGGACCGCAGGCCGACACACTAACTGCTGGGCCAAACCGGCCAAGGCTATTCATTAATTTTTGATGGACACTTAATAACTTAGGTTATCCATATCTTGGCTATTTTAAATAATGCATCAATGAACATAAGGGTGCATTATACCTTTTTGAATTAGTGTTTCTGTATTCCTTGGATACATATATTTTTTAAATTAATTAATTAACTTTTGTTACAGATGTTTCTCCTTTTTCTTCGACTAATTCCCCCTCCCCGACCCTCCCCGCCCTGTCCCCAGCTTTGTTGTCCATGTCCATTGTTCATGCATACATGCATATAAGTTCTGTGGTTTATCTTTACCCCACCACCCCCTCTTCTGGGAATTGTCAGTCTGTACCCCACCTCCACGACTCTGGGACAACCCCATTCCTCAGACTGTTATGTTCATTATATTCCACAAATAAGTGAGATCATATGATACCTGTCTGTCTCTGTTTGGCTTGTTTTCCTTAGGATGATACTTTCCAGGTCCCTCCAGGTTGTCTCAAAGGATAAGAGATCCTTCTTTCTTACAGCTGCATAGTACTCCATTGTGTATATGTACCACTGCTTTTTTATTCATTTGTCTACTGATGGACATTTGGGCTGTTTCCAGACCTTAGCTATTGTAAATAGTGCTGCTACAAACATGGGAGTACATATATTCTTTCTGATTGGTGTTTCAGGCTTCTTAGGGTATATTCCTAGAAGTGGGATCACTAGGTCAAATGAAAGTTCAATTTTTAATTTTTTGAGATAACACCATATTGTTTTCCATAGTGGCTGCACCAGTCTGCATTCCCAACATAAGTATACGAGAGTCCTCTTTCCTCCACACCCTTGCTGACATTTGTTGTTTGATGATTTGTTGATGGCGGCCATTCTGACAGGTGTGAGGTGATACCTCATTGTTGTTTTAATTTGCATCTCTCTGATGATTAGTGATGTTGAGCATTTCTTCATATGTCTCTTGGCCATTTGTATGTCCTGTTTGGAGAAGTATCTATTTAGTTCCTCTGCCCATTTTTTAATTGGTTTCTTGTTTTCCTTTTGTTGAGTTGTTTGAGCACTCTATGTATATTGGAAATTAACCCCTTATCTGATATATCATTGGTAACTACGCTCTCTCAAACAGTGGGTTGCCTTTACATTTTGATGATTGTATCTTTTGCTGTGCAGAAGCTTTTGAATTTGATGTAATCCCATGTGTTCATTTTCTCCTTTGTTTCTGTTGCCTTGGGTGATGTATCAGTGAAAATTCTGCTACATATGATGTCTGAATTTTTGTTGCCTACATTTTCTTCTAGAATTTTTATGGACTCTCAGGCTTGGGCTTTTGTTTGCTTGGAGAGTTTTGATTACATCTTCAATTTCTTCTGTTGTTATTTTTTTTCTTTTCTTTTTTTTTGGTACGTGCCCCTAGCAGGAACCAAACCCGGGACTCTCTGGTCCTCAGGCCGACGCTCCAACTGCTGAGTCAAACCAGCCAGGGCTCTTTTGTTGTTATTGGTCTGTTCAAGTTTTCTATCTCTTCCCAGTTCAGTTTTGGTAGACTATGTGTTTCTAGAAATTTATTTAAGAAGAAGAAAGACTCTCAAGCTCATTTTATGAGGCCAGCATTATCTTGATTCCAAAACTAGATAAAGACACTGAAAAGAGACTTCTGGTCAAGATGGTGGTGTAGGTAAATGTGGTTTTACCTCCTCTCACAACCACATCAAAATTACAACTAAACTAAGAACAACCATTATTCAAAACCGCCTGAAAACAAGCTGAATGGAAGTCTTACAACTACAAAATTAAAGAAGCCACATTGAGACTGGCAGTAGGGGCGGAGGTGCAGATGAGCTGGTCCCACACCCACACATGGTGGATAAAAATCAGGAAGATACCTCAGCTGTGAAGGTCCCTGCTGAGGAGTGAGGGGTCCCCATTTTACACCAGGTGCTCAGCTCAGGGTTACAGTGCCAGGAAGAGAAATCCCCATAATTTCTGCCTGTAAAAATCAGTGGAAACTGAGGGTGAGTGAGGCTGAGGCTGCAGGAGCCACAGGCAACTCCTCTTAAAGGGCTTACTCATGAACTTACTCAGACTCACTCCCTCTGAGCTGCAGCAGTGGGAGGCAGCTCAAAAGGCACCAGAGACATATGAGGAAGAACTGAGTTGTTTGGCATTGCAACGAGGGCTGGAGAGGCAGCTTTCTCCTTGACAGACATGCTGTCAGAGGCCTTTGTTCCTTCGGTGTGCCTTTCCCCCATGAAACCGGCATACTTCAGCAATGTGGCTCACACTGTTTGCCCCACCCTGGTGATTCCCTGAGGCCCTGCCCCACCCAGCTTTCAGGCCCAACCAAGCTGTTTCCAAAGGCTTTACCATAGGAATGACCTGTTGGGGCTCCTGTTTCAAATTTTCCTAAAAAGCAGCATCTGGTCTCAGTGAGCCCCATACCTCTCATTAAGTGGCCCCAGGCCCAGCACTAGGAGCAGCCAGTCTTGGTTTACACCTTGGCTCTGTCTGTGTACCTTAAAGCCAAGCACAAGAAGCAGCCACTTGCAGACCACTTTATAGCTTATGCCTGGTGGCCCTGGGTAGAACACAAGTAGTGGCTTACCCCAGAGCCAGCACACCCAGTGGACAGCTTCAGAGCATAGAGAAGAACTACCATCCAACACATCCACAAGTGACACACTCAAGGAATGAACTCAGTGGGTACCAAAGCCTTGCTGAAGTAAGTCTTGATCTATGATATGGGCCCCGCACAGCTGATCATTCAAGGTAGTCAGAGGTCAGTGGATAGTGGGCACAGCCAGTCCTTGCAGCTGATCAGCCTGAGTAAACCCTCTCATTGACATGCCAACAGCAATTAAGACTTAATTACAACAGAAGGATATAAAGTCCATACAAAGGGTGCACCTCGAGGGCCCCACTGGGAGACCAGAAAGGTTGTGCCACTAGACCCTACAGGACACTTATTACAATAGGCAACCCTAGAAAGCCCAGGAGACATAGCAACTCTAGCTAATATAAACAAACATGGAAAGGCAGCGAAAATGAGGAGACAAAGAAACAGGTCCCAAATGGAAGACCAGAACAAAACTCCAGAAAAAGAACTAAATAAAATGGAGATAAACAATCTAACAGATGCAGAGTTAAAAACACTGCTTATAAAGATGCTCAATGAACTTAGTGAGCGTCTCAAAAGCATAAAAAAACCAGTCAGAAATGAAAGATGCACTAATTAAAATAAAGAATACTTGAGCCTTGGCCAGTATTCTCAGTGGTTAGAGCATTGGCCTGTGGTCCAGAGAGATCCGGTTCCCGCTAAGGGCATGTATCTTGGTTGCAGTTTGTCCCCGGCCTTGGTTGGATCATGCAAGTGGCAACCACTCGACGTGTCCCTTTCACGTCGATGTTTCTCTCTCTCTTTCACTCTACCTGAACCAAAAATAAATGGAAAAATGTCCTCGGGTGAGGATGAAAAAAAAAATACTTGACAGAGATTCAATAGTAGAGTAGGTGAAGCAAAGAGGCAAACCATCAATTTGGAATATAAGGAAGCAGAAAACACCCAATCAGAACAGAAAAAAAAAATCCAAAAAAATGAGGATAGTGTAAGAGCCTCTGGGACTACTTCAAGTGTACCAACATTCACATAATGGGGATGCGAGAAGGAGAAGAGAGAGAACAAGACATTGAAAACCTATTTAAAAAAATAATGACAGAAAACTTCCCTAACTTGGTGAAGAAAACAGACATACAAGTCTAGGAAGCACAGAGAGTCCCGAACAAGATGAACCCTAAGAGGCCCACACCAAGACACATCATAATAAAAATGCAAAAGGTTAAAGACAGAGAGAGAATCTTAAAAACAGCAAGAGAAAGCAGTTGGTTACCTACAAGGGAGTTCCCATCAGACTGTCAGCTGATTTCTCAAGAGACCTTGAAAGCCAAAAAAAAGTGGCAAGAAATATTCAAAGTGATGAAAGGCAGGAACCTACAACCAAGATTACTCTATCCTGCAAAGCTATCATTTAGAATTGATGGACATATCAAGAGTTTCCCAGACAATAAAAAGCTAAAGGAGTTCATCACAACCAAACCAGTATTATATAAAATGTTGAAGAGTCTTGAAGAAAAAGCAGATAAAAAATATGAACAAACAAAGTGGCAATAAATACATGTTTATTGACAATTGAATCTACAAACAAAATGAACAAGCAGAACAGAAATATTTTCATAGTTACAGAGAACATTTTGTTGGTTGCCAGATGGGAGGGTGGTTGGGGGAATGGGCGAAAAAGGTAAAGGGATTAAGAAGTACAAACTATGCAGCTGTAGGAAAGAAAGATCTCTTATCCTTTGAGATGACATGGAGGAACCTGGAAAGTATTATTCTAAGTGAAACAAGCCAAACAGAGAAAGACAAGTATCATATGGTCTCACTTATTTGTGGAATATAATGACCATAACAGTTTGAGGAATGGGGTAGTCCCAGAGACGTGGAAGTGACGTACAGACTGACAATCCCCAGAAGAGAGGGTGGAAGAGAGAGATAAACCACAGAACTTATATACATGTATGCATGAACAATGGACATGGACAACAAAGCTGGGGACAGGGCGGCGAGGGAGAGGGAGGGGGAAATCAGTGGGAGAAAAATGAGAAACATTTGTAACAAAAATAAATTAATTAATTTAAAAAATAGAAGTACAAATTGGTTGTTATATTGAGAAACCTCAAATAGAAGGCGGGGGGGGGGGGGAGTTAAAAGAAATAAACCAAAGAACTTATATGCATATATTTATGACCAGTGGACACAGACAACAGGGTCAATAGGGGGAAAAGGAGGAACATCTGTAATATATTCAACAATAAAGATAAATTTAAAAAGAGAAGACACTAAAAAGAAAGACAAGTATAGATGATCCTTAGCAAACCAACTTCAACAATACCTTAAAAAGATCATACACTGTGATCAAATGGGATTTATTTCTGGAATGCAAAGATGGTACAATATCTGCAAATTAATTAGCATGATACACCACATAAGCAAAATGAAGGACAAAAATTATATGATCATATCAATAGATGCAGAAAAAACATTTGACAAAATCCAGCATTTATTTATGTTAAAAAATATTAAACACTATTAACAAAGTAAGAATAGGGAACATACTTCAACATAATAAAGTCCATATATGACAAACCCACAGCTATCATCATACTCACTGGGGGAAAGCAAAAGCATTTCCTTTAAGGTCAGAAACAAGACAGGGATATCCATTTTTATCACTGTTATTCAACATAATACTGAAAATTTTAGCCACAGCAACCAGACAAGTAGGAGAAATAAATGACAATCTAATTGCAGATTACATTATATTGTATATAGATGACCGTAAAGATTCCACCAAAAAAATTACTAGAACAGAAAAATTCAGTAGCAGAATATAGAGTAAATATTCATATATTAGTTCATTTTTATACACCAATAATAAACTATAAGAAAGGAAAACTAAGAAAAAATCCCATTCACAATTGCATCAAAAAAATAAAATACCTAGAAATAAATCTAACTAGGAGGTAAAAGACCAGTACTTGAAAAATTATAAGACATTGAAAAAAATTAAAGATACAAATAAATGAAAGAATATACTGTGCTCATGGATAAGAAGAATTAACATTGTTACAATGCCTATACTACCTAAAGCAATCTGTAGATTCCACATAATTTCTATCAAAATACTAATGAAATATATCACAAAACTAGGACAAATAATCAAAACAATTATATGAAAGACCTCGAGTAGCCATAGCAACCTTGAGGAAAAAAAACAAAGTTGGAGGTATTATGCTACCTGATATCAAACTATATCACAAAGTTATAGTAATCAAAGTAGCTTGGTACTGGCATGAAAGCAAACAGACAAACAAATAAACAAGCAGACAGACACATGAAATAGAATAGAGAGTCTAGAAATAAACCCATGCCTGTGTGGTCAATTAATACATGACAAAAGAGGCAGAACATACAATGGGATAAAGACAGCCTATTCAATAAATGGCATTGGGAAAACTGAACAGATACATGCAAAAAAAAAAAAGAAAAGAAAAAAGAAATGAGAACACTGTCTTAAACCGCACACAAGAATATGGATTAAAGACTTAAATGTAAGACACAAAATCATAAAACTCGTAAAAGAGAAAAGATGGAGGTGGGCATATATGGAGGGAGGGTGAGTTTGTGAGAGAGTGAGCGAGTGTGTGAGAGACTGTGAGTGGATGTGAAGGTGGACAACCAAACCTGAACAATGCAGAGATGTGGAGCAGAAGGTTCCTGTGCTGTGGACAAGAGCAGCCAACTACCACATTAAGCAGCCCTTCAGGGCACTTCTCCCTGCACCACAAGGGGGTCCCAACATTTTGGAAAATCCCGGCCCTTCCCTGGGAGAAGGCAGTGAGAGCGGCTAGCACCCAGCAACCTGAGCTTACCAGCACACCTGACACCATCGAACCAGTGGACACTCTGTGTAAACACAGACCAGTGCAGAGTAGTGGATCTCCCAAGGTGCTGGTCATGAAATCCCCAAACAGCATGGAGCCCAGCACGATCTCCCATAGTAGCAGCCCAATCAGAGTTGAGATATACCCTAAGCAACAGAGTCTGGGGAGCAGATATCCATTGCTAGGCAAAAGAAGCACAGACCAGCAGCTGAGACCCATTCCCCCAAACTAAAACAAAAGCTGAGCAGGAGTTGAGCCCCATGAGGCAGTAGCACTCCCCAGCTGCCAGCAGTGGAACCTGGGGCTCCACAGAGGCCTGTGCAGTCCAGTAGCTCACACGAAAAGTGAAAAGCCAGAGAACTAGAGAGACTGGTGCAATCCAGCTGCCTGCCCATGGGAACTGCAGAGTGCAGGGGCACCAGAGAGGCCTGTGTGACCCAGAAGAAACTGCGATATCTAGCTACCCCCAGGACCTGTGGGGTGCTGAAACACCAGAGAGGCATGTGTGACTCAGCAGAGACTTGTGTGATCTAGTTACCCACAGGACCTGCGGGGTGCTGCAGCACCAGAGAGGCTTCTGTGACCCAGCAGGGACTGCTCCATCTATCTACCCATGGGGCCTGTGGGGTGTTGAAGCACCAGAGAGGACTGTGTGACCAAGCAGGGACTGTGACTTCCAGTTACCCTTGGGACCTGCGGGGTGCTGAAGCATCAGAAAGGCCTGTGCGACCCAGCAGCCCATAACATAGGCATAGAACCAGGTCTCCAAAGGGACTGTGCAATCTAGTCACCCTTGGGACCTGCAGGATGCTGGAGCACCAGGAGAGCCTGTGCAACTCAGCTGCGCACAAGATAGGCATAGAAGATGTGAAAAATGGAAGCAGAGTGAATACAAGCTACACAGACGATCTCCCAGGACAAAACAAAAATTACAACTAAAATAAAGACAAAAACCTCATTAAAAAAAGAAACAGAATAGCAGCACGACAGGACCATATAACGAGGGACATTGGTAAAATCTGCAGAGGTGCAAGAGGATGGCGGGCTGGAAGACCAGGAACAGCAGCAGTCTTAGCTGTGAGCAGTGCCCTTGGGGACTAAAGATCAAGCCTGGGGATTCCAAAACAATGGCAGAGTGAATGGAAGCTACACAGACCGTCTCCCAGGACCAAACTGGAATTGCAACTAAAACACAGACAAAGCAACAGAAAAGCAGCTTGCGAGGACCATATAACCAGGGACACTGACTCAATCCTGGTAGGACTGCGAAGGCGCATGACAGGGGCTGGGAGCCTACGGTCAGCAGCTCAACAGCGGCCTTAGCAGTGAGCAGCGACTTCGGGTTAAATTCCAAAACGGCTCCACAGCACACAGCCAGGACACAGGCTAAAATAACCACAGCCACTCACCTTGGGCTCCTGCAAAGAGAGAGCAGACTGAACTGGAACTGTGTGGAAACACTCCGGATTTGGAGGGTACTCAGAGCTGTTACTGAGTTTCAGCCACACAGGACGGTGGCCATATTGCTTCTTCCCAGGGCTCTGTGAAGAGGCAGCAGCCCCTCCCTCAGAGATTCAACCCCACTCTGTGGGCCATTAAAAATGCAAATTGAGGCTTACTAACAACCAGCATCGGCCCCACACTCAGGAAATCCCCTTATGCTGAGCACCTAAGAGAGTTATTCAATCAACTGACAAACCAAAACTCTTCAAGTAACCTGGACTGCTAGCCTCCAGGCAAAAAGCTAGAGGATAACAGTACCATTCCTGGGCTGGCAACTCTAACCAGCAAAGTAAGACTTGACAGTGGTGTTTAATGTGGGTCCTCCGCCCTGGCCGGTTTGGCTCAGCGGTTAGAGCGTCGACCTGATGTCCTGAGAGACCCGGGTTCGGTTCCTGCTAAGGGCGCGTACCTCGGTTGCAGTTAGTCCCCGGCCCTGGTCAGTCGTGCGGGTGGCAGCCACTCGATGTGTTCCTTTCACATCGATGTTTCTCTCTCTCTCTGTGTTCCCCTCTCTCCCTCCCACTCTACCTGAACAAAAAAATGGGAAAATGTCCTCGGGTGAGGATAAAAAAAAAAAATGTGGGTCCTCCCTTGCTCATTTAAACCGAGAAGAGGGAGCCACAAACAGAACACCAATACCCACAGGAAAAACTTGGCAGGCTCCAAAGCCCACTGTGATAGCCAAAATGGTGAAACACAGAAACAAAAGCCAAATAAAAAAAATAAGAGACATCCACTGAAGATGAGATCAATGTGGAGCAGTTAGGCAAGTTAACAGAGCTAGAATTCAGAGCCATGATCCTGAGTAAGGACATAGAGATGCTGAAAATAAACCAATTGAAAAATAATACCACGAAGAAGAGATCAAGAGTGACATATCAGAAATAAAGAACACAATGGAAGGTCTGAAGAGCAAAGTAGAGGAAGCAGAGGACCGGATCAGTGAATTAGAAGACAAGGTAGAAAAAAAAATCAACCAATCAGAAAACCAAAAAGAAAAACTATTAAAAAACAGGAAGATAGCTTAAGAGAACTGTGGGGCAACTGGAAACATAATAATATTTGCATCATAGGAGTCCCCGAAGAAGAAGAAAATGAGCAAGGGTTAGAGACTATATTCAAAGAAATAGTGACAGAAAACTTCCCTAATTTGGTGAAGGAAGAAGGCATTCAAGTTCAAGAAGCACAGAGAGCCCCAGTAAGAAGAATACAAACAGGCCCACACCAAGACACATAGTAATTAAAATGCCAAAAATTCAAGACAAAGAGAGAATCCTAAAAGCAGCAAGAGATAAGAGTTACCTACCTACAAAGGAAACCCCATAAGGCTCTCAGCTGACTTCTCACAGGAAACACTACAGTCCATAAGGAAATGGCATGAAGTAATCAAGGTCATGAAAAACAAGGATCTGAATCCAAAACTACTCTACCCAGCAAGGCTGTCATTCAAAATAGAAGGTCAAATAAAGTACTTCGCAGACCAAAAAAAAAAAAAAAAAAGGCTAAGGGAACACATTAGCACCAAAACAGCACTACAAGAAATGTTAAAAAGACTGCTGTAATTAGTAGAAGAAATAGGAAGAAAAATATAACCAAAATAAACAAAAATGACAATAAGTACATATCAATGACCACCTTAAATTAAAATAGACTGAATGCTCCCATAAAAAGACACAGAATAGCTGTTTGGATAAGAAAGCATGACTAATCTGTATGTTGATTACAAGAGACCCACCTCGCAACAAAAGACTCACATAGGTTTAAAGTGAAGGGATGGAAAAAAATTTTCCAAGCAAATGGAAAGCTAAAAAAGGTTGGGGTAGCAATACTCATATCTGATAAAATAGATTTCAAAATGAAGACCATAACTAGAGACAAAGAAGGCCACTACATAATATTGAAAGGATCTATCCAACAGGAAGATATAACCTTGATAAACATATATGCACCCAATATAGGAGCACCAAAATACATTAAAAATCTTCTGGAGGACTTCAAAAGAGAAATCGACAGCAATACGATCAGAGCAGGGGACTCCAACACCTCGTTGACACCACTGGATAGATTCTCTAGACAAAAAATTAGCAAGGAAACGGAGACTCTAAATGAAGCACGACCAGTTGGATTTAATATATATCAACAGAGAATTACACCCCAAAAGTACAGAATTCACATTCTTCTCAAGTGCACCTGGGACATTCTCAAAGATAGACCACATGATAGGACACAAACCAAATCTCTACAAGTTTAAGAAGATTGAAATTATATCAAGCATCTTCTCAGATCACAATGGCATGATATTAGAAATCAATTGCAACAAAAACATGCAAGGACATTTGAACACATGGAGACTAAATAGCATGTTATTAAACAATGAATGGGTCACCGAGGATATCAAGGAAGAAATTAAAAACTTCTGGGAATACAATGAAAATGAACACAAAACAACACAAAATCTATGGGATGCAGTAAAAGCAGTTCTGAGAGGGAAGTTCATAGCACTACAGGCCTACCTCAAGAAACAAGAAAAATTTCTAATTGACTGTCTAACTTCACAACTTAAAGAACTACAAAACAAAGAAAAAGAAAACCCCGGAACAAGTAGAAGGAAGGAAATAGTAAAGATCAGAGCAGAAATAAATGACATAGAGACCAAAAAAAATAAAAAAAAAAAATTAAAGGATCAATGAAACAATGAGCAGGTTCTTGGAAAAGATAAACAAGATTGATGGACCCTTAGCTAGACTCACCAAGAAACAAACAGAGAGAACCCAAATTCACAAAATGAGATATGAAAGAGGAGGAATACAACTACACCACAGAAATACAAGGGATTGTTAACAAATATTATGAACAATTATACGGCAACAATTTGACAATCTAAGTGAAGTAGACAAATTTCTAGAAACACATAGTCTCTGAAAACTGAACTGGGAAGAGATAGAAAACTTCAACAGACCAACAACAACAAAAGAAATTGAAGATGTAATCAAGACTCTCCCAGCAAACAAAAGCCCAGGCTCAGATGGCTTCACGGGGGAGTTTTACCAAACATTCAAAAAAGAACTAACACCCATTCTCCTCAAACTATTTCAAAAAATTCAATAAGAAGGATGACTTCCAAACTCGTTTTATGAGCCAGCATAATTCTAATTCCAAAACCAGAAAAAGACACTACAAAGAAAGAAAACTACAGGTCAATATCCCTGATGAACATAGATGCCAAAAATCCTGAACAAAATACTAGCAAATTGGATTCAGCAATACATCAAAAAAATTATTCACCATGACCAAGTGGGATTCATCACTGGGATGCAAGAGTGGTACAATATTCACAAATCAATAAATGTGATACACCACCTAAACAAAATGAAGAATAAAAACCACATGATCATATCAATAGACACTGAAAAAGCATTAGACAAAATACAGCATCCATTTCTGATAAAAACGCTCAGCAATGTGAAAAAAAAAGGAATCATATCTCAACATAATAAAGACCATATATGAAAGACCTACAGCCAACATCATACACAATGGGTAGAAACTAAAAACATTTTCCTTAAGAACAGGAACAAGACAGGGATGTCCACTTTCACCACTCTTATTTAACATTGTACTGGAAGTCTTGGCCACAGCAATCAGACATGAGAAAAAAAGAAGAGGAATCCAAATTGGAAAACAGGAAGTGAAACTGTCATTATTCGCAAATTACATGATATTATACATAGAAAAGCCTAAAGAGTCCATCAAAAATCTACTAGACTTAATAAATGAATTTGGCAAGGTAGCAGGATAAAAAATAAATGTCAAGAAATCGATGGCATTCCTATACACCAATGATGAAGTCACAGAAAGAGAAACTGAAAAAAATCCCATTTACCATTGTGGCAAAAAAAATTAAGATACCTAGGAACAAATTTAACCAAAGAAGTAAAGGACCTATATGCAGAAAACTACAGGTCATTGAAAAAAGAAATCAAAGAATATATAAAAAAGTGGAAGCACATACCTTGTTCATGGATTGCAAGAATTAACATCATTAAAATGTCCATACTACCCAAAGCAATCTATAGATTCAATGCCATCGCCATCAAAATACCAACGACGTATTTCACAGAACTAGAACAAATACCTCAAAAGTTTATATTGAACCAAAAAAGACGCCAAATAGCTAGAGCAATTTTGAAAAAAAAGGACAAAGTAGGTGGGATAACAATACCAGATATCAGATTATACTACAAAGCAACTGTAATCAAAACAGCCTGGTACTGGCACAAGAACAGGCATATAGACCAGTGGAACAGAATACAGAACCCAGAAATGGACCCAAGGCAATGTGCTCAATTAATATTTGACAAAGATGGCAAGAGCATACAGTGGAGTAAAGACAGCCTCTTTAATAAAAGGTGTTGAAAAAGTTGGACAGCTACATGCAAAAAAATATAACTAGACCATCAACTTACACCATACCCAAAAATAAACTCAAAATGGATAAAAAACTTAAATGTGACCCTTGAATCCATAAAAATACTAGAAAAAAATGTAGGCAACACAATTTCAGACATCATACGCAGCAGAACTTTTTACTGATACACCACCTAAGGCAACAGAAACAAAGAAAATGAACACATTAAACTATGTCAAACTCAAAAGCTTCTGCACAGCAAAAGAAACAACCACCAAAATGGAAAGGCAACCCACTCTATGGGAGAACATACTTTCCAATGGTACATCAGACAATGGGTTAATTTCCAAAATATATAGAGTACTCAAACAACTCAACAAAAGGAAGACAAAGAACCCAATTAGGAAATGAGCAGAAAAGCTAAATAGACACCTCTCCAAACAGGATATACAAATGGCCAAGAGACAAAAGAAGAAATTATTAACATCACTAAGCATCAGAGAGATGCAAATTAAAACAACTGTGAGGTATCACCTCACACTTGTCAGAATGGTCATCATCAACAAAGCATCAAAAAACAAGTGTTGGTGAGGGGGTGGAGAAAAGGGGACTCTGGTACACTGCTGGTGGGAATGCAGACTGGTGCAGCCACTATGGAAAACAAAATGGTGTTACCTCAAAAATTTAAAAAGTAAACTTCCATTTGACCCAGTGATCACGCTTCTAGGAATATACCCTAAGAAGCCTGAAACACCAATCAGAAAGAATATATGTACCCCCATGTTCATAGCAGCACTATTTACAATAGCTGAGATCTGGAAACAGCCCAAGTGTCTATCAGTAGATGAATGGATAAAAAAGCAGTGGTACATATACTCAATGGAGTACTATGCAGCTGTAAGAAAGAAAGATCTCTTATCCTTTGAGACTACATGGAGGGACCTGGAAAGTATTATCCTAAGTGAAACAATCCAAGCAGAAAAAAACAAATACCAAATGATCTCACTTATATATAAAATATAATGAATATAACAGTCTGAGGAATAGAGTAGACCCAGAAACACAGAAGTAGGGTACAGACTGACAACCTTCAGAAGTGGGGGTGGTGGGGTGTGGGAAGAGATAAACCACAGAACTTATATGCATGTATGCATAACCAATGGACATGGACAACAAAGCTGGGGACGGGGCGGGGGGGATGGGAAAGAGCGTTTCAATGGGGTCAAAAAGGAGAAACATCTGTAACAAAAATAAAACTTAAAAACAAACAAACAAACAAATAAATAAATAATAAAATAAAGACCAAGCTTGCTCCACAGTGCAGAGAACCAGGACAGAGCACTAAAATAGCCACAGCCACTCACCTGGGGGCTACAGTAGAGGAAGGGTGGACTGGGATATAACTCTGTGGAAACACCCAGGATTTGCAGGGGAATCAGAGTTTTGCTGAGTTGCAGCCACAAAGGACGGTGAACAGTGTGATCCTTACCAGAGCCCTGGGAAAAAGCAGCAGCACCCCCCTCCCCCCCAGAGATTCATCCTTTCCCAGAGGAGGCAAAGAAATGCAAATTGAGGCTCATTAATAACCAGCATCTATCTCACCCTCTTATGCAGGATACCAGGGCTACATTCCAACACACTGAGTAACTGAGACTCCTAGCCTTCAGGAAAAAGCTAGAGGATAACAGAACCTTTACTGGGCTTGCAAATCTACCCAGGAAAGGAAGACTTGACACTGGTGTTTAAGGTGGAACTGCCCAGGCTCATCCAAACCCAGTAGAGGGAGCCACAAACAGCAGAACACCAACACCAACAGGGAAAATTTGGCAAGGTCCAAAACCAACTGAGATAGCCAAAATGGTGAAACAAATCCCAAATGAAAAAACAAGAGAACCCTATCAAAGATAAGATCAATGAAATGCAGTCCCATTAGTAAAGATATAGAAACATTGAAGAACAACCAAGTAGAAATAAAGAATGACATAGGAGAAATTAAGAACACATTGGAAAGACTAACCAGCAGAGAAGAGGAAGCTGAGGACCGGATGAGTGTATTAGAAGACAGGGTAGAAATAAACTAACCAATCAGAAAACCAAAAGAAAAAAAACAATTAAAAAACAGGAAGACAGCTTAAGAGAACTGTGGGGCAACTGAAAATGTAATAACATTTGCATCATAGGAGTCACTGAAGAAGAAGGAACTGGGTAACAGTAAGAGAATACATTTGAAGAAATGACAAAATACTTTCCTAACTTGGTGAAGAAAGAAGGTATTCAAGATCAGGTAGCACAGAGAGCCCCAAGTAGAAGAACCCAAACAGGCTCACACCAAGACACATAGTAATTAAAATGCCAAAAATTAAACACAAAGAGAAAATCCTAAAGCAGAAAGAGATAAGCAACAGGTTACCTACAAAGGAACCCCCATAAGGCTCTCAGCTGACTTCTCAACAGAAACACTACAGGCCAGAATGAAGTGGCATGAAGTCATCAAGGTCATGAAAAACAAAAATCTAAATCCAAGACTACTCTATTCAGCAAGGCTATCATTCAAAATAGAAGGTAAAAAAAAGAGCTTTCCAGACAAAAGAAGGCTAAGGGAATATATTAACATTAAACCAGCACTGCAACATATGCTAAAAGGACTGCTATAATTAGTAGAAGCAGTAGGAAGAAAAATAGAACCATACCAAACAAAAATGGCAACAAATTGCCCTGGCCGATTTGGCTCAGTGGTTGGAGCGTCGGCCTGCGGTACAGAGAGACCCGGGTTCGGTTCCCGCTAAGGGCACGTACCTCGGTTGCAGTTTGTCCCCGGCCCTGGTTGGTCGTGCGGGTGGCAGCCACTCGATGTGTCCCTTCACATCGATGTTTCTCTCTCTCTCTCTTCCTCTCTCTCCCTCCCGCTCTATCTGAACAAAAAATGGAAAAAATGTCCTCGGGTGAGGATAAAAAAAAAAAAAAAAATGGCAATAAATGACTACATATCAATTATCACCTTAAATGTAAATGGTTTGAATGCTCCCATAAAAAGACACAGAGTAGCTGACTGGATAAGAAAGCATGACTTGCATATATGTTGTTTACAAGAGACCCACCTCACAACAAAGCTCACATAGGTTGAAAGTGAAAAGATGAAAATAAATTTTCAAACAAACAGAAAGCAAAAAACAAAACAAAACAAAACAAAAACCACAAAAAAATGCTGGGTTAGCAATGCTCATACCTGATAAAGTAGATTTCAAAATGAAGGCCATAATTAGAGACAAAGAAGGCCACTACATAATATTGAAATGATTTATTTAACAGGAAGATATAATCTTGTTAAATATATATGCAACCAATTTAGGACGCAAACACATATTAAAAATCTTCTGGAGGACTTCAAAGAAGAAATCAACAGCAATACAATCATAACAGAAGACTTCAATACCCCACTGACATCACTGGATACATCTTATAGAAAAAAAATTAACAACAAAACACAGACTCTAAATGAAGTGCTAGATTAAATAGATTTAATAGATATCTACAGAGAATTACACCCCAAAACCACAGAATTCACATTTTTCTCAAGTGCACATGGGAAATTTTCATAGATAGACCACATGACATGGTAGGGCACAAACTATGTCTCTGCAAGTTCAAGAAGATTGAAATTATATCAAACATCTTCTCAGATCACAATGACATGCAACTAGAAATCAACTGCAACAAGAACATGCAAAGACATTTGAAAACATGCGGGCTGAATATTATGTTATTGAACAATGAATGGGTTACCATGGAGATCAAGGAAGAAATTTAAAAACTCCATGGAAACCAATGAAAATGAACACACAACAACACAAAATCTATGGGATGCAGCAAAAGCAGTTCTGGGAGGTAACTTCATAGCACTACAGGCCTACCTCAAGAAGCAAGAAAAATTTCTAATAGACTATCTAACCTCACAACTTAAAAAACTACAAAGCAAACAAAAAGAAAACCCCAGAGCAAGTAGAGGAAAGGATATAGTAAAGATCAGACCAGAAATAAATGACATGAAGACCAAATAATTCAAAGGATCAATGAAACAAAGAGCTGTGTCTTTGGTTCTTTCAAAAGATAAACAAGATTGATGGACCCTTAGCTAGACTCACCAAGAAACAAAGAGAGAGAGAACACAAATACACAAAATCAGACATGAAAGAGGAGAAATAATAACTGACACCACAGATATACAAAAGGTTGTTAACTGATATTATGAACAATTATATGGCAACAAATTTAATAATTTAAACAAAATGGACCAATTTCTAGAAACACATAGTCTACCAAAACTGAACCAGGAAGAGATAGAAAACTTGAACAGACCAATAACAATAGAAGAGCCCTGGCCGGTTTGGCTCAGCAGTTGAAACGTTGGCCTGAGGACCAGAGAGTCCTGGGTTTGGTTCCTGCTAGGGGCATGTACCAAAAAACAAAACAAAACAAAAATACAACAGAGGAAATTGAAGATGTAATCAAGACTCTTCAAGCAAACAAAAGCCCAAGCCTGAGAGTCCATAAAAATTCTAGAAGAAAATGTAGGCAACAAAAATTCAGACATCACATGTAGCAGAATTTTCACTGATACATCACCTAAGGCAACAGAAACAAAGGAGAAAATGAACACATGGGATTACATCAAATTCAAAAGCTTCTACACAGCAAAAGATACAATCATCAAAATGTAAAGGCAGCCCACTGTATGAGAGTGCGTAGTTACCAATGATATATCAGATAAGGGGTTAATTTCCAATATACATAGAATGCTCAAACAACTCAACAAAAGGAAAACAAGGAACCAATTAAAAAATGGGCAGAGGAACTAAATAGATACTTCTCCAAACAGGACATACAAATGGCCAAGAGACATATGGAGACATGCTCAACATTTCTTTATTAGGATTGCTTTTGCTGTGTCCTACAGATTTTGGGTTGTTGTGTTTTTATTTTCAGTTGTCCCAAGGTATCTTTTGATTTCTTCCTTGATCTTATTAACCCATTTATTGTTTAGTAACATGTTATTTAGCCTTCATATGTTTGTGTGTTTTTTTTTTACAAAGAATAATGATTTTATTTTATTTTTTAAATTAATTAATTAATTAATTAATTAATTAATTTCGGTCACAGATGTTTCTACTTTTCCCACCACTGATTCCCCCTCCTTCTCCCTCTCCACCCTGTCCCCAGCTTTGTTGTCCATGTCCATTGTTCATGCATACATGCATATAAGTTCTGTGGTTTATCTTTCCCCATCCACCCCCTCTTCTGGGAATTGTCAGTCTGTACCCCACTTCCACTGTTATGTTAATTATATTCCACAAATAAGTGAGATCATATAATGCTTGTCTTTCTCTGTTTGGCTTGTTTCACTTAGAATAATACTTTCCAGGTCCCTTCATGTCATCTCAAAGGATAAAATATCTTTCTTTTTTACAGCTGCATAGTACTCCATTGTGTATATGTACCACAGCTTTTTTATCCATTTGTCTACTGATAAACATTTGGGCTGTTTCCAGATCTTAGCTATTGTAAATAGTGCTGCTACAAACATGGTGGTGTATATATTCTTTCTGATTGGTGTTTCAGTCTTCTTAGGGTATTTTCCTAGAAGTGGAACCACTGGGTCACATGGAAGTTGAGGTAACACCATATTGTTTTCTATAGTGGCTGCACCAGTCTGCATTCCCACCAGCAGTGTACTACAGTCGTTTTTTCTCCACACCCTCACCAACATTGTTGTTTGATGATTTGTTGATGGTGGCCATTCTGACAGGTGTGAGGTGATACCTCATTGTTGTTTTAATTTGCATCTCTCTGCTGATGAGTGATATTGAGCATTTCTTCATATGTCTCTTAGCCATTTGTCTGTCCTGTTTGTAGAGGTGTCTATTTAGTTCCTCTGCCCATTTCTTAATTGGGTTCTTTGTCTTCCTTTTGTTGAGTTGTATGAGCACTCTATATATATTAAAAGTTAACCCCTTATCTGATATATTATTGGTAATTATGCTCTCGCACAGAGTAAGTTGCCTTTTCATTTTGATGATTGTATCTTTTACTGTGCAGAAGCTTTTGAGTTTGATGTAAACCCATGTGTTCATTTTCTCCTTTGTTTTTGTTGCCTTAGGTGATAAATCAGTAAAAATTCTGCTGCGTATGATGTCTGAAATTTTGTTGCCTACAGTTTCTTTTAGAATTTTTATGGATTCATGAGTCACATTTAAGTCTTTTATCCATTTTGAGTTTATTCTTGTGTAGTGTGTAAGTTGATGGTCTAGTTTCATTTTAATGCATGTAGCTGTCCAATTTTCCCCAAACCATTTATTAAAGAGGCTGTCTTTACTCCACTATGTGCTCTTGTCACCTTTGTCAAATATTAATTGAGCATATTGCCGTGGGTCCATTTCTGGGTTCTCTGCTCTGTTCCACTGGTCTATATGCCTGTTCTTATGCCAGTACCAGGCTGTTTTGAGTACAGTGGCTTTGTAGTAAGTATAACCTGAAATCAGGTAACATGATCCCTCTAACTTTGTTCTTCTTTTTCAAGATTGCTGTGGCTATTCAAGGTCTTTTTTGGTTCCATATAAACTTTTGAAATATTTTTCTAGTTCTGTGAAGTATGTCATTGATATTTGACGGGGATTGCATTGAATTTATAGATTGCTTTGGGTAGTATGGACATTTTAATGATGTTAATTCTTGCAATCCATGAACAAGGTATGTGGTTCCACTTTTTTATATCTTCCTCTATTTCTTTTTTCAATGACCTGTAGTTTTCTGCAAATAGGTTCTTTATTTTTTTGGTTCAGTTCAGTTTATTCCTAGGTATCTTAATTTTTTTGCTCCAATGGTAAATGGGATTGTTTTCTTAGTTTCTGTTTCTGTGAGATCATCATTGGGGCATAAGAATGCCATCGATGTCTTGATGTTAATTTTGTATCCTGCTACTTTGCCAAATTCATTTGTTAATTCTAGTAGATTTTTGTGGAGTCTCTCAGGTTTTCTATGTATAATATCATGTCATCTGCAAATAATGACAGTTTCACTTCCTTTTTTTCCAATTTGGATTCCTTTTATTTTTTCATTCTTTCTGATTACTGTGGCGAATATTTCCAATGCTATGTTAAATAAGAATGGCAAACGTGGGCATCTTTTCTTGTTCCTGTTCTTAAGCGAAATGTTTTTAATTTTTGCCCATTGAGTATGATGTTGGCTGTAGGTTATTCATATATGGCCTTTATTATGTCAAAATATGATTCTTTTATTTCCAGATTGCTGATCTTTTTTGTCAGAAATGGTGCTAGATTTTGTCAAATGCTTTTTCAGTGTCTATTGATATGATCATATGATATTTATCTTTAATTTTGTTTATGTAGTGTATCACATTTATTGATTTTCGAATATCATAGTACCTTGCATCCCTGGGATGAATCTCACTTGGTCATAGTGAATACTTTTTTTGATGTATTGCTGGATTTGATTTGCTAGTATTTTGTTCAGGATTTTTGCATCTGTATTTATCAGGGATATTGGCCTGTAGTTTTCTTTCTTTGTAGTGTCTTTTTCTGGTTTTGAAGTTAGAATTATGCTGGCTTCATTAAAGGAGTTTAGAAGTCTTTCTTCTTCTTGAATTTTTTGAAGTAGTTTGAGGAGAATGGGTATTAGTTCTTCTTTTAATGTTTGATAAAATTCCCCTGTGAAGCTGTTTGGGCCTGTGCTTCTGTTTGCTGGAAGAGTCTTGATTACTTCTTCAATTTCTTCTGTGGTTATTGGTCTGTTCAAGTTTTCTGTCTTTTCCCAGTTCAGTTTTGGAAGACTGTGCTTTTAGAAATTTGTCCATTTCAATTAGATTGTCAAATTTGTTGCTGTATAATTGTTCATAATATTTGATAACAATCTTATGTATTTCAGTGGTGTTTGTTATTACTTCTCTTTCATTTCTGATTTTGTGCATTTGATTCTCTTTCTTTGTTTTTTGGTGAGTCTAGCTAAGGGTCTATCAATTTTGTTTATCTTTTCAAAGAACCAGCTCTTTGTTTTGTTGATCCTTTAATCATTGTTTTTGGTTCCATGTCATTTATTTCAGCTCTGATCTTTACTATTTCCTTTCTTCTACTTGCTCTGGGGTTTCCTTATTCTTTGATTTCTAGTTCTTTAAGTTCTGAGGTTAGATAGTCTGTTAGAAAAATTTTTCTTGCTTGAGGTAGACCTGTAGTGCTATGAACTTCCCTTGTAGAACTGCTTTCACTGCATCCCATAGATTTTGTGTTGTTGTGTGTTCATTTTCATTGGTTTCCAGGGAGTTTTTAATTTCTTCCTTGATCTCCATGGTAACCCATTCATTGTTCAATAACATGCTATTTAACCTCCATGTGTTCAAATGTCTTTGCATGTTCTTGTTGCAATTGATTTCTAGTTTCATGCCATTGTGATCTGAGAAGATGCTTGATATGATTCCAATCTTCTTGAACTTGTAGAGACTTAGTTGTGTCCTAACATGTGGTCTATCTTTGAGAATGTCCCATGTGCACTTGAATAGAATGTGAATTCTGCAGTTTTGGGCTGTAATTTTCTGTAGATATCTATTAAATCCATTTGATTTAGCACTTCATTTAGAGTCTTTGTTTCCTTATTAATTTTTTGTATATAAGATCTATCCAATGATTTCAGCAGGGTAGTGAAGACCCCTGCTATGATTGTATTGCTGTTGATTTCTTCTTTGAAGTCCTTCAAAAGATTTTTAATATATGTTGGTGCTTCTATATTGGGTGCATATATGTTTACCAAGGTTATATTTTCCTGTTGGATAATTTTTTTCAATATTATGTAGTGGCCTTCTTTGTCTTTAGTTATGGCCTTCATTTTTAAATCTATTTTATCAGGTATGAGCATTGCTACCCCAGCTTCTTTTTTTTTTTCTGGCTTTCCGTTTGCTTGAAAAATTTATTTTCATCTTTTCACTTTCAACCTATGTGAGTTTTTAGTTGTGACGTGGGTTTTTGTAAACAACATATATGTGAGTCATGCTTTCTTATCCAGTCAGCTATTTGGTGTCTATTTATTGGAGCATTCAAACAATTTACATTTCAGGTGATAATTAATATGTACTTATTTATTGCCATTTTTGTTTATTGTGGTTCTATTTTTCTTCCTATTTTTTCTACTAATTACAGCAGTCCTTTTAGCATATCTTGCAGGGCTGGTTTGGTGTTAATATATTCCCTTAGCTTTTTTTTTTTTTGTCTGGGAAGCTCTTTATTTGACCTTTCATTTTGAATGATAGTCTTGCTGGATAGAGTATTCTTGGATTCAGATTCTTGTTTTTCATGACCTTGATTACTTCATGCCACTCCCTTCTGGCATGTAGTGTTTCTGTTGAGAAGTCAGCTGAGAGCCTAATGAGGTTTTCTTTGTAGGTTACCTGTTGTTTATCTTTTGCTGCCTTTAGGATTCTCTCTTTGTGTTTAATTTTTGGTTTTTTAATTACTATGTGTTTTGGTGTGGTCTTGTTTGGGTTCTTTTTACTTGGTGTTCTCTGTGCTTCTTGTAATTAAATGCATTCTTTCTTCACAAAGTTAAGAACGTTTTGTCATTATTTCTTCAAATATATTCTCTAACCCTTGCCCATTTTCTTCCTCTTTGGGGAATCCTATGATGTGAATGTTATTATGTTTTCATTGTCCCACAGTTTTCTTAAGCTGTCTTCCTGTTTTTTAATTGTTTTTTTCCTTTTGGTTTTCTGATTGGTTGATTTTTTCTCTACCCTGTCTTCTAATTCACTGATGCTGAGAGGTCCTCAGCTTCCTCTCCTCTGCTGTTTATTTCTTCCAATGTGTTCTTAATTTCTGCTATGTCATTCTTCAATTCCACCCGGTTGGTTTTCAATGTTTTTATATCTTTACTTATGGTTTTGATGTACTTACTCATGCTGTTGAGCTTCCTCAAGATTATGGTTCTGAACTCTTTCATTGATAATTTTCTTAGCTGCATTTCATTGATCTCATCTTCGATAGAGTTCTCTTGTTCTTTTATTTGGGATTTGTTTCTTTGTTTCACCATTTTGGCTATCTCAGTGGGTTTTTGGAGCCTGCCAAATATTCCCTGTGACTGTTGGTGTTCTGCTGTTTGTGGCCCCCTCTAATGGGTTTGGATGAGCCTGTGTAGGCCCACGTTAAATACCACTATCAAGTCTTCTTTTCCTGGGTAGATTTGCAAGCCCAGGAAAGGTTCTGTTATCCTCTAGCTTAGTCCTGGTGGCTAGTAGTCTCAGTTACTCACTGCTTTGGAATGTGTTTCTGGTTATATGGTCCTTTCCTGCTGTTTCTCTGTTGTTTTTTTTCCTGAGGATTTGTCTTTATTTTAGTTGTAATTCTTGTTTGGTCCTGGGATATTGTCTGCATAGCTTCTATTCACTCCGCTTCCATTTTCACATTTTCTATGCCTATCTCATGCACAACTGGGTTGCTCAGGCCTTCCTGGTGTTTCTGCATACTGCAGGTTCTGTGGGTAACTGGGTCACAGAGGCCTCTCTGATGCTTCAGCACCCCTCAGGTCCTGTGGGTAAGTGGATGGTACAATCTCTGCTGGGTTTTGCAGGTTTCTCTGGTGTTTCAGTACCCGACAGGCCCCATGGGTAACTAGATCGCACTGTCTCTCTTGGGTCACAGAGGTCTCTCTTGTGCCTTCCAACCCTCTAGTTTCCATGGGCAAGCAGCTGGATTGCACCAGTCTCTTGTGGGCTCTGGTTTCCCACTGCTCTTGTAAGCTACTGGATAGTAGCTTGCAGGCCTCTGTGAAGCCCCAGGTCTCACTCCTTTCAGCTGGGGAGTGCTGCTGCTCTGTGGGGCTCAACTCCTCTTCAGCTTTGGCTGTAGTATTTGGGATGGGTCTCAGCTGCTGGTCTGTGCTTCTGTTGCCTGGGGATGGATGTCTGCTCCCCAGCCTCTGTTGCTGGGGATATATCTTGACTCTGATCTGGCTGCTATTATGGGGGATGGTACTGGGCTCCAGGATGTCTGCGGCTTCAGAGACCAGCACCTTGGGGACTCCACTACTGTGCACCAGTCTGAGTTAACCCAGATTGTCACCCAGTTCGATGATGCCAGGTGTGCTGGTGGGCTCAAGTTGCGGGGCCCCAACTGCTCCTACTGCCTCCTCCTAGGGAAGACTGGGGATCTTCCAAAATGGTGGGACCTTTTTGCAGGGCAGGGAGAAGCACTCTGAAGGGCCGCTTACTGTGGTAGCTGGCTGCTCCTGTCCACAGAGACCTTTGCTTCGTGGCTCTGCACTGCTCGGGTTTGGTTGTCCACCTTTTACATCCACTTACACTCTCTCACACACTCACCCTCTTTCTGGTCCTGCCTGCCACCATCTTTTTTTCTGTGTGTGTTTTTGTATTTGATTTCTACTGTCATGCTGTTGTGGTCGCTGAAGATGCTAGACCTGATTTTAAAATTTTAAAATTTATTGCAACTTGTCTTGTATCTTAACATGTAATCTATCTTGGAAAATCTTTCATGTGTACTTGAGAAGAATATATATTCTGTTACTTTGTGGTGAAATGGTCAGAAAATACCAGTTAAATTTATCAGGTCTAGTGTTTCACTGAAGGTTACTATTCCCTTTTTGATTTTCTGTCTGGAAGATCTATTCATTGATATCAATGGTATGTTGAAATTCTCTACTATGAGTATTTCTGTCTATCTCTCTTGGTATGTCCATCAATATTATCTTTATATATTTAGGTTCAACCATGCTGGGTATACAAATGTTTACCTCAATTATATTTATTTTTGGATTGATTATTTTATTATTATTTTTTTTATCCTCACTCGAGGACATATTTTTTTTTTTTTTATATTTTGTTCAGATAGAGTGGGAGGGATATATATAGAGAAATATCGATGTGAAAGGGACACATTGAGTGGTTGCCACCCACATGACCCAACCAGGGCTGGGGACAAACTGCAACCAAGGTATGTGCCCTTAGCAGGAACCAAACCCGGGTCTCTCCAGACCGCAGGCCAATACTCTAACTGCTGAGCCAAACAGGCCAGGGCTGATTATTTTATTATTATACAATGCCCTTCTTTGTCTCTTACTATAGTTTGTTTTAAAGTCTATTTTGTCTCATATAAGTTATTGCTACCTAAATTTTTGTTACCATTTACATAAATATATTTTTCCATTTCTTGACTTTAGATGTTTGTGTGTCTTTCAATCTGAAGTGGGTCTCTTATAGACAACATTTTATGAGTACTAATTTTAGTCTATTCAGTTACCCTGTATTCTTTGATTGGATCATTTATTCCATTTACATTTAAAATAATTATTAATTGACATGCATTTATTGACATTTTATTATTTATTTTTTTAAAAGGTCACAAACATGTCTTGAATTTTAATAAGATGCCTTATACACAAATTTGCTATTAAAAATGGAAATAACACATTAAAAAATGTTACAACTCAAACTTTTGAAAACCAGAGAATCTAGTTAATATACTCTGCCTTAACCATGCTCTAGTCTAGCCAAACCACCCAGTGTCTTCTTTTTTACATTTCTTTCACACAAGTTACTTGTTTCTAATTATTGATGTTGAGTTTCATCTTAATTAACTTCAGGCTTCCAAAACAGAATGACAACACTCAAGACCTATTAGTGCTTCTTTGGGTCAAATTAAAAAGGATCTGAAATATATTGAAGTCATTTAAATGGAAACTACATCAATTTCTTATAATTTACTAACACCAAAGTAGACAAGAAAAAGACATCACAGAACTTCTATCATAGGTTATCAAAATATTGGTATACAGTCTATCCTAATCTAGAGTTGCTTACCTAAGCTGCTGTATAATGACCTTAAAATTAGTAGGAAGAAAATAAGTACAAGAATAAAATTTATAGCTAAAATGACTTCATGTCATAATTAATCTCCATGCTAATATCATCAGAAGGATCTCTATCATATAGGCAAAAATGACAGCTATATCTAAATCTTCTGAATCTTGATTAGATCTCAAATTTTCTCTCTAGTGGGTCTTTGTAAAGCAAAGACAGAGTTTGGTATTAAATAATCTGTAATGCCTTTTGCATCCCTTCTTTCTGAGCCATTGCCAATGTCGTCACTCCATGTCCCCTCCTGTAGAGCATGCCTACTGGACCCAGCCCCAGTTCAAGACCCTGTAAGTTTTTTTTCTCTGTCCAGCTGTTGGGGTGAATGTTTTGGTGGAAGGGAAAGGAATTTGGTACTAGGGTTGAGAGTAAAGTCACTAGGGTTCTTTGCTAGTACTTCTGAAACAGCTTAAGGGCCAGATTAATCTCCTTCATCAAGCATTTGAAAAGATTCCAGGGTGGAAGGTGGGCTAAGCTTTTTGGAGAGTTCATTGACAGTCTGGTCACAGCTTGAAGCTCCTCCTAGATTTCCTCCAATGGATTCAAGCAGAAGGTTATAATAAAAATTCTAAAACTGCTACCAATTTGACATTTTATTATTAATATTTTGGTCCTACACTTTTATTTTTATTCCATTTTAAATTATTTTTATTTTTCAATTACAGTTGACATACATTATTATTTTAGTTTCAAGTTTACATCCCAGTGATTAGACATTACATAACTTACTAAGTAATCATCCCAATAAATCTCACACTCATTTTGACACCATGCATAGCTATTAGACTATTACTGACTATATTCCCTATGCTGTACTTTACATCCCCATGACTATTCTGTGCTTTTTAATTTCTTCACCCATTCCCTTAACCCCTTTTTTCTTGGCAATCATAAAAATGTTATCTGTATTTATGAGTCTATTTCTGTTCATCTTGTTCATTTATTTATTTTTAGATTCAATTGTTGATAGATATGTATTTATTGTCATTTTATTGTTCATATTTTTAATATTTTTTTATTCTTAAAAAGATGCTTGTGGGGGGCGGCATTGGGAGGAGGTATATGGGAAAAAAAGGAGAAACATCTGTAAGAAAAATAAATAAATTAATACATTTTTAGAAAAACCCTTGAACATTTATTCTAGTACTGGTTTGGTTGTGATAAACTTCTTTAGCTTCTTCTTGTTTAGGAAGCTCTTTATCTGTCCTTTGATAACTTTAATGATTAGAGTAATCTTGGTTGTAGATCTCTGCTTTTCATCATTTTGAATATTTTGTGCCAATTCCTCTGGTCTGCCAAGTTTCTGTTGAGAAATCAGTTAGCAGTCTTATGGGAGCTCCCTTGTAGATAACTAAATGCTTTCCTCTTGCTGCTTTTCAGATTCTTTCTTTTTAAGTTCTTGCTCCCTCTCTTCTCCTTCTAGTACTCTCGTGATGTGAATGTTAAACTCCTTACACTATCCTCATTTTAAAAAATTTATTTATTTTTTATTTAATTAATTTATTTTTGTTACAGATGTTACTCCTTTCCCCCCACTGATTCACCCCTTCCCCTTCCTCCCCGCCCTGTCCCCAGCTTTGTTGTCTATGTCCATTGTTCATGCATACATGCATATAAGTTCTGTGGTTTCTCTCTCCCCCACCTCCCCCTCTTCTGGGGATTGTCAGTCTGTACCCTACCTCCACATCTCTGGGACTACCTCATTCCTCATACTGTTATGTTCATTATATTCCACAAATAAGTAAGATCATATGATAATTGTCTTTCTCTGTTTGGCTTGTTTCGCTTAAAATGACACTTTCCAGGTCCCTCCATGTCGTCTCAAAGGATAAAAGATCTTTCTTTCTTACAGCTGCATAGTGCTCCACTGTGTATATGTACCACAGCTTTCTTATCCATTCATCTACTGATGGACATTGGGAATGTTTTCAGATCTTAGCTCTTGTAAATAGTGCTGCTATGAACATGGGGGTACATATATGCTTTCTGATTGGTGTTTCAGACTTCTTAGTGTATATTCCTAGAAGTGGGTTCACTGGGTCAAATTGAAGTTCAATTTTTAATTTTTTGAGGTAACACCATATTGTTTTCCATAGTAACTGCACCAATCTGCATTCCCACCAGCACTGTACTAGAGTCTCCTTTTCAACACACCCTCTCCAACATTTGTTATTTGATGATTTGTTGATCGTGGCCATTCTGGCAGTTCTGAGGTGATACCTCATTGTTGCTTTAATTTGCATCTCTCTGATGATTACTGATGTTGAGCATTTTTTCATGTGTCTCTAGGCCATTTGTATATCCTGTTTGGAGAGTTATATATTTAGCTCCTCTACTCATTTTTTAATAGTGTTCTTTGTCTTCCTTTTGTTCAGTTGTATGAGTGCTCTATATATTTTGAAAATTAACCCCTTATCTGATATATCATTGGCAATTAATGCTCTCCCATACAGTGGGTTGCCTTTCTATTTAGATGACTGTATTTTTTGCTTTGAAGAAGCTTTTTAGTTTGATGTAGTCCCATGTATTCATTTTTTTCTTTGTTTCTATTGCCTTAGGTGATGTATCAGTGAAAATTCTGCTGTGTATGATGTCCAAAATTTTATTGCCTACATTCTCTGTTCTGTTACACTGGTCTGTATGCTTGTTCTTGTGCCAGTGTCAGGCTGTTTTGATAACAGTAGCTTTGTAGTATAATCTAATATCCAGTATTGTGATCTCACCTACTGTGTCCTTCTTTTTCAAGATTGCTGTCGCTATTCAGGTTTGTTTGTTTGTTTGTTTTTCTGGTTCCTTATAAACTTTTGAAGTATTTGTTCTAGTTCTTTGAAATATATTTTTGGTATTTTGGTGGGGATTGCATTGAATCTATAAATGCTTTGGGTAATATGGACATTTTAATGATGTTAATTCTTCCAATCCAAGAACAAAGTATGTGCTTCCACTTTTATATATCTTTCTCTATTTCTTTTTTCAATGTCCTGTAGTTTTCTGCAAATAGGTCCCTTACTTCTTTGGTTCAGTTTATTTCTAGGTATTTTAATTTTTTTTTGCCATGATGGTAAATGGGATTGTTTTTTTACTTTCTCTTTCTGTGACTTCAACATTGGTGTATACGAATGCCATCAATTTCTTGACATTAATTTTGTATCCTGCTACTTTGCCAAATTCATTTATTAAGTCTAGTAGATTTTTGATAAAGTCTTTGGGATTTTCTATGTATAGTATCATGTCATCTGTGAATAATGACAGTTTCACTTCCTTCTTTCCAGTTTGAATTCCTTTTGTTTTTTCTTCATGTCTGATTGCTGTGGCTAAGACTTCCAGTACTATGTTAAATTAGAGTGGCAAAAGTGGGCATCCCTGTCTTGTTCCTGTTCTTAAGGGAAATGCTTTTAGTTCTTGCCCATTGAGTATGATGATGGCCTTTCATATGTGGCCTTTATTATGTCGAGATATGATCTCTCTGTTTTCACATTGCTGAGCATTTTTATCAGAATTCAGTACTGAATGTTGTCAAATGCTTTTTTGGCATCTATTTATATGATCTTGTGGTTTTTATTTTTTATTTTATTTATGTGGTGTATCACATTTATTGATTTGTGAATATTGTACCAGCCTTTCATCCCTGGGATGATCATTTGGTCATTGTGAATAATTTTATTGATGTATTGCTGGATTCTATTAGCTAGTATTTTGTTCAGGATTTTGGCATGTATGTTCATTAGGGATATTGGCCTGTAGTTTTTTTTTTTTTTTTTTTTTTTGTAGTGTCTTTATCTGGTTTTGGAATTAGAATTATACTGGCTTTATAAAATGACTTTGGAAGTCTTTCTTCTTCTTGAATTTTTTGAAATAGTTTGAAAAGAATGGGTGTTAGTTCTTCTTTGAATGTTCAGTATAACTTCCCCTTGAAGCCATTCAGGCCTGAGCTTTTGTTTTCTGGGAGAGTCTTGATTACCTCTTTATTTTTTTTAATTGTTATTGGTCTGTTCAAGTTTTCTATCTCTTCCCAGTCCAGTTTTGGGAGACTATGTGTTTTGAGAAATTTGTTTATTTTGCTTAGATTGTCGAATTTGTTGCCATATAATTGTTCATAGTATTTGTTAACAATCCTTTGTAATTCTGTGGTGTCAGTTATTATTTCTCCTCTTTCATGTCTAATTTTGTGTATTTGGATTCCCTCTCTGTTTTTTTGGTGAGTCTAGCTTAGGGTCCATCAATCTTGTTTATCTTTTCAAAGAACAAGCTTTGTTTCATTGATCTTTTGATGTGTTTTTTTTTTTTGGGGGGGGGTCCATGTAATTTATTTCTGGTCTGATCTTTACTATTTCCTTCCTTCTACTTGCTCTGGGATTGTCTTTTAGTTTGCTTTCAGTTGTGAGGTTAGATAGTCTATTAGAAGTTTTTTTGTTTTTTGAGGTAGGCCTGTAGTGCTATGAACTTCCCTCTCAGAACTGCTTTTGCTGCATCCCATAGATTTTGTGTTGTAATGTGTTCATTTTCATTGATTTCCAGGAAGTTTTTAATTTCTTCCTTGATCTCCTTGGTAACCCATTCATTGTTTAATAACATGCTATTTAATCTCCATATGTACTAATGTCTTTGCATGTTCTTGTTGCAATTGATTTCTAGTTTCATGCCATTGTGATCTGAGAAGATGCTTGATATGATTTAAATCTTCTTGAACTTGTAGAGACTTAGTTTGTGCCCTAACATGTGGTCTATCTTTGAGAATGTCCCATGTGCACCTGAAAAGAATGTGAATTCTGTAGTTTTGGGGATGTAATTCTCTGTAGATATCTATAAATCCATTTGGTCTAACGCTTCATTTAGACTCTGTTGTTTCCTTGTTAATTTTTTGTGTATATCTTTCCAGTGATGTTGGCGAGGTACTGAAGTCTTCTGCTATGATTGTATTGCTGTTGATATCTTCTTTGAAGTCCTCCAGATAATTTTTAATATATTTTAGTGCTCCTATATTGGGTGCATATATGTTTATTAAAGTTATATCTTCCTGTTAAATAGCTCCTTTCAATATTATGTAGTGTCCTTCTTTGTCTGTAGCTATGGCCTTCATCTTGAAATCTATTTGATCATATATGAGTATTGCTACCCAGCTTTTCTTTTCCTTTTTGTTTGCTTGGAAGATTTTTTTCATCTTCACTTTCAGCCTATGTGAGTCTTTTGTTGTGTTGTGGGTCTCTTGCAAATAATATATATATGAGTCATGATTTCTTATACAATCAGCTACTCTAAGTATTTTATCAGAGCTTTCAATCCATTTACATTTAAGGTGATTATTGATATGTACTTATTTACTGTCATTTTTTGTTCAGTGTGGTTATATTTTTCTTCCTATTTTTTAAATGAATTACAGATATATATTTTTTAACATTTCTTGCAGTGCTGGTTTGATGCTAATGTATTTACTTAGCCTTATTTTGTCCGGGAATCTCTTTATTTGAACTTCTATTTTGTTTTATACTTAGTTGTTTTGCTTATCCATATAACTTTATTTCAATTTTTTTAGGGCAAAGAAGTTTTTTTTAATTTTATTTGTTTTTTTGTTTTTTTGTTTGTTTGTTTTTTATCCTCACCTGAGGACATTTTTTGATAGTTTGTTTAGATAGAGTGGGAGGGAGAGAGAGAGAGAGAAACATCGACGTGAAAGGGACACATAGAGTGGCTGCCACCCACACAACCCAACCAGGGCTGGGGACAAACTGCAACTAAGGACGTGCTCTTAGCGGGAACCGAACCCAGGTCTCTCCAGACCGCAGGCCAACGCTCCAACCGCTGAGCCAAACTGGCCAGGGCTTAAATTTTATTTTGTTACAGATGTTTCTCCTTTTTCTACCCCATTGCCACCCTCTCCCCATCACCCCCGCCCCATCCCCGGCTCTGATGTCCATGTCCTTTGGTTATGCATTCATGCATATAAGTTCTGTGGTTTATCTCTTGTCACCCACCACCACCTGCTCTTCTGAAGGTTGTCTCTCTGTACCCTACTTCGATGTTTCTGGGTCTACCCTATTCCTTAGACTGTTATGTTCATTATATTCCATATATAAGTGAGATCATGTAGTATTTGTCTTTTTCTGCATGACTTGTTTCACTTAGGATAATACTTTCCAGATCCCTTCATGTCATCTCAAAGGATAAGAGATCTTTCTTTCTTACAGCTGCATAGTACTCCATTGTATATACGTACCACGGCTTTTTTATCCATTCGTCTACTGATGGACACTTGGGCTGTTTCCAGATCTTAACTATTGTAAATAGTGCTGCTATGAACATGGGCGTACATATATTCTTTCTGATTGTTGTTTCAGGCTTCTTAAGGTATATTCCTAAAAGCAGGACCACTGGGTCCAATGGAAGTTCAATTTTTAATTTTTTTTGAGGTAACAGCACATTGTTTTCCATAGTGGCTGCACCAGTCTGCATTCCCACCCGCAGTATACTAGGGTCCTCTTTTCTCCACATCCTCACCAACACTTGTTTGATGATTTGTTGATGGTGGCCATTCTGATAGGTGTGAGGTGATAGCTCATTGTTGTTTTAATTTGCATCTCTCTGATGATTAATGATGTGGAGCATTTCTTCATATGTCTCTTGGCCATTTGTATGTCCTGTTTGGAGAGGTGTCTATTTAGGTCCTCTGCCCATTTTTAAACTGGGTTCTTTTTCTTTTTTTTTGTATGAGTACTCTATATATTTTGGAATTTTACCCCTTATTTGATGTATCATTGGCAATGATGTTCTCTCATACAATGGGTTGCCTTTCCATTTTGATGGTTGTTTCTTTTGCTGTGCAGAAGCTTTTTAGTTTGATGTAGTCCCATGTGTTCATTTTCTTCTTTGTTTTTGTTGCCTTAGGTGATGTATCAATGAAAATTCTGCTGCGTATGAATGTCTGAAATTTTGTTACCTACATTTTCTTCTAGAATTTTTATGGATTCACTGGTCACATTTAATTCTTTTATCTATTTTGAGTTTATTTTTGTGTATTGTGTAAGTTGATGGTCTAGTTTCATTTTTTTTTGCATGTAATTGTCCAATTTTCCCAACACCATTTATTAAAGAGGCTAACTCTACTCCACTGTATGGTCTTGCCACCTTTGTCAAATATTAATTGAGCATATTGCCTTGTGTCCATGTCTGGGTTCTCTATTTTGTTCCACTGGTCTATATGACTGTTCTTGTTCTAGTACCAGTCACTTTGTAGTATATCCTGCTATCTGGTATTTTGATTCCACCTACTTTGTCCTCTCTTTTCAAAACTGCTGTGGCTATTTGGAGTATATTTTAGTTCCATATGACCTTTTGAAGTATTTGTTCTAGTTTTGTGAAATATGTCATTGGTATTTTGATGGGAATTGCATTGAATCTATAGAATGCTCTGGGTAGTATGGATATTTTAATGATGTTAATTCTTTCAATCCATGAACAAGATATGTGCTTCCATGTTTTTATATCTTCCTCCATTTCCTTTTTAAATGTACTGTAGTTTTCTTCATATAGGTCCTTTACTTCTTTCGTTAAGTTTATTTCTAGGTATATTAATTTTTTTTTTGCCGCAATGGTAAATGGGATTGTTTAATTGGTTTCTCTTTCTGTGAGTTTATCATTGGTGTATAAAAATGCCATTGATTTCTTGACATTAATTTTGTATCCTGATACTTTGCTAAATATATTTACTAAGTCTAGTAGATTTTTGATGGCATCTTTAGGATTTTTTATGTATAATATCATGTCATCTGCAAATAATGCCAGTTTTGCTTCCTCCTTTCCAATTTGGATTCCTTTTATTTTTCATTCAAGTCTGATTATTGTGCCTAAGACTTTCACTATAATGTTAAATAAGAGTGGTGAAAGTGACATCCTTGTCTTGTTTCTGTTCTTAAGGGAAATGTTTTTTTTTTTTTTTATCCTCACCTGAGGACATTTTTCCATTTTTTGTTCAGGTAGAGTGGGAGGGAGAGAAAGGAACAGAGAGAGAGAGAGAAACATCGATGTGAAAGGAACACATCAAGTGGCTGCCACCCGAACAACCAACCATGGCCGGGGACAAACTGCAACCGAGGTACATGCCCTTAGCGGGAACCGAACTCGGGTCTCTCAGGACCGCAGGCCAATGCTCTAACTGCTGAGCCAAACCGGCCAGGGCTTAAGGGAAATGTTTTTAGTTTCTGCCCATTGTGTATGATGTTGGCTGTAAGTCTCTCATATATGGCCTTTATTATGTCGAGATATGATCCCTTTATTTTCACATTGCTGAGCGTTTTTATCAGAAATGTATGCTATATTTTGTCAAATGCTTTTTCATTGTCTATTGATATCATGTTGTTTTTATTCTTCATTTTGTTTAGGTGATGTATCACATTTATTGATTTGTGAATATTGTACC
Source organism: Molossus molossus (assembly GCF_014108415.1). Classification (NCBI taxonomy): domain Eukaryota; kingdom Metazoa; phylum Chordata; class Mammalia; order Chiroptera; family Molossidae; genus Molossus; species Molossus molossus. The sequence goes on along the minus strand of NW_023425399.1, from coordinate 53,508,415 downwards.
ACCCTTGCATCCCTGGGATGAATTCCACTTGGTCATAGTGAATAATTTTTTTTAATGTATTGCTGGATTTGATTTGCTAGTATTTTGTTCAGGATTTTGGTGTCTATGTTCATCAGGGATATTGGCCTGTAGTTTTCTTTCTTTGTAGTGTCTTTTTCTGGTTTTGGAATTAGAATTCTGTTGGCCTCATAAAACGAGTTTGGAAGTTTTTCTTCTTGAATTTTTTGAAATAGTTTGAGGAGAATGGGTGTTAGTTTTTTGGTTTTTTTTAATGCTCAGTAGAACTCCCTTGTGAAGCCATCTGGACTTGGGCTTTTGTTTACTGGGAGAGTCTTGATTAAAGCTTCAATTTCTTTTGTTGTTATTGGTTTTTTTCATGTTTTCTATCTCTTCCTGGTCGAGTTTTGGGAGACGGTGTTTTATAGATAATTGTCTATTCGACAATTAGATTGTCGAATTTGTTGCCATATAAATGTACACATTAGCTGTTAACAATCTTTTGTATTTCTGTGGTGTCAGTTGTTACTTCTCCTATTTCAATTCTGATTTTGTGTATTTGGGTTCCCTCTCTTTGTTTCTTGGTGAATTTAGCTAAGTGTCCATCAATCTTCTTTATCTTTTAAAAAAACCAGCTCTTTGTTTCATTGATCCTTTGAATTGAATTTTTGGTCTCTATTTTATTTATTTCTGCTTTCATTTTTACTGTTTTCTTCCTTCTACTTGCTCTGGGGTTTTATTTTTGTTTGCTTTCTAATTCTTTAAGTTGTGAGGTTAGACAGTCAATTAGAAATTTTTTTTGTGTCTTGAGGTAGGCCTGTATTGCTATGAACTTCCCTCTCAGAACTGCTTTTGCTGCATCACATTGATTTTGTTGTTGTATGTTCATTTTCATTGGTTTTTAGAAGTTTTTAATTACTTCCTTGATCTCTTTGGTAACCCACTTATTGTTTAATAGCATGCTATTTAGCCTCCATGTGTTCAAATGTCTTTGCATGTTTTTGTTGCAATTGATTTCTAGTTTCATACCATTGTGATCTGAGAAGATGCTTGATACGATTTCAATCTTCTTGAAGTTGTAGAGATTTAGTTTGTGTTCTGTCTTGTGGTCTATCTTTGAGAATGTCTCATGTGCACTTGAGAAGAATGTGAATTCTGTAGTATTGTGGTATATTAAATCCATTTGGTCTAGTGCTTCATTTAGAGTCTCTGTTTCCTTGCTAATTTTTTGTCTAGAGGATCTATCCAGTGGTGTCAACAGGGTGTTAACGTCCCCTAGTATGATTGTATTGCTGTTGATTTCTCCTTTGAAGTCCTTCAGAAGATTTTTAATATATTTTGGTGTTTTTGTATTCGATGCATATATGTTTATCAAGGTTACATCTTCTGTTTGATAGATCCTTCAGTATTATGTAGTGGCCTTCTTTGTCTCTAGTTAGGGCTTTCATTTTGAAATCTATTTTATCAGATATGAGTATTGCTACCCCAGCTTTCTTTTGCTTTCTGTTTGCTTGGAAGATTTTTTTTTTCATCCCTTCACTTTCAACTTATTTGAGTCTTTTGTTGTGAGATGGGTCTCTTGCAAACAACATATAGATGAGTCATGCTTTCTTATCCAATCAGCTACTCTGTGTCTTTTTATCAGAGCATTCAATCCATTTACATTTAAGTTGATTACTGATATATACTTATTTATTGCCATTTTTGTTTAGTTTGGTTATATTTTTCTTCCTATTTCTTTTACTAATTACAGCAGTTCTTTTAACATTTCTTGCAGTTCTGATTTGGTGCTAATATATTCCCTTAGCCTTTTTTTTTTTTTTTTTTTTAGTCTGGGAAGCTCTTTATTTGACTTTCTATTTTGAATGACAGCCTTGCTGGATGGAGAAGTCTTGGATTCAGATCATTGTTTTTTATGACCTTGATTACTTCATGCCATTCCCTTCTGGCCCCCTAGTGTTTCTTGTGAGAAGTCAGCTGAGAGCCTTATGAAGTTTCCTTTGTAGGTAACCTGTTGCTTATCTCTTGCTGCTTTTAGGATTCTCTCTTTGTCTTTAATTTTTGCAATTTAAATCACTATGTGTCTTGGTGTGTGCCTGTTTGGATTCTTCTTACTTGTGACTCTCTGTGCTTCTTGAACTTAAATGCCTTCTTCCTTCACCAAATTAGGGAAGTTTTCTGTCACTATTTCTTCAATATATTCTGTAACCCTTGCTCATTTTCTTCGTCTTTGGGGACTCCTATAATTTGAATATTATTATGTTTCCAGTTATCCCACTCTTCTCTTAAGCTTTCTTTCTGTTTTTTAATCGTTTTTTCCTTTTGGTTTTCTGATTGGTAGATTTTTTTCTACCCTGTCTTCTAATTCACTGATCCAGTCCTCAGCTTTTTTTCCCCTCTGCTGTTTAGACCTTTCTATGTGTTCTTTATTTCTGATATGTCATTCTTGATCTCTATTTGGTAGTTTTTAATTTCCAATTGGTTGATTTTCAGCACCTCTATATCCTTACTGATGCTGTTGAGCTTCCTCAGGATCATGGCTCTGAATTCTACCTCTGTTAACTTGCCTAACTGCTTCACATTGATCTCATCTTTGGTGGAGGTGTCTTGTTTTTTCATTTGGCTTTTGTTTCTGTGTTTCACAAATTTGGCTATCACTGTGGGCTTTGCAGTCTGCCAAGTTTTTTCTGTGGGTGTTGCTGTTCTGCTGTTTGTGGTTCCCTTTAGTGGGTTTAGATGAGCGAGGGAGGACCCATGTTAAACACCACTGTCAAGTTTTACTTTCCTGGTTAGAGTTGCTAGCCCAGGACTGGTACTGTTATCCTCTAGCTTTTTGCCTGGAGGCTAGCAGTCCCCCGGTTACTTGAAGAGTTTTGGTTTGTCAGTTGATTGAAAAACTTCTTCAGGTGCTCAGCATAAGGGGATTTCCCAAGGGTGGGGCACATGCTTGTTATTAGTGAACCTCAATTTGCATTTCAATGGCCCACAGGGTGGGGTTGAATCTCTGAGGGAGGGGCTGCTGCCTCTCCCCAGAGCCCTGGGAAGGAGTAAGATGGCCACCGTCCTGCATGGCTGCAACTCAGCAAAATCTCTGAGCGCCCTCCAAATCCTGAGTGTCCACACACAGTTCCAGTGCAGTCTTCCCTCCCTCTGCTGGAGCCCAAGGTGAGTGGCTGTGGCTATTTTAGCATCTATTTCAGCTCTGTGCTGTAAAGCCATTGGGACTTTAACTCGAGGGCACTGGTCACTGCTAAGGCTGCTACTGTCTATGGGCTCTCAGCCCCCCTCTTGCACCTCCACAGTCCTACTAGGACCAAGTCAGTGTCCCTGGTTATATGGTCCTCGCAAGCTGCTTTTTTGTTGCTTTTTCCCATTGGTATTTCTGTGTTTTAGTTGTACTTCCAGTTTGGTCCTGGGAGACGGTCTGTGTAGCTTCCATTCACTTCACCGCCATTTCGGAATCCTTGACCTTCTATTTTGAATGATAGCCTTGCTGGATAGAGCAGTCTTGAATTCAGATATTTGTTTTTTATGACCTTCATTACTTCATGCCATTTCCTTCTGGCTTGTAGTGTTTCTGTTGAGAAGTCAGCTGATAGCCTAATGGAGGTTCCCTTGTAGGTAACCTGTTTCTTATCTTCTTACATTTAGGATTCTCTGTTTGTATTTAATTTTTGGCATTTTAATTACTGTGTCTTGATGTGGGCCTGTTTGGGTTCTTCTACTTGGTGCTCTCTTTGCTTCTTGAATCTGAATGCCTTCTTCCTTCACCAAATTAGAAATGTTTTCTGTCACTATTTCTTCAAATATATTCTCTAACCCTTGCTCATTTTCTTCTTCTTTGGGAACTCCTATAATGTGAATATTAGCACGTTTCCAGTTGTATCACAGTTCTCTTACGCCATATTTTTGTTTTTTAATTTTTCTTTTTCTTTTTCTGATTGGTTGATTTTTTCTACCCAGTCTTCTAATTCACCAATCCGGTCCTCAGCTTCCTCTACTCTGCTGTTTAGTCCTTCCAATGTGTTTTTTATTTCTGCTATGTTATTCTTTATTTCTTATTGGTGGTTTTAAATTTTTAATTGGTTGATGTTCTATGTTTCTATGTCTTTACTCCTGGTGCTGATGTCCTTACACATGCTGTTGAGCTTCCTCAAGATTATGACTTTGAATTCTAGCTTTGTTAACTTGCTTAACTGCATTACATTTATCTCATTTTTTCGGTAGAGTTGTCTTCTTTTCATTTTGGATTTGTTTCTCTGTTTCACTATTTTAGCTATCTCAGTTGGTGTTTGGAGCCTGCCAAGTTTTTCTTGTGGTTGTTTGTGTTCTACTATTTTTGGCTCCCTCTACTGGGCTTGGATGATCAAGGGAGGACCCATGTTAAACACCATTGTCAAGTGTTACTTTTTTTTGTAGAGTTGCATGCCCAGAAATGGTTCAGTTATTCTTTAGCTTTTTTGCCTGGGGGCTATTAGTAGCTGTTACTTAAAGAGCCTTTGTTCTCAGTTGAATAAAAAACTCCCTCAGGTGTTCAGTGTAAGGGGATTTCCTGAGCTGGGGCAGTTGATGGTTGTTAAAGGGCCTCAATTTGCATTTCAATGGCCATCAGGTGGGGTTGAATCACTGAGGGAGAGGCTCCCACCTACCCTAAGAGCCCTGGGAAGAAGTATGATGACCACTGTCCTGTGTGTCCGAAACTCAGCAAAAGCTCTGAGCACCCTCCAAATTCCAAGTGTCCCCACACAGTTCCAGTCCCGTCCGCCTTCCCTTTTCCTGAGCCCAAGGTGAGTGGCTGTGGCTATTTTAGTGTTCTATCCCCCTTGTGTGTGCTGTGGAGCCATTTGGGAGTTTAACCTTGAGGGCTCTGGTCATAGCTAAGTCTGCTGCTCTCCATGGGCTCCCAGTCCCCCTTTCGTGCCTCCACAGTCCTTCCAGGATCAGTTCAGTGTCCCTGGTTATGTGGTCTTTACAAACTGTTTTTCTGTTGCTTTTTCCTGATGATTTGCCTTTATTTTAGTTGTAATTTTAGTTTGGTCCTGGGAGATGGTCTGTGTAGCTTCCATTCACTTTGCCACCATTTTGACAATCCTCTAGTTTTATTTTTTGCATGTAGCTGTTCAATTTTTTCAACACCATTTAATGAAGAAGCTTTCTTAACTCCATTGTATGCTCTTGCCACCTTTGTCAAATATTAATTGAATATAATATTGTGGGTCAATTTCTGTTTTTTTTTTGTTCTGTTCCATTGATATATGCCTGTTCTTCTGCCATTACTAGGATGTTTTGGTTACAATGGCTTTGAAGTATAACCCAATATCCAGTATTGGGATTCCTCCTACTTTGGTCTACTTTTTCAAGATTGCTATGGTTATTCAGGGTTTCTTTTGGTTCCATACAAACTTTTGAAGTTTTGTCCTATTTCTGTGAAATATGTTGTTAGTATTTTTATGGGGATTACATTGAATCTATAAATTGCTTTGGGTAGTATGGGCATTTTAATGATGTTAATTCTTCTAATCCATGAACAAGGTATGTGCTTCCACTATTTTTATCTTCTTCTATTTCTTTTTCCAATGTCCTGTAGCTTTCTGCAAATAGCTTTTTTACTTCTTTGGCTAAGTTTATTCCTAGGTATGTAAATTTTTTTTTTTTTCCACAATGGCAAATAGGATTGTTTTTTTCATATTCTTTTTCTGTGAGTTCATTATTGGTGTATAAGAATGCCATCAATTTCTTGTTGTTAATTTTGCATCCTGCTACCTAGCCTTTTTTTGGTCTGGGAAGCTCTTTATTTCACCTTCTATTTTGGATGATAGCCTTGCTGGATAGAGCAGTCTTGCATTCATAACCTTTATTTTCATGACCTTTATTACTTCATGCAATTCCCTTCTGGCTTGAAGTGTTTTTGTTGAGAAGTCAGCTGATAGCCTCATGGGGGTTCCTTTGTAGGTAACTTGTTGCTTATCTCTTGCTGCCTGTAGGATTCTCTCTTTGTCTTTAATTTTTGGCATTTTAACTATTATGTGTCTTAGTGTGGGCCTCTTTGGGATCTTCTTACTTGTGGCTCTCTGTGCTTTTTTTCCTTATATGTCTTTTTTCTTTTTTCATCATCTTAGGGAAGTTATTTGTCACTATTTCTTCAAATATATTCTCTCACCCTTGCTCATTTTCTTCTTCTTTTGGAACTCCTATGATGTAGCTATTGTTATGTTTTATATTGTTTTATAGTTCTCATAGGCTGTCTTTCTGGTTTTTGATTTTTTTTTTATTTGTTCTCTAATTAGGTGATTTTTTTTCTGCCCTGTCTTATAATTCACTGATCTGATGCTTGGCTTCCTCTACTCTGCTGGTTATTTCTACTAATGTATCTCTATTTCTGCTATGTAATTATTCACTTTCAAATTGTTGTTTTTCATTGCTTCTATATCTTTACTCATGCTATTGAGCTTCCTTATGATTATTACAGTTGACCTTCATTTATCACCATTAATCAGTTCCAGACTCTATGGTGATAAATGAATTTCCACAAAGTAGGATTCTTTATTTATAAATCAAATATTTTTGCAGTTAGAGTATAGAAAACCTATTTACAGCCTTCTAAATACATTTTTGTCATTATTAGAGCCCTCTAGACATAAAATAACATCCTTTAGTCACCATCACACTCATATTACCAAATATATTAGAGAAAATAAGACATTAGATGTTACAAATATCATATTATTATTGTTGTTCTTTTAATTATACACAAACACTAACTTATAAAAGTAGTGTAACTTTTTCGATGATGAAGCAATAAAGATGAAGAAATGTATTGCACAGCAAAGAAGAACATGGTTTCTGCTCCTCTGAAGGCATTACCTCAGTAGGAGAGTCTTCAGGTGGTGCAGTATTTTCAGTAGGTGTGTCTTCATATTCTCCTGCTGAAGGAGTACTAGGAGTAAGCATTGGGTTCTGGGTGTGCAGTGGAAGAACATCATGATAGGCAGTTGCTGGCACTGCTTTTTCATATACATGAGAAGGCTTTTGTACAGTTTTATCACTCTATCAAGTACATTCCGGGACCATAATGCATACATCATTTGTGGGTCCCATTTGCCAATCATGTCCTATACTACCTTAATAGTTCTCACAACTTGTGAGAGATGCTCAAGTGTAAGGCCAACTTCCTCTTCCTGACCCCCAGAAACCTCTGTCTGCTCTTTCTCCTCCTCACTTGCAGAATTAGTCATCTCCACTAGATCCTTATTAGTTAAAGGATCTGAATATGTCTCCAGCAGCTCATTCACATCATCATGGGTCATATCCACAAAACCTTCTCCTCCCAGCATCCGGGCTAGCCTAACTGCCTTATTCATTGCCAAGTTGCTTATATCCTCTTGGGTAAATCCTCTGTAGTCATGGACAATTTTAGGCCACAACATCTTCCAGCTGGCCTTCCTGTTCTCTGTCTTTATGTCCTTCAACATGGCCTGGATGTTCTTCAGAGAGGTCATGATGGTATACTGTCACCAGTACTCCTTCAGCAAAAATTTCTCCTCAAGGTCACTGCCTTCTATGAGGTGCTGCAGGATGTTTTGCATTTAGAGGGCCTTGAACACGCAAATAACACCTTGATCCATGGGCTGGATCAGTGAAGTGGTGTTGGGAGGAAGGAACTAAATCCGCACACTGTCATAGGATAGGTCTTGTGCATGACCTCTAGCACTGTCCTTGAGAAGAAGGACATTAAACTTGAGTCCGTTCTCTGCAAGATACAGCTTGACTTGGGGAAATGAAGCACTTATGGAACCAGTCTGATGACAGCTGCTTTGTGATCTACCCCCTGTCGTTGTGCATTCAATGCACTGTCAGCAGGTTCTTGTTTTTATCCTTCAGGCCCTAGAGTTCTTGATCTTATAGAACTCTACAGGTTTGAGCAAAAATCCCTTAGCATTTCCACACATAACAATAGTCACACAATCCTTATACGTCTTGAAGCCATGAACCTTGGCCTCATTCTTGAAAATGAATGTCCAGGAAGGCATTCTTTTCCAGAACAGTCCTGTTTTGTCCATATTGAACACCTGTTCTAGATATCATATTATTTAAGAATGTTCTGGAACGTGTTGTTCATATAGTCCTCTGCTGCAGGCTGGTCAGCAGAGGCAGCTTCTCCATGGAGAATGACATTCTTCAGATGATACCTCTACTGGAACTTCTTAAACCAACCCTTGCTCACCATGAAATCCATGAACGTTGCAGAAGAGGGTCGTGGTTGAGGTTCATTTAGCATAAAGTGCTGATAGAGCTGCCTCGCCTTTTCCCGGATGACCAGCAAATCCAATGGAATATTTTTCTTGCAGCTATCGCTAATCCAAATGGCTAGGGCAGACTCTGTTTTCACTATGAACTTATTATGACTTGTCACAACATGCTTTGCTTCCTTGTTGAAAGAGACAGGAGCTGTTGCATGGATGTTCTTTTCATCTTTACAGATGGAGTGAATGGCAGACTCATTCAAGTTGTAATGGCAGGCAACGTCCATGATTTTCTTGCCATCATTGATCATATCCAAGAGTTTCACCTTCTCCTGGATAGTAAGCATCTTACTCTGGCACTTAGTTTCATTGTCAGAAGGCTTAGAAGAAGCAGCATGTTTAGGAGCCGTCATGGGGCTTAGATAAAAGTTCTCAGAAATTGCAAACACTTACAAGAGCAAAGATGCTTCTGATGTATAGCAATGTAGAAGCATGTATGAGAGAAATAAACTTGCATGAGGCTGAACCAATCAGTGGCCAGGATAGAAAGAGGATAGGATAGCCAATCAGTGAACAGCACACTCTGATTGGCTTGATTTCACCACACCCAATTTTTTGAAAAATAGTTATTGCCCACACACGAGGAGTGGTTGAGCAGTTGCACCTGGCATTGAAGGATTTGTGAGGGTGCTCGAATACATAGGCCTATAGTTAATACATACAGTAATTTTACTTTTAATTGTAATACAGGTATGTATAATTAACTCAGACAACCGAGAGTGCGCTGTATTATTTTCACTATCTCAATCAACATTTTAATGAATATATTTGAAAAAACCGTGATAGAGTGAACCCACAAAAGTCAAAGCACGAAGTGGCAAGGGACAAATGTGCTCTGAACACTCTCTCTGATATCTTGCTCAATTATTTATTTATTTATTTTATCTTCTGTTGAATTATCTTGTTCTTTCATTTGGGATTTGTTTCTTTGTTTCACTATTTTGGCTGTCTCAGTGGGTTTTGGAGCCTGCTGAATTTTTCCTGTGGGTGTTGGTGTTGCACTGGTTGTGGCTCCCTCTATTGGGTTTGGGTGAGTGTGGGAGGACCCACATTAAACACCACTATAAAGTCTTACTTTCCTACATAGATTTGCAAGACCAGGAAAGGTTCAGTTATCCTCTATCATTTGCCTGGAGGCTATTAGTCTTAGTTACTTGATGAATCTTAAGTTGTAGCCCTCAACTGAATGAAAAAATTTTTCAGGTGTTCAGGGTAAGAGGATTTCCAGCAGGTGAGGCACATGAGCTGGCTGTTAATGAGACTCAATATGCATTTCTCTGGCCTGGCTGGCTGGTGTTAAATTCTTGAAGGAGGGGTTGTTCCTTCTCCCAGGGAATCTGGAGCTCCTTGAGTAAGATGGCTACTGTCCTACAAGGGAGTGATTCAGTACAAAACTCCCAGCGCCCTCTAAATCCCTAGTCTCTTTACATTGTTCCAGTCCAGTCTGCCCTCCCTCTGCCAGAGCCCACGGTGTGTGGCTGTAGCTAATTTAGTGCTTTGTCCTGACCTTCTGCACTGTGGAGCCAGCTTTGGATTTTGACCCTGAGGGAGCTGCTCACAGCTAAAACAGCTGCTGATGGTGGCCTCCCAGCTTGCCCTCTCATGGCTCCAAAGTTCCTGCCAAGCTTGATGTAGTGTCACTTTTCTGTTCCTGATTGTGTGTGTCCTTTCCAGCTGCTTTTCTGGTGGGTTTTCCTGACAATTTGTTTTTATTTTAGTAGTAATTCCAGTTTGGTCCTGGGAGATGGTCTGGGTAGCTTCCATTCATTCCACTGCCATTTTGGAATCTTGTGATTTTTTAAAAAACTGTTTTGGGCATCAGGTTAATTCTTGCCTCACAAAATTATTTGAGAAATGTTTTTTCCTATTTTAGTTTCTGAAATAGTTTGTGTAGCATGTATATATTTTTTCCCTTTGTTTTCTTAGCGGGAAGGTTTTATGTGACAAATATAGTTTCTTTAATTTATATGGAACCATTCCAAATTTCTATTTCTTCTTAGATAAGTTTTGGTAATTTGTATCTTTCAAGCCAATTGTTCATTCCATCTAGGTTGTCAAATTTATTGACCCAATCTTGTTCATAAGATTTTCTTATAATCTTTTAAGTATCTATAGTATCTGTAGTGATGTAGTCTCTTTATTCCTTAATATTATTAATTTATATCTTTTCTCTTTTTTTCCTTCTCAAGCTAGTCATAGACTTATCAACTTTATTGAGAATCTTAAAGAACCCAATTTGGCTTCACCATTTTTATCTATGTTTTCTATTTTCCATTTTATTAATTTCTGCCTTTTAAAAATTTTATGTTTTTCAATTTCTATTTATATTTGGTTCTCGGGGCAGTATGAAATAAATCAACAAGTTTAACACAAAACAGAAATTTGAAGTGCAAAATAGGACAAAACCAAGGGTAAAAGGAAAAAATAATAGCAAAAGAAGAAATGATGGAGGGTGTCCTGTTTCCTCTTCTCCAGGAAATGAGTCCAACATACCTTTTTATATACATACAGTACTGATCTTCCTTTTTGAATAAAAAAAGTGGAGATGAGGAGGGATTTTCTGGAGACTTGGGGACCAGAGTTGGTCACTCTCTTCCCTCTTTACTCCATTCTCCATTCTGAGAAAGGAAGCCTCCACATCTTCATACCTGGCTTTGCCCCTCTAACCAGCCATGGACGCTAGCAGTATCAGACCCTCATGTATTTAATGCCAAGAACACGATGACTGCCTGTGACCCCCACTATGGCCAGGAGCTCACCACGGCTACTGTCTTTCATGAAAAGTTCCTAGGTACTTTTTCCTGTTGACTATTAGCTTGCAGAGGTCCGTATTGAGCTGGCCAGGGAAGCAAAGGCAGATAGTGACACAGCTTGTGGTGGCTAAAACAAGATGGTTCAGGTTCCTATAGGTTAGTGTGGTCAGCTTTAGGGTACAGAAGCAGATATCATAAAGGGCCTTGTTATCAATGTAGTATGTCTCATCAGTATTTTCTACCAACTTATGTACAAAGATGGTGGCATTATAGGGATCAACCACAGTGTCAGACACTTTTGGTGAAGGTGCCCATTCTAGAGCCTGTGCCACCCCTCCATCCCAAGTGAGTGGGTCAACTGGAAGCCCTGCAGGAAGTAATAGCTCTCAGCCTTCTTCCATACCCCATCCAGGACGGAGTCAACCAGCTCAGCCCACTCTGTATAGTGGCCCTTGGCGCAGTTGTTGCCTGTTCCAAACTGATCAAAATCAGTTATCTGCTCTGACGATCTGGCCAAAAGGACCTGAGTGAACAGAGTGCATGGTCCCACTAAGATAGCAGGAGGAATATATTTTACACCTGTGGTTTTATTGTAATACATGGAGATGTGATCCAGCTGCTGATCACTGTCCCCATGGAAGGTGCAGGTGAGGTTGATGTCACGTTCATCACTGATCACCTCCCAGAATTTAGCACCAATCTGGTTGCCACACTGGCCGGCCTGGATGTGCATAATTTCCCTCATGGTTCAAATTAAAGTTTTTTGCTCACCTCAAAGTGTGTATGGGACAAGAAAATATGTACAGTGGAACCTCAGTTATTGAACTTAATTTGTCCTGGAAGGTTGTTCAAAAAGTGATTTGTTTAAAAGCCAAATCATTTTTCCCCATTAAATTGAATTAATTTGTTCCAGACACCCAAATGATTTCCTGTTTTAACCTTTCTCAATTGCGTGTGACTGTTGATTCATGAGCACTTTCACACCCTTAGCAACATCAGCACTCTTAATGACCTCTTTGTAAACTTTTAAAATTGTGCTAATATGTGATTTAGTCACACTGTACTTGGTAGCCAAATCAGGCTCACAAACCTCTCTATCATACTTTGCAATTATTTTTTTAAGCTCTATTATTGTTCTCACAATGTTCCTTTTCACTTTACTGTCACCTTTTCACTTTACTGTCACCTTTTCACTTTAACCTCTTAGGATCCATGGTGACGTACTGTACATATTTAATAATATTAAATAGCAACAAAAACAAAAACAAAACAAAAACAAAACAAAAAATATCCACAGCACAACTTCCTGAGATGTTAACATGAGGTTTAGTGGGATACTGACTCATACTCGTGCATTCTGTCCTTTGTCACCTGAGAAACATGTGACTTATCATACAGGTATCAGCATAAAAGGGTTGTTGGGTTGAGGACTGGTTTTATTTGATAACTGGAACATTTTTTTCGTGAACAACTTGAACGAAAACCAAATTGTTTGAGATGGGAAATGTTCAAGAATTGAGGTTGGACTGTAACATTTTTTTTCTGCTGTTGCTTACAGGATAATAGAATGGGCTGTATCCTGGAGGCTGGAGCAGCAAGGTCTGAATGCAGCAGCAGGAGGGTTCTGAAAGCTATTTTCTTTTAAAAAACAAAACCAATTTGTAATTTAATTTGTTCTTCTTTTTCTAATTTCTCAAGCCCCAGACTGGGAAAAATATGTATCCAGAAAGAGTTTGTATCCAGAATTTACTTTTTAAAGAAAAACTTTACAACTCAGTAAAATAAATTATCTTTTAACTATGGAAAACAGTATAGAGTGTTCTAAAAAAAATAAAATAAAAATAGAGTTAACATATGACCCATCAACCTCTCTTCTGGGTATACCTAAAAATTTGAAAACATTTATTTGCAAAGATACATGCACCCTTATGTTCATTGCAGCATTATTAATGATAGCCAAAACAGGGAAACAACTGCAGTGTCCTTCAATAGATGATTGAATAAAGAAGATGTGGTACATATATACAATGGAATACTACTTAGCCATAAGAAAAGATGAAATGCTGCCATTTGCGACAACATGAATGGATCTTGAGAATAACATGCAAAGTGAAATAAGTCAGAGAGAAAAAGTTAAGAACCACATGATTTCACTCATATGTGGGATATAAAACTGAAACTAACAAATGAACAAACAAGAAAAACAAACAAAACTCATAGACAGAGACAACAGTATGATGGTTATGAGAAGGAAGGGTGGTAGAAAAAGGTAAAGGGGGTCAAATATATGGTGACAGAGAAGATTTAATTTTGCGTGGTGGGAACACAATGCAATATACAGATGATGTAGTATAGAATTGTACATTTGAAGCCTATATAACTTTATCAACCAATGTTACCCCAATAAATTCAATTTAAAAAATAAAATAAAAATGGACAATTTGAACAATCTCTTCATAAAATGGCCAATGAGAACAGTTATCACTTGTCATCAAGAAAATGCAAATTAAAATGGGTAAAGTTAAAAAGACCACCCTACCACCCAGTCGGTGTGACTCGGTGGTTGCACATCAACCTATGCACCAAAAGGTCGCTGGTTCAATTCCCCTTCAGAGCACATGCTCAGGTTGTGGGCCAAATCCCCAATAGTGGACATGCAGGAAGTGGCCAATCGATGTTCTCGCTCATTGGTGTTTCCATCTCTCTCTCCCTCTCCCTTTCTCTCTTTCTAAACAGGAAAAAAAAAAAAAGACTGATAAACAGTAACTAGAATTCTCATATATTGCTGGTTGGGATGCAAAATGGTATAGTTCCTTTGGGAAATAGTACAGTAGCAGTTTATAAAGTTAACCATATATTTTCCATATTACTTAGCAATCTCATTCTTCTGTATATACATATGAAATAAAAACATTTATACACACAGAGACTTCCATGTAAGTTTTCATTATCAATAATAGCTCAAAACTGGAAATAATCCATGTGTCTATCACCTGGTAAATGGATAAACAAATTGTGGTAAATCCATACTATGGAATATTACTCAGCAATGAAAAGGAATAAATAATTCACAAAACAACATAAATAAATTTTAAAAACATTATGCTAAGTAAAAAAGTCAAACACAAAAGATCATATACTGCATGTTTCCATTTATGTGAAATTCTAGAAAGTGTAAAGGTATAGTAATTGAAAGCAGATTAGTGTTTACCTAGGCTGGAGAATTGATCTACTGAAAAGAGGCATAAAAATAATATTTAGGGTACTGGAACTATTTTAGATCTTGATTATAGTGAAAGATACATAACTATTCAATTACTAAAATTCACCAAACAGTACATCTAAAAGGAAAGAATGTTATTATATGGAAATTATACCTTAATAAAGTTATTTTTAAAAACTAGTATTAAAAAAAAGGCCTCATAAAGAGGTTTACCTTTAAAAGAATATTTTTAAAACCAAAGAACTTATATGCATAACCAATGGACACGGACAATAGTTTGGGAAAAGGTGGGAGGGGGGCGGGAGTGGGGAGGAGGGGGTCAATGGGGGAAAAATGTGGAACATCTGTAATACATTTTACATCCAACAATAAAGATGTGGAAAAATAAAAAAAAAATAATAATAAAATAAAAGAATATTTTTAGTTCATCTTAAGGTACAGCATATTTTTGTCAGTTTCTGCTGGGGGAAAAGTTACTTGACTAGAAAACCTAGATACATGCTATTGTTTTTCAACTGGTGAATGGATAATCACACTAGTACAAGCATACAACAAACTATTACTCAGCAATTGCAGAAGGCAAAATAATGGTTCTCCCACAGAAGTCTACATCCTAATCCCCAGAATCTGTAAATATGTTACTTTACATGGCAAAATGGGCTTTGTGTATATGATTAAGTTAAGGATCTTGAAGTGGAATATCCAGATGAGCCCAATGTAATCACATGGGTACTTATAACAGGGAGGCAAGAGGGTTCAGAGTCAGAGGCCATGTGATGCTGGAAGCAATGACTAGAGTTAAGATGAAGGATGAGGTTATGAGTGAAGGAATCTATCTAGGTGACCACTAGAAGTTGAAAAGTCTAAGAAATGAATTCTTCACCTTAATTTTAGGACAAAATCAAGGTGTGGGAGGTGAGAGCCTGTCTGGTCCTCCTTCCCTTAGCAAAGACTGCTAGAGCTCACCCTAGCCTGGGGTCCTCACCTAGCTGCTTGTGCACACTTGGGCAGCATCCCTGATGCACCCATGTTTTTCTAGCCAGTCCCACCTCCTGAGAGCCTGCCTTTCCTGCCATAGAAATTCTCCTCCATCTCTGGCTTCTTTTGTGCCGGGAGCACCTGCTGATCCCAGGAATGGCCATTAGCCTGGGCCAGGCTTTTTTGCCACTCCTTGCCAGCACAAACCTCCATGCAGTACAGTGCCAGGAGCCATATGACTCCAGAGTGATGCTACCGCTGGAGGAGCTGCCTCTACTGTCTACCATGGAACAATATCAGCAGGTTCCTTGTAGGCCAAAGGTTTGCAAGACTGAGAGGCAGGCAGCTCTGGGGAGGTCCTAGGGTCTGAGCCCACAGCAGCTGGGGGTGGGGGACATAGTGTGGTATTAACCAAAATTTAAGAACTGACATTTATTGACTGCTTTTTATTCTGAGTATCTTATCTCTATTATCTAATTGAATTCCCTCATTGTCCTGAGTCTGGTACTATTTTACAGATGGAGAAACTGAGGCATAGAGAGGTTTAAAAACCTGCCTAATAATATCAGACCACTATTTTTAAAAATTTTTTATTGTTGAATGTATTACAGATGTTCCTCATTTTTCCCCCATTGACTCCTTCCTCCCCACTCCTGCCCCCCTCCCGCCTTTTCCCACACTATTCTCTGTGTCCATTGGTTATGCATATAAGTTCTTTGGTTTATTTCTTCCCACACCCAACTCCTTTCCCTTTGAGGTTTGTCAGTCTAGCATTGAATTTATACTTCTTAATCCTTTCACCTTTTTTTTTATACGTGCCCCTAGTGGGTATCAAACCCAGGACTCTAGTCCGCGGGCCAACTCTCCAACCGCTGAGCTAAACCAGCCAGGGCTCCATTCACCTTTTTCACCCATTCCCCCAAACCCCCTCCCAACTGGCAACCAACAAAATGTTCTCTGTATCTATGAGAATGTTTCTGTTCTGCCTGTTCATTTTGTTTGTAGATTCCATTGCCGATAGATATGTATTCATTGACATTTTGTTTGTTCATATATTTTATCTTTTTCTTCAAAAAGACCCTTCATCATTTCATATAATAAAGATTTGGTAGTGATGAGCTCCTTTAACTTCCTCTTGTCTGGGAAACTCTTTATATGGCCATCGATTCTAAAGACAGCTTTGCAGGACAGAGTAATCTTGGTTGTAGGTTCTTACTTTTCATCACTCTGACTATTTCTTGCCACTCCCTTCTGGCCTGCAAAGTTTCTTTTGAGAAATCAGCTGACAGTCTAGTGGGAACTCCCTTGTAGGTAACTAACTGCTTTTCTCTTGCTGCTTTTAAGATTGTCTCTTTGTCTTGAGCCTTCTTCATTTTGACAATGATGTGTCTTAGTGTGGGCCTCTTGGGATTCATCTTGTTTAGGACTCTCTGTGCTTCCTGGACTTGTATATCTGTTTCCTTCACCAAGTTAGGAAAGTTTTCTGCTATTATTGTTTCAAACAGATTTTCAATTTCTTGTTCTCTCTCTTCTCCTTCTGGTACCCCAAGATGTGAATGTTGGCATGCTTGAAGTTATCCCAGAGGCTCCTTACACTATTCTTATTTTTTTGGATTCTTTTTTCTTTTTGTTGTTCTGATTGGGCGTTTTTTGCTTCCTTATATTCCAAATTAATGGTTTGCTTCTTGGATTTACGTACTCTACTATTAAATCTGTGTAAATTATTCTTTATTTCAGTTAATGCCTCCTTCATTTCTGAATGTGCATCCATCATTTCTGACTGGTCATTTTTTATGCTCTTGAGGCCCTCACTAAGTTCACTGAGCATCCTTATAAGCAGTATTTTGAACTCAGCATCTGTTAGGTTGCTTATCTCCATTTCGCTTAGTTCTTTTCTTGGGGGTTTTGTTCTGTTCTTTCATTTGGGTCCTGTTTCTTTGTCTCCTCATTTTGGCTTCCTCCCTGTGTTTGTTTCTGAGTTTGCTTAATGAGACGTATGGGGCTATCTGAGACCAGATGCTGCTTGTTTGAAAGGGTTTAGGAAAACCTGAATCAGGATCCAAGACAGGCCAATCCTATGGTTAAGCCACTGGCAACAGCTTGGGTGGGACTGAAAGTTGGGTGGGGCGGGGCCTCAGGGAATCACCAGGATGGGTCTACCAGTGTGAGCCAGGTTGCTGGAGTCCCAGATATGGCAACTGTCTGCCGCCCCAGGGAAGGGCTCACCAAAAGAACAAAGGCCTCTGACAACACGTTTGTCCCAGAGAAAGCCCCCTCTCCAGCCCTCGCTCCAGTGCCAAACAGCTCAGTTAATCTCTGTATGTCTCTGGTGCCCTTCAAGCTGCCTCCCCTCCAGGCTTAAAGGGAGTCCTATCAGTCCATGCCTGGCCCTTTAAGGAGCTGCCTGGGGCTCCAGCTGCATTAGCTTCCCTGAGCCTCAGTTCCCCCTGGTTTTTCCAGCCAGAAGTTATGGGGACTTCTCTTCCTGGCACTGGAATCCTGAGCGGGGCGTCTGGTGTGGGATGGGGACCCATCAGTCCTCAGAGAGGACCTTCCCAGCCCAGGTGTCCTCCTGATTTTTATCCGCCACATGTGGGTGTGGGACCAGTCCATTGTGCCTCCGTCCCTCCTACCAGTCTCGATGTGGCTGCTGCTTTAATTCCGTAGTTGTAGGACTTCCGTTCAGCTTGATTTCAGGTGGTTTTGAATGATGGTTGTTCTGTAGTTTAGTTGTAACTTTGATGTGGTTGTGGGAGGACGTGATACTGTTTACCTACACTGCCATCTTGACTAGAAGTCCTATCTGAAGATTCTTCAATATCAGACCACTATTAAGAACAAAACCAGAATGTGAGTCTGGAGAGTCTTCCTGCAGAGCCTGTGCTCCTAACTATGATACCAGACACCCCAACCTCCACATCTTGAGTCTGGCATACTTCTGACTCCAGCACATGCTTTAGTCCCCATGTAATGAGACAGAAGAAGGCATTCCATGGCAGGGTTAACTTCATGAGCAGTAACAAGCTAAGAGAAACAATGCAAAAGCATGTTGAGGATGGACTCTGGATCCTTTGGTCAAGTCCTGTTTCTGTCATTTACCCACTGTGAGACCTCAGCCAAGTCATTTCACTGCCCTTGCCTCAGTTTTTCCACTTATGATGGTAGTTTTATGTATCAATTTGCTAAACTACACTCTCAGCTATTCAATCAAATACAAATCTAGGTGTTGTTGTGAAGGTATTTCATGGATGAGATTAAAGTGGTATGTAATTAGTTGACTTCTAAGAAAAGAAGAATATCCTAGACTTGAGGTAGGCCTGATTCAATCAGTTAAAAGTCTTTAGGAGCAGAACTGAGGCTTTCTAGAAGTTTCACCTGTGGATAGCAGCTTCAGTTCTAGCCTGTTCTGCCTGACCACCTGCCCTAAAGATTTTTGACTTACCTAGCCAGCCCCCACATTGTAGAAGACAATTTCTTGCAGTAAATCTCTTACTATAGAACTCCCACTGGTTCTGCTCCTCTGGTTGAGCCCATTTAAAAGTTGTGGACTCTACTACCTACTTCATGGGATACCTACTTTATGGGATAGTGATGAAGATAAAATTAGTTGTTTTAAAGTGTTTAAAATTGTGCCTAATACAAAGTGAGTGTTAGAAAGTTATTTATACTAATGAGGCCCCAAAACATTATTTATTTATTTATTTAATTAATGACAGTATTACAAATGTCCCCCATTTTCTTCCCTTGGTTCCCCTCCACTCAGCTCCCACCCCACCCCAGGCCTTCACCACACAATTGTCTGTGTCCATTGACTGTGTGTGTATGTGTATAAATTATTTGGTTCATCTCTTCCTATTCCTCCCAGCCCTACTCCCCTCTGAGCTCTGTCAGTCTGTTCCATGCATCCATGCCTCTGGACCTATTTTGTTTGTCAATTTTCTTTTGTTCATTACATTCCACATATAAGTGAGATTGTGTAATATTTTTCTTTCTCTGACTGGCTTATTTCACTAAGCATAATAATCTTGAGGTCCATCCATGCTGTTGCAAAGGTTAAGAAATCCTTTTTTATAGCTGCATAGTATTTTGCTGTGTAAATGTACCACAGCTTTTTTATCTACTCATCTACTGATGGGCATTTGGGCTGTTTCCAGATCATTCTTACTGTAAATAATGCATATATTCTATCAGGATTCTTAGGATATATTCCTAGAAGTGGCGGGTTGATAAATTCCTTAGATTTTTTTAATCCACTCAACTTGTTGAGGTTTGCTAATTTGCATCCCTGTAGGTTTTTTAAAAAACAAGTTTCACTATTTCCTCTATTTCTGGTTAGATATCCATTATATTCAGGTTTGATTGCTTTTTTAAAAACAATGTTTTTTATTGATTTTTTTAGAGAGAGAAAAAGGAAGAGGGAGAGAGAGATAGAAACATCGATGAGAAAGAAAAGCATCAACATCAATCGGCTGCCTCCTGCAAGCCCCCCATTGGGAATTGAGCTCAAAACATAGGCATGTGCCCTGACTGGAAATCGAACCAGCAACTTTGTGCGTAGGTTAATGCTCAACCTTGAGCCACACCAGCTGGGCTAGGTTTGATTTCTTTTTGGCAAGACTCATAGGTGGTTCCATATACTTCCATCAGAGGCACATACTGTCTGCTTTTTTCTCCTTATGTGATGTTAGTAGACATTAATGATAATTGCCCAGATCTACCACTTCCATTAGTGACTGCACAATGATGGTATTCTTTTTTGTTATTGTTGTTATTTTTAAAAATGTATCTTTATTGTTGAAAGTATTACACATGTCCCTTCTTTTTTCACCCATTGACCTTCTCCTCCCCACTTCCACCTTATCCCCTGCCCTCACAGCACTGTTGTCTATGTCCATTGGTTATGCATATATGCATATAAGTTCTTCAGTTCTCTTCCTGCCTGCCCCATCCCCCTTCCCTCTGAGGTTTGTCAATCTGTTCCCTACTTCCATGTCTCTGGGTCTATTTTGTTCATCAGTATATTTTATTCATTACATTTCACAAATAAGTGAGATTATGAGATACTTGTCTTTCTCTGACTGGCTTTTTTCGCTTAGTGTAATACTCTCCAAGTCCCTCCATGTTGTCTCAAAGGGTAAGAGATCTTTCTTTCTTACAGCTGCATAGTATTCCATTGTATAAATGTACCACAGTTTTTTTTATCCACTCACACAGTAATGGTATTCTAATTCTATCATTCATTCATCCCTCATTAGTTGAAATGCTTCTATCAAGATACCGTTCTACCCAGTCAGTGTAGCTCAGTGGATTGAGTGTTGTCCCATGGACTGAGAGGTCCTGGTTTGATTCTCAGTCAGGGCACATGCCTGGGTTGTGGGCTCGATCCCCAGTAGGGGAAATGCAGGAGGCAGCTGATTAATGTTTCTCTCTCATATCAATGTTTCTCTCTCTCCTTTCCTCTCTCTCTTTAAAAAAAATCAATAACAAAACATATTTTAAAAAAAGATGTGCTTCCATTTATCAACAATTTGCCCCATAAAGCAGCTTGTATAAGGACAGGATAAATGCTTTTTTCCCTTTATTTTGCCTGTTTTCAAAATAATAAGTTGGTTCTCTAGCACTCTCAAGTGGTGACAGGTGAAGTGGTGGTGGTTGTTAAGTATATGGACCCTGAGAAAGAACATACCTACTAAAAAAGGCTCCCAGTAGCTAACTGGGCCCAAATTTAAAAACAGAGCCTAGCAACCATTAATAAACAGGGGCTTCTCATGCAAGTCACACTTTAGAGAGAACCTTCATTAAACTGCCTGTCTATGCTATGTTCCTGCCATCTGAGCCAGCCTTCCTTATTAAGGAGTTCCAGGAATTGTATTTCAACCAATAGAACTTGAGGCTTTCCCTGCTAAATTGAAGCTGCGTAGCCATATCCCATCAACATCTGCACTGACCAATCAGAGTGGCTACACTCTGACCAATCAGGACAGTGTTTTTTTGACCAATCAAACTTCAAGGATTTGGAGTCTTCATTTGCAAGAGGGTGGACCAACCAGGGATCAAGGGCAGGGACTTCACTCTTTCTGTAAGGCAGTTCCTCTATGGTTTGGAGAGCACACTTTCCCTGTCCAATGTAGACTGAGTACTGCATTTCTCTGGCTTGCAGCTGAAACACAGAATACATCTCCAGGAGTAGAGCAGAGCAGACTGGCACAGGACAGGGTGGATTGGGCAAGAGCAGGTGATACAGACCAGAAGAGAACTGTCTAGCTCAAGAGGGGCCTTGCCCCAGGCCCACCTTGACCCAGGGCTACCTCACAGCCATGCTGTTTCATAGGTGCTACATCATGATTGAGCTGCAACACTATTGAGCTGTTTCACAGCCATACTGTTCTTGCAACTGTGCTTATAAGTACAATTGAGCTGTTTGCACAGAATAAAGTTTACTTCTTTACCACACTCTAAATTGGGGATTCCTGTTAGTGTTGAATTGGTGCCAATGACCATAAGTTGACAGGTGTCATTATAAACTTATGGATTTAGATATAATTGATAAAAAATAAAAAAATTTAAAGTTTAAAAATTATTAACTATATCAAGCTTCCAGAAAAGTATAAAAAAGTAATATAGTGAGCATTTCCTGTATACCTAACTCTCAGATTTGTAATATCTAAATTTTCTCCCATGGTTACTTTGAATATTTTTCATTTAAAATAAAATACTAGGTATGAAAAATAAATAAAATTGATGTAAGCTTCATTTCCACAATTTAGAACAAAAGTAGCATATAGTTGGTGCTCAAAAAGGAGGGGGGCTTGAATAACAGGATTCACACTCAAGCCCACTAAGAGGAGTAGAGCTGAGACCTGGAGTGTGGAGTGTGGAGTGTGGAGTGTGGAGAGCACTGTGGGACCTGGTAGGAGGGACTACGCCAGTGACAGACAATCCACCTACAAATAACCTCTGGGTGTGTTTACCTGCACTGGACTGGCCAGGAAGAATGAACAACTAACATTCACAAACCTATTCACCTGTTAACTCATGCAGTCATTTATTCATCTATGATTCAAGGTTTGGAGTCAGAGAAATCTATTTTTGAGCCCTAGTCTGACACAAACCTTCCCAAACTTCAGTTTTCTCACCTATAGAATGAGAATAAGTTCACACATTGAGTATCAGCTGTGTACAAATATTTGGGTGCTGTCTCTTTAGCCTAAGGTATTACTACTTTCTTTGGAAAACAAGCCCCAGAGTCACATAAAATCAATGAATGAAGCCAGACACGTGGATCTGAGTGATTGCAGAGATTCCCCTTTTCTCCTGTACACTGGCTAGACTATTTTCTAGCTGCTTTTTTTTTTTTTTTTTTTTTTGCAGTTAGATGGGCCATGCAAGTAAGTACTGGGCAAGAGTCCATGGGCAGAAGTGATATAAGCCACCCCATAAAAGCCTTCATTTTATTCCTCTACTCTCTATGCCTCATGATAGCATGAAGCAGAGCCTCCCCCCAACCCCAGCCCTGGTTGTTCACTGGAAGTTCTGAACTTCTATTATGTTCATTGGAAGCTCTGAACTTCTATTATATTAAGCCACTAGGATTTCAACTTTTGTCTGTAAGAGTAGCTAGTGTTATTCTCACCAATCAGAGATCAATGGGAGTCAGGGGATAATTTCAACTTTTGTCTGTAAGAGTAGCTAGTGTTATTCTCACCAATCAGAGATCAATGGGAGTCAGGGGATAATTATGTCCAGAGAAGGGAGTGTTCCCTGAGTTCAGAGGCATGCTCAGGGATGTGGGGCCATTTAACCTCAAAGGAGGAGAGAAAGCTCTGAAAGCAGGACCAGAATGAACAAAACAGTGGGGTTCAAGTCACAGACTGGCAGGATAAAAATCAGGGAAGACAAAGATATAAACATGAGGTTGAAAAAGTAAGTTGATTCTGGACTTTCTCCTGAGGCACTGGAAAGCCACTGAGAATAATTGAGTGAGAAAGACACACAATCCCATTTGACCATTGGAGGAATTGCTTCCCAATAAAATCTAATTGTCCAGTGGTGTGCTGGAACTGGTTTGTATCCACTCACAAGAATTTATTGTTAAATTTACAGGAAATATGTGAGCCAGTTGTTAAATACACCATTAAAAAGTAAATTATATAAACTTATAATTAAATAACGTATATAAAAACAACATAATAAATACTCAAAATTCATCACTTTTTAATTGATTTTTTACATTTTATAGTTATCTATGCTCTTGAGGTTACTTATGTTGATTGTATCTGAATGGTGGAAATACCAGACAGTGGTGTGCAGCTCTTCCCAAGTTTATTGTCAGAGGCATCACATTCTTTTAAATCAGCTGTGGAATTGGCAAGACTACAAATTGAGACATTTTATTTCCTTGAATAATGTTAAATATTTTCCACCACTCCTCTGCATATGACTCAGAAATTCTACTTTTGGGTATCTGTCATAGCTTGGTGTTCAGTAATAATGTGACCTTGGACATGTTCTTTAACCTGACTGGATTCAGTTTCTTACCCTGTAACATGGAGAATAATGCCTACATGGAGTAGATATTGTGGTGCACCACTCAGATGCTCTTCAAGACCCACGTACTCCTTTCCTGGCTGCTGAGAGTGCTGGCTGCCAAGTCCCTCTACGTGTAAGGAAGGATGTTGGGAGTGATGGGAGAGGAGCTAGGGTTGGGGCGGGGCCTGGAGTAAGGTGCTAGCACTGTCAGGATTGCAAGCTCAGTCTGAAGGAAAGGTTGTAAGCTTAGTTTGGATGTTTAAGTGGATGATTTCAGGCCCCCTTTACTAAGTCAGTGCACCAGCTTCTATGAATGTTGATTGCTAAACACAGCTTCCCTTTCCATGCTGCATTCAGAATTGTCCTTTTCTGATTACAGCCCTTCTGTGAGGCAGTCTGAGGGACAAAAGCCCTTGCCTCAAGTGAGAACTAACTCTGTGGTGCCATTTCTGCCCCCTGAGCAGGCCTGGTAAGATCAGGCTAAAGCCATATTCCAACTGAAAGCACATTCTTGTTAAGTTCCTTTCTTCTGCCTGGCCCTGCTCCCTTCTCCCCTTCCAAGGTTCTCCCAAGAGTACTCTATCAACCAACCACATATACTCAAATCTTTGTTTTAGGCTCTGCTTCCAGGAAACCTGATCTGAGACAGAGGTGAAGGGTCTGTGGTACCATGTGACAGTTGGAGGCAGAGTTCACGAGGCTGTTGGATACATGGGAGCCAGGAAAGAGACCATGGCTGAAAAGAGCTATTAGGAAGCAATCTGCATCCTCACACTTCATTCTTCCTGTGACATGGTGTGAGAGAGGCAATACCTAAATGCTTACATGTTTATGAAATCATTGAATTGGTATTTCTCTGCCTTTATAGATGAAAAAGCCAAGGGCCCAAAGAGACCTTTAAAAGGGTAGAGAAAAGAAACATCCTGATGGTCGTTGCCAGGATGATGCCCCTCACAAACAGGCCAGTCTTCCACCCACCCCCACCGAAAAGCAATTTTTTGAAAGCTTCTCCAATTTTACCAAGTGTATCAGTTTATTTGTTGGATCTAAGAAACATTTTTATGGGGGTATATTTTCTTTTTACTGTATTTTACATATGATAAGGGACAAGTGGCCTTTAGTGAAATGATCCTTAGGCAAATTGGCTTCTTTGAAAAGTTGGCCTTGATGGATGAATTTGGGGTGAATTGATTCAGAGCTATTCTGTTCACTGGTTTCAGGAGGGCTAAAGGCCAATGCTGCCTCCATAAAGGCTAGGTCCTACTCCCAGCCTGTGAGAGCCCATCTCTGAAGATTGTTGGCATCTTCAACTTCAACTCCTGGAATCTAATTCATAGAGATTATTGAATATTTCTCCTCTGATAGGGACCCTGGTTGAGAACGTAGAGATTTTAAATTCAAACTCATAGAATCTAGCTGAAAGGGACCTACAGGGTCCATAAGAATAACCCTTCAGAAACTCAGGACATCTTTCATTGATACCTCTACCAAGTTGTCTTCTACACTCTGCTTGCTAGCCTCTCTCTCTCTCTCTCTCTCTCTCTCTCTCTCTCTCTTTTTCTCTATACTCACCCAAGGATATTTTTGCATTTATCTTCAGGTAGAGTGGGGGAGAGAGAGAGAGAGAAAGAGAGAGAGAGAAACATCGATGTGACAGGGACACATCACTTGGTTGGTGCCCACACAACCCCAACCTGGGCCGGGGACACACTGCAACCGAGGTATGTGCCCTTAGCTGGAAACGAACCCCAAACTCCCTGTTCTGTGGGTCAGTGCTCTAACTGCTAAGCAAAACTGGCCAGGGCTTGCTAGCCTTTCTTGATGACAGCCTCCCTCCTTCTAATAAGATCCTTCAGAGCTCTGACTGTGAGAAAGGTCTTCACATAATATTGAACCCCGCTTCCCTGAAAATCTCCTTATAGCTTCCAATTCTGACTTCTGAGATCATAGGTCCCACCTTTTCCTTCTGTCCCAAGACAGCCCTATTAGACTCTTGAGAACAGGAACTTGACAGGCCACAAAAAGCTGAATCATAAATCAGCAATAGGGAAAGCTAAGAACTCACCAAACTGACAACAAAGAATCCTCAAGGCATCAGAAATGGCAGTGCTGGCTACAACCTGAATTGTAAATAAGTAGGTGAAAAACATAAAGAAAAGTATTTCCTACCTAAAAGTCTGTAGCCAGCCAAACTGTAAACCAGGTACAATGATAAATACAGACATTTTCAGAGATGCAAGTTCTCAAAAAATTTGTCTTTTACAGAGCAGTGAACAGTAATGGAGCTGCCAAGGTGTTTGTTGCAGAAGCTGCAAAGAGCCGGGAGCCCAGCACCATCCCCCACAGTAGCAGCCTGATAAGAGTTGAGATATACCCTCAGCAACAGAGGCTGGGGAGCAGACATCCACCGCCAGGCAACAGAAGCACAGACCAGCAGCTGAGACCCATCACCAAAAACTGAGCAGGAGTTGAGCTCCATGGGGCAGCAGCATTTCTCGGCTGCCAGCAGTAGGACCTGAGGCTCCACAGAGGCCTTGCTACCCAGCAGCCCACAAGAGCGGTGGGAAGCCAGAGCCCAAGAGGGACCTGTGTGATCCAGCTGCCTGCGGGACCTGTGGGGTGCTGGGGCACCAAAGAGACCCATGTGACTCAGCTGCCCACAAGATAGGCGTAGAGTGGATCTTCAAAGGGAATGTGTGATCCAGCCACCCAAGAGACCTGCGGGATGTTGGGGCACCAGAGAGGCCTGTGAGACTCAGCTACCCATAAGATAGGTGTAGAGCTGGATCTCCAGAGGGACTGCATGATACAGCTGCCTGCAGGACCTACGAGGTGCTGGGGAACCAGAGAGACCTGTGCAACCCAACTACCCACAACATAGGTGTGGAGTAGGGTCTCCAGAGGGAATGTGCAATCCAGCTGCCCACGGTACAAGCAGGGAGCAGGGCTCCATCAGGGCCTGAGCTATACAGCTACAGGTGGCACAAGTGACCAGTGGGGAACACAGCTTCAGAGGGACCCACACAATCCAGCAGCAGCACCAACCAGGACACACCAATACCAGCCCCCAGTAGTCAATCCTCCAGGATCTACAGCAGGCAAGAGGCAACATGCAACAAAACAGTCTGGGAGGCACAGTAGCCTTATGTGATATACAGTGAGCTGCATACACATTCAAACATCCCTCAGTGGGTCTAGAGCTACAAGATGGCTAAAATGGGGAGACAAAGAAACAACACCCAAAGGAAAGAAAAAGAGGAGTCACCAGAAGAAGAACTGCAGGAAATGGAAGACAGCAACTTGTCAGATGAAGAATTCAAAGCAATGATTTTAAGGGTGCTCAAACAATTTGGTGAGAACTACAAGCAACTTAATAAGAATAAGAATAATAAAGAGCTCACTGGGAACTAATTCAGCTTTAAAAAAAAGAGGTAGAAGCTACACATAAAAATTAAGAGAAAATAAAGAATGACATAGCAGTTATGAAAAATACCTTAGAAGGGTTCAAAAATAGATTAGCCCTGGCCGGTTTGGCTCAGCGGTTGGAGCGTCAGCCTGCGGTACAGAGAGACCCGGGTTTGGTTCCCGCTAAGGGCACGTACCTCGGTTGCAGTTTGTCCCCGGCCCTGGTTGGTCGTGAGGGTGGCAGCCACTTGATGTGTCCCTTCACATCGATGTTTCTCTCTCTCTCTCTCCCTCCTGCTCTATCTGAACAAAAAATGGAAAAATGTCCTTGGGTGAGGATAAATAAATAAATAAATAGATTAGAAGAAGATGAAGACAAAATCAGTGACTTAGAAGACAAGGTAGAGAAAAACACTCAAATAGAGCAGCAAATGAAAAAAAAAAATTTAAAAAGCGCGAGAAAAGTTGAAGGGAGTTGTGGGACAATACAAAATGTAACAACATTCACATTATAGGGAAGTCAGAAGGAGAAGAATTAGAGAACGAAATAGAGAACCTGTTTGAAGAAATAATAACAGAAAACTTCCCTAAACTGGGAGAAAAAAATGGCAGCGGAGTGAATGGAAGCTACACAGACCATCTCCCAGGACCAAACTAGATTTACAACAAAAATAAAGACAAATTGTCAGGAAGGGGCAACTGAAAGGGAGCTTGGAGGACCACATAACCAGGGACACTGACTCAATTCTGGTAGGCTTTCAAGGACGTGAGAGGGGCCCGGGAGCCCACGGTCCGCAGTGGCCAGGGCTGGGACCAGCGGACTCGGCTGGGACCAGGGGACTCAGCTGGAACTTGCTGCCACCTTGGCTGCATCTGACGACCGTGGCTGAGTCCTGCAAACTCGGCGGGGTGCTACACCCTCGGCTGGTGCTGCAGACTTGGCCGCCCTTATCTGGGAGCAGCACCCTCGGGTTAAAAGTCTCAGGCAGCTCCATGATGCAGAGTCTGGACAGAGGCTAAATTGGCAGCAGCTACTAAACTTGGGCTCTGGCAGAGGGAAGGCAGACTGTACTGGAACGGTGTGGGACACTCGGGATTTGGAGGGTGCTCAGGGCTTTTGCTGAGTGCAGCCACGCAGGACTGTGGTCATCTTACTCCTTCCCAGGGCCCTGGGGAGAGGCAGAGGCACCTCCCTCAGAGATTCAACCCCATCTGGTGGTCATTGAAATGCTAATTGAGGCCCATTAACAACCAGCAACTGCCCCACTCTTGGGAAATCCTCTTACACTGAGCACCTGAGGGAGTTTTTTAGGCAACCCAGAAACCAAGGTTCTTCAGGTGACCTTTACTAATAGCCTCCAGGCAAAAAAATCTAGAGGGTAACTACCATTCCCTGGGCTAGCAACTCTAACAAGGAAAGTTACGACTTGACAGTGGCGTTTAAAGTGGGTCCTCTTTGCTTCATCCAAACCCAGGAGAGGGAGCCACAAACAGCAGAACACCAAGACACACAAGGAAGATTTGGCAGACTCCAAAGCCCACTGTGATAGCCAAAATGGTGAAAAACAGAAACAAAAGCCAAATGAAAGAACAAGAGACCTCTACCAAAGATGAGATAAATGAGGTGCAGTTAAGCAAGTTAACAGAAATAGAATTCACAGCCATGATCTTGAGGAAGCTCAACAGCACGGGTAAGGACATAGAGATGCTGAAAATAAGCCAATTGGAAATTAAAAACCACCAAGAAGAGATAAAAAATGAAATATCAGAAATGAAAAACACATTCGAAGGTCTAAAAAGCAGAGTGGAGGAAGCCGAGGACCGGATCAGTGAATTAGAAAACAGGGTAGAAAAAATCAACCAATCAGAAAACCAAAAGGAAAATACGATAAAAAAACAGGAAGACTGTGGAACAACTGGAAACGTAATAATATTCGCATCATAGGAGTCCCTGAGTAGAAGAAAATGAGCAAGGGTTAGAGAATATATTCAAAGAAATAGTGACAGAAAACTATCCTAATTTGATGAAGGAAGAAGGCATTCACGTTCAAAAAGCACAGAGAGCCCCAAGTAAGAAGAACCCAAACAGGCCCACACCAAGACACATAGTCATCAAACTTCCAAAAATTAAAAACAAAGAGAGAATCCTAAAAGCAGCAAGAGATAAGAGTTACCTACAAAGGAAATCCCATAAGGCTCTCAGCTGACTTATCACAAGAAACACTACAGGCCAGAAGGGAATGGCATGAAGTAATCAGGGTCATGAAAAACAAGGATCTGAATCCAAAACTACTCTACCCAGCAAGGCTATCATTCAAAATAGAAGGTCAAACAAAGAGCTTTCCAGACAAAAAAAGGTTAAGGGAATACATTAGCACCAAACCAGCACTGCAAGAAATGTTAAAAGGACTGCTGTAATTAGCAGGAGAAATGGGAAGAAAAATAGGAACACACTGAACAAAAATGGCAATAAATAAGCACATATCAATAATCACCTTAAATGCAAATAAATTAAATGCTCCCATAAAAAGACACAGAGTAGCTGATTGG
Source organism: Molossus molossus (assembly GCF_014108415.1). Classification (NCBI taxonomy): domain Eukaryota; kingdom Metazoa; phylum Chordata; class Mammalia; order Chiroptera; family Molossidae; genus Molossus; species Molossus molossus. The sequence goes on along the minus strand of NW_023425399.1, from coordinate 53,478,677 downwards.
ATAAGAAAGCATGACTCATCTATATGTTGTTTACAAGAGACCCACCTCATAACAAAAGATTCACACAGATTAAAAGGGAAAAGATGGAAAAAAATCTTCCAACCAAAGAAAAAGAAAAACAAAGCTGGGGTAGCAATACTCCTATCTAATAAAATAGATTTCAAAATGAAGGCTATAACTAGAGACAAAGAAGTCCACTACATAATATTGAAAGGATCTATCCAACAGGAAGATATAACCTTCATAAACATATATGCACCCAATATAAGAGCACCAAAATATATTACAAATCTTCTGGAGGACTTCAAAGGAGAAATTGCTAGCAATACAATCATAGCAGGGGACTTCAAAACCCCACTGACATCACTAAATAGGTCCTCTAGGCAAAAAATTAGCAAGGAAAAAGAGACTCTAAATGAAGCACTAGACCAAATCGATTTAATAGATATCTACAGAGAATTACACCCCAAAACTACAGAATTCACATTCTTCTCAACCGCACATGGGACATTCACAAAGATAGACCACATGTTAGGGCACAAACTAAGTCTCTACAAGTTCAAGAAGACTGAAATCATATGAAGCATCTTCTCAGATCACAATGGCATGAAACTAGAAATCAATTGCAAGAACATACAAAGACATCTGAACACATGGAAGCTAAATAGCATGTTATTAAACAATGAGGGGGTCACCAAGGATATCAAGGAAGAAATAAAAAACTTCCTGGAAACCAATGAAAATGAAGACACAACAACACAAAATCTGGGATGCAGTGAACGCAATTCTGAGAGGGAAGTTCATAGCATTACAAGCGTACCTCAAAAAAACAAGAAAAATCTCTAATAGACTATCTAACCTCACAACTTAAAGAACTAGAAAGCAAACAAAAAGAAAACCCCAGAGCAAGTAGAAGGAAGGAAATAGTAAAGATCAGAGGAAAAATAAACGACATAGAGACCAAAAAAACAATTCAGAGGATCAATGAAACAAAGAGCTGGTTTTTTGAAAAGATAAACAAGATCGATGGACTCTTAGCTAGACTCACCAAGAAGCAAAGAGAGAGAACCCAAATACACAAAATCAGAAATGAAAGAGGAGAAGTAACAACTGATACCACAGAAATACAAAAGATCGTTAACAACTACTATGAACAACTATATGCCAACAAATTCGATAATCTAAGCAAAATGAACAAATTTCTGGAAACACATAGTTGACCAAAACTGGACCAGGAAAGATAGAAAACTTGAAAAGACCAATAACAACAGAAGAAATTGAAGATGTAATCAAGACTCTCCCAGCAAACAAAAGCCCATGCCCGGATGGCTTCACGGGGAATTTTACCGAATATTCAAAGAACTAATACCCATTCGACTCAAACTATTTCAAAAAATTCAAAAAGAAGGAAGACTTCCAAAGTCATCTTATGAAGCCAGCATAATTCTAATTCCAAAACCAGAAAAAGACACAAAAAAGAAAGAAAACTACAGGCCAATATCCCTGATGAACATAGATGCCAAAATCCTGAACAAAATACTAACAAATCGGCTCCATCAATACACCAAAAAAATTATCCACCATGACCAAGTGGGATTCATCCCAGGGATGCAAGGCTAGTACAATATTCACAAATCAATAAACGTGATACACCACATAAATAAAATGAAAAATGAAAACCACGTGATCATATCAATAGATGCCGAAAAAGCCTTCAACAAAATCCAGCGTCCATTTCTGATAAAAATGCTTAGCAATGTGGTAATAGAGGGATTATATCTAGACATAATAAAGGCCATATATGAAAGACCTACAGCCAATGGGCAGAAACTAAAAACATTTCCCTTAAGAATAGGAACAAGGCAAAGATGCCCACTTTCACCATTTTTATTTAACATAGTACGTACTGGAAGTCTTAGCCACAACAATCAGACAGGAAGAATGAACAAAAGGGATTCAAACTGGAAAGAAGGAAGTGAAACTGTCATTATTTGCAGATGACATGATACTATACGTAGAAAACCCCAAAGACTCCATCAAAAATTTACTAGACTTAATACATAAATTTGGCAAAGTAACAGGATGCAAAATTAATGTAAAGAAGTCGATGGCATTTTTATACACCAATGATGAACTCACGAAAAGAGAAACTAAGAAAACAATCCCATTTACCATTGCGGCAAAAAAATTACAATACCTAGGAATAACCTTAACCAAAAAAATAAAGGATCTATTCACAGAAAACTACGGGTCATTGAAAAAAGAAATAGAGGACGATATAAAAAAGTGGAAGCACATACCCTGTTCACGGATTGGGAAAATTAGCATCATTAAAATGTCCATATTACCCAAAGCAATCTATAGATTCAATGCAATTCCCATCATAATACCAACGACATACTTCACAGAATTAGAACAAGTACTCCAAAAGTTCATATGGAACCAAAAAAGACCTCGAATAGCCACAGCAATCTTGAAAAGGAAAAACAAAGTTGGAGGGATCACATTACCTGATTTCAGGTTATACTACAAAGCCACTGTAATCAAAACAGCCCGGTACTGGCACAAGAACAGGCATATAGACCAGTGGAACAGAACAGAGAACCCAGAAATGGACTCAAGGCAATATGCCCAATTAATACTTGACAAAGGTGGCAAGAGCATACAGTGGAGTAAGGACAGCCTCTTTAATCAATGGTGTTGGGAAAATTGGACAGCTACATGCAGAAAAATGAAACTAGACCATCAACTTACACCCTACACAAGAATAAACTCAAAATGGATAAAAGACTTAAATGTGACTCATGAATCCATAAAAATCCTAGAAGAAACTGTAGGCAACAAAAATTCAGACATTATATGCAGCAGAATTTTCACTGATACATCACCTAAGGCAATAGAAACAAAGGAGAAAATGAACACATGGGTTTACATCAAACTCAAAAGCTTCTGCACAGTGAAAGATACAATCATCAAAACAGAAAGGCTACCCACTGTATGGGAGAGCATAATTGCCAATGATATATCAGATAAGAAGTTAATTTCCAATATATATAGAGTGCTCATAGAACTCCACAAAAGGAAGACAAAGAACCCAATTAAAATATGGGCAGAGGAACTAAATAGACAACTCTACAAACAGGACATACAAATGGCTAAGAGACCTATGAAGAAATGCTCATCATCACTAAACATCAGAGAGATGCAAATTAAAACAACAATGAAGTATCACCTCACACCTGTCAGAATGGCTGCCATCAACAAATCATCAAACAACAAGTGTTGGGCAAGGGTGTGGAGAAAAGAGGACTCTAGTACACTGCTGGTGGGAATGCAGACTGGTGCAGCTGCTATGGAAAACAATATGGTGCTACCTCAAAAAATTAAAAATTGAACTTCTATTTGACCCAGTGGTCCAGCTTTTAGGAATATACCCTAAAATGCCTGAAACACCAATCAGAAAGAATATATCTACCCCCATGTTTGTAGCAGCACTATTTACAATAGCTAAGATCTGGAAACAGCCCAAGTGTCCACCAGTAGACGAATGAATAAAAAGGCTGTGGTACATATACACAATGGAGTACTATGCAGCTGTAAGAAAGAAAGATCGCTTATCCTTTGAGACTACATGGAGGGACCTGGAAAGTATCATCCTAAGTGAAACAAGCCAAACAGAGAAAGACAAGTATCATATTATCTCACTTATTTGTGGAATATAATGAACATAACAGTCTGAGGAATGGGGTAGTCCCAGAGACGTTGAAGTGGAGTACAGACTTAGAAACCCCAGAAGAGAGGGTGGTGGGAAAGAGATAAACCACAGAACTTATATGCATTTATGCATGAACAGTGGACATGGACAACAAACTTGGACAGGGCAGGGAGGGTGGGGGAGGGGGAATCAGTGCGGAAAAAAAGAGTCACATCTGTAGCAAAATTAATTAATAAAAAATAAATTAATTAAAAAAATAAAAAGAAAATAAAAGTTTATATGGAACCAATAAAGACCCTGAATAGCCACAGCAATCTTGAAAACAAAAACAAAAACAAAGTTAGAGGGATCACATTACCAGATTTCAGGTTATAATACAAAGCTACTGTAATCAAAACAGCCTGGTACTGGCACAAGAACAGGCAGACAGATCAATGGAACAAAATAGAGACCTAGAAATTGACCCAAGACAATATGCTCAATTAATATTTGACAAAGTTTTCAAGAGCATACAATGGAGTCAAGACAGTCTCTTCAATTAATAATGTTGGAAAAATTGGACAGGTACTTGCAAAAAAATAAAGCTAGAACATCAACTTACACCATTCACAAGAGTAAACTCAAAATGGATAAAAGACTAAAATGTAACTCGTGAATCCATAAAAATCTTAGAAGAAAATGTAGACAAAATAATTTCGGACATCATACACAGCAGAATTTTCCCTGACACATCACCTCAGGCAACAAAAACAAAGGAAAAATTTTAAAAAGGGACTACATCAAAATCAAAAGCCTGAAACACCAATCAGAAAGAAAATATGCAGCCCAGTGCTCATAGCAGCACTATCTACAATAGCTAAGATCTGAAAACAGCCCAAATGTCCATCACTAGATGAGTGGATAAAAAAGCTGTGGTATATGTACACAATGGAATACTATGCAGCTGAAAGAAAGAAAGATCTCCTATCTTTTGAGATGACATAGAGGGACCTGGAAAGTATTATCCTAAGTGAAACAAGCCAAGCAGAAGAAGACAAATACCACATCATCTCATTTATTTGTGGAATATACTGAACTAAGCAAACTCCTGAAAAAAATTAACCCAGAAACATAGAGGTGGGGTCAAGATTGACAAGACTCAGAGAAGAGGTGGTTTTTTTTGGAGAACTGATAAACCACAGAACTTACATGCATGTATGCATGACCAATGAACATAGACAACAACGCTGGGGATGAGGCGAGGGGGAGCGGAGGAGGGTGTCAATGGGGGAAAATGAGAAACATCTGTAAAAGAAAGAAAGAAAGAAAGAAAGAAAGAAAGAAAGAAAGAAAGAAAGAAAGAAAGAAAGAAAGAAAGAGAGAAAGAAAGAGAGAGAGAAAGAAAGAGAGAGAAAAAGAAAGAAAGAAAGATAGAAAGAAAGAAAAGAAAGAAAGAAAGAAAGAAAGAAAGAAAGAAAGAAAGAAAGAAAGAAAGAAAGAAGAAAGGGAAAGAGGGAGGGACGAGGGAAAAAGGGAGGGAGGAGGGAAGGAAGGAAGGAAGGAAGGAAGGAAGGAAGGAAGGAAGGAAGGAAGGAAGGAGGGAGGAAAGAAGAATGAGAGAGAGAGAGAGAGAAAGAGAGAGAGAGAGAGAGAAAGCAAGAAAGCACGAAAGCAAGCAAGCAAGCAAGCAAGCAAGAAAGAAAGAAAGAAAGAAAGAAAGAAAGAAAGAAAGAAGAAAGAGTAGCAAAAGTGGGCATCCCTTTCTTGTTCCTGTTCTTAAGAAAAATACTTTTAGTTTTTGCCCATTGAGTATGATATTGGCTGTAGGTCTTTCATATAGGGCCTTTATTATATCTAGATATGATCTCTCTATTTCCACACTGCCGAGCGTTTTTATAAAAAATGGATGCTAGATGTTGTCATAGGCTTTTTCGGCATCTATTGATACGATCATTGGTTTTTATTTTTCATTTTGTTTATGTGGTGTATCACATTTATTGATTTCAAATATCGTATCAGCCTTGCATCCCTAGGATGAATCCCACTTGGTCATGGTGAATAATTTTGTGATATATTGCTGGATCTGATTTGCTAGTATTTTGTTCAGGATTTTGGCATCTATGTTCATCAGGGATATTGGCCTGTAGTTTTCTTTCTTTTTTGTGTCTTTTTTAAATTTTGGAATTAGAATTATGCTGGCCTCATAAAATGAGTTTGGAAGTCTTCCTTCTTGAATTTTTTGCAATAGTTTTAGGAGAATGGGTGTTAGTTCTTTTTTTAATGTTCGGTAAAACTCCCCCGTGAAGCCATCCGGGCCTGGGCTTTTGTTTGCTGGGAGAGTCTTGATTATATCTTCAATTTCTTCTGTTGTTATTGGTCTGTTCAAGTGTTCTATCTCTTCCCGGTGCAGTTTTGGAAGACTATGTGTTTCTAGAAGTTTGTCCATTTCACTTAGATTGTCGAATTTGTTGCCATATAAATTTTCATAGTAGTTGTTAACAATCTTCTGTATTTCTGTGGTATCAGTTGTTACTTCTCCTCTTTTCTGATTTTGTGTATTTGGGTTCTCTCTCTTTGTTTCTTGGTGAGTCTAGCTAAGGGTCCATCAACCTTGTTTATCTTTTTGAAAAACCAGCTCTTTGTTTCATTGATCCTTTGAATTGATTTTTGGTCTCTATGTCATTTATTTCTGCTCTGATATTTATTATTTACTTCCTTCTACTTGCTCTGGGGTTTTCTTTTTGTTTGCTTTCTAGTTCTTTAAATTGTGAGATTAGGTAGTCTTTTAGAGATTTTTCTTGTTTCTTGAGGTAGGCCTATAGTGCTATGAACTTCCCTCTCAGAACTGCTTTTGCTGCATCCCATAGATTTTGTGTTGTTTTGTGTTCATTTTCATTGGATTCCAGGAAGTTTTTGATTTCTTCAATGATCTCCTTGGTGACCCCCTTCATTGTTTAATAACATGCTAGTTAGCCTCCATGTGTTCAAATGTTTTTGCATGTTCTTGTTGCAATTGATTTCTAGTTTCATGCCATTGTGATCCGAGAAGATGCTTGATATGATTTCAATCTTCTTCGACTTGTAGAGACTTAGTTTGTGCCCTAACATGTGGTCTATCTTTGAGAATGTCCCATGTGCACTTGAGAAGAATGTGAATTCTGTAGTTTTGGGGTGTAATTCTCTTTAAATATCTTTTAAATCCGTTTGGTCTAGTGCTTCATTTAGAGTGTCTGTTTCTTTGCTAATTTTCTGCCTAGAGGATTTATCCAGTGATGTCAGAGGGGTTTTGAAGTCCCTTGCTATGATTGTATTGCTATTGATTTCTCCTTTGAAGTCTTCCAGAAGATTTTTAATATATATTGGTGCTCTTATATTGGGTGCATATATGTTTATGAAGGTTATATCTTCCTGTTGGATAGATCCTTTCAATATTATGTAGTGGCCTTCTTTGTCTCTAGTTATGGTCTTCATTTTGAAATCTGTTTTATCAGATATAAATATTGCTACCCCAGCTTTTTTTTTTCTTGTTTGCTTGAAAGATTTTTTCTATCCTTTCACTTTCAACCTATGTGAGTCTTTTGTTGTGAGGTGGGTCTCTTGTAAATAACATATAGATGAGTCGTGCTTTCTTATCCAATCAGCTACTTTGTATTTTGTTATCAAAGCATTCAATCCATTTACATTTAAGGTGAATTTTGATATGTATTTACTTATTGCCATTTTTGTTTAGTGTGGTTATATTTTTCTTCCTATTTCTCCTGCTAATTACAGCAGTCCTTTTAATATTTCTTGCAGTGCTGGTTTGGAGTTAATATATTCCCTTAGCCTTTTTTTGTCTGGGAAGCTCTTTATTTGCTCTTCTATTTTGAATGATAGTCTTGCTGGATAGAATAGTCTTGGATTCAGATCCTTGTTTTTTATGACCTTGATTACTTTATGCCATTCACTTCTAGCCTCTAGTGTTTCTGTTGGGAAGTCAGCTGAGAACCTTATTGGGTGTCCTTTGTAGGTAACCTGTTGCTGATCTCTTGCTGCTTTTAGGATTCTCTGTTTGTCTTTAATTTTTGGCATTTTGATTACTATGTGTCTTGATGTGGGTCTGTTTGGTTCTTCTTACTTGGGGCTCTCTGTGCTTTTTGAACTTGAGTGCCTTCTTCCTTCACCAAATTAGGGAAGTTTTTTATTACTATTTCTTCAAATATATTCTCTAACCCTTGCTCAATATTTTCTTCTTTGGGGACTCCTATGATGCAAATGTTATTACGTTTCCAGTTGTCCCACAGTTCTCTTAAGCTGTCTTCCTGTTTTTTAATTGTCTTTTTCTTTTGGTTTTCTGATTGTTTGAGTTTTTCCTACCCTATCTTCTAATTCACTGATTCAGTTCTCAGCTTTCTCTATTCTGCTATTTAGACTTTCCAATGTGTTCTTTATTTCTGATATGTCATTCTTCATTTATTCTTGGTGGTTTTTACTTTCCAACTGGTTATTTTCAACATTTCTATGTCTTTACTTATGGTGCTCATGTCCTTACACATGCTGTTGAGCTTTCTCAAGATCATGGCTCTGAATTATAGTTTTGTTAACTTGCTTAACTACACCTCATTTATCTCCTTTTTGGTAGTGGTCTCTTGTTCTATCATTTTGCTTTTGTTTCTGTTTTTCACCATTTTGGCTATCACAGTGGGCTTTGGAGCCTGCCAAATCTTCCCTGTGGGTGTGGGTGTTCTGCTGTTTGTGGCTCCCTCTCTTGGGTTTTAATGAGCCAGGAATAGCCCATGTTACAAACCACCATCAAGTCTTCCTTTCCTGATTAAAGTTGCTAGCCCAGGGAATGGTACAGTTATCCTCTAGCTTTTTGCCTGGAGGCTATCAGTAGTGGTTACATAAAGAACCTTGGCTTCTCAGTTGAATGAAAAACTCTCTCAGGTGCTCAGCATAAGAAGATTTTCCGAGGGTGGGGCAGATGCAGTTTGTTAATGGGCCTCAATTAACATTTCAATGGCCACCAGGTGAGGATGAATCTCTGAGGGAGGGGCCACCGCCCCTCCCCAGAGCCCTGGAAAAAAGTAGGATGACCACAGTCCTGCATGGCTGCAAGTCAGCAAAAACTCTGACCACCCTCCAAATCCTGAGTGTCCCCACTCAATTCCAGTCCAGTCTGCCCTCCCTCTGCCGGAGTCCAAGGTAAGTGGCTGCCGCTATTTTATCTTCTGTCCTGGCTCTGCGCTGTTGAGCCGCTTGGTAGTTTAACCTGAGGGCATCACTCACAGCCATGGCCACTGCTCATAGCTAAGGCCGCTGCTCCCAGCTAAGGCCGCTGCTCCCAGCTAAGGCCGCTGCTCCCAGTTAAGGCCGCTGCTCCCAGTTAAGGCTGTTGCCGACTGCGGGCTTTCAGCCCCCCTCTCGCGTCTCTACAAGCCTACCAGGATTGAGTCAGTGTCCCTGGTAATGTGGCCCTCCAAGCTGCTTTTCTGTTGCCTTTTCCTGATGATTTACCTTTATTTTTGTTGTAATTCTAGTTTGGTCCTGGGAGATGGTCTGTGTAGCTTCCATTCACTCTGCCACCATTTTGGAATCTTCCCCAATGTGTTCTTAATTTCTGCTATGTCATTCTTCTTTTCCAATTTGTTGATGTCCTTACTCATGCTGTTGAGCTTCCTCTAGATCATGGCTCTGAATTCTACCTCTGATAATTTGCTTATCTGCATTTTATTGGTTTCATCTTCGATAGAGTTCTCTTGTTCTTTCATTTGGGATTTGTTTCTTCGTTTCACCATTTTGGCTATCTCAGTGGGTTTTTGAGCCTGCCAAATTTTCCCTGTGGGTGTTGGTGTTCTGCTGTTTGTGGCTCCCTTTACTAGGTTCCAATGAGCCTGTGTGGGCCCACGTTAAACACCACTGTTCAGTCTTCCTTTCCTGGGTAGATTTGTAAACCCAGAAAAGGTTCAGTTATCCTCTAGCTTTTTCCTGGTGGCTAGTAGTCTTAGTTACTTAGTGCCTTGAAAGGTAGCCCTGGTGTTCTGCCTAATAAGATTTCCAGAGAGTGGGATAGATGCTTGTTGTAAATGAGCCTCAATTTGTATCTCTTTGCCTCACCTGGGAAACCTGAATCTTTGTGCGGGGGGGGGGGGGAGGGGGGGCTGCTGCTTTTCCCTAAAACTCTGGGAAGGAGCACACTGGTCACTGACATTTGTGGCTGCAACTCAGCAAAACTTTTGAGTGCCCTTTAATTCCAGGTGTCCCCACAGAGTTTCTATTTAGTCTGCTGTTTCTCTGCCATAGCCCCCATTGGAGTAGCTTTGGTTATTTTAGCACTCTGTCGTGGCTTTCTGCACTGTGGAACAGGCTTCGTCTTTATTCCCCAAGGGCTCTGCTCACAGCTAAGACTGCTCCTGTTTTTGGGCTCCCAGTCCGCCACCCTATCATGCCTCTGCAGATCCTCCCAGTGTCCCTGGTTATATGGTCCTGTCCTGCTGCCTTTCTGTTGCTTTTTTCTGAGGATTTATTTTTATTTTATTTGCAATTTTGATTTTGTCCTGGGAGATCATCTGTGTAGCATCTATTCACTCCGCCTCCATTTTCACATCCTCTAAGCATATCTTGTGTGCAGCTGGGTCACACAGGCCTTTCTGGTGCTCCTGCACCCTGCAGGTCCCGCGGATAACCAGATCAAACCATTTCTCTGGGGACCCAGCTCTATACCTATGTTATGGGCTGCTGGGTTGCACAGGCCTCTCTGGTGCTTCAGCACCCTGCAGGTCCTGCGGGTAACTGGATGGCACAGTCCTTGCTGGATCATACAGGGCCCTCTGGTATTTTAGCACCCCACAGGCCCTGTGGGTAACTAAATTGTGCAGTCCCTTCTGGGTGGCACAGGCCTCTCTGGTGCTTCAGCACCCCACAGGTTCCATGGGTTATTGGATGGCCCAGTTTCTGCTGGGTCACACTGGCCTCTCTGGTGCTTCAGCATCCCACAGGTCCCACTGGTTCCTGGATGGCATAGTCCTTGCTGGATCTCACAGGCCTCTCTGGTGCTTCAGCGCCCCAAAGTTCCCATGGGTTACTGGATTGCACAGTCCCTGCTGGGTCACACAGGCCTCTCTGGTGCCCCCGCACCCTGCAGTTTCTGCGGGCAGTCAGCTGGATCGCACCAGTCTCTCTGGGGCTCGGGCTTCCCACTACACGGGTGAGCAACTAGACCACACAGGCCTCTGTGGAGCCCCAGGTCCTGCTGCTGGCAGCTGGGTAATGCTGCTGCCCCATGGGGTTCAACTCCTGCTCAGCTTTTGCTGTAGATTTTGGGAATGAGTCTCAGCTGCTGGTCTGTGCTTCTGTTGCCTGGGGATAGATGTCTGCTCCTCTGCCTCTGTTCCTGGGGGTATATCTCGACTCTGATCAAGCTGCTACTGTGAGGGATGGTGCTGGGATCCCAGCTGTCTGCAGCTTCAGGGACCAGCACCTTGGGAGCTCCACTCCTGTGCTCCTGTCTGTGTTGACACAGTGTCCACTGGTCCGATGGTGCCAGGTGTGCTGGTGGGCTCAGGTTGCTGGGCCCTAGCTGCTCCTACTGCCTTCTCCCAGGGAAGACCTGGTATCTTCCAAAATGGTGGGACCTTCCTGCAGCACAGGGAGAAGCACCCTGAAGAGTCACTTACCGTGGTAACCAGCTGCTCCCATCCATAACACAGGAACCTTTTGCTCTGTGTCTCTGCACTGCATGGGTTTGGTCATCCACCTTCATTTCAGTTCACACTCTGTCACACACTCGCTCACTCTCTCACACACTCACCCTCCCTCAGGTCCTGCCTTCCACCATCTTTGAATTCGTCACTGCTACTTTTGAATGTTTTTACAGCCACCAATCCTAAGCCCTATACTGATTAGGCATGAACATGTGCCACAGTTGTGGCCAGCTGGATGTGGTAATTGGTCTTCTTGGGTGCTTATGGGAAATGTTTTCTTCTCTATACAGATGTACAAGGAAGGGACCCTGTCTCCATCTGGCTTTCAGACATTTTGGTATAAGGGACTAAATCCTGGGGCTGATCCAACCATTTTTGATTTTAAAGAGCCAATCCTAGGGATGAAATGAATCTGCCTAGTTTGGCAGAGGGAGGTAGCCCAGGAATACTGAATAATGTCTCTGAGCCACTGTATAAGCCAACCCATGAATGCATATTTACAGACTCCCTGTTACATGAAATAATAACTCTTTGATGTTTAAGCCACCTATAGCCAGTTTTTCTTTTACTTGCAGCCAAATAAATAACTATTTGAGGAGCTTCCTTAAGAACTCATGGGACCTCAACTAACCATGTTGGGCTTTATGCTGAAGGAAGCTTCAGGGTTTTTTACTCTTCCTGCCTTGATGCAAACTGCCATGGATCTTCTAAGATCTCCTATTCTCATCATATCTCTCTCCAACCAGGCCTGGTGAGGGCTGTAAAAATTTCACTCCCCCCATTGTCAGGATTTATCAGGCATCAAACAGTTCATTAAGCTGTATGAGAGCTAATAAATTATTTGTCTTTCTTTTCTTACTTTCAGAATAAGCTATATATATAAACAGTTCCTCTTAAAAGACCTTTGTGTGAATCAAATCAGAAAATGGATTGTTTTAAGAGTTCATTGAATGTTGGTTTATCCTACTAGAAAGGGCAAGTAAATGACCACAAGAACCTATAACAGGGTCTAACACCAAACAAATATTCTAAATATTTATAGGTGAATCTTAAACATGACCAAGCAGGGCACAGCAATTTACTCAAGGCATAGCAATTGATTCAGGGTTGGCTAAAGCCAAGCCAATTGAGTCAAGCAATGTGAATCCCTGGACTTTTACTTAGACAGCTGGAAATAAAATTCACTTTCCCACTCAACTCTTCAACTATGGAGGGTGTTTGTCCAGAATTTTTGCAGCTAACTTGCCACATAAGAGGAAAGACTGTCTGAAAGTCGAGGCTCAGAGAGAAAACAGAAATAAGACAAAGTTTTGAAGACAAAATTTAAGACCATAGATCAAGCTGTACATAAAGAGCACTCTTAAATTTTCTTACTTAAATGAAGCAATATCTCCTCTTCCTTTAAAAGAAGATTTTGGATTCTCATACATGTGTATGAAATCATTCCTACTGGATGGGTTAGTAAAATTGCCAATGGCGAGTTCTAGTTTTGCTCTGCCTGAATATAATGCAGTAAATGGCCACTTTTGCTGCGGAACTTAAAAGGCAAGCAGGTGGAACTTTTGCCACCTGGGCACCTTCCAGCCCAGCACCTCATTAGGTCCCCATGGTTTACACCTCTCTAGCATCCTGGGAGCCAGCTTGGTCCAGAGTCTTGTGTCCTGTGTTTGGACATGCCCCTCTAGGAGCTGACCTTAGTCCTATAAGCCATGCAGTGGCCAGAGGCTGCTGCTTATTCGAAACAGGATAGAAACCCTGATGTAAAGAGGACTGATAATGAGGAAATTAAAACATCTGGGTGAATGAGTATTTCCATATTAGATCTGTTCCCAAAGTTGATGGCATGACAGAGGAATGTATTTCTTGGTGGATTTTTATGCACCACCAACAATTGTTGAAAGCATAATGGATATAATTAGACTGGATATTGTAAAACACCCTCTGACCCAAGAAGTAAAAAAGTGTGAAGGGATTGTCCCAGTCCCACTTGAATAAAAGCTATATTACACAAAGAAGAGGAAATATTTACCAGATTTTACCCTTATATTTAATTACCTTACTCTTGAGCACCATGTATTAATAATTTACAAGCTTCACCTTTATATAAGAGTGTGTTATATGTGCCATGTTATTTTAAAGGTATTTTTCGCTCTTGATCCTCTTTTTCTGTGAGGGGTGAGGAAATGGCTGACTTAGAACCACATTGTAATCTGTGGTACCAGCACATTGTTCTTGATTTTATTACATCAATGTAATGTTGTTGTTTTTTTTTTTGTTTTGTTTTGTTTTGTTTTTTTGTCAGTGAGGCCTTTTTGCCCTACAACACTAACATCATTTTAAATGACAAAACTAATAAAACTGTCTTGGATTGTGAGTGAGACATTCAGACTGTATAATCATACAAAATAAAATATTATTTAAACTAATAAACAAAACAAAACAATTTTTTGTTCCAAAAATGTTCTAGAGATCTTATAAAGTGAAATAATTCACAGATGTTTATACACAACCAAAACTCTACTATTTAATGTTTATCTTCTAAGTAGTTCTCTCTAGAAAGTCTCAGTTAGGCACAGATGTCTTTAAACCTTTTTGTTAATGGTCAATTGCTTTCTCTTTTCAACCAAAGAGTGCATTTTTTGGTTTAAGGTAGTCTAAAGACTGCCCCAACAAGGATGACTGGGAGAATAAAGTTGGTTGGAATAGACTAACACCAATGAGCAGAGAAACCACTAGTTTAAATAGCAAATATTTGAATTAATTTTTCCTATACTCTTGAGTACAGCAGGACTCCTCTGTGGCATGGCATACTCTCCTAGAGTGGGTCCCCAGAAAACAAATGTCAGAAGGTTTATTGGGGAGCCTTCAAAATCAACACCTTATGAGGGAACAAGAAAAGGAGGATTAGGCAGAAAAAGAAGTTGGGCTATGATGCAGTCACCACAAAGACTCAGCCAACCTCACAGGGAGCTCTGGGGCTGGGATGGCCTTCAGAGTTATACTGAGTTGAAGCAATAGGGTTGAGTCTTTAGACTCCTACACTGACCAGTCATTGGATGCAGGATGTCTCCAAGAAGTGAGTCTAGCCTTGTGAAAGACAGCTCTCTTTAGCTACATGCAATTTCTGGAGAGGGACTCTGCTGGAAGCCATCAGCATCCAGCACCCCCAGCAGTTGGGGGATGAGTTGAGGGTCTGTGAGACACATCACAGTGTCCACTACACTTCTTGACTCTGCTGAAAACATTTTCAAGAAGTGAAAGTGTCCCTAGTCCTCTCTCCATACTTGGCTCCATTTTCCCAGAGATTTCTGTCTTTTGTTCTGGGACACCACAAAGTCATCTTGATTATCTCCTAAACTGTGAGATGCAGGTACCCAAAGAACTGTGGGTAAATGACCAATCTTCAAATCCCTTGGCCAGCACCTCACAGCTGTCCTTGGCAAGAAGTGCATAAGCTGGTCGGATGTCCTCTTTTTTTGTCAGCCAGCGGACTCCCACCCTTAGAATGGCCAAAGAGTCCACCGCATCCCTCAGAACTCACTCTGGAACTCACTGTCTGTCACACCTGCTCCAAATGGTGCTGAGCTTTACTGCATGCACCTGTAGATCCTCTCCTGGCACATGGTCTAGTAAATTTATGACCACAGAGTGAGGGGTGGGAGTCTCCTTCCAATGGAACTTTCGGGGTATATCTTCACTTGAACACCAAGAAGAGCTCTTGGCATATGATGATGGCTTCTCAGAAGTGCACACGTCCTTCTGGCTGTTTCATGTACTTAACAGCTTTTTTTTTTTTTTTTTGACCAGAGAACAGTGGGACCCTGGGAGCCTGCTGCTCTGCCCAACAGGGGCACGAAGTCATGATCTTGAGAGAAAGGAGCATGTGTTGTGGCTGACAGGTTTCTGGGAGGTACTGTCAGTTGTGTTTCACTCTCAGACTTCCTCCGGTCTCTGTGGGAGGACAAGCCATGCCAGCGGACACATGTGGCACAGCAGGCTGGATTGCAAAATATATCCGGCATGGCAGTTGGTGAAAGAGTTATGCAATAGCCACCAACTTACGGAAACCACTGTGAGATGTTCCCTGGAGTGGAGGCTCCTGGCTTTGCTACCCTGGCCTCAGACTTGGGTTCTACATTAGCAGTCTAAAGAGTGGCCCAGGCTGTGGGGTGTCAAGAACGGATCTTCCCTGAAGTCACTCTGGTAACACATGACCCACAAGACCCAGCATTGCTGGTATCTTCTCCCCTGAGGGTGTCTAGGGCTACTCTTTCACATTCTAGAAACTCCAGAAAAAAGTCAGATTTGGTTATAAAATACCCCTCAGAACTTGAGACCTCCAAGATAGGAGGTCCCCCCTTATAGAGGGACAAGGCCAACCTGGTGAAGAGGTCTGGAGTGGACAACTGAAATAGAAAAGAGGCTAAAGATTCCATCCCGTAAGGAGTTGATGTGCTCAGCCTGGAGAAGGGTGGTGTAAAGGGACCCATTCACTGACTCCCTAAGTCTCTGTCCCAATATGGAGAAAACAGGTGGCATTCCAGGGCACAGATGACATAGCTGGGACCTGAGGGGAAGTTACAGGATAGCAGATACCAGTCCCATATCAGAAAGAATTACTTCCATGAGCTCTCCATAGTGGGATGGAATGACAGAAGGGAGTGAGCTCATTATCATGGAAGGAACTAGACAACCGCATGCTTGGTGTCACAAAAATAGTTTAAGTAGTATTTGTGCTCTATCTTGTAGATGCCTCTCACCTGCACAGGCATCATTGACATTCCTGAGAAGGTGAGTTAGTGGGGGAATTTTGCAAATCAAGCAGGGAGGCAGGTGTCTGTGGGGAGCAGATCTGACAACTCCTCCTACTACCCTGAGCTCCACATCTCCTTTTAACAGTGGGGAATGGATAGAAAACGGGCTTGGAAATTAAACCTACCTGGATATGAATCCCAGCTCTGTTATTTACTCTTTGTGTGACCTTGGATCAGTCATTTACCTTCTCTTAGCCTGTGGCTTCTCCTCTGAGTATTACATAAGATGAAAAACATCAGAGCCCCTGGCACACAGTTAATGTTCAAGGAAAGAAAAGTTGGTTTTATTTCAATCCCACGACCTGGCTGCATTAAATCTTTAAACCAAAACCTTACCACCTCAAGTGACAAAAATTGACATCAGGTTATAATGCATCCTTCTAGACATTTCATATGCCATATATATATATATATATATATATGGAGAGAGAGAGGAGGGGTTATTTATGTAAATGTTATAGTTTGCATTTGATTCTGTACCTTGCTTTTTTTCATTCAACAGTATATCTTCGAGACTTCTTCATGTTAGTAAACACAGAATAACTTCATTCTCCTTAACTATTGCCTTATTTAAAGAATTATCACACTGTGATAATTTAGCTCTTCCTCTATGAATGGACACTGAGTTTATTTCTATTTTTTTTACTCTCACAATGAACATCTTTATTGATAACTTCTAGCATACATAAACAAAGGTTCCACTTCCAAAGAAGTGAAATGCTATATCATAGAGGATTTGCATTTATAATTTTAATATATAAAGGCAGTAAAAATTCATTAATAACTAATTTTAGGTGCCATAACTTTTCTTATATGTTTAAGTTGCAGTTAAAATTGCAACAACAAGAAAACATATTTCTTGTAAAAAATAGACACCCATGTGTTTTTTAAAGTGCAAGTCGCTTCCCTTCCTATCCCAGTCACTCTGCCAACTGTTCACAGATTATTTACTCTGCATTTACAAACACACAAATAACATATAAAAATAGATGTTTTTCTTTTTACATAAATGCAGATAGGCAGATAGATATAAAACTTGATTTTCCACTTTACTGACATACCTTTTACATCTTTCCACATCAGTATTTTCATATCTGGATCTTTAAAAAATGTTTTTATTTAGTTTTTAGAGAGAGAGAGAGAGAGAAACATCGATGTGAGAGAGAAACATCCATTAGCTGCCTCCTGCATGCCCCCTACTGGGGATTGAGACTACAACTTGGGCATGTGCTCTGACCGGGAATAGAACCAGGACCTCTCAGTCCATGAGACGATGCTCAATCCATTGAGTCACACTGGCCAGGACATATCTGAATCTTTTTTTTAATCCTCACCTGAGGACATTTTTTAATTATTTTGTTCAGACAGAGTGGGAGGGAGAGAGAGGAAGAAAGAGAGAGAGAAATATCCACGTGAAAAGGACACATCAAGTGGCTGCCACCCACACAACCCAACCAGGGCCGGGGACAAACTGCAACTGAGGTACGCGCCCTTAGGGGGAACCAAACCCAGATCTCTCTGGACCGCAGGCCAATACTCTAACCACTGAGCAAAACTGGCCAGGGCCATATCTGGATCTTTTAATGGTTGCATATAAATCCTGCCCACCAGTGTGGCTCAGTGGATTGAGAATCATCTCATGGACTGAGAGGTTTCCATCAGGGCACATGCCCAGATTCTGGGCTCAATCCTCAGTAGGGGGCATGCAGGAGGCAGCTGATAGATGTTTCTCACATTGATGTTTCTATCTCTCTCTAAAAAAATCAATAAAAACGTATTTTAGATGTTTTCATATCTTTTTTATTTATCTTTAGAGAGAGAGATAGAGATAGAGAAATATCATTGTGAGAGAGAAACATCAGTTGGTTGCCTGCTGCACACACTCCCACTGAGGGTCAAACCTGCAACCTAGGTATGTGCTCTGATGGAAATCAAACCCACAACTTTTTGGTGTATGGGATGATGCTCCAACCAACTAAGCCACCTGTTAAGGGCATGGTTTCAAAAAATTTTATTATAAGAGAGACCATAAATTTACTGTATCCCCAATTGATGGACATATTTTTGTTATTTTTAATCCTTTGCTATTGTAAATAACGCTGCAGTAAATATTCAGATACATGCATCATATTATGCTTTGAAAATACATTGAACTAAAATAAGCTAAACTAATCTCAGAAGTGTTAGAAGACAGGAAATTAGTTCCCCTTGGGAAGGGTTGGTGACTGGAAAGAGACACAAGGAGGGTTTCTGGGGTTCTGGTAATGTACTGTTTCGTGGTGTGAGTTCTAATTACATGAATATGTTCAATTTGTGACAATTCCTTAAGATGTATACTTATGAGTTGTAAACCTGTCTGTAGTTATACCAAAACAAAATTTTACTTTAAAATGTAGGTGAAAAAATAATATATCTCAGTTTTTCTTAGGATAAGCTAGAAATGACAGAAACTCTATAACAAGCTCTAAATTCTAATTTGTGCAAAACTCATATACTGAAAACAGTTAAATAATTTGCTCACAGATATTGGACAAGTAATTAGATGAAGCATAGAATGAAATGAGACTAAATTTACTCAAGGATTTAATAAGACCAGAAGGTTAAGAAAATCTTTCCTGAGATGTTTCAGCTGAAATTTGAATGATAATGAGATCTGTTTCTGTTTTGTTTTGTTTTTTTCCTCTTGGGTTTTCATATGTATTCTGATATGTCTGGTGATTTTTAATTAAGTGCCAGATATTACATGTGAAGAATCATAGAGATAATAAAAGTCATAGATAATGGATGATATTATCTTTCTTCAAAAAGGATTTACATTTGCTTCTAGAAGACATTTGCTAGGGCAGTTGCCAGGCAAGAAATATTTACAATTCAAGAACATCTAAATCCTACCAATCCGCCTCAAACTATTCCAAAATATTTAAGAGGAGAGAAGACTTCCAAGCTTTTTTTTTTTTTTTTTTTTTTTTTTTTTACAAGGCCAGCATTATCCTAATTCCAAATCCAGATAAAGACACTACAAGAAAAGAAAATTATAGGCCAATATGCTTGATAAACATAGATGCTAAAATCCTCAAGAAAATATTAGCAAATAGGATCCAGCAATGCATTAAAAAGATCATACACCATAACCAAGTAGGATTTATTACAGGGATGCAAGGATGGCTAAATATTCACAAAGCAACAAATGTGATACACCACATAAATAAAATGAAGAATGAAAATCATATGATCATATCAATAGATTCAGAAAAAGTATTTTTGACAAAATCAAGCACCCACTCATTATTAAACCTTTCAGCCAAGTGGCAATAGAGGGATCATACCGCAAAGTAATAAAGGTCATATATGACAGATCTATAGCCAACATGATACTCAATGGGCAAAAACTAAAAGCATTTACCTTAATATCAGGAACAAGATTGGGATGTCTGCTATCACCACTCTTATTCAACATAATACTGGAAGTCCTAGCCACAGCTATCAGACAAGAAGAAGAAATAAAAGGCATCCAAACTGAAAAGAAGGAAGTAAAACTGTCATTAGTCACAGATGACATAATATTGTACATAGAAAACTCTAAACACTCCCCCCAAAAGACTGCTATATTAAATAAATTCAACAAGGTAGCAGCATACAAAATAAACACCCAGAAATCATTGGCATTTTTATACATAAATATAAAACCTCAGAAACTAAAAAAAAAAAAAAAAAAATTTATCCTCACCCAAGGATATTTTTCCATTTTTTGTTCAGATAGAGTGGGATGGAGAGAGAAACATTGATGTGAAAGGGACACATCGAGTGGCTGCCACCTGCACAACTCAATCAGGGCCAGGGACAAACTTCAACCGAGGTATGTGCCCTTAGCTGGAACTGAACCTAGGTGTCTCTGGACTGCAGGCTGACACTCTAACTGCTGAGCAAAACCAACCAGGGCTATATTCAGAAAACTTTAGGACATCAGGATATAGAGGAGGACACCAAAAAACATGGAAGCATATACTGTGCTCATGATTTGAAAAAAATTATATCATTAAAATGTCCACACTACCCAGAGTGATCTACAGATTCAATGTTATCCCTATTAAAATACTAATAACATATTTCACAGATCTAAAAGAAATATTTGAAAAATTTATATGGAACCAAAAAAAATCCCAAATAGCCACAACAATATTGAGAAAAAAAGAACAAAATTGGAGGAATCACAATAACAAATGTCAAACTATACTAAAAAGCCACTGTATTCAAAACAGCCTAGTATTGGCACAACATCAGGCATGTAGAACAATGGAACAGAACAGAGACCCCAGAAATCAATCCATACTAATATGGCCAATTAATATTTCACAAAAGAGGTAAGAGTATACATGGAGTAAATTTATCTTCAACAAATGATGGGAAAATTGAACAGATACATGCAAAAAAATAAATAAGTAAAACTAGACTACCAACTTACAACATACACAAAAATAAACTCAAAATGGATGAAAGATTTTTTTTGTTTTTTTATTAATTAATTTTTGTTACAGATGTTTCTCCTTTTTCCCCCACTGATTCCCCCCTCCTCATCCCTCCCTGCCCTTTCCCCAGATTGTTGTCCATGTCCACTGTTCATGCATACATGCATATAAGTTCTGTGGTTTACCTCTCCCCCACCACTCCCCTCTTTAGGGTATTGTCAGTCTGTACCCCGCTTCCGCGTCTCTGGGACTACCCCATTCCTCAGACTGTTATGTTCATTATATTCCACAAATAAGTGAGATCATATGAAACTTGTCTTTCTCTGTTTGGCTTGTTTCACTTAGGATGATACTTTCCAGGGCCCTCCATGTCATCTCAAAGGATAAGAGATCTTTCTTTCTCACAGCTGCGTAGTACTCCATTGTGTATATGTACCACTGCTTTTTGATCCATTCGTCTACTGATGGACACTTGGGCTGTTTCCAGATCTTAGCAATTGTAAATAGTGCTGCTACAAACATGGGGGTACATATATTCTTTCTGATTGGTGTTTCATGCTTCTTAGGGTATATTCCTAGAAGTGGGATCACTGGGTCAAATGGAAGATCAATTTTTAATTTTTTGAGGTGACACCATATTGTTTTCCATATTGGCTGCACCAGTCTGCATTCCCACCAGCAGTGCACTAGAGTACTCTTTTCTCCACACCCTTGCCAACACTTGTTGTTTGATGATTTGTTGATGGCAGCCATTCTGACAGGTGTGAGGTGATAACTCATTGTTGTTTTAATTGGCATCTCTCTGATGATTAGTGATGATGAGCATTTCTTCATATGTCTCTTGGCCATTTGTATGTCCTGTTTGGAGAGGTGTCTATTCAGCTCCTCTGCCCATATTTTAATTGGGTTCTTTGTCTTCCTCTTGTTGAGTTGCATGAGCACCCTATATATATTGGAAATTAACCCCTTATCTGATAAATCATTGGCAATGATGCTCTCCCATACAGTGCGTTGCCTTTCCATCTTGATGATTGTATCTTTTGCTGTGCAGAAGCATTTGAGTTTGATGTAATCCCATGTGTTCATTTTCTCCTTTGTTTCTGTTGCCTTAGGTGATGCATCAGTGAAAATTCTGCTGCATATAATGTCTGAAATTTTGTTGCCTACAGTTTCTTCTAGGATTTTTATGGATTCCTGAGTTACATTTAAGTCTTTTATTCATTTTGAGTTTATTTTTGTGTATGGTATAAGGTGATGGTCTAGTTTCATACTTTGCATGTAGTTGTCCAATTTTCCCAACATCATTTATTTAAGAGGCTGTCTTTACTCCACTGTATGCTCTTGCCCCCTTTGTCAAACATTAATTGAGCATATTGTCTTGGGTCAATTTCTGTGTTCTTTGTTCTATTCCATTGATCTATATGCCTGTTCTTGCACCAGTACCAGGCTGTTTTGATTGCAGTGGCTTTGTAGTATAACCTGAAATCTGGTCATGTGATCCCTCCTAACTTGGTCCTTTTTTCAAGATTGCTGTGGCCGTTCGAGGCCTTTTTTGGTTCCTTATGAACTTTTGACGTATTTGTTCTAGTTCTGCGAAGTATGTAATTGATATTTTGAAGAGGATTGCATTGAATCTATAGATTGCATTGGGTAGTATGGACATTTTAATTATGTTAATTTTTCCAATCTATGAAAAAGTATGGGGAGAGAAAAATGGCGGCGGAGTTAACGGAGCTGCACAGACCGTCTCCCAGAACCAAACTGGAATTACAACTATAACACAGACAAATCGACGGAAAAAACCAACAGAAAAGCAGCTTGCAAGGACCATACAACGAGGGACACTGACTCGATCCCGGTAGGCTTGTGAAGGCGCGAGTCGGGGGCTGGGAGCCCACGGTCCGCAGCTCCGCAGCGGCCTTAGCTGGGAGCAGAGCCCTCGGGTTACACTCCCAGGCGGCTCCACAGCGCAGCCGGGACAGAGGCAGAAACAGCCACAGCCACTCACCTTGGGCTCCGGCAGAGGGAGGGCGGACTGGACTGGAGCTGGGTCGGGACACTCGGGGTTTGGAGGGCGCTCAGAGCTTTGGCTGAGTGCAGCCACTCAGGACAATGGCCACATTGCTCCTTCCCAGGGCTCTGAGAGAGGCAGCAGCCCCTCCCTCGGAGATCCAACCCCACCCTGTGAGCCATTGAAGTGCTAATTGAGGCTCACTAATAACCAGCATCTGCCCCACCCTCATGAAAGCCCCTTGGCTGAGCACCAGAGGGAGTTTTTCAATCAACTGACAACCCAAAACTCATCAATTAACCTAGACTGCTAGCCTCCAGGCAAAAAGCTAGAGGATAACAGTACGTTTCCTGGGCTGGCAACTTTAACCAGGAAAGTAAGACTTGACAGTGGTGTTCAACGTGGGTCCTCCCTCGCTCATCTAAACACAGGAGAGGGAGCCACAAACAGCAGAACACCAACACCCACAGGGAGAACTTGACAGGCTCCAAAGCCCTCAGTGATAGCCAAAATGGTGGAACACAGAAACAGAACCCAAATGAAAGAGCAAGACACCTCCACCGAAGATGAGATCAATGTGGAGCAATTAGGCAAGTTAACAGAGCTAGAATTCAGAGCCATGATCTTGAGGAAGCTGAACAGCATGAGTAAGGACATAGAGACACTGAAAATAAGCCAAATGGAAATTAAAAACCAACAGGAAGAGATAAAAAATGACATATCCAAAATGAAAAACACATTGGAAGGTTTAAAAAGCAGAGTAGGGGAAGCTGAGGACCGGATCAGTGAATTAGAAGACAGGGTAGAAAAAATCAACCAATCAGAAAAACAAAAGGAAAAAACTATTAAAAAACAGGAAGACAGCTTAAGAGAACTATGGGACAACTGGAAACGTAATAATATTCGCATCATAGGAGTCCCTGAGTAGAAGAAAATGAGCAAGGGTTAGAGAATATATTCAAAGAAATAGTGACAGAAAACTATCCTAATTTGATGAAGTAAGAAGGCATTCACGTTCAAAAAGCACAGAGAGCCCCAAGTAAGAAGAACCCAAACAGGCCCACACCAAGACACATAGTCATCAAACTTCCAAAAATTAAAAACAAAGAGAGAATCCTAAAAGCAGCAAGAGATAAGAGTTACCTACAAAGGAAACCCCATAAGGCTCTCAGCTGACTTATCACAAGAAACACTACAGGCCAGAAGGGAATGGCATGAAGTAATCAGGGTCATGAAAAACAAGGATCTGAATCCAAAACTACTCTACCCAGCAAGGCTATCATTCAAAATAGAAGATCAAATAAAGAGCTTCCCAGACAAAAAAAGGCTAAGGGAATACATTAGCACCAAACCAGCACTGCAAGAAATGTTAAAAGAACTGCTGTAATTAGCAGGAGAAATGGGAAGAAAAATAGAACCACACTAAACAAAAATGGCAATAAATAAGTACATATCAATAATCACCTTAAACGTAAATGGATTGAATGCTCCCATAAAGAGACACAGAGTAGCTGATTGGATAAGAAAGCATGACTCATCTATATGTTGTTTACAAGAGACACACCTCTCAACAAAAGACTCACATAGGTTGAAAGTGAAGGGATGGAAAAAAATTTTCCAAGCAAATGGAAAGCAAAAAAAAGCTGGGGTAGCAATTCTCGTATCTGATAAAATAGATTTCAAAATGAAGACCATAACTAGAGACAAAGACGGCCACTACATAATATTGAAAGGATCTATCCAACAGGAAGATATAACCTTGATAAACATATATGCACCCAATATAGGAGCACCAAAATATATTAAAAATCTTCTGGAGGACTTCCAAGGAGAAATCAACAACAATACAATCATAGCAGGGGACTTCAACACCCCGTTGACAGCACTGGATAGATCCTCTAGGCAAAAAATTAGCAAGGAAACAGAGACTCTAAATGAAGCACTAGAACAAATGGATTTAATAGATATCTACAGAGAATTACACCCCAAAACTACAGAATACACATTCTTCTCAAGTGCACATGGGACATTCTCAAAGATAGACCACATGATAGGACACAAACTAAATCTCTACAAGTTCAAGAAGATTGAAATCATATCAAGCATCTTCTCAGATCACAATGGCATGAAACTAGAAATCAATTGCAACAAGAACATGCAAAGACATTTCAACACATGGAGGCTAAATAGCATGTTATTAAACAATGAATGGGTCACCGAGGAGATCAAGGAAGAAATTAAAAACTTCCTGGAAACCAATGAAAATGAACACACAACAACACAAAATCTATGGGATGCAGCGAAAGCAGTTCTGAGAGGGAAGTTCATAGCACTACAGGCCTACCTCAAAAAACAAGAAAAATTTCTAATTGACTGTCTAACCTCACAACTTAAAGAATTAGAAAGCAAACAAAAAGAAAACCCCAGAGCAAGTAGAAGGAAGGAAATAGTAAAGATCAGAACAGAAATAAATGACATAGAGACCAAAAAAACAATTCAAAGGATCAATGAAACAAAGAGCTGGTTTTTTGAAAAGATAAACAAGATTGATGGACCCTTAGCTAGACTCACCAAGAAGCAAAGAGAGAGAACCCAAATACACAAAATCAGAAATGAAAGAGGAGAAGTAACAACCAACACCACAGAAATACAAAAGATCGTTAACAACTACTATGAACAACTATATGGCAACAAATTCGACAATCTAAGCGAAATGGACAAATTTCTAGAAAAACACAGTCTCCCAAAACTACTCCCGGAAGAGATAGAAAACTTGAACAGACCAATAACAACTAAGGAAATTGAAGAGGTAATCAAGACTCTCCCAGCAAGCAAAAGCCCAGGCCCAGATGGTTTCACGGGGGAGTTTTACCGAACATTCAAAAAAGAACTAACACCCATCCTCCTCAAACTATTTCAAAAAATTCAAGAAGAAGGAAGACTTCCAAACACGTTCTATGAGGCCAGCATAATTCTAATTCCAAAACCAGAAAAAGACACTACGAAGAAAGAAAACTATAGGCCAATATCCCTGATGAACATAGACGCCAAAATCCTGAACAAAATATTAGCAAATCGGATCCAGAAATACATCAAAAAAATTATTCACCATGACCAAGTGGGATTCATTCCAGGGATGCAAGGCTGGTACAATATTCGCAAATCAATAAACGTGATACACCACATAAACAAAATGAAGAATAAAAACCACATGATCATGTCAATAGATGCTGAAAAAGCATTCGACAAAATCCAGCATCCATTTCTGATAAAAACGCTCAGCAATGTAGGAATAGAGGGATCATATCTCGACATAATAAAGGCCATATATGAAAGACCTACAGCCAACATCATACTCAATGGACAGAAACTAAAAACATTTCCATTAAGAAGAGGAACAAGACAGGGATGTCCACTTTCGCCACTCTTATTTAAATTGTACTGGAAGTCTTAGCCACAGCAATCAGACATGAAGAAAAAATAAAAGGGATCCAAATTGGAAAGGAGGAAGTGAAACTGTCATTATTTGCAGATGACATGATATTGTACATAGAAAACCCTAAAGACTCCATCAAAAATCTATTAGACTTAATAAATGAATTTGGCAAAGTAGCAGGATACAAAATTAACGTCAAGAAATCGACGGCATTCTTGTACATCAATGATGAACTCACAGAAAGAGAAACTGAAAAAACAATCCCATTTACCATTGCTCCAAAAAAATTACGATACCTAGGAATAAACTTAACCAAAGAAGTAAAGGACCTATTTGCAGAAAACTACAGGTCATTGAAAAAGGAAATAGAGGAAGATATAAAAAAGTGGAAGCACATACCCTGTTCATGGATTGGAAGAATTAACATCATTAAAATGTCCATACTACCCAAAGCAATCTATAGATTTAATGCAATCCCCATCAAAATACCAACGACATATTTCATAGAACTAGAACAAATACTTCAATAGTTCATATGGAACCAAAAAAGACCCCGAATAGCCACAGCAATCTTGAAAAAGAAGAACAAAGTAGGTGGGATCACAGTACCAGATATCAGGTTATACTACAAAGCGACTGTAACCAAAACAGCCTGGTACTGGCACAAGAACAGGCATATTGACCAGTGGAACAGAACTGAAAACCCAGAAAGGGACCCAAGGCAATACGCTCAATTAATATTTGACAAAGGTGGCAAGAGCATACAGTGGAGTAAAGACAGCCTCTTTAATAAATGGTGTTGGGAAAATTGGACAGCTACATGCAAAAAAATGAAACTAGACCATCAACTTACACCATACACAAAAATAAACTCAAAATGGATAAAAGACTTAAATGTGACCCATGAATCCATAAAAATTCTAGAAGAAAATGTAGGCAACAAAATTTCGGACATCATACGGAGCAGAATTTTCACTGATACATCACCTAAGGCAACAGAAATGAAGGAGAAAATGAACACATGGGACTACATCAAACTCAAAAGCTTCTGCACAGCAAAAGAAACAACCATCAAAATGGAAAGGCAACCCACTGTATGGGAGAACATCATTGCCAATGATGTATCAGATAAGGGGTTAATTTCCAATATATATAGAGTGCTCATACAACTCCACAAAAGGAAGACAAAGAACCCAATTAAAAAATGGGCAGAGGAGCTGAATAGACACCTCTCCAAACAGGACATACAAATGGCCAAGAGACATATGAAGAAATGCTCAACATCACTAATCATCAGAGAGATGCAAATTAAAACAACAATGAGGTATCACCTCACACCTGTCAGAATGGCCGCCATCAACAAATCATCAAACAACAAGTGTTGGCGAGGGTGTGGAGAAAAGGGGACTCTAATACACTGCTGGTGGGAATGCAGACTGGTGCAGCCGCTATGGAAAACAATATGGTGCTACCTCAAAAAATTAAAAATTGATCTTCCTTTTGACCCAGTGATCCCACTGCTGGGAATATACCCTAAGAAGCCTGAAACACCAATCAGGAAGAATATATGTACCCCCATGTTCATAGCAGCACTCTTTACAATAGCTAAGATCTGGAAACAGCCCAAGTGTCCACCAGTAGACGAATGGATAAAAAAGCTGTGGTACATTTACACGATGGAGTACTATGCAGCGGTAAGAAAGAAAGATCTCTTATCCTTTGAGACGACATGGAGGGACCTGGAAAGTATTATCCTAAGTGAAAGAAGCCAAGCAGAAAAAGACAAATACCACATGATCTCACTTATATACGGAATATAATGAACATAACAGTCTGAGGAATACAGTAGACCCAGACACATGGAAGTAGGGCACAGACTGACATCCCTCAGAAGAGGGGATGGGGGGTGGGGGGTGGGAAGAGATAAACCACAGAACTTATATGCATGTATGCGTGACCAATGGACATGGACAACTAAGCCGGGGATGGGGTGGAGGGGGGGTGGGGTGGGGGTTGCCAATGGGATAAAAAGGTAAAATATCTGTAACAAAAAAATAAATAAAAATTCATTAAAAAAAAAAAATTAAAAAAAAAAATAAAAAAAGAAAAGAAAAAAAAAAGAAAAAGAAAAAGTATGTGCTTCCACTTTTTTATATCTTCCTCTATTTTTTTATAATGACCTGTAATTTTCTGCAAATAGGTCCTTTATTTTTTTCATTAAGTTTATGCCTAAGTATCTTAATTTTTTTGCTGCAATGGTAAATGGGATTGTTTTCTTAGTTTCTCTTTCTGTGAGTTCATCATTGGAGTATAAAAATGCCATCGATTTTTTGACATTAATTTTATATTCTGAAACTTTGCCAATTTCATTTATTAAGTCCAGTAAATTTTTGGTGGAGTCTTTGGGGTTTTCTATGTATAGTATCATGTCATCTGTGAACAATGACAGTTTCACTTTCTCCTTTCCAATTTGAATCCCCTTTATTTTTTTCTTTCTATCTATCTGATTGCTGTGGCTAAGACTTCCAATACTACATTAAAGAAGAGTGGCAAAAGTGGTCATCTTTGACTTGTTGCTGTTCTTAAAACAATGCTTTTAGTTTTAGCCCATTGAGTATCATGTTGGCTGTAGGTCTTTTACATATGGCCCCTATTATGTTGGTATATGATCCCTCTATTCCAACATTGCTGAGCATTTTAATCGGAAATGGATGCTGGATTTTGTTGAAGGTTTTCTCAGCATCTATTGATATGATCATGTGGTTTTTATTCATTATTTTATTAATGTGGTGTATCACATTTATTGATTTGTGAATACTTTACCAGCCTTGCATCCCTAGGATGAATACAACTTGGTCATGGTGAATAATTTTTTAATGTATTGAGGATAATGGGTGTTAGATCTTTTTGAATATTCAGTAACATTTCCCTGTGAAGCCATCTGGGTCTGGGCTTGTGTTTGCTGGTATAGTCTTGATTACCTCTTTGATTTCTTTAATTGTTATTGGTCTGTTGAAGTTTTCTATCTTTTTCCAGTTCAGTTTTAGGAGACTATGTGTTTCTAGGAATTTGTCCATTTTGCTTAGATTGTCGAATTTGTTGCCATACAATTTTACATAGTAGTTGTTAACTATCTGTATTTCTGTGGTGTCAGTTGTTACTTCTCCTCTATTATTTCTGATTTTGTGTATTTGTGTTCTCTCTCTTTGTTTCTTGGTGAGTCTAGGTAAGGGTCCATCAATTTTGTTTATCTTTTTGAAGAACAAGGTCTTTGTCTGATTGATTTTGAATTATTTTTTTGGACGTCATGTCATTTATTTCTGCTCTGATCTTTACTATTTTTTTTTTCTTCTACTTGCTCTGGGGTTTTCTTTTGGTTTGCTTTCTAATTCTTTAAGCTGTGAGGTTAGACAGTCAATTAGAAATTTTTCTTGTTTCTTGAGGTAGGTCTGTAGTGCTATGAACTTCCCTCTCAGAACAGCTTTTGTTGCATCCCATAAATTTTGTGTTGTTGTGTGTTCATTTTCATTGGTTTCCAAGAAGTTTTTAATTTCTTCCTTGATCTCCTTGGTAACCCATTCATTGTATAATAACATGCTAGTTAGCCTCCATGTTCAAATGTCTTTGCATGTTTTTATTGCAATTGATTTCTAGTTTCATGCCATTGTGATCTGAGAAGATGCTTAATATGATTTCAATCTTCATGAACTTGTAGAAACTTAGTTTGTGCCCTAACATGTGGTCTATTTTTGAAAATGTCTCATGTGCACTTGAGAAGAATGTGAATTCTGCAGTTTTGGGGTGAAATTCTCTGTAGATATCTATTAAATCCATTTGGTCTAGTGCTTCATTTAAAGTCTGTTTCCTTGCTAATTTTTTGTCTAGAGGATCTATCCAGTGATGTCAGCAGGGTGTTGAAGTCCCCTGCTATGATTGTATTGCTTTTGATTTCTCTTTTAAAGTTCCAGAAGATTTTTAATATATGTTGGTGCTCCTCTATTGGGTGCATATATGTTTACCAATGTTATATCTTCCTGTTGGATAGATCCTTTCAATATTATGTAGTGGCCTTCTTTGTCTCCATTAATGGTCTTCATTTTGAAATCTACTTTATCAGATATTGAGTATTGCTATCCCAGCTTTTTTTTTTTATTCCCACTTGCTTGAGAGATTTCTTCCATTCCTTCACTTTTAACCTATGTGAGTCTTTTGTTGTGAGGTGGGTCTCTTGTAAACTACATATATGTGAGTCATACTTTCTTATCCTGTCAGCTACTCAATGT
Source organism: Molossus molossus (assembly GCF_014108415.1). NCBI lineage: Eukaryota > Metazoa > Chordata > Mammalia > Chiroptera > Molossidae > Molossus > Molossus molossus. The sequence continues at coordinate 53,448,291 of NW_023425399.1, read as the reverse complement.
CTTTTTATCAGAGCACTCAAGCAATTTACAATTAAGATGATATTTTTTTTCTACTTTTTTATTTTTATTTTTTATTTTATTTTTGTTAAAAATGTTTCTTATTTTCTATGCCTTTGACTCCTTCCTCCCCATCTCCACAACCCCATTGCCAACTTTGTTGTCCATGTCCATTGATTATGCATACATGCATACAAGTTTTGTGGTTTATTTCTTCACACCCCACCCCCTCTAGGGATTGTCAGTCTGTACCCTACTTTCATGATTCTGGGTCTCTCCTATTCCTTAAACTGTTATGTTCATTAAATTCCATAAATAAGTGAGATCATGTGGTGTTTGTTTTTTTCTGCTTGGCTTGATTCACTTAGGATAATACTTTCCAGGTCCCTCCATGTCATCTCAAAGGATAAGAGATCTTTCTTTCTTACAGCTGCATAGTACTCCATTGTGTATATGTACCACTGCTTTTTTATTCATTTGTCTACTGATGGACACTTGGGCTGTTTTCAGATCTTAGCTATTGTAAATAGTGCTGCCATGAACATGGGGGGTACATATATTCTTTATGATTCATGTTTCAGGGTTCTTAGGGTATATTCCTAGAAGCGGGATCACTGGGTCAAATGGGTCAATTTATAATTTTTTGAGGTAATACCATATTGTTTTCCATATTGGCTGCACCAGTCTGCATTCCTACCAGCAGTGTACTAAAGTCCCCTTTTCTCCACACCCTCGCCAACACTTGTTGTTTGATGATTTGTTGATGGCGGCCATTCTGACAGATGTGAAGTGATACCTCATTGTTGTTTTAATTTGCATCTCTCTGATGATTAGTGATGTTCTGCATTTCTTCATATGTCTCTTGGCCATTCGTATGTCCTGCTTGAAGAGGTGTCTATTCAGCTCCTCTCCCCAGTTTTTCATTGGGTTATTTGTCTTCCTCTTGTTGAGTTGTATGAGCACTCTCTATATATTGGAAATTAACCCCTTATCTGATATATCATTGGCAATGATGTTCTCCCATTCAGTGCATTGCCTTTCCATTTTGATAATTGTATCTTTTGCTGTGCAGAAGCATTTGAGTTTGATGTAGTCCCATGTGATCATTTTTCCTTTGTTTCTGTTGCCGTAGGTGATGTATCAGTGAAAATTCTGTTGCGTATGATGTCCGAAATTTTGTTGCCTACATTTTCTTCTAGAATTTTTATGGATTCATGGGTCACATTTATGTCTTATCCATTTTGAGTTTATTCTCATGTATGGTGTAAGTTGATGGTCTAGTTTCATTTTTTTGCATGTAGTTGTCCAATTTTCTCAATACCATTTATTAAAGAGGCTGTCTTTAATCCATTGTATGCACTTGCCTCTTTTGTCAAATATTAATTGAGCCTAATGTTTTGGGTCAATTTCTTGGTTCTCTGTTCTGTTTCAGTGGTCTATCTGCCTGTTCTTGTGCCAGTACCAGGCTGTTTTGATTATGGTAGCCTTGCAGTATGACCTGAAATCTGGTATTGTGATCCCCCCTACTTTGTCCTTTTTTTTTTTTTTGAAGATTGCTGTGGCTATTTGGGGTCATTTTTGGTTCCATATGAACGTTTGAAGTATTTGTTCTAGTCCTGTGAAATATGTTATTGGCATTTTGATGGGGATTGCATTGAACCTATAGATTGCTTTGGGTAATATGGACATTTTAATGATGTTAATTCTTCTAATCCATAAACAAGTTATGTTCTTCCACTTTTTTATATCTTCCTCTGTTTCTTTTTCCAAAGTCATGTAGTTTCCTGCCAGTTGGTTTTTTACTTCTTTGGTTAAGTTTATTTCTAGATATATTAATATTTTGCTGCAATGGTAAATGGGAGTGTTTTTTCTTAGTTTCTCTTTCTGTGAGTTCATCATTGGTGTATAAGAATGTCATTGATTTCTTGACATTAATTTTGTATTCCGCTACTTTTCCAAATTCATTTTAAGTCTAGTAGATTTTTGATGAATCTTTAGGTTTTTCTATGTACAATATCATGTAATCTTCAAATAATGACAGTTTCACTTCCTCCTTTCCAATTTGGATCCCCCTTTTTTTCCTACCTCTCTGATTGCTGTGGCTAAGACTTCCAACACTATGTTAAGTAAGAGTGGCAAATGTGAGCATTCCTGTCTTGTTCTTGTTCTTAAGGGAAATGCTTTTAGTTTCTGCCCATTGAGTATGATGTTGGCTGTAGATATTTCATGTATGGCCTTTATTATGTTGAGATACGATCCCTCTATTCCCAGATTGTTAAGCTTTTTTGTCAAAAATGAGTGCTGGATTTTGTAAAATATTTTTTCAGTATCTATTGATATGATCATGTTGTTTATATTCTTTATTTTATTTATGTGGTGTATCACATTTATTGATTTGAAAATATTGTACAAGCCTTGCATCCCTGGGTGAATCATACTTGGTCATGGTGAATAATTTTTTTGATGTATTGCTCGATTTGATTTGCTAGTATTTTGTTCAGGGTTTTGGAATCTATGTTCATCAGAAATAATGACCTGTAGTTTTCTTTCTTTGTAGTTTCTTTTTCTGGTTTTGGAATTAGAATTATGCTGGCCTCATAAAATGAGTTTGGAAGTCTTCTTTCTTCTTGAATGTTTGAAATAGTTAGAAAAGTATGGGTATTACTTCTTCTTTTAATGTTTGCTAAAACCTCCTCGGGAAGCCATCTGGGCCTGGGTTTTTGTTTGCTGGGAGAGTCTTTATTTCCTCTTCATTTTCTTTTGTTATTATTAGTCTGTTCAAGGTTTCTATCGCTTTCCTGTCCAGTATTGGGAAACTGTGTGTTTCTAGAAATTTGTCCATTTCGCTTAGATGTCAAATTTGTTGCCATATAATTGTTCATAATAGTTGTTAATGATCTTTTGTATTTATGTGGTGTCAGTTATTACTTCTCTTCTTTCATTTCTGAATTTGTGTATTTGGGTTCTCTCTTTTTGTTTCTTGGTGAGTCTAGCTAAAGGTCCATCAATCTTGTTTATCTTTTCCAATAACCAGCTCTTTGTTTCATTGATTCTTTGAATTGTTTTTTTTTGGTCTCCATATCATTTATTTCTGCTATGATCTCTACTATTTCCTTCCTTCTACTTGCTCTAGGGTTTTCTTTCCAGTTCTTTAAGTTGTGAGGTTAGATAGTCTATTATAATTTTTTTTGCTTCTTGAGGTAGTGCTATGAAGTTCCCTCTCAAAAGTGCTTTCGCTGCATCCCACAGATTTTGTGTTGTGTGTGCATTTTCATTGGTTTCCAGAAAGTTCTTAATTCTTTTTTGATCTCCATGGTATCCCATTCATTGTTCAATAGCATGCTATGTAGCCTCCATATTTTCAAATGTTTTGCATGCTCCTGTTGTAGTTGATTTCTATTTTCATGCCATTGTAATCTGAGAAGATGCTTGACATGATTTCAATCTTTTTGAACTTGTAGAGATTTAGTTTGTGTCCTAACATGTGGTCTATCTTTGAGAATGTCCCATGTGTACTTGAGAAGAATGTGAATTCCGCAGTTTTGGGGGGTAATTATCTATAGATATCTGTTAAATCCATTTGATCTAGTGTTTCATTTAGAGTCTGTGTTTTCTTGTTAATTTTTTGTGTAGAAGATTTATCCTGTGATGTCAGCGGGATGGTGAAGTGCCCTGCTATGGTTGTATTGTTGTCGATTGCTTTTTTGAAGTCTTCCAGAAGATTTTTAATATATTTTGGTGCTTCTATATTGGGTGCATATATGTTTATCAAGGTTACTTATTTCTGTTGGATAGATCCTTTCAATAATATGTATTGGCCTTCTTTGTCCCTAGTTATGGCCTTCATTTTGAAATCTATTTTATCATATACGAGTATTGCTACCCCAGCTTTTTTGTTTGCTTGTTTGCTTGGAAGATTTTTTTCCATTCCTTTACTTTCAACCTATGTGAGTCTTGTTGTGAGGTGGGTTTCTTGTAAACCACATATATGTGAGTCATGCTTTTTTATCCAATCAGCTATTCTGTGCCTTTTTATCAGAGCATTGAATCCATTTACATTTAAGGTGATAATTGATATGTACTTATTTATTGCCATTTTTGTTTAGTGCGGTTCTATTTTTCTTCCCATTTCTTCTACTAATTACAGCAGTCTTTTTAACATTTTTGGAGTGCTGGTTTGGTGCTAATGTATTCTCTTTGCCTTTTTTGGTCTGGGAAGCTTTTTATTTGACCTTCTATTTTTAATCATAGCCTTGCTGGATAGAGTATTCTTGGATTCAGAACCTTGTTTTTCATGACCTTGTTTACTTTGTGCCATTCCCTTCTGGCCTGTAGTATTACTGTTGAGAAGTCAGCTGATAGCCCTATGAGGGTTCCTTTGTAGTAACCTGTTGCTTATCTCTTGCTGCTTTTAGGATTCTCTCTTTGACTCTATTTTTTGGCATTTTAATTACTATGTGTCTTGGTGTGGGCCTGTTTGGTTTCTTCTTACTTAGGGCTCTCTGTGCTTTTTGAATTTGAATGCCTTCTTTCTTCACCAAATTAGGGAATTTTCTGTCACTCTTTCTTCAAATATATTCTCTAACACTTGCTGATATTCTTCTTCTTCAGGGACTTATATGATGCAAATATTATTACATTTCCAGTTGTCCCACAGTTCTTTGAAGCTGTCTTTCTATTTAAAAAAAATTTTTTTTTTTTTTTAGGTTTTCTGATTCATTGATTTTTTTTCTACCCTGTCTTCTAATTCACTGATCCGGTCCTTAGCTTTTTCTCCTCTGCTCTATAGACCCTCCAATGTGTTCTTTATTTCTGCTATGTCATTCTTCATTTCTTCTTGGTGGTTTTTAATTTCCAATTGGTTGATTTTCAACATTTCTATGTCTATACTCATGATGTTGATGTCCCTACTCATACTGTTGATCTTTCTCTAGATTATGGCTCTGAATTCTAGCTCTGTTATTTTGCTTAACTGCAAAATTTATCTCATCATCGGTATAGGTCTCTTGTTCTTTTATTTGGCATTTGTTTCTTTGTTTTACTATTTTGACTATCACAGTGGCCTTTGGAGCTTGCGAAATTTTCCCTGTGGGTGTTTGAATTCTGGTATTTGTGGCTCCCTCTTCTGTTTTTAAATAAGCATGGGAAGACCCATATTAAACACCACTGTCAAGTCTTACTCTTTTGGGCAGAGTTGCAAACCCTGCAATGGTTCAGTTGTTCTGTAGTTTTTTGCCTGGAAGCTATTAGTAGCAATTACTTAAAGAGCCTTGTGTTTTTAGTTGAATGAAAAACTCCCTCAGGTGTTCAGAGTAAGGGGATTTCCTGAGGGTGGGGCAGGTGCTGGTTGTTAGTGAGCCTCAATTTTCATTTCAATGGCCCACCTGGATGGGGTTGAATCTCCGAGGGAGGGGTCACTACCCCTCTCCAGAACCCTGGGAAGGAGTAATATGGCTACCGTCTTGCATGGCTGCAACTCAGCAAAAGCTCCAAGCACCTTCCAAATCCCGAGTGTCCCCACACAGTTTCAATCCAGTCTCCCTCCCTCTGCCAGAGCCCAAGGTGAGTGGCTGTGGCTATTTTAGTGTCCGTCCCAGCTTTGAGCTGTGGAACCGCGTGGGACTTTAACCCCAAGGGCACTGCTCACAGCTAAGACTGCTGAAGTCCATGGGCTCCCAGCCCCCTCTCACACCTCTGCAATCCTACCAGAATCAAGTCAGTGTCCCTGGTTATATGGTCCTCAAAAGCTGCTTTTCTGTTGCTTTTTCCTGACGATTTGTCTTTATTTTATTTGTAATTCCAGTTTGGTCCTGGGAGATGGTCTGTGTAGCTTTCATTCACTCCACTACTATTTTGGTAGTCCCTGTCATTATTTCTTCAAACAGGTTCTCTATTTCTTTTTGTGATTCTTCTCCTTTTGGTACCCCTATGATGTGAATGTTATTGCATCTAGTATTGTCCTCTAGCTTCTTTAAACTCTCCTTTTTCTTGTTAATTTTTTCCATTTGCTGCTCTATTTGAGTGTTTTTTTCTACTTGTCTTCTAACTCACTGATTCAGTTTTCAGCTTCTTCTAATCTACTATTGAATCCTTCTAAGGTATTTTTCATAACAGCTATGTCATTATTTGTTCTTGATTTTTAGTCATAGCTTCTAACTTTTTTTTAAAACTGTTGTAGTTTTCACTGAGCTTTCCTATTTTTTTTTTTAAGTTGCTTCTAGTTCTCAGTAAATTGTTTGAGCACCATTAAAATTATTGCTTTGAATTCTTTATTTGACAAATTGCTTTCTTCCATTTTCTGTAGTTCCTTTTCTGGTGATTCCTCCTTTTCTTTCATATGGGTGTTGTTTATTTGTTTTAGCATTTTAGCAGTCTTGTAATTCTAGGCCTAGTGAGGGGTGTTGGAATGTGTAGGTATGTCAGTAACAAGTAAGGCTTCTGTGCCTCCTAGACTGTTTTGGTGTGTGGCATCTCTTGCCTGCTGTGGGTCCTCAAGGATTGACACCTGGTGGCTTGTATTGATCTGCTGTGTTCAGCATTCTTAGAGTGCATGGGATCAACTAGTGCACTGCTGGGGTGTGTGGGTCCTGCTGGTATGTTTCTGGGGTGTGTGGGTCCCATGAGTGTGCTTCTGGGGTGTGTGGGTCCTGCTGGTTTTCTGCTGAGATGTGTGGGCCCCACTGGTGCACTGATGAGTTTTGTGGGTCTCGCTGGTGTGCTGCTGGTGTGAGCTGGTGTCTGGTGGGGCTCAGCTCCTGATCAGTCACTGCTGGGGGCAAATGTCAGCTCCCAGTTTGCACTGCTACTGCTGCTGCTGTTGCCAGGGTGTGCTCTCAGCTCCCAATCCTCTGCTGCTGTTGGGGGCTAGGATTCTCAGCTCCCGGGTCTTTGCTGCTGCAGTTCTTGGCTGCCTGAGTCTTGCTGCTGCTTGGGCTGGGTTACCGCTCAGGATCAACGTCTGATGATGCCACTGGGGATGGGCCTCAGCTGTTGATTTGTGCTGCTGCTGCCTGGGAATGGATGTCTTCTCCAGAGCCTATGCTTCTGGGGGTGTGTCTCAGCTCCCCAGCCTCAGTTGTTGTTGTGGGTAGGACTCCATTCTTGATTAGTCACTACTGCAGTAGGGGAAGGTGCTGGGCTTCCATCAGGCTTCTGCTGAGGGGGATGGTGCTTGGCTCCCAGCTGGTTGTAACTATTGCAACATGTACCTCTATAGTGCTTCTACTGTTTGCTCCTCTGCGTTGACACAGCGGGGTCCACTGGTTCGATGGTGCAAGGCACTCTGGTAGACTCAGGTTTCTGGGACTTAGCCACTCCCTGCTTCTTTCTCCTGGAGAAGACCAGGGATCTTCCAAAATGGCAGGACTTCCTAGCTGCACTGGGAGAAGCATCCTGATGAGCCACTTACCACAGTAGCCGGCTGCTCCCCATTCACAGCACAGGAGCCCTCTGCCCCACGTTTCTGCACTGCTCAAGATTGCTCATCTACACTCAAGTCCACTCACACTATCTCTCACACTCACTCACACCCTCATACATTCACCCTCACTTTGGTCCTGCCCACCGGCATCTTCTAGCCCATCTCTTTATTTGTCCTTGTGGAACAAGGTTGCCATCAAGAGTATTTGCCTTAGTTGAAATACAACTTTGCTCTACCTATCTCTTTTTCACTATTATAGGTGAATTTATTTCATTGTGGTGTAGAGCATGCAATACATTATATACATATTGTTTTATATAATTGCTCTTTAAATCAATAGAAAAAGAAATATGTATTTATACTGTCATAATTACATAATGACTTTTAATAGCAACATTTGTGTGTATTTTAAACACTGTTGAGGTAACTTGTTTTCACCCTGAAAAAATCCTTTTGAACTTCTTGTAAGGCAGGTCTGCTGGCAACAAATTGTTTTTTAATCTGAGAATTTTTTTACTTTATTTTCAAAAGATAGCTTTGCAGGATAAAGGACTCTTGGTTGATAGTTTTTCTTTTTTTTGATCAGTTTGAATATGTTATCCCAATGGCTTCTGGAATCCATTGTCTGATGAGAAGTCAGTTGCTAATCTTATTGAGGTTTCCTTGTAAATGACAAGTCATTTTTCTCTTGCTGCTTTCAAGACAGTCTTCTTGCTGTTGATTTTTAACATTTTTACTATAATCTATCTGTTGTTAGATCTCTCTCTCTCTTTTTTTAGAGAGTGAAACAGAGGAAGAGAGAGAGAGAAAGAAAGAAAAAAACACATTAATATGAGAGAGACACATTGATTGGTTGCATCCCACACATGCTCCAGCTGGGGCCAGGAATCAAACTTGCAACCCAGGTATGTGCCCTTGACCAGAAATCAGACTCACAACCCTTCAGGGCATGGGCTGATGCTCTACCCACTGAGCAACACCAGCCAGGGTTGTAGATCTTTAAGTATCCTTCTTCAGATTTGTTTAATTTCTTGGAAGTTCAGATTAATACATTTCAATAAATATGAGAAGTTTTCAACCATTACTTTTTCAAATATTTTTTTCTGCTTCTTTCTCCTCTTTCCTTCTGATACTCTTATTCTGCATATGTTTATGTACTTAATGGTTTCTCTGAGATTGTTTCTTTTTCTTCATTTTATTTTCTCTTTGTTCATTGGATTGCATAATTTCTATCTATCTATTTTCAAGTTTGCTAAATCTTTCTTTTGCCATTTCAAATCTATTTTTGAGCCTTTCTGGTGAATTTTTAAATTTTAGTTATCGTAATTTTTTATTTCATAATTTCTGTTTTTATTTTAATTTTTTTGTATATTTTTAATATTATTTCTCTTTATTGCTATTCTTTATTTGATGCAACATTTTCATCAGACCTTCTTTTACTTCTTTAACCATAGTTTACTGTAGTTCTGTGAACATATTTATAATGACTTTTTAAAAAGCCTTTGTCAAATTTAGTATCTCATATCTTTTACAGGTAGTTTCTGATGCCTTCTTTTATCCTGGTGTATGAGTCATACTTCCCTATTTCTTTGCGTGTCTCATAGTTTTTTGTTAGAAATTTGTCATTTTAGATAATATATTGTAGCAATTCTGGGTACTGTCCCCTTCACTGCCCCAGGCTTGATATTGTTATATGCCTGTTTGCTTGTAGCAATTGACTGGATTATATTAGTAAAGTCACATCTCATGTCTACCCTTTAGTGTGAAGCCTCTAATGTTGTCCCTTAAGTGTTGCAACCTTGGGTATGCCCACAGTGGCCCTGGGATAGAAAAGTCTTAGGCAGATCTCATTTTGGTTGTTTCTTTCCCTGACTATATCCAGCTGTTATGTTTCTCTAATTGATGTCAATTGTTCTGTTGTTTTCAACAAAGCCCTTCAGCATAAATTGTTCCATAAATTGATCCAATAAAATTCAGGCTCCTTTAAAAGGTAATGGTGTATAATAAAGAATTTAACTTGCCCCAAAATATGTCTGGCCTTTGCCCTCAACTTCTAGGAGATAATTTCAAAGCTCTTGGAATGTTATGCCTGATAGCACTGTCTTTGTTTGCCTGGGGGGCCTTGTACACACTGGGTAGGTCTAACAATATGATTTAGTGTGGGAGCTGCCTACACCTTAGGGCAGGGGCTGGCCACACTGGAAAGACCAACAATGTGATTTAGGGTGGGGGTTTTGGGTCAGCAGTATCAGTTGAGCTGGAAACTGGGATCAACCATGTGTGTCATCAATCAATTATGATTATGTAGTAGAGAACTTTTAAAAACTCTGGACACCAAGATTTAGGTCTGCTTCCATAGTTGGCAGTATTTCATGTGTATCATCACACATCAATACCAGGAAAGTAACATATCCTATCTCCACAAAGAGAGAACAATGGGTGCCCCACTCTGGTACATTTCTTAGACTATGTCCTATGCACTTTTTTCTTTGACTAGTCTTAATCTGTATTCTTTCCCTGTAATAAATTGTAACTGTTAGCATATTAGCTTTCAGTGAGTTCTGAGAGTCTTTCTAGTGAATCATCATAATTCAAGGTAGTCTTGGGAATCCCCGAACTTGCAATTGGTGGCAGAAATGAGACAGTCTTATGTGGGCTGTGTTCTCCCTAACTTTGTATTTGGTCTAACCTGTACTGATGCTTCCCAAGGTCAGTTTTTGAGATTTTTTTTCTGACCCCAAAGGGACTCCTCACAGCTATTTCTTTCCCTGGTTCTCTCCAGCAAACTAGCCAACTATTAGTTTAATCTACATCTCCAATTAAACTCTAAGTTCACCCAATTGCCTTTCACTAGAACCTCCACTGTTTTTGAAAGTTCTCATAGGCTGAATTCCTCCAAATTGTGTTGCAAATAAAATCAGTTCTTTTAGAGAGGAATTTGGAGTTTTCTGTTTTATGGCCTGCTTTTTTCTCTGAAAAAACTCTGTAAGCAACAGCTCTAGTGCTTTGAGTGGAGACAATGGCATGCTTTTTTCTGATGACACCTCAGTTTTAGGTGCTGAGCACTCCATGCAGGAAAGTGACAGCAGCCCCAGGTTGCCTTGTGCCCCATCTCCCACACTAGGAAAAGGGCATAGGGATCCCAGTATTCTCAGTGGTGACAAACCCTAGACAGAATCTTTGTCTCACAATGGGGGGCTGGGCAGAAGAAGAAAAACCCTACTTCTCATCTGCATTTGGCCAGAATTTAGCCTTACAACAGGTAGCTTGGGGCATAATGAGAAAAATTTAAAGCCCCTTTCAGGAAGATAGACCTTCAACTGGAGCTGGAAGGAAGTTCTGTGTTCTTGACTATAACAATCTGGTGTCGAGTTTCTGTCTCATTGAGTTAGGGGGTAAATGGGTAAAAGAGGGTCTTGGTTTTTTTTGTTTTGTTTTTTTAATTTAATTCATTTATTTTTGTTATAGATGTTTCTCCAAGAGGGTCTTGGTTTAAATACTACAGACTATTACTGATTTTAGTACATATTCTTAAATAAACATCATTTTCATGTGCTATATATTTTAAGAAACAATTCCAGATACTTTAAATGATTGTATTTAAAATAATTTTTACCAGTTTGCTTGGGATGGATCTCTGGAGTTCCTCATGCTATCATGCCAAAAGTGAAACCTTCTAGCTTCACTTTTATTTCCAAAGTATAACCCTTTGAGGTCTGAACCTGGGGAGTTTATCAACTGCTTCTTTTTGGAAGTATCTAAACTCCAATTTTTATCTCTCTAGGCTACAAATCTGTTGAAATCAATTTACTTATTAACTTCTCAGACTTTCAAAATCAGTTATTACCTTGAAAGAGAAATGGTGCCAAATGCCGAGTACACTTCTCTGGGTGTCTTTTTTTTTAGTCCTCATCCGAGGACATTTTTTGATATTTTGTTCAGATAGAGTGGGAGGGAGAGAGAGAGGGAGAAACATCCACGTGAAAGGGACACATCAAGTGGTTGCCACCCACACGACCCAACCAGGGCCGGGGACAAACTGCAACCGAGGTATGTGCCCTTAGCGGGAACCAAACCCAGATCTCTCCAGACCGCAGGCCGATGCTCTAACCGCTGAGCCAAACTGGCCAGGGCTCTGGGTGTCTTTTATCTCCCATATCTTTACCGTGCAATCCCTCATTGCCATTATAGCCCTTCAAAGAGATAGTTTTTAAATATTTAGCCCATATTTTCTAGTGATTCTCAGAGGAAAAGTTGTCCAGAACCATGCAATGTACCTCTGATGGAAGTTCAAACTGTAATGGTTAAGAGTGAATATAGAAAGATGTGAGTGAACAAATCATTTAAGGGTAAGCTCAATAGAATCTACTTTTGATTGACTGATTGATTGATATTGATTGATTGGGATGGGAGAAAAGGAAGGAGATCAGGACAATGTGGAGGTTTCCAGATCTGATAATTTCATGGTTTGTGGGGCCCTTCACTGAGACAGAGATTCAGGAAGACAATACAGGTGAAAGAGGGAGACAATAAATTCAACACCAAATATTCTGAATTTAAGATTACCTGTGTGACATTCTAATGTTCAGGAGGCAATGCAGTATTGAGGTCTACAGTGAGGGAGAGAAGCCTGGTGGGAACATAGAATTTTGGAAGTTATCAACAAAATTGTGAAAACTGAAACCATGAGAGCAGACAAAAGAGAAGCAACCAGGACATTATCATTGGAAAACATTGACTTTTTGGTGATGAAAGGGGCAGTTGACATCAGAAAAGAAACAGACATAAAATCAGGAGGAATTTAAGAGAGTACAAAGGATAGAATAGTCAAAGGAGAAGGGAAGGACTCATGCATCAGTGCTTCAGATGGTCCAAGCACATGAGAGAGGTACTTTACAGATATGTCTTAGTGACAATAGGAGCAGCAGCCAGGTTTCCAAGCTTAGGGATGAGCAGGTAGTAAAGAAGTAGAAGTTAGGAGTATAGACAACTCTTTCCAGAAGTTCCTAAGATATGTCTGTTAGAGAGATCTCTTTTCTGCTGAGTCTATCCACTTCAGGAAGTAGACTGAATTCCTGCAGTCTATACTGCTTGTTTTGGCTTTTCCACCTCCTATTGCCCCATGAGGCCTTTGAGAAATAACCACGGTGATGGCTTCATTGTTGAATCCAATAATTTCTTATTTTACCTCAATATATCTATTCATTCAGTGTCATCTTATGCTATTAATCACCAATCTCCAGCTCCGGTACAAGATACTACTTGTCATGATTTTAAAACATGGGTGCATATTCTTTGACATGTTAGAAGTCCAACCACCCTGAGAAGTACAACTACCTTTCTGCCATGCTACAGAGGTCACACATTGGTGCTCCAGTAGACAATCCAACCAGAGCCCATCCTTCAGTCTTCCCAGTCCAGGTACATGAGTGAAATAAACATCTGAAGATGGATCCACCAGCCCCAACTGTTCCTGCTCTCCAGCTGTCAGAGTTACCCCAGCCAATCAATCATCCCAGTTGAGAGCCCAGACATCCAGAAGCAGAAGAGAACCACTATGCCTTTCCAAATGTAAATGTATGGTCTACAGAATTTGTAAACATATTAGCATTTTGTCTTGCATTACTACATTTTGAGGTGGTTTGTTACACAGTAATAGAGCATCGTTTTCTTCTTTCTGTTCTTCCATTCAAACCATTCTTTTTCTCCTAATTCTACACAGCTACACGTTTGTATTCTAGTGGACAGCCAGAATGGAAAGTTCTCCTATTTCAGTAACAGGGCCAAATTAGCTTAAAAGAGCCAAGCTTGTGTGATTTAGTGGATTGAGCATCATCTCATGGACTGAGAGGTCCCAGTTTGATTCCTAGTGAGGGCACATGCCCAGATTGCATGCACAATCCCCAGTAGTGGGTATACAGGAGGCAGCCGATTGATGTTTCTCTCTCAGCAATGTTTCTATCTCTCTCTCCTTCCCTCTCTCTAAAAAATCAATTTAAAAATATATCTCTTTTAATAAGCCTAAAAGAAATCTTCAAAAGAATTAACTCTATCCCAGAACAAAGCCCCAAAATATGTAGAGAAATACAAAGCAAACAAATTCAAGCATCTAAGAACATAAAACTTTCAGTATCTCTCATCCAATAAAAAATTATAGGCATGCAAAGAAGCAGAAAAATGCAAGAAAAAAAAATCAACAGAAACAAACACAGTAATGACAATGATTTGATAATGCTATTAAGACAGATATTGTAAATATATTTAATATATTCAAGAAGGGAGAGAAAAACATGAACGTGATTAAGATAGAAATTACATACATATACATACACATACACATGTATATGACCAAAATGAAATTTCTACAAATGAAAAACACACTGGTTAGTATTAACAGCACAATATACAATGAAAAAGGGAAAAAAAGGCAGAGAAAGAAGAAAAAACGAACAGATGGGACAGATGAAAAGAACTAGAAATATATTACATTTAAATTCAGTCATATACAAGGGGTTAATTTCCAATACATATAGAGTGCTCATACAACTCCACAAAAGGAAGACAAAGAATCCAATTAAAAAATGGGCAGAGGAACTGAATAGACACCTCTCTAAACAGGACATACAAATGGCTAAGAAACATGAAGAAATGCTCATCATCACTAATCATCAGAGAGATGCAAATTAAAACAACAATGAGGTATCACCTCACACCTGTCAGAATGGCTGCCATCAACAAATCATCAAACAACAAGTGCTGGCGAGGGTGTGGAGAAAAGGGGACTCTAGTACACTGCTGGTGGGAATGCAGACTGGTACAGCCACTGTGGAAAACAATATAGTGTTTCCTCAAACAATTAAAAATTGAACTTCCATCTGACCCAGTGATCCCACTTCTAGGAATATATCCTAAGAAGCCTGAAACACCAACCAGAAAGAATACACGTACCCCCATGTTTGTAGCAGCACTATTTAGAATAGCTAAGATCTGGAAACAGCCCAAGTGTCCATCAGTAGACGAATGGATCAAAAAGCTGTGGTACATATACACAATGGAGTACTACGCAGCTGTAAGAAAGAAAGACCTCTTATCATTTGAGACTACATGGAGGGCCCTGGAAAGTATCATCCTAAGTGAAACAAGCCAAACAGAGAAAGACAAGTTTCATATGATCTCACTTATTTGTGGAATATAATGAACATAACAGTCTGAGGAAGGGGGTAGTGCCAGAGACGCGGAAGTGGGATACAGACTGAGAATCCCCTAAATAGAAGGGTGGTGGGGAAGAGATAAACCACAGAATTTATATGCATGTATGCATGAACAGTGGACATGGACAACAGACTTGGGAGGGGGCAGGGAGGGAGGGGGAGGGGGGAATTAGTGGGGGGGGGAGAAACATCTGTAACAAAAATTAATTAATAAAAAATAAATAAATTAAAAAAATAGAATAAAAGAAAAAAAAATTCAGTCATATAAAAAATCATATTAAATGTAAATGATCTAACATTTAAATTAAAAGGTAAAGATTGTCCGGCTGAATAAAAAGCAAGACCTATGGTGTCTATAAGAAACTTACCTTAAATATAAAAGCTACATGTCTAAGATGGCTGTAGACTAGGGAAGCCCTGTCCAGTTGCTCCCAGCACCGAACCAGACTTGTGGCTAAGCTGTAGAACATTTGGCTTGAAAAACCAGGTAAAAAATAGCTGATCTTTAATGTTGTGAGTAGGGAGTGTAGAGAGGGGACAGGAGAAAACAAAAAAAGGGTCCCAACTTGGCTGGAAAGCTAGAGGGAAGGTGTGGCAGAGCACTCCTGCTCCCTGGAAGCATGGGGTCTCAGTCCCACACAGGAATCCCTAATCCAGAGAAACAAAGAAGGGAAGGGGAGTCCACATAGCATTGGGCAGTGAGACTCCATAGTGATTCAGTCCAACTAGTTGACTCAGACCACCCTATCCCAGGTAAAGAGTGATTGCTTTGTTACAACACAAGTCTGGGAAATTTGCCCAATCTATGTCTTCAGGAGGGGCATGCAGAGGGGTCTGACCAGTTCACCAAGATTGAATCTAAGGGAATGTTTATTCTCTGAAAGAACTTTTGGTGGAGAGCAACACAAGGGTCCAGACAGAGTGACCCAAAAAAGAGAATTGATTCTCCCCACCTTAAATGCAGGGGTGGCAAACGTCCCCCACATGCAGAATGGCTCTGCGCAGGAAATCTGAACCTGTGTGGCAGATACTGATGGTGCAGGGGACATGGACATCTGGCCTGGTGGGATTCCTGCCCAGCCAGAGCTGGCCACACAGAAAGATTGGAGTGGCAAGCAGAGATGGGTTTTTGTTTTGTTGTGTTGTGGTAGTGGTTGTTTTTATTTATTTGTTTGTTTATTTTAATTTTATTTTTGTTACAGATGTTTCTCCTTTATTACCCCATTGACACCCTCCTCCCCATCCCCCCGCCCCATCCTCGGCTTTGTTGTCCATGTCCATTGGTTATGCATACATGCGTATAAGTTCTGTGGTTTATCTATTCCCACCCCCACGCCCCCTTCTTCTGAGGGTTGTCCGTCGATACCCTACTTCCATGTTTCTGGGTCTACTCTATTCCTCAGACTGTTATATTCATTATATTCCATATATAAGTGAGATCATATGGTATTTGTCTTTTTCTACTTGGCTTGTTTCACTTAGGATAATGCTTTCCAGGTCCCTCATTGTCATCTCAAAGGATAAGAGATCTTTCTTTCTTACAGCTGCATAGTACTCCATTGTGTATATGTAGCACAGATTTTTTATCCATTTGTCTACTGATGGACACTTGGGCTGTTTCCAGATCTTGGCTATTGTAAATAGTGCTGCTATAAACAAGGGGGTAAATATATTCTTTCTGATTGGTGTTTCAGGCTTCCTAGGGTATATTCATAGAAGCGGGATTACTGGAACACATGGAAGTTCAATTTTCAATTTTTTGAGGTAACACCATATTGTTTTCCATAGTGGCTGCACCAGTCTACATTCCCACCAGCAGTGTACTCGAGTCCCCTTTTCTCCACAACCTCGCCAACACTTGTATGCTGATTTGTTGATGGCAGCCATTCTGACAGGTGTGAGGTGATACCTCATTGTTGTTTTAATATGCATCTCTCTGATGCTTAGTGATGTTGAGCATTTCTTCATATGTCTTTTGGCCATTTGTATGTCCTGTTTGGAGAGGTGTCTATTCATCTCCTCTGCCCATTTTTAAATTGGGTTCTTTGTCTTCCTTTTGTTGAGTTGTGTGAGCACACTATATATTTTGGAAATTAACCCCTTATCTGATGTATCATTGGCAATTATGCTCCCCCATAAAGTGAATTGCCTTTCCATTTTGTTGGTTGTTTCTTTTGCTGTGCAAAAGCTTTAGAGTGATGTAGTCCCATTTGTTTATCTCTTTAAAGAACAGTTGTTCTATTAATCTTTTGAACTTTTTTTAGTCTCTATGTCGTTTACTTCTGCTCTGATCTTTACTATTTTTCTTCCGTCTAATTCCTTAGGGTTTCTCTTTTTGTTTACATTCTAGTTCTTTAAGTTGCGAGGTTAAATAGTCCATTAAAATTTTTTGTTGTTGTTTCTTGAGGTAAACCTGTACTGCTATGACCTTCCCTCTAAGAATTGCCTTTACTGTGTCACATAGATTTTGTGTTGTGTGTTCATTTTTATTGGTTTTCAGTACGTTTTAAATTTCTTCCTTGATCTTCTTGGTAAACCATTGATTATTTAAGAACATGCTATTTATCCTCTATGTGTTTAAATGTCTTTGCATGTTATTGTTGTAAATTGAGTTCTAGTTTCATGCCATTGTGATCTGAGATGCTTGATATGATTTGAATCTTCTTGAACTTGTAAAGATTTTGTTTGTGTCCTAACATGTGGTCTATCTTTGAGAATGTCTCAAGTGCATTTGAGAAGAATGTGAATTTTGAAGTCCTGTGGTGTAATTCTTTGTAGATATCAATTAAATCCATTTGATCTAGGGTGTCATTTAGAGTCTCTGTATCCTTTTTGTCTAGAGGATCTATCCAGTGATCTCAGTGGGGTGTTGAAGTCCCCTGCTATGATTGTATTGCTGTCAATTTCTCCTTTAAAGTCCTCCAGAAGATTTTTAAAATATACTTTGGTGCTTCTATATTGAATGTATGTATGTTTACCAAGGTTATATCTTCCTATTGGATATATCCATTCAATATTATGTAGTGGCCTTTTTTGTCTCTAGTTATGGCCTTCATTTTGAACTCTATTTTATCAAATATTAGTACTGCTACCCCAGTTCTTTTATTCTTTCCATTTGCTTGGAAGATTTTTTTTCACCTCTTCACTTTCAACCTATGTGAGGTTTCGTTTTGAGGTGGGTTTCTTTTAAACAACACATATATGAGTTATGCTTTCTTATCCAATCAGCTACTCTGTCTTTTGATCAAAGTGTCCAATCCATTTATATTTAAAGGTTATGTTTGATATGTACTTATTTATTGCTATTTTTGTTTATTGTGCTTATATTTTTCTTATTTCTTCTAATAAGTACAGAAGTTTTTTTAAAGTGTCTTGCAGTGCTGGTTTGGTGCTAATATATTCCCTTAGTCTTTTTTTTTTTGTCTAGGAAGCTCTTTATTTCACCTTCTATTTTGAATGATAGCCTTGCTGGATAGAGTAGTCTTGCATTCAGATCCTTGTTTTTCATTGCCTTGATTACTTCATGTCATTTCTTTCTGGCCTGTAGTGTTTCTGTTGAGAAGGCAGCTGATATCCCTATGGAGTCCTTTTGCAGGTAACCTATTACTTAGTTCTTGCTGCCTTTAGGATTCTCTCTTTGTCTTTAAATTTTGGCATTTTAACTACTCTGTGTCTTGGTATGGGCCTGTTTTGGTTCTTCTTACTTGGGGCTCTCTGTGCTTCTTGAACTTGAATGCCTTTTTCGTTTACCAAATTAGAGAATTTTCTGTCATTGTTTTTTCAAATATATTCTCTAACTCTTGCTCATTTTCTTCTTCTTCTGGAACTCCTTTGATGTGGATATTGTTACAATTTAAGTTGTCCCACAGTTCTCTTAAGCTGTCTTGCTGTTTTCTTAGTTTTTTTCTTAGTGTTCTGACTGGGTGATTTTTTTTTTCTATCCTGTCTTCTAAATCACTGATCCCTTCCTCAGCTTTCTCTACTCTGATGTTTATTCCTTCCAATGTGTTCTTTATTTCTGCTATGTCATTCTTCATTTCCAATTTGTTGGTTTTCAATATTTTCATATCTTTACTCATGTCATTGAGATCTTTACTCATGCTGTTGAGCTTCTTCATGATCATCGCTCTGAACACTACCTCTGTTAACTTGCTTAACAGCATTTCATTTCTGTCTTCTATGGGAGAATTCTCTTATTCTTTTATTTGTGACTTGTTTCTTTGTTTACCATTTTGGCTGTCTGAGTGGGTTTTGGAGCCTGCAAAATTGTCCCTGTTGGTGTTGGTGTCCACTGGTTATGGCTCCCTCTACCGTGTTTGGATGAGTGTGGGAGGACCCACGTTAAACACCACTGTCAAGTCTCCTTTCTTGGGTAGATTTTCAAGCCCAGGAAAGCTTCTGTTACCCTCTAGCTTTTTGCCTGGAGGCTATTAGTGTCAGTTACTTGAGCCTTGGGTGTAGCCCTCAACTGAATGAATAAATCCTTCAGGTGTTCAGAGTGTGAGGATTTCTAGCAGTTGGAGCAGATGCTTGCTGGCTGTTAATGAGCCTCAATTTGCATTTCTCAGGCCTGACCAGGTGGTGGTAATTTCCTGAGGGAGGTGTTGCTTCCTCTCAGGGTTCTGGGAAGGGGCTCTGGGCTCTTTGTGTAATATGGCTACAGTTCAACACAAAACTCCCATTGCCCTCCCAACTCTCCAAGCTACTGAGTCTCCACACAGTTCCAGTCCAGTTTGCCCTTTTTCTGCTAGAGCCCAAAGTGAGTGGCTGTAGCTAATTGAGGGGTCTGTCTGAGCCCTCTGTGCTGTGGAGCCAGCTTGGGATTTTAAGGTGCTCACAGCTAAAACAGCTGCTGCCTGTGGACTCCCAGCCCTTCCTCTTGTGTCTCTGCAGTTCCTACCAGGCTCAATTTAGTGTCCTTTTTCTGTTCCCGGTTATATGAGTCCTCTCCAGCTGCTTTTCTGTTGGCTTTTTCTAACTATTTGTCTTTATTTTAATTGTAACTGCAGTTTGGTCCTGGAAGATGGTCTGTGTATCTTCCATTCACACTGCCACCATTTTGCTGATTCTTTGTATTTCTGTGATGCCAGTTGTCACTTCTCCTTTTTCCTTTTTAATTTCTGCTTTTGTTTATTTGGGACCTCTCTTTTTGTTTCTTGGTGAGTCTGGCTAAGGGTCTATCAGTCGTTTTTATCTTTTCAAAGAATCAGCTCTTTGTTTCCTTGATTTTTTGAATTTTTTTTTTTTTTTTTTTAGTTTCTATGTCATTTACTTCTGCTCTGACCTTTACTATTTCTTTCCCTCTACTTGCTCTGGGTTTTTATTTTTGTTTACTTTCTAGTTATTTAAGTTTTAGAGTTAGAAAGTCAATTAAAAAGTTTTCTTGTTTCTTGAGGTAGGCCTGTAGTGCTATGAACTTCCCTCTTAGGACTGCTTTTGCTGTGTCCCATAGATTTTGTGTTGTGTGTTTATGAAGGGAAATGCTTTTAGTTTTTGCCCATTGGCTGTAGGTTTTTCATATATGTCCTTTATTATGTTGAGATATGATCTCTTCCCATATTGCTGATGGTTTTAATAAGAAATGGGTACTGGATTTTGTCAAATGCTTTTTCCGCATCTATTGATATGATCATTTGGTTTTTATCTTTCATTTTGTTTATATTGTGTATTACATGTATTGATTTACAAATATTATACAAACCTTGCATTCCTGGGATGAATCCCACTTGGTCATGGTGAATAATGTATTTTTAATTATCTTTTTTCAATGTATTGCTGGATCTGATTTGCTAATATTTTGTTAAGGATTTTAGCATCTATGTTCATCAGGGATATTGGCCTGTAGTTTTCTTTTTTCTTAGTTTCTTTATCTGGCTTTGGAATTTGGATTATGCTGGCCTCATAAAATGAGTTTGAAACTCTTCCTTCTTCTTGAGTTGTTTGGAATAGTTTGAGGAAAATGAGTGTTAGTTTTTCTGTGAATGTTCTGTAAAACTTTCCCAAAAAGCTGTCTGGTCCTGGGCTTTTGTTTGCTGGGAGTTTATTGATTACATATTCAATTTCTTTCATTGTTATTCATCTGTTCAAGTTTTCTACCTCTTCCTGGTTTAGTTTTGAAAACTGTGATTTTAGAAATTTGTCCATTTTACCTAAATTTTCCAATTTGTTGGTGTATAATTGTTCATAGTGTGTGTGTGTGTGTTTTTTGTTTGTTTGTTTGTTTTAACAATCCTTTGTATTTCTGTGGTGTCAGTTTGTTTCTTCTTTTTCATTTCTTTGAGTCCTTTCTTTTTGTTTCCTAGTGAGTCTGGCTAAGTAAGGGTCTACCAATCTTGTTTATCTTTTTAAAGAACCACCTCTTTGTTTCATTGATCTTTCTAATTGTTGGTTTTTTGTTTTTTGTTGTTTTTTTTTGGTCTCTATGTCATTTATTTATGATCTGACTTATACTATTTCTTTCCTTCTACTTGCTCTGAGTTTTTCATTTTGTTTACTTTCTAGTTCTTAAATTGTAGGGTTAGAAAGTCAATTAGAAATTGTTCTTGTTTCTTGATATAGGTTTGTAGTGCTACAAACTTTCTTCTCAGGACTGCTTTCACTGAGTCCATAAGATTTTGTGTTGTTTTGTGTTAATTTTCTTTGATTTACAGGTAGTTTCTAATTTCTTCCTTGATTTCCTTGGTAAACCATTCATTGTTTAATATACTATTTAGCCTCTA
The DNA here is from genome assembly GCF_014108415.1 of Molossus molossus. Lineage (NCBI taxonomy): Eukaryota > Metazoa > Chordata > Mammalia > Chiroptera > Molossidae > Molossus > Molossus molossus. The sequence continues at coordinate 53,426,944 of NW_023425399.1, read as the reverse complement.
TATATTTGCATGTTTTTGATTGTTTTTATTTTAATTGAATTTTAATTCATGCCATTGTGTTTTGAGAAGATGCTTGATATGATTTCTTCATGTATTATTTTATGTATTAGATAGAACTGTTATGCTTCCCAGAGCGTGGGATGGCCTTATGTAAAAATTGTCCTGAGAGACCCAGTAATGCAGTTTCTCCTGAGCTGAATGCTCTAGTAATGTCATTTGTGGGTTAGTCAGGCTCTTCTGTTGTAATTGAGACTTGATTGTCAATATCCCTTTCATGGGTGAGATCTCCCTTCTAACTTGCTGACTGTGAAGCTCAACCCCAATCTGCAGGTGCTAAGAGAACAAAACAAGACAGTGTAAGACTGAACCAAAATAACACAGAAAACAAAATAGAACAAAACAATAACAACCAGAAAGACTAAAAAAAGAAAAGAAAAGAAAAAATAAAAAGAATTATGAGACAAGAGACCAAAGAATTAGAGGGGTAAGGGAAAGAAAAAATATCAAAAAAGAAAATATAAAAGGAAAGAAGAACAAGAACCAAAATATCACATGATCTCCCTTGTATGTGGTCTCTCATGAACAAAATAAACTGATGAATAAAAGGAACCAGAGGCATTGAAACATGGTACAATCTGATGAATCTCAGACAGATGAGAAAAGGGGTGATGGGAAGGGATTAACCAAAGAACTTGTATGCATATATGTATTGTCAATGGACACAGACAATAAGGTGGTGAAGGTCTGAGGCAAAGTGGGAACTGGGTGAAGAGAGGCCATGGGGGACAAAAAGAGGAGGCATCTGTAATACTCTCAACAATAAAGACTTTAAAAAAAATAACAAAGTAAAGAAAACAGAAAGTAAATAAAATAAGTTAAAAAGTAATAATAATATTAAAATATAGAGTAGAAAAAGAACAAAAAAATAAAATGAGAAAATTAAAAAAACAATAAAAAGAAGATAAGAGAAACAGAAAAAGAAAAAATAAAATAGGAGAGAAATAAGAGATATGAAAGAGATAAAAGAAAAGAGAATAAAAGAAAAAGAAACTTTTGGATTTGCTATTTGTGAAGCCTGATGGCTGTTACTCTGATCTTGTTCAATCTGGTTTCTTATGTCTATCCTGAGTCTCCCAGGAGTTTCTCTGGTGCAGACCAATGTGAGTCATTGTCCCTGCCTGACCCTGGGGAACCTGACTGAGGCCTGATATGGTGGATTCCCAAGTATTTTGTCAGGTGAGGCCTCCATAGCCCAGAGGCTGGGTCTGTCTCAGGTCTCACATTTTAAATTTCCTGTTCTGAGATGTTCTTCCTTCTCCCATGGAATGGGCTTTGTGGGGGTACTCTGGTCTTGGCCAGGATAATTTAAACACCTCGTCTTGGGGGTGGTGCCCATAGCTGTAGGAAGGGGATGACAAATTTCTATTATTCCAATGCCTGGCTTGCTGCCAACCCCTCACAACCACCTTAATCAAGGTGAGGGGATGAAAAACAAATCAGCCCTGCTTGGTATTCCAAACTTTCAGCACTGCTTGCCCCACAGGGCAGGGTTTCTGCCCAGGGCCCAACCAAATATTTGAGTATCCTACACCACCCTACCCAACAGCAGAGGTACAATTTCCATTCCAGAGCAGTTTTCACCTGCCTTGAGTTACTGTAGAGTGGGTCAAAAGCATCCACCCTGCTTTGCAGGTTGGACAAAGGCACTACTCCTGTGCTCCAAGTGGGCAGGGCTGACCTCCTTCTCAGTCCTACTGTCGTGACCCTGTCCTGCTCTTTACCACTAGTTCTTCCAGGAAATAAAGGGTCTCTCAGATTCAATGCTGAGTCTGTCTTTCAGTCCACTCTCTGGGGGCTGGCTCTGAGCTCTATGCATGGCCCCTCCCACAGATATATGCCAGGGCAAACATCTCAGTCTGGATGATGGTGGTGTGCTAGTAATTCTCCCTCTAGGCAGTTTCAGCTGAGGCTCTCACTGCTGCACCCCCACTGTGGGTTCACAGTCAGCAACATCTGTGTCACCTCTCCCTACCCCAGGCATACCAGGCTCACCCACAGATGTGTAGCGTCTCAAGTTCCATCTGGCCACTGGTCCTAACAGCACTCAGGATTGGGAAGGCTATAAACACCTCCCCAGCCAATAGCCCAGTTCCTGCCCATGACTTCTGTCCATGTGACCATGCAGCTGGCTTGTAGAGTAATGGCACTGATGCAGTGGCAGCAGCAGCAATGGTGGCAAGTCTGGGCCCGGGCCATGGGGTAAGACCAGGCTGAGGCTGCAGCTTGAGTCCTGGTGGTGATGAGGCTGTTTGCTGATCATAGTTGTTCCCTATAGCCTCCTCTCAAGGAGGAGTTTGTAAGTCCTCAAAAAGGGTGCTCTCCAAACCCTCATTATTACTACTTTTTAAAATGATTATTATTTCATTTTTTTCTTTTCCTTTTATTCTTATTCCATTTCTTTTCTTTTTCTTCTCTTCCTTCTTTTTTTTTTTCATATTCTCTTTATTTATTTTTCTCCTCTAATTAATTTGCTCTCGTGTTTTTTAGTATTCTTTTTTCTTTCCTCTTTTTCAGTCTTTTTTGTTCTGGTTGTTGTTTTTATTATTTTTTTTCAATTTGTGTAGTTTTCAATTTTGTTTTGTTTGCTCTGTCAGCACATGTATAACAGTAGCTACAACATGGTTGGGGTCGAGACTGAGCCCACCCATAAATGGGACAAGAACAATCAAGACCCACATTCAAGAGAAGGGCCCAAATAAAAAACACAGGGAACATTCTTAGAGCACCTATTTTAGAAAATCAAGGTGTCTACACTACTGGGTTTCACAGTAAGGCCACCACAGTAAGACTGGGAAACATAGCAGTCTTATCCAATACACAGAAACAAATATGAAGAAACTGCAAATATAGATAAACAAAAAACAGGTCACAAATGAAAGAATAGGAGGAATCTCCAGTAAAAGAGCTAAACAAAATGGAGGCAATCAACTCAGAAACAAAGTATAAAGTAATGGTCTTTAGAATGCTCAAGAACATAACAAAGGACATAGAAATTGTGAAAAACAACCAGTTGGAAATGAATGATATCGCTGAATAAAGAATACCCTGAAAAAATTAATAGCAGGTTAAAAAAAGAAGAGAATTGAATCAGCAAATTAGAATACAAGATTTTAAAAAGCACTAAATTAGAACAGCAAAAATAAAAAATACTTAGAAAGCATGAGGACAGTTTAAGGGATATTTGGAATATGAAAAAGAACAACATCTGCATCATAGGGGTACCAGAGGGAGAAGTGAACAAAGGATGAAGAACCTGTTTGAAGAAATAATGACAAAAAACTTCCCTAACCTGGTTAAAGAAAAAGTCACACAAGTTCAGGAAGAACAGAGAGTCTCAATGAGGATAAATATACAGGGACCCACAGCAAAACACAACATAATTAAAATGGCAAACATTAAATGCAAAGTAGAGAGACAGTGGTTACCTGCAAGGGAGTTTCCATAAGATTGTCAGCTGATTTCTCAACAGAAACACTACAGCCTAGAAGGAAATGGCAGAAAGTATTCAAAGTAATAAAAATCAAAGCTCTGAAACCAAGGCTATCCAGCAAGGCTATCATTCAAAATTAAAGGTGAAATTCACAGCTTACCAGACAAAAAGAAAGAAAAAGACTAAAGTAGTTTATTACCACCAAAACCAGCATTGAAAGAAATGCTGTAGGGATTGTTGGAAGAAGAAAAAATAAAGGGGGAGAGAAGGAGACATAGGTCTAAAGAATTAGAATGGGGAGAGGGTCAGTGGGGGGAAAAAGGAGGGACATTTCTAATATTTTCAACAATAAAAATTTAAAAATAAGCTGAAAACAAAAATTACATCAGAGCTAATATAACAAAGTTCTACACAAAAATTTTAAAAAAGAGAGACAAAAATAATTAAAATAAGTATATATCAATAATAACCTTAAATGTTAATGGATTAAATGTTCCAATCAAAAGATCAATAGGGGAGATGAATGAATAAGAAAACATTATATATGCCCTGGCCAATTTGGCTCAGTGGTTGAGTGTTGGCCTGCGGATCAGAGAGTCCCGTGTTCGGTTTCCGCTAGGGGCACATACCACCAAAAGAAAAGAAAACATTATATATATATACATACATATATATATATATACTGTCTATATGATATCCAACCCAGAACAAAATACCGACACAGGATGAAAATGAAAGAATGGAAAAAAATTCTGTGCTAATGAAAATGAAAAAAGAGGAAGCAGTAGTACTTATATCTGACAAAGTAGAATTCAAAAATGGCCATAACAGTGGATTCTAAAATGGCAGTGTAGTAAATGGAAGCTATACAAATGATCTCCCAGGATTAAACTGGAATTACAACTAAAATAAAGACAAATCATGGGAAATCCAACAGGAAAGCAGATGGAGAGGACCCATATAACTAGGGACAGAAAAAGGACACTAAAAAGAGTCTCATAGGAACTGCAGAGACACCAGAGGGTGGGCTGGGAGCCAATGGACAGCAGCTGTTTTAGTAGAGAGCAGCTCCCTAGGGGTTAAAATCCCAAGCTGGCTCCACAGCACAAAAAGTTGAAACAGAGCACTAAATAAGTTACAGCCACTCACCTTGTGCACCAGCAGAAGAAAGGTGGAATGGCCTGCAACTGTATGGAGACTAAAGAGTTTGGACAGCTGGGAGAGCAATGGAAGTTTTGGGTTGAAATGCTCCCTCACAGGACAGTACCATCTTACACCAAGACGCTCTTCCCAGGGCCCTGGGAGAAGAAACAGCCACTCCCTCAGGAATTTAACACTACCTGGCCAAGACAGGTAAAGTGAGGCTGATTAACAGCCAGCAAACATCTTCCCCACCTGCTGAAAATCCTCTCACCCTGAACAACTAAGAGATTTTTTCATTCATTTGAGGGCTACAACTCAAGGCACATCAAATAACTGACACTAATAGCCTTCATGAAAAAAACTAGAGAGTAGCAGAAACTTTCTTGGGTGTGTTAACTACCCAGGAAACTAGATTTGACAGTGGTGTTCAATGTGGTTACTTCCACACTCATCCAAATCCAGTAGAGGGAACCACAGCAAGTGGACACCAAAATCAACAGGGACAATTTCTCAAGCTTCAATACCCACTGAGTGAAAATGGTGAAACAAACAAATCCCAAATGCAAGAACAAGAGAAGTCTCCTGTACAAGAGATTAATAATATGCAGTTAAGCAAGTTATCAGAGGTAGTGTTCAGAGTGATGATAATGAAGAAGCTCAACAGCATGAGTAAAGAGAACAACAGCATGAGTAAAGATATAGATACATTGAAAACAAACCAATTGGAAATGAAGAATGACAGAAAAAATAAAGAACATATTGGAGGGAATAACTAGCAGAGTAGAGGAACCTGAGGACTGGATCAGTGAATTAGAAGACAGGGTAGGAAAAAATCACTCAATCAGAACACCATAAAGTAAAAACAATTATAAAACAAGAAGACAGCCTAGGGGAACTGTGGGAGAACATGAAATGTAACAACATCCACATTATTGGAGTTCCAGAAGAAGAATATGGGTTAGAGAATATATTTGAAGAAAAAGTGACAAAAAATTCCCTAATGTGGTAAAGGAAAAGGGTATTCAAGTTCAAAAAGCACATAGAGTCCCAAGTAAGAAGAACTCAAACGGACCCACTCCAAGACACATAGTAATCAAAATGCCAAAATTTAAAGACAAAAAGAGAATCCTAAAGGCAGCAAGAGATAAGTAACACATTACCTACTAAAGAACCTCATAAGGCTATCAGCTGACTTCTCAACAGAAACACTACAGGCCAGAAATGAATGACATAAAGTAATCAAGGTAATGAAAATCAAGGATCTGAAGCCAAAACTACTCTATCCAGCAAGGCTATGATTCAAAACAGAAGATGAAATAAGGAGCTTTTCAGACAAGGAAAAACAAACAAACAAAAGGCTAAGAAATATTAGCACCAAACCAGCACTGCAAGACATGTTAAAAGGACTGCTATAATTAGCAGAAGAAATAGGAAGAAAAATATAACCACAATAAATTAAAATGGCAACAAATAAGTACATATCAAAAAAACCTTAAATGTAAATGGATAGAATGCTCTGATCAAAAGACACAGAATACACAGAGTAGCTGATTGGATAAGAAAGCATGACTCATATATATGTTGTTTAAAAGAGACCCACCACACAACAAAAAACTCACATAGGTTGAAAGGGAAGGGATGGAAGAAAATCTTCCAAGCAAACAAAGAGGAAAAAAGAGCTGGGGTAGCAATGAAATAGATGTCAAAATGAAGGTCATAACTAGAGACAAAGAAGGCCACACATAATATTGAAAGGATCTACCCAACAGAAAGATATAACCTTGGTAAACATATATGCACCCAATATAGGAGCACCAAAATATATTTAAAAATTTTTGGAGGACTTCAATGGAGAAACTGACAAGCAATACAATCATAGCAGGGGACTTCAACACACCACCATCATGACTGGATAGATCATCTAGACAAAAAATTAACAAGAAAACAGAGACTATAAATGATGCACTCCATCAAATTGATTTAATAGATATCTACAAATAAGTACACTCCAAAACTTCAGAAATCACATTCTTCTCAAGTATACATGGTACATTCTCAGAGGTAGACCACATATTAGGGCACAAACTAACTTTCTACAAGTTCAAGAAGATTGAAATCAAATCAAGCATCTTCTCAGATCACAATGGCATGAAACTAGAAATCAATTACAGCAAAAACATTTAAACATATGGAGACTAAGTAGCATGGTATTAAACAATGAATACGTTATCAAGGAGATTAAAGAAGAAATGTAAAAATTCCTGGAAACCAATGAAAATTAACACAGAACAGAAAATCTATGGGACACAGCAAAAGCAGTCCTGAGAAAGATGTTTATAGTAGTACAAGCCTACCTCAAGAAACAAGTAAAATTACTAATTGACTAGACATGTTAGACTAGAAAGGACGAGAAAGTAAACAACATAAAGGACTAAAAAGTAAACAAAAGGAAAAACCCAGAGCAAGTAGAAGGAAAAAAATAGTATAGATCAGAGCAGAAATAATTGACATAGACACCAAAAAAAAAATTTTTTTTCAAAAAAATCAATGAAACAAAGCTGGTTCTTTGAAAAGGAAAACAAGATTGATGGACTCTTAGTTAGACTCAACAAGAAGCAAAGGGACAGTGTTATAATGTGTCAGCGAGATAACCAGAGATGCACAGCCAAATTGTAAAGGAGCGCTTTATTCTCACCGGTGGACTGCGGAGGGCATAGTCTCCCCTCAGATTAGCAGCACCAATTCTTCTTGCTTGTCCAATTTTAAAGACAGAAGCCCCATCCTCCCTTCCCCACCCCCTCCTCCCTCTGAGGACTGGTACAATAGTGGGCGTGACAGCAATTACAGAAGTCAAAAGTAGCATTATTCACCGAGTGCAGGAGTACCTGCAAATGCCTACAGTTACTGGTACTCTGAAACTGCAAATGCCTGCAAATACTGATACTGGAAACTACAAATGCCTCCCAACACATGGGGCAACTATAAACTTAGGCAAAATTCCTTTACTTCTTGGGGTAATTAACCTATTATTAGAAAAATATTGATGAAGGTCCATTGATGATAAAAATGGAGTTATTTAGTTGCCTTAGCCAAGAGGCCTACATAAGAATGGAATCTAGTCATCTTCATCTTGGGGCCCAGGTCAACAGAACCCAAATAAACAAAACAAGAAATGAAAGAGGAGAAGTAACAACTGACACCACAAAAATACAAAGGATCATTAAAATATACTGCAAACAATAGTACACCAACAAATCTGACAATATAGGTAAAATGGACATATTTCTAGAAACACACAGTCTCCCAAAAGTGAACGGAGAAGGGATAGAAAACTATAACCGACCAATAACAACTAAGAAAATTGAAGATGTAATCAAGAATCTCCAAGCAAACAAAAACCTGAGCCCGGACAGCTTCACAGGTGAGTTTTACCAAATATTCAAAGAACTAGCACCCATTTCCTTCAAAAAGTCCAAAAAAAAAAAAATTAAAACTTCCAAATTTGTTTTATGAGGCAAGCATTATTCTAATTCCAAAACCAGATAAAGACACCACAGAAAAAGAAAACTACAAGCCAATATCCCTGATGTACATAGATACCAAAATCCTTTATAAAACATTAGCAAATGAAATCCAGCAATATATTTTAAATATTATTCATTATGACAAAATGGGATTCATCCAAGGGATGCAAGTCTGGTACAATATTCAATAAATGTGATATACCACATAGACAAAATGAAAGATAAAAACCATATGATCATATCAATAGATGCTGAAAAAAGCATTTGACAAAATCTCGTACCCATTTCTGATCAAAACGCTCAGCAATGTGAGAATAGAGAGATCATATCTCAACATAATAAAGGCGATATATGAAAAACCTACAGCCAACATCATTATTAATGGGCAAAAACTAAAAGCATTTTTCTTAAGAATAGGAACAAGACAGGAATGCCCAATTTTCCCTCTCTTTATACCATATTACTGTAAGTCTTACTCACAACAATTTGACATGAAAAAAAATTAAAATGGATCTAAATTAAAATGGAGGAAATATAGCTTTCATTCTTTGCAGATGACATGATATTGTACATAGAAAACCTTAAAGACTCAATCAAAACTATACTAGATTTACTTTTTAAAATATGAAAAATTAGCAGGATACAAAATTAACAAAATTGATGGCATTCTTATATGCCAATAATGAACTCACAAAAAGAGACACTAAAAAAAAAAATCCCATTTACCATTGCAGCAAAACAATTAAGATACCTAGAAATAAACTTAACCAAAGAGGTCAAAGACCTATTTGCAGAAAATTACAGGACATTAAAAAAATATAAAGGAAGATATAAAAGAGTGGTAAAATATATCTTGTTCATGGATTAAAAGAATTACCATCGTTAAAATGTTCATACTACACAAAGCAATCTATAGATTCAATGCAATCCTCATTAAAATACCAATGACATATTTCACAGAACTAGAACAAATGCTTCAAAAGTTTATGTGGAACCAGTAAAGACACCGAATAGCCACAGCAATCTTGAAAAAGAAGAACAAAGTAGGAGGGATCACAATATCAAATATCAGGTTATACTACAAACCCATTGTAATCATAACAGCCTGGAACTGGTATGAGAACAGGCATATAGATCTATGAAACAGAACAGATATATCATATCATATATATATCTTTGATATATCATATAGGAAAAATTGAACAGCTACATGCAAATAAAAAAAAATAAACTAGAACACCAACTTACACCATACACAAGAATAAATTCAAAATGGATAAAAGACTTAGAGGAAAATGTAGGCAACAAAATTTCAGACATCACACGCAGCAGAATTTTCACTGCTACAACAACATCTAAGGCAACAGAAACAAAGGAAAAAATGAATACATGGGGCTAAATCAATCTAAAAAGCTTCTGCATAGCAAAAGAAACGACCGCCAAAATGGAAACCCACTATAACGAAAAGCATAATCACCACTGATAATCAGAAAGGGGTTAAATTCCAAAATATAGAGTACTCATGCAACTCAACAAAAGAAATCAAAGAACCCAATTAAAAAATGGGCAGAGGACACAAATAGACACCTCTACAAACAGGACATACAAATGGCCAAGAAACATATGAAAAAAATGCTCAAGGTCACTAATCATCAGAGAAATGCAAATTAAAACAATTATGTGGTATTACTTCACTCCTGCCAGAATGGTTGCCATCAAAAAATCATCAAACAAGTGTTGGCGAGGGTGTGGAGAAAAGGGGACTCTAGTACACTGCTGGAGGGAATGCAGACTGATGCAACCACTGTGGAAAACAATATGGTGTTACCTCAAAATATTAAACATTGAACTGCTATTTGACCCAGTGATCCCACTTCTAGGAATATAACCTAAGAAGCCTGAGACAAAATTCAGAAAGAATATATGTACCCCCATGTTCATAGCAGCACTATTTACAATAGCTAAGATATGGAAACAGCCCAAATGTTTATCAGTAAATGAATGGATAAAAAAGCAGTGGTACATATACACAATGGAGTACTATGTAGCTGTAAGAAAGATCTCTTATCTTTTGAGACAACATGGAGGGACCTGGAAAGTATCATCCTAAGGAAAACAAGCCAAACAGAGAGAGACAGTACTATATGATCTCACTTATTTGTGGAATATAATGAACATAAGAGTCTGAGGAATGGTGTAGTCCCAGAGACGTGGAAGTGGGGTACAGACAGACAATTCCCACAAGAGGGATTGATGGGGGAGAGATAAACCACAGAACTTATATGCATGTATGCATGAACAATGGACATGGACAACAAAGCTGGGGACAGGGCTGTGAGGGAGAGGGAGGAGGGATCAATGGGGGGAAAAAGGAGAAACATCTGTAACAAAAATAAATTAATTAATATAAAAACACTATTTTAAACTAAAAGAAAAGAAAAGAAAAGAAAAAGGAGAAGAAAATGGCGGCGGAGTGAACGGAAGCTACACAGACCATCTCCCAGAACCAAACTGGAATTACAACTAAACCACAGACAAATTGATGGGAAAAAGAAACAGAAAAGCAGCTTGCGAGGACCATATAATGAGGGACACTGACTCCATCCTGGTAGGCTTGCGAAGGTGCGAGATGGGGGCTGGGAGCCCACGGTCGGCAGCTCAGCAGAGGCCTTAAAAGGGAGCGGCGCCCTCGGGTTACCTCCCAGGTGGCTCCACAGCACAGAGCCGGGACAGAGGCTAAAACAGCCACAGCCACTCACCTTGGGCTCCAGCAGAGGGAGGGCAGACTGGACTGGAACTGTGTGGGGACACTCGGGATTTGGAGGGTGCTCAGAGCTTTTGCTGAGTGCAGCCACGCAGGACAGTGGGCATATTGCTCCTTCCCAGGGCTCTGAGGAGAGGCAGCAGCCCCTCCCTCGGAAATCCAACCCCACCCTGTGGGCCATTGAAGTGCTAATTGAGGCTCACTAACAACCAGCATCTGCCCCACCCTTGTGAAAGCCCCTTGTGCTGAGCACCAGAGGGAGTTTTTCCATCAACTGACAAACCAAAACTCATCAAGTAACCTCGAATGCTACCCTCCAGGCAAAAAGCTACAGGATAACAGTACCTTTTCTGGGCTAGCAACCTTAACCAGGAAAGTAAGACTTGACAGTGGTGTTCAAGGTGGGTCCTCCCTCGCTCATCTAAACCCAGGAGAGGGAGCCACAAAAAGCAGAACACCGACACCCACAAGGAAAACTTGACAGGCTCCAAAGCCCACAGTGATAGCCAAAATGGTGAAACACAGAAACAGAAGCCAAATGAAAGAGCAAGAGACCTCCACTGAAGATGAGATCAATGTGGAGCAATTAGGCATGTTAACAGAGCTAGAATTCAGAGCCATGATCTAGAGGAAGCTGAACAGCATGAGTAAGGACATAGAGACACTGAAAATAAGCCAATTGGAAATTAAAAACCATCAAGAAGAGATAAAAAAATGACATATCAGAAATGAAAAACACATTGGAAGGTTTAAAAAGCAGAGTAGAGGAAGCTGAGAACTGGATCAGTGAATTAGAAGACAGGGTAGAAAAAATCAACCAATCAGAAAAACTAAAGGAAAAAACTATTAAAAAACAGGCAGACAGCTTAAGAGAACTGTGGGGCAACTGGAAACATAATATTATTCGCATCATAGGAGTCCCCGAAGAAGAAGAAAATAAGCAAGGGATAGAGAATATATTCAAAGAAATAGTGACAGAAAACTTCCCTAATTTGGTGAAGGAAGAAGGCTTTCAAGTTCAGGAAGCACAGGGAGTCCCAAGTAAGAAGAACCCAAACAGGCCCACACCAAGACACATAGTAATTAAAATGCCACAAACTAAAGACAAAGAGAGAATCCTAAAAGCAGCAAGAGATAAGCAACAGGTTACCTACAAAGGAAACCCCATAAGGCTCTCAGCTGACTTCTCACAAGAAACACTACAGGCCAGAAGGGAATGGCATGAAGTAATCAAAGTCAAGAAAAACAAGGATCTGAATCCAAGACTACTCTACCCAGCAAGGCTATCATTCAAAATAGCTTCCCAGACAAAAAAAGGATAAGTGAATCCATTAGCACCAAACCAGCACTGAAAGAAATGTTAAAAGGACTGCTGTAATTAGCAGGAGAAATGGGAAGAAAAATAGAACCACACTAAACAAAAATGGCAATAAATAAGTACATATCTATAATTACCTTAAATGTAAATGGACTTAATGCTCCCATAAATGACACTGAGTAGCTGATTGGGTAAGAAAGCATGACTCATCTATATGTTGTTTACAAGAGACCCACCTCACAACAAAAGACTCACATAGGTTGAAAGTGAAGGGATGGAAAAAAAATTTTCCAAGCAAATAGAAAGCAAAAAAAAGCTGGTGTAGCAATTATCATATCAGATAAAATAGATTTCAAAATGAAGACCATAACTAGAGACAAAGAAGGCCAATACTTAATATTGAAAGGACCTATCCAACAAGAAGATATAACCTTGATAAACATATATGCACCCAATATAGGAGCACCAAAATATATTAAAAATCTTCTGGAGGACTTCCAAGGAGAAATCGACAACAGTACAATCATAGCAGGGGACTTCATCACCCCGTTGACAGCACTGGATAGATCCTCTAGGCAAAAAATTAGCAAGGAAACAGAGACTCTAAATGAAGCACTAGACCAAATGGATTTAATAGATATCTACAGAGAATTACACCCCAAAACTACAGAATACACATTCTTCTCAAGTGCACATGGGACATTCTCAAAGATAGACCACATGTTAGGGCACAAACTAAGTCTCTACAAGTTCAAGAAGATTGAAATCATATCAAGCATCTCCTCAGATGACAATGGCATGAAACTAGAAGTCAATTGCAACAAGAACATGCAAAGACATTTCAACACATGGAGGCTAAATAGCATGTTATTAAACAATGAATGGGTCACCGAGGAGATCAAAGAAGAAATTAAAAACTTCCTGGAAACCAATGAAAATGAACACACAACAACACAAAATCTATGGGATGCAGCGAAAGCAGTTCTGAGAGGGAAGTTCATAGCACTACAGGCCTACCTCAAAAAGCAAGAAAAATTTCTAATTGACTGTCTAACCTCACAACATAAAGAATTAGAAAGCAGCCCTGGCCGGTTTGGCTCAGCGGTTAGAGCGCCAGCCTGCGGTCCTGAGAGACCCGGGTTCGTTTCCCGCTAAGGGCATGTACCTCAGTTGCGGTTTGTCCCCGGCTCTGGTCAGTCGTGCGGGTGGCAGCAACTCGATGTGTTCCTTTCACGTCGATGTTTCTTTCTCTCTCTTTCTGTTCATCTCTCTCCCTCCCACTCTACCTGAACAAAAAATGGAAAAATGTCATCGGGTGAGGATAAAAAAAAAAAAAAAAAGAATTAGAAAGCAAACAAAAAGAAAACCCCAGAGCAAGTAGAAGGAAGGAAATAGTAAAGATCAGAGCAGAAATAAATGACATAGATACCAAAAAAACAATTCAAAGGATCAATGAAACAGAGCAGGTTTTTCGAAAAGATAAACAAGATTGATGGACCCTTAGCTAGACTCAGCAAGAAACAAAGAGAGAGAACCAAAATACACAAAATCAGAAATGAAAGAGGAGAAGTAACAACCAACACCACGGAAATAAAAAAGATCATTAACAACTACTATGAACAATTATAAGGCAACAAATTCGACAATCAAAGCGAAATGGACAAATTTCTAGAAGCACACAGTCTCCCAAAACTGGACCGGGAAGAGATAGAAAACTTGAACAGACCAATAACAACTAAGGAAATTGAAGAGGTAATCAAGACTCTCCCAGCAAACAAAAGCCCAGGCCCAGATGGCTTCACGGGGGAGTTTTACCGAACATTCAAAAAAGAACTAACACCCATTCTCCTCAAACTATTTCAAAAAATTCAAGAAGAAGGAAGACTTCCAAACACGTTCTATGAGGCCAGCATAATTCTAATTCCAAAACCAAAAAAAGACACTACGAAGAAAGAAAACTACAGGCCGATATCCCTGATGAACATAGACGCCAAAATCCTGAACAAAATATTAGCAAATCGGATCCAGAAATACATCAAAAAAATTATTCACCATGACCAAGTGGGATTCATTCCAGGGATGCAAGGCTAGTACAATATTCGCAAATCAATAAACGTGATACACCACATAAACAAAATGAAGAGTAAAAACCACATGATCATATCAATAGATGCTGAAAAAGCATTCGACAAAATCCAGCATCCATTTCTGATAAAAACGCTCAGCAATGTGGGAATAGAGGGTTCATATCAAGACATAATAAAGGCCATATATGAAAGACCAACAGCCAACATCATACTCAATGGACAGAAACTAAAAACATTTCCATTAAGAACAGGAACAAGACAGGGATGTCCACCTTCGCCACTCTTGTTTAACATTGTACTGGAAGTCTTAGCCACAGCAATCAGACATGAAGAAAAAATAAAAGGGATCCAAATTGGAAAGGAGGAAGTGAAACTGTCATTATTTGCAGATGACATGATATTATACATAGAAAACCCTAAAGACTCCATCAAAAATCTACTAGACTTAATAAATGAATTTGGCAAAGTAGCAGGATACAAAATTAACGTCAAGAAATCCACGGCATTCTTGTACACCAAAGAGAAACTGAAAAAACAATCCCATTTACCATCGCTCCAAAAAAATTAAGATACCTAGGAATAAACTTAACCAAAGAAGTGTAGGACCTATCTGCAGAAAACTACAGGTTATTGAAAAAAGAAATAGAGGAAGATATAAAAAAGTGGAAGCACATACCCTGTTCATGGATTGGAAGAATTAACATCATTAAAATGTCCATACTACCCAAAGCAATCTATAGATTCAATGCAATCCCCATCAAAATACCAACGACATATTTCATAGAACTAGAACAAATACTTCAAAAGTTCATATGGAACCAAAAAAGACCCCGAATAGCCAGAGCAATCTTGAAAAAGAAGGACAAAGTAGATGGGATCACAATACCAGATATCAGGTTATACTGCAAAGCAACTGTAATCAAAACAGCCTGGTACTGGCACAAGAACAGGCATATAGACCAGTGGAACAGAACTGAAAACCCAGAAATGGACCCAAGGCAATACGCTCAATTAATATTTGACAAAGGTGGCAAGAGCATACAGTGGAGTAAAGACAGCCTCTTTAATAAATGGTGCTGGGAAAATTGGACAGCTACATGCAAAAAAATGAAAATAGACCATCAACTTACACCATACACAAAAATAAACTCAAAATGGATAAAAGACTTAAATGTAACCCGTGAATCCATAAAAATTCTAGGAGAAAATGTAGGCAACAAAATTTCGGACATCATACGGAGCAGAATTTTCACTGATACATCACCTAAGGCAACAGAAATAAAGGAGAAAATGAACACATGAGACTACATCAAACTAAAAATCTTCTGCACAGCAAAAGAAACAATCATCAAAATGGAAAGGCAACCCACTGTATGGGAGAACATCATTGCCAATGATGTATCAGATAAGGGGTTAATTTCCAATATATATAGAGTGCTCATAGAAGTCAACAAAAGGAAGACAAAGAACCCAGTTAAAAAATGGGCAGAGGAGATGAATAGACACCTCTCCAAACAGGAGATACAAATGGCCAAGAGACATATGAAGAAATGCTCAACATCACTAATCATCAGAGAGATGCAAATTAAAACAACAATGAGGTATCACCTCACACCTGTCAGAATGGCCGCCATCAACAAATCATCAAACAACAAGTGTTGGCGAGGGTGTGGAGAAAAGGGGACTCTAATACACTGCTAGTGGGAATGCAGACTGGTGCAGCCACTGTGGAAAACAATATGGTGTTACCTCAAAAAATTAAAAATTGAACTTCCATTTGACCCAGTGATCCCACTTCTAGGAATATACCCTAAGAAGCCTGAAACACCAATCAGGAAGAATATATGTACCCCCATGTTCATAGCAGCACTATTTACAATAGCTAAGATCTGGAAACAGCCCAAGTGTTCATCAGTAGATGAATGGATAAAAAAGCTGTGGTACATATACACAATGGAGTACTATGCAGCAGTAAGAAAGAAAGATCTCTTATCCTTTGAGATGACATGGAGGGACCTGGAAAGTATTGTCCTAAGTGAAATAAGCCAAACAGAAAAAGACAAGTACCACATGATCTCACTTATATACGGAAATAATGAACATAACAGTCTGAGGAATACGGTAGACCCAGAAACATGGAAGTAGGGCACAGAATGACACCCCTCAGAAGAGGGGGTTGGGGGTGGGAAGAGATAAACCACAGAACTTATATGCATGTATGCATGACCAATGGACATGGACAACTAAGCCGGGGACGGGGTGGGGGTGGGGTGGGGAGGGGGTGCCAATAGGGTAAAAAAAGGTAAAATATGTGTAATGAAAAAATAAATTAAAAAAAAAAAGATATAAAGGACTTTGAATTAACTGAAAAGGATAGCTTCTGAATCCCAGGGGTGCAGTGGGGGTGGGAGGAACAACACATTGTCTGACTACTTTCAACAGCTTAGTTCTAACACAAATTTTAGACAGTTTGTTTGGCATGATTTGGTGGTAGCATCTTCCCAAATAATAACCAATATATTTAGTGTTAAGCAGGAAAAAAAAAAAAAGGGAGGGCCTCTAGTACATTACATGTGAGATTGCAGACTGGTGTAGCCACTGTGGAAAATAATATGATGTTTCCTCAAAAAATCAATAATTGAACTTTCATTTGATCTAGAGATTTCACTTCTAGGAATATATTCTAGGAAGACTAAATCACCAGTCAGAAAGAATATATGTACCTTGTGTTCATAGCAGCACTATTTACAATTGCTAAGATCTGGAAATTCCCCAAGTGTCCATCAACAGATGAGTGGATAAAAAGCTGTGGTACATATACACAATGGAACCCTTGGTAACTGTAAGAAAGAGTTGTATCCTTTGAGAGGACATGGACAGACCAGGAGAGTACTATGCTAAGCAAAATAAGCCAGTCAGAGAAAGACAAATACCACATGATCTCACTAATCTGTGGAATATAGTGAACAAAATAAGCTGATGAACAAAATAGACCCAGAGACATAAAAAGGAGTACAGTTCAGACTGATAAACCTCAGAGGAATAGGGCAGGTGGGGGTGATAAGATAAACCAAAGAACTTATATGCATTTTTGCATAACCAATGGACATAGACAGCAATGCTGGGGGTGGGAGTGGGATACTCTGCAGGGAAAAATAGAAACATCTGTAATAAAAATAAATTAATAAAAATTGCAAAAATATTAATAGGCCAAAATATGAGACAAAGAAGGTTACTATATAATACTAAAAGCATTGATCCAACAAGATGATATAACCCTGGTGAATATAGATGCACCCTATATAGGAACACCAAAATACATTTTAAAATACCTGGAGGACTTTAAGGGAGAGATAAAGAGTAATTTAGTCATAGCAATAAACTTTAACATCCCACTTATATCCCTGGATAGATCTTACAGACAAAATAAACAAGGAAACAGTGATTTTAAAGGACACACTAGATCAGACAGATTTCATTGATATTTACAAAACATTTCTTTCATTTTTTTAAATTGATTTTAGAGACAGAAAAAGGGATAGGGAGATAGAGATAGAAACATTGATGAGAGAGAACATCGATTGGTTGGTTGCCTCATGCATGCCTGCCACTGTGTATTTTGCCCACAACCTTGGCATATGCCCTGACCGGGAATTGAACCAGTGACCTCTTGGTGCATGGGTCGATGCTCAACCACTGAGACACACTAGCTGGCTACAGAACATTTTATCCCAAAGTAGCAGAATATACATTCTTCTCAAGTGCACATGGAATATTGTCAAAGATAGACCACATGTTAGGACACAAGATCAGTCTTTACTAGTCCAAGAAGACTGAATTTATATCAAACATTCCTTCAGATCACAATAGTGTGAAACTAGAAATCAACTATAACAAAATAACTCAAAAACATTCAAACATATAAAGTCTAAACAGCATATTATTAAATAATTAATGGGTTAACAATGACATCAATGAAAAAATAATAAAGTTCTTGGAAATAAAAATGAACTCACAACAATCCAAAATCAATGGCACATACAAAAGCAGTCCTGAAAAAGAAGTTCATAGTGTTACAAGCCTAACTCAGGAAACAAGAAAAAGCTCAAATAAAAAATCTGACCATACAACCAAAAGACTGAGAAAGAAAACAACTAGAGAAACCTAGAGCAACTAGAAGAAAAAAAATAATGATCAGATCAGAAATAAATGACAGAGAGACTGAAAAAACAATACAAAAAAATCAATAAAATCAAGGGCTGGTTCCTTGAAAAGATAAACAAGATTGATGAACCTTTAGCCTGATTCATCCAAAAACAAAGAGAGTGGACCCAAATAAATAAAATCAGAAATAAAAGAGGTTGGGTAAAAAAGGAGAAACATCTGTAACAAAAATAAAATTTTAAAAAAGAAGTAAAAGAGGTGAAGAGAGAACTGACACCACAGAAATACAAAGTATTTTAAAAAAAATACTATGGAAAACTACATGCCAACAAAATGGACAAGCTGGGCAAAATGAACAAATTCCTAGAAACATACAGTCTTCTGAACTCAACCAAGAAGATTCAGAAAACCTGAATTGGCTGATAACAGCAACTAAAAATTGAAAAAAATTTCCCCAGCAAACAAAAGTCCTGAAGAAGACGGTTTTACAGGAAAATTTTACCAATTATTCCAAGAAAAATTGACACCTATTCTCCACATACTATTACAAAAAAATACAAGAGAGGGGAAGAACTTTAAGCTCTTTTTACTGAACCGGCATTATCCTTATTCCAAAACCAGATAAAGACACTACAGAAAATGACAATTAAGGCCCAGCTGGTGTGGCTCAGTGGTTGAGCGTCAACCTGTGCACCAAGAGGTCATCAGTTTGATTCGTGGTCAGGGCACATGTTCATGTTGTGGGCCCAATTCCCAGTGGGGGGCATGCAAAAGGCGCCAATCAACGTTCTCTCTCATTGATGTTTCTTTCTCTCTCTCCCTTTCCCTTCCTCCCTCTCTAAAATCAATAAAGAAAAATAAATAAATAAATAAATAAATAAATAAATAAATAAGTAAATAAATAAGTAAATAAATAACAAAGAATGACAACTAAGGACCGACATCCTTGATAAACATAGAGACTACATCCTCAACAAAATATTATTAAATCAGATCCAGAAATACATTAAAGAGATCACACACCATAACAAAGTGAGATTTATTCTGGAGATGCAAGGTTGGTACAATATTTCCAAATTAATAAATGTAATACATAACAAACAAAATGAAGGATAAAAATCACATGGTCATTTCCGGTTAAAACGGCAGCGTAGGTAAAGGCAATACTTGCCTTCTCCCACAACCACATTAAAATTGTAACTAGATGACAGAACAACCATCATTCAGAACCACCAGAAATCTGGCTGAATGGAAGTGCTGCAACTACAAAATTAAAGCCACATCAAGACTGGTTAGAGAAGTAGAGGTGCAGATGGGCTGATCCCACACCCACCTGTGGTGAATAAAAATCAGGAGGGATACCTCAGCTGTGAAGGTCCTTTCTGAGGAGTGAGGGGTTCCCATCCCACACCAGGTTCCCAGCCCAGGGTTTCAGTGCCAGGAAGAGAAGTCCCATCAATTCTGGCTGTGAAACCAGTGGGAGGTAAGGCTGAGGGAGGCTGATGCTGCTGGAGTCCCAGGTAGTTCCTCTTAAAGGGCCCACACATGGACTTACTTAGACACACTGCTTCTGGGATCCAGCATTGGGGAGGCAGATTGAAAAGCACCAGAGATATATGGGAAAGAACTGAATTGTTTGGCACTGGGGCAAGAGCTGGAGGGGCAGCTTTCTCCTAGACAGACTTGCTGTGGGGGACCCTTGTTCTTTTGGTGAGCTCTTTCCTAGGGCAGCAGACAGCAGCCATATCTGAAACACCAGCAACCTGGCTCACACAATTTGCCCTGCCCTGCTGATTCCCTGAGGCCCTGCCCCACCCAACTTTTGGGCCAACCGAAGCTGTTTCCAGTGGCTTTACCATAGGATTGGCCTGTCTTGGATCCTGCTTCAGATTTTACTAAAACCTCTCAAACACGCAACACCTGGTCTCAGACAGGCCCATACTTCTCTTTAAGTAGCCCCAGGCCAAGCACAAAAAGCAGCCAGCCTTGGTTTACAGCATGGCTTTTTCTGAACACCAACACAAGAAGCAGCTGTGTGCCGTTCACATTTTAGCTTATGCCAGGTTACTCTGGGTAGAACACAGGCAGAGGCTGACCTTGCTCCAGAGATAGCACACCCAGTGAACAGCTTCAGATGACATTGAAGCACCACCACCCAACCACCTCCACAAGTAACACACTCAAGGAGTGGACTCAGTGGGTACCAGAACCTTGCTGAAATAAGTCTTACTTTGTGTTTGGTCCCCTACACTGCTGATTTTTCAAGGGAGTCAGAGGCCAGTGGTCAGTGGGCTTAGCCAGTCTCTGTAGCTGATCAGCCTGAGTAAATCCCTCCCATGGATGTGCCAACAGCAATCAAGTCTCAATTATAACAGTCTGGTTTACAGTCCAGACTAGGGGTACACCTCGAGGGCACAGCTGGGGTGACCAGGGAGGCTGTGCTATTGATCCTACTAGACACTTACAACAATAGGCCACCCTACAAAGCCTAGGAGACATAGCAACTCTACGTAATACATGGAAACAATCACAGGAAAGTAGCCAAAATGAGGACACAGAAAAAAATGTTCCAAGGGAAAGAAAGAACAAAATTCCAAAAAAAGAACTAAACAAAATGGAGATAAGCAGTAAATCAAATGCAGAGTTCAAAATACTGATTATAAGGCTGCTCAGGAAACTTAGTGAGACCTTCAAGGAACTTAAGGAGAACTCCAAGGAACTTGGTGAGAATATCAATAACATAAAAATGGGCGAGTCATAAATGAAGGATTCACTAATTGAAATAAAGAATAATTTACAGGGAATCAATAGTAGAGTAGGTGAAGCCAAGAAGCAAACTATCAGTTTGGAATACAGGGAAGCAAAATACACTCAATTAGAACAACAACAAAAAAAGAGTCCAAAAAAAATGAGGACAATGTAAGAAGCCTCTGGGACAACTTCAAGCATGCCAGCATTCATATCATGGGGGTGCCAGAAGCAGAAGAGAGAGTGAGCGAGAAATTGAAAACACATTTGAAAAAAATAATGACAGAAAACTTTCCTAACTTGGTGAAGGAAACAGACATACTAGTCCAGGAGGCACAGAGAGTTCCAAACTAGATGAACCAAAGAGGTCCACACCAAGACACATCATCATCAAAATGCAAAATGTTAAAGACAACAAGAGAATCTTAAAAGCAGCAAGAGAAAAGCAATTAGTTACCTACAAACAAGCTTCTGTAAGACTGTCAGCTGATTTTTCAAAACAAACTTTGCAGGCACTAGCTAGTTTTGCTCAGTGGTTAGAGCATTAGCCCTCAGGCCAGAGAGTCCTGAGTTTGGTTCTCACTAAGGGCACATACCTCAGTTGCAGTTTGTCCCTGGACCCAGTTGAGGTCATGTGGGTAGCAATCACTTGATGTGGCTCTCTCACATCAATGTTTCTCTCCTCCCTGCTCTATCTGAAGATAAATGCAAAAAAAGAAAAGAAAAAAGAAACTTTGCAGGACAGAAAGGAGTGGCAAGAGATATTCAAAATGATAAAAAATAGCGACCTACAGCCAAGAGTACTTTATCCTGCAAAGCTTTCATTTAGAATTGATGGACATATAAAGAGTTTTCCAGACAAGAAAAAGCTAAAGGAGTTCATCACCACCAAACTAGTATATGAAATGCTGATGGATCTTCTTGAAAAAGAAAAAGAAAAAAAAGAAGGAGGAGAAGAAAAATATAAACCATAAAATGGCACTAAATACATATCTATCAGCAATTGAATCTACAAACAAAATGAACAAACAGAATAGTAACAGACTCATAGATACAAAGAACTTTTTGTTGGTTGCCAGATGGGAAGGGGCTGGGGGGATGGGTGAAAGAAATGAAAGAATTAAGAAGTATAAATTGGTTGTTAGACTGATGAACCTCACAAGGAAGGCGGGAGAGAGGAGGGAAGAGATAAATCAAAGAACTTCTATGCATATATGCATAACCAATGAACACAAACAATAGTACGGGGAAGGCAGAAAGGGGGAGGGATTGGGGAGGATGAGGTCAATGGGAGAGAAAAGGGGGACATCTGTACTACATTCAACAATAAAGATAAGTTTTTAAAAAATCACATGGTCATATCAAAAGATGAAGAAAAATCATTCAACAAAACCCAGCACACCTTTTTAATAGAAACTTTCAGCAAAGTGGAACTAGAGAGATCATATCTCAACATAATAAAGGTCATATATGACAAACCTACAGCCAGCATCATACTCAAATGGCAAAAACGAAAGCATTTGTCTTAAGAAGAGGAACAGCCCTGGCCAGTTTGGCTCAGCGGTTAGAGCATTGGCCCTTGGACTGGAAAGTCCTGGGTTTGGTTTCTGCTAGGGGCACATACCTCGGTTGCAGTTTGTTCCTGGCTCTGGTTGGGGTTGTGTGGGTGGCAACCACTCCAGGTGTCTCTCTCATGTCAATGTTTCTCTCCCTCTCTTCCTTCCTCTCTCCCTCCCACTCTCTCTGAGGATGAATGCAAAAATATCCTTGGGTGAAGATAAAAATAAATAAATAAATAAATAAATAAATAAATAAATAAATAAATAAATAAATAAATGAAGAGGAACAACACAGGGATGTCCACTTTCACCATTTCTATTCAATATAGTACTGGATGTCTTAGTCACAGCAATCAGACAGGAATAAAACCTAAAAGGTATGCAAATTGGAAAGGAGGAAGTAAAATGATCCTTATTCATGGATAACATAATATTGCACATAGGAAACCCTAAAGACTTTACTGAAAAACTGCTAGATTTCATAAATGAATTTGGCAAAGTAGCAGGATACAAAATTAACATTCAGAAATTGATGGCATTATTATACACCAAAAATGAAGTCTCAAAAAAAAAAAAAAACTTAAAAATAATTTCCATTTATAACTGCAACAACAAAAAAATAAGATACCCAAGAATAATCTTAACCAAAGAGGTGAAAGACCTGTATTCAAAAAACTATAGGACATTGAAAGAGGAAATAGCGAAAAATTCAAAAAGTGGAAGCATATATAGTGTTCATGTATTGGAAGAGTTAACATTATTAAAATAAATATATTACCCAAAGAATTCTATACATTTAATGTAATTAAAATACCATCAGAATATTTCACAGATCTAAAAAAAATATTCCAAAAATTTATATGGAACCAAAAAGACCATGATTAGCCTCAGCAATTTTGAGAAAGAACAAAGTTGGAGGAATCTAAATACTGGATACTATACTACAAATCCATTGTAATCAAAACAGCCTGGTACTGACAAAAGAACAGGCATATAGATCAATGGAACAGAACAGAGACCCCAGAAAACAACCCATGACATCACTGTCAATTAATACTTGACAAAGGAGGCAAGAACATACAATCAAGTAAAGATAGTCTCCTCAATAAAAGGTGTTGAGAAAATTGGACAGGTATGTGAAAAACAATGTGAAACTGGACCACCAACTTACACCATACACAAGAATAAACTCAAAATGGATAAAAGACTTAAGTGGAAGTCTCGCAATAATAAAAACCATAGAAGAAAACCTAGGAAGTAAAATCTCAAATGTTTCACATAGCAGAATTTTCACCAATACATCTCCTACAGCAACAAAAACAAAGGAATAAAACACATGGGACTACATCAACTAGAAAACTTGTGTGGAGCAAAGGAAACCATCATCAAAATGAAAAGGGAATTCACTGTGGGAGAATATATTTGCCAGTAATACATCTGAAAAGGTGTTAATTTCCAAAATATAAAAAGAACTCAAACTCAACAAAATGAATATAATCTGATTAAAGAGTGAGCAGAAGCCCTGAATAGACACGTCTCCAAAGAAGACATACAGATGGCCAATAAAGATATAAAAATACTCTCAATGTCAGTTCCTCTTAAAGGACCCATGCACAGACTTACTCAGACCCTCTCTCACCAGGCTCCAGTGTGGGGAGGCAGCTTAAAAGTCACCACAGAGCCCTGGCCGGTTTGGCTCAGCAGTTAGAGCGTCCGCCTGTGGTCCGGAGAGACCCGGGTTCGGTTCCCGCTAAGGGCATGTACCTCGGTTGCAGTTTGTCCCCGGCCCTGGTTGGTCGTGCGGGTGGCAGCCACTCGATGTGTCCTTTTCACATCGATGTTTCCCTCTCTCTCTCTTCCTCTCTCTCCCTCCTACTCTATCTGTACAAAAAATGGAAAAATGACCTCGGATGAGGATTAAAAAAAAAAAAAAAGTCACCACAGACATACAGGAAAGAACAGAGCTGTTTGAGATCGAGGTGAGAGGTGGAGAGGCAGCTTTCTCCCAGACAAGCCTGCTAGTGGAAGACATTGTTCCTTTAGTGAGCCCTTCCCCCATGGGGCAGGCAGAGGGCCACCATATCTGAGACTCCAGCATCCTGACTCACATTGTTTACCCCACCCTGGTAATTCCCTGAGACCCTGCCCCATCCAACTTTCAGGCCCACCCAGTGAATTTCTCATAGGATTGGCCTGTCTTGGCTCTTGCTTCAGATTTCTCTAAATTCTCTCAAACAGATGCACCTGACCTCAGTGAGTCCCATACCTCTAGCTAACTGGCCCCAGGCCTGGCACTAGAAGGAGCCAGCCTTGGTTCACAGCTTGGCTTTGCCTGGGCACCTCCAAGAACAGCTCAAGAAGCAGACATCTGTACATTGCTTTGTAATTTATGCCTGGTAGTCCCAGGTAGAACACAGGCAGAGGATGATGTTGCCCCAGAGCCAGCACACCTAGTGGACAGCTTCAGAACATGTCAAAACACCACAACCCAACCACTCCCACAAATGACACACCCAAAAAGTAGATTCAGTTGGTACCAGAGCCTTGCTGAAGTAAGTCTTACTCCATATGGTGGGCCCCTGCATAGCTGATTCTCCAAGGTAGTCAGAAGTCAGTGGTCATTGGGCACAGCCAATTCTTGCAGCTGATAAGCCTGAGTAAATCCCTCCCATAGATGTGCCAACAGTAATCAAGATTCAATTACAACAAAAGGGTGGACAGTCCACACAAGGGCTGCACCTCAAGGTCCCAACTGGGGTGAACCAGGAAAGCTGTGCCACTGGACCCTGCAGGACACCTACTACAATAGGCCACCCTAGGAAGCCTAGGAGACATACATAATACATAGAAACATACACAGGGAGACAGCCAAAACGAGAGACAAAAAAATATGTCCCAAATGAAAGAACAAAACAAAACTCCAGGAAAAGAACTAAATAAAATGGAGATAAGCAATCTAACAGATGCGGAGTTCAAAACACTGGTTAAAAGGATGCTCAATGAACTTAGTAAGAATGTCAAAGAACTTAGAATATCAAGGAATTTAGTGAGAACATCAAGAGCACAAAAAAGGACCAGTCAGAAATGAAGGATGCACTAAAATAAAGAATAATTTACAGGGAATCAATAGTAAAGTAGGTGAAGCCAAGAAGCAAACCATTGATTTGGAATATAAGAAAATAAAACAAAACAAAACAAAACACCCAAACAGAACAAAGAATCCAAAAAAATGAGGACAGTGTAAGGATCCTCTGGGACAACTTCAAGCATAGCAACATTCACATCATGGGGGTGCCAGAAGCAGAAGAGAGAGTAAGAAATTGAAAACCTATTTGAAAAAATAATGACAGAAAACTTTCCTAACTTGGTGAAGGAAACAGACATACATGTCCAGGAAGCACAGAGAGTTTCAAACAAGGTGAACCAAAGAGGTCCACACCAAGACACATCATTATCAAAATGCCAAAGGTTAAACACAAAGAAAGAATTTTAAAAGCAGTGAGAGAAAAGCAGTTAGTTACTTACAAGGAAGCCCCCATAAGACTATCAGCTGATTTCTCAAAAAATAAATCTTTGCTGTACAGAAAGGAGTGGCAAGAGATATTCAAAGTGATGGAAAGCAATGACCTACAACCAGGACTACTCTATCCTGCAAAGCTATCATTTAGAATCAATGGACTTATAAAGAGTTTCCCAGACAAGAAAAAATTAAAGGAGTTCATAACCACTGAACCCGTATTATATGTAATGTTGATGGGTCTTCTTGAAGAAGAAGAAGAACAAAAATATGAACAAGACAAGGGCAATAAATACATATCTATCAACAATGAAATCTACAAACAAAATGAGCAAACAGACAGTGACAAACTTATAGATACAGAAAACTTTTTTTTTTTTTACCATAATTGCTTCACTCTTTATTTTAAAGAAATAAAACATTTTGCTCCCAGCTGGTTTGGCTCAGCTGTTAGACCATGGGCCTGTGGACCAAGGAGTTGCAGGTTTGATTCCTGGACAGGGGAGCATACCTGGGTTGCAGATTCCATCCCCATACCCAGTCAGTGGGTTCGTGTCCTGTGGGAGGCAACCAATCCAATGTGCCTCTCTAGCATCAATGTTTCTCTCTCTCTCTTCCCTTTCCTCCTTTCGACGCTATCTTTTTATCCAAAAGTAATAAATATTTTCAATTTGTCTGGCCGGGGTAGTTCAGTGGTTGAGTGTCGACCCATGCACCAAGAGGTTGCTGGTTTAAATTCTCAGTTGTGACACATGCCCAGGTTGTGGGCCAAATTCCCAGTGAGTGGCATGCAGGAGGCAGCCAATCAATGTTCTCTTTCATCGATGTTTCTAGCTCACTCTTCCTCTCACTTCTTCTCTCTCTTGGGCTCCGGCAGAGGGAGGGCAGACTGGACTGGAACTGTGTCGGGACACTCGGGATTTGTAGGGCACCCAGAGCGTTTGCTGAGTGCCAGCCACACAGGACGGTGGCCACATTGCTCCTTCCCAGGGCTCTGGGGAGAGGCAGCAGCCCCTCCCTCGGAGATCCAACCCCACCCTGAGGGCCCCAGATGGCAAAGGACTGGGGGGATGGTGAAAAAGGTGAAGGGATTAAAAAGTGCAAAATTATTGTTAGACTGATTAACCTCAAAGGGAATAGGGGAGGGAGGGTAGGAAGAAATAAACCAAAGAACTTATGCAGACACAGGCAATAGTGTGGGGAAGGCAGGAGGGAAGTGGGAGCAGGGGGAAGGGGGGTCAATGGAGGAAAAGAGGGGACATCTGTAATATACTCAACAATAAAAATATGTTTAAAAAGAAAAAATAAATTATCAGAGAACAGAAAAAAAGAAAATATGCTCAACATCACTAATCATCAGAGAGATGCAAATTAAAACAACAATGAGGTATCACACTGTCATAATGGCTATCATCAATAAACATCAATAAATCAATAAACCAATAAACAAGTGCTGGTGAGGATGTGGCAAAAAGAAAAGTTAAGTACACTGCTGATGGGAATTCAGACTAATTCAGTCACTATGGAAAACAGTATGGAATTTTCTCACAAAATTAAAAATGGAATTGCTGTTTGGCACAGCCATCCCACTTCTAGGGATATATCCTAAGAATTCTAAAATACCAATCAGAAAGAATATATTCACCCCTATGTTCATAGCAGTGCTATTTATAATAGCTAAGATCTCAAAACAGCCCAAGTGTCCATCAATAGATGAGTGGATAAAAAAAATCAGTGGTACATTTACACAATTGAATACCATGCATTTGTAAAAAAAAAAAGGATCTCTTCCTACCTTTTGTGACAGCATGGATGGATCTCGAGATTATTATGTGAAGCTAAGTAAACCAGTCAGAGAAAGACAAATATCACATGATCTCACTTATATGTGGAATCTAATGATCAAAATAAACTGATGAATAAAATAGGTCTAGAAGATGCATGGAACATACTGACAGATCTCAGAGAGTGTGTGTGTGTGGGGGGGGACTGGATGAGATTAACCAAAGAATTTGTATGTTTTAGATTAACCAAAGCATATACAAATAGCTTATGGACTCAGATAGTGTGTTGAAGGCCTGAGGTGGGGCCAGAGCTGGGTGGAGGAAGAAAAGTTGGGGAAATGAAGGTATCTGTAGTATTGTCAACAGTATAAAATAAAATAAAAATTTTAAAAATACACACACACACACACACACACACACACACACACGTGAGAAATTGGAAGTGTTTTGTCCCACTGATGTGTCTCAGTGGTTGAGCATCGACCTATGGACCAAGAGGTCACCAGTTCAATTCCTGGTCAGGGCACATGTCTGGCTTGTGGACTTGATCCCCAGTGGGGAGTATGCAGGAGGCAGTCAATTGATGGGTCTCACTCATTAATGTTTCTGTCTCTCTCTGCCTCTCTTTTCCACTCTCTCTAAAAATCAATAAAAATGTGTATATTAAAAGCTTGGTAATATCTGTAAACTATGCAATCACTTTTTTATTTATTTTATTTATTTTTATTTATTGATTTTAGAAAGAGAGGAAGGGAGAGGGAGAGAGAGATAGAAATATCAATGAGAGAGTACATTGATTGGCCACTTCCTGCATGCCCCCCACTGGGGATTAAGCCCACAACCTGGACATGTGCCCTGACCAAAAATCTAACCTGTGACCTCTTGATACATGGGTCGATGCTCCACCACTGAGCCATACCAGCTAGGCTGAAACAACTTTTTTTTTTTTTTCCTAACTTCTGAAACCACTTTTTAAAAAGCTGGGTGGCTATACTAATATTACACAAAATATATTTCAGAATGAGGACTATTATCATAAATGAAGAGCAGCATTTCATAATGATAAAGTCTAATTTATTTTAAAAATCCCAAAATCATAAATGTTAATGCAATAATTACACAGCTTCAAAATACCTTTAACAAAAACTGATTCACTGAAAGTAGAAATAGACAAATCCACAGTTATGATTAAAGATTTCAACACACTTTGCTCAATAATTGATGGAACAAATAAACAGAAAACAAGTAAGGATATGGAACATAGGTCAGTGAACAGATCAGCCTTGTTTTTGTAAATACAGTCTTATTGGAATACAGCCTCACACATTTATTTACATATTGTTGATGATTGCTTTTATGAGTAGTGGAGATGAGTAGTTGCAACAGAGATGGTATAGCCTAAAAGGTCAAAGATATTTACTATCTGGTTCTTTACAGAAAAGGTTTGCCAATTCCTAATATAGAAGATGAACTACATTATCAGCCAATTTGACCTAATTCACATTTATAGAACACTTCACCCAACAACATTTGAATACTTTTTTTTAAGTATACACAGGACATTTGCCAAAACACATTGTATTTTGTATGATAATACAAGTCTTAATACATTTAAAATATTCAAATCATGCAAAATTCTCTTAATCCAATTTTTTCTGACCACAATAGAATTAAATTAGAAGTCCATGACTAAATAAACAACATACTTCTAAATAACCCAGGAGTCAAAGAAGAAATTAAAATGGAAAATAAAAAGTATCTGAGCAACAGAAATGAAAATACAACATCTCAAAATGTGAAGCATGCACCCTTTGAGACTACATTGAGGGACTTGGAAAGTATTATGCTAAGCAAAATAAGCCAATCAGAGAAAGACAAATATCACATGACCTCACTTATTTGTGGAATATAATGAACAAAATAGACCCCGAGACATGGAAGTAGGAAACAGACTGACAAATCTCAGGCGGTGGGGGGGTGGGGGTGGGGAGATAAACCAAAGAACTTATATGAATATGTCCATAACCAATGGACACAGAAAAAAATATGGTGAAAGTGGGTGGGAGGAGGACGGGAGTGGGGAGGAAAGTGTCAATTGGGGGGAAATGAAAAGACATCAGTAACAAAAATTAATTGATTGATTAATTAATAAAAAGATCAAAATGTGAGGCATGCAGATCAATTAAAATTTACTAGGCTGCCTGTGTATTTTACTTTAGGAACACCATGATTAGCCATGATGGATGATTACTGAGGGTCAAGTCATCATAATTACTGCTCTGGCCCAGTTTCCCATCTTATCTCTAGTGGTTAGGTGCCATCACTCATACTCTCTTACTTCCTTGAATTAGTTAATTTCCCCAAAATTACTGGATGACACACCAACATTTCATTTTGCTCAGCTGAGTAGTTCTTGTGGTCTTGGTGCATCCACTGACCTTGTTCATGTGCCTGTAGTCAGCTAGTGGTTGATGACCTAGAAGAGCCTCACTTGCATATCTGGCAATTGGCTGGCTGTTGACCAGAGTGACAGAATAAAGGAAGCCATAGATTATCATCATTAGCAGGTTAGACCAGACTATTTCTTTCTGTTTTTATTTTATTTTTATTTTTTAAATACAGTTGAAGTTCAATGTTTTATGAGTTTCAGATGTACAACATAGTGATTATTTATATAACTTATGAAATGATCACCCCAATAAATCTAGTACCCATATGACACCATAAATGATTATTACAATATTACTGACTATATGCCCTGGATGGTTTGGCTCAGTGGTTAAAGTGTCAATCTGCGGTCCAGAGGGACCTGGGTTTGGTTCCCACTAAGGGCATGTACCTTGGTTGCAGTTTGTCCCCAACCCTGGTCGGGGTCGTGTGGATGGCAGCCAGTCAATGTGTCTCTCTCACATCGATGTTTATTTCTCTCTCTTGTTCCCTCTCTCCCTCCCACTCTATCTGAAGATAAATGTAGAAAGTGTCCTCGGGTGAGGATAAAAATAAAACAATATTACTGACTATGTACTTTTATCCCCATGACTATTCTGTAATTATTAATTTGTATTTGCTAATCCATTATCTTTTTCATCCATCTCTCAACCCTCTCCCATCTGACAACCATCAAAACATTCTCTGTATCTATGAGTCTGTTTCTGTTCTGTTTATTTTATTTCATTTATTTTATTTTTTTACCCTCACCCGAGGACATTTTTCCATGTTTTTGTTCAAGTGAAGTGGGAGGGAGAGACAGGAAAAGAGACAGAGAGAAACATCTACGTGAAAGGGACACATCGAGTGGCTGCCACCCGCACAACCAACCAGGGCCAGGGACAAACTGCAACCGAGGTACATGCCCTTAACAGGAACTGAACCTGGGTCTCTCAGGACCGCAAGCCGATGCTCTAACCGCTGAGCCAAACCAGCCAGGGCTGTTTATTTTATTTTATAGGCATTTGTCTTCTTCTGTCTGACTTATTTTACTTATCATAATATCCTCTAGGTCCATCCATTCCATTTTATGTGTGTGTGTGTGTGTGTGTGTGTATGATAGATGATTCATTGCTTGATGGACATTTAGGTTGCTTTCATATCTTGGATATTATTGGAAATAATGCTGCAATGAATATATGGGTACATATGTTTTTTTTACTTTAGTGTTTTGGGTTTCTTCACATAAATATCCAGAATTGAAATTGCTGGTCCTTCTTTTCCTCTTGTTATAGTCTTTGATTTAAAGTCTATTTTGTCTGGTAATAAGTATTTCTACCACAGTGTTTGTTTATCTTTGTTTGCATTTTTTAAATTAATTAATGTATTTATTTTTGTAAAAGATGTTTCTTCTTTTTCCTGAGACACCCTCCTCTAGATTACCCTGCCCCCTCACCACATTGTTGTCTATGTGCTTTGATTAAGCATACATGCATACAAGATCTTTGGTCTATCTCTTCCCTTTCATCAACCTGCCTTGTCTGAGATTTGCTGTCTAAACTTTATTTCTGTGTCTCTGGGTCTATTTTGTTCATCAGCTTGTTTTGTTCATTTTGTTCCACAAATAAGTGAGATCATGTGGTATTTGTCTTTCTCTGATTGGCTTACTTTGCTTAGCATAATACTCTTCAGGTTCTTCCATGTTGTCTCAAAGGATAAGAGATCTTTCTTACAGCTGCATAGTGTTCCACTGTGTATATGTACCACAGCTTTTGTTATCCACTTATCTACTGATGGACACTTGGGCTATTTTCAAATCTTAGCTATTGAAGATAGTGCTGCTGTGAATACAGCAGTACCTCTATTCTTTCTGATTTGTGTTTCAGGCTTCTTAGGATATATTCCTAGAAGTGGGATCACAGGGTCAAATGGCAGTTAAATTCTTAATTTTTTTTATCCTTACCTGAGGACATTTTTCCATTTTTTGTTCAGATAGAGTGGGAGGGAAAGAGAGGGAGAGCGAGAGAGAGAAACATCGACGTGAAAGGGACACATCGAGTGGCTGCCACCCGCACAACCCAACCAGGGCCGGGGACAAACTGCAACCGAGGTACGTGCCCTTAGCAGGAACCGAACCCGGGTCTCTCCAGACTGCAGGCCATCACTCTAACCACTGAGCCAAACCGGCCAGGGCAAATTCTTAATTTTTTGACGTAACACCATATTGTCTTCCATAGTGGCTGCACCAGTCTGCATTCCTACCAGCATTATACTACAGTCTCCTGATCTCCACACCCTCGCCAGCATTTGTGTGGTGATTTGGTGGTGGCAGTCATTCTGATAGGTGTAGGTGTGAGGTAATAACTCATAGTCATTTTAATTTGCATCTCTCTAATGGTTGGTGATGTTGAGCATTTTTTTATATGTCTCTTGGCCATTTGTATGTCCTGTTTGGAGAGGTCTCTATTTAGATCCTCTGCCCATTTTTAATTGGATTGTTTGTCCCTTGTTTTGTAGACTTGTATGAGTACTCTATATATTTTGGAAAATAATTTTTCATCTAATGTATTGTTGGCAATTATGCTCTCCCATACAGTGGGTTTCATTTTCAATTTTGACGTTTGTTTCTTTTGCTGTGCAGAAGCTTTTTAGTTTGAGGTAGTCCCATGGATTCATTTTTTCCTTTGTTTCTCCTACCTTAGGCGTTGTATCATTGAAAATTCTGCCACATGAGATGTCTGAAATTTTGTTGCCTACATTTTCTTCTAGGATTTTTATGGATTCACAAGTCATATTAAGTCTTTAATTCATTTTTAGTTTATTCTTATGTATGGTGTAAGTTCGTGCTTTAGCTTTATTATTTTTTTGCATGTAGTTGTCCAATTTTTCCAACATCATTTGTTAAAGAGACTGTTTTTACTCCATTGTATGCTTTTGCACCTTTGTCAAATATTAAATGAGCATAAGGTCTTGAGTCAATATTTGGGTTCTTTGTTCTGTTCCATTGATCTATATTCCTGTTCTTATGCCAATACCAGGCAGTTTTTATTATAATGGGCTTAGTTGTATAACCTCATATCTGGTATTGTGATCCCTCCTGTATTGTTCTTTTTTTTTCTTTCAAGATTACTGTAGCTCTTTGGGGTTTTTTGTTCTATATGAAATTTTGGAGTATTTGTTCTAGCTCTGTGAAATATGTCATTGGTATTTCAATGGGGAATGTACTGAATTTATAAATTGCTTTGAGTAGCATGGACATTTTGATGATGTTAGTTCTTCCAATCCATGAACAAGGCAATATGTTTCCACTTTTTTATATCTTCCTCTATTTCTATTGTCAATATCCTGTACTTTTCTGTAAATAGCTCCTTGACTTCTTTGCTTAAGTTTTTTCCTAGGTATCTTAATTTTTTTTGCCGCAATGGTAAATGGGATTGTTTTCTTAATTTCCTTTTTTGTTGAGTTTATTATTGGTGTATAAGTATGCTGTCGATTTATTAATGTTAATTTTGTACTCTACTGTTGATTCTGTGTAAATTATTCTTTATTTCAGGTAATACCTCCTTCATTTCTGACTGTGCATCCATCATTTCTGACTGGTCCTTTTTTATGCTCTTGAGGTCCTCACTAAGTTCACTGAGGATTTCACTAAGTTCATTGAGCATCCTTATAAGCAGTATCTTGAACTCGGCATCTGATGGGTTGCTTATCTCCATTTTGCTTAGTTCTTTTCCTGGGGTTTTGTTCTGTTCTTTCATTTGGGACCTGTTTCTTTGTCTCCTCATTGTGGCTGCCTCTCTGTGTTTGTTTCGAGAGGTATGGGGCTATCTGAGACCAGATGCTGCTTGTTTAAAAGAATTTAGGAAACCTGAAGCAGGATCCCAGACAGGCCAATCCTATGGTTAAGCAACTGGCAACAGCTTTTGGGTGGGCCTAAAAGTTGGCTGGGGCGGGGCCTCAGGGAATTACCAGGACAAGGCTACCAGTGTGAGCCAGGTTGCTGGAGTCTCAGATATGGCAACTGTCTGCTGCCCCAGGGAAGGGCTCACCAAAGGAACAAAGGACTCTGACAGCACGTTTGTCCCCGAGGAAGCCCCCTCTCCAGCCCTCACTCCAGTGGCAAACAGTTCAGTTCTTCCCTGTATGTCTCTGGTGCCTCTCGAGCTTCCTCCCCTCCAAGCTTAGAAGGAGTGAGTTTGATAAGTCTATGCACAGGCCCTTTAAGGGGCTGCCTGGGGCTCTAGCCACATCAGCTTCCCTGAGCCTCAGTTCCCACTGGTTTTTCCAGCCAGAAGTTATGGGGACTTCTCTTCCTGGTACTGGAACCTTGAGCAGGGTATCTTGTGTGGGACACGGAACCCTCAGTCCTCAGTGAGGACCTTCCCAGCCGAGATATCCTCCTGATTTTTATCCGCCACATGTGGGTGTGAAACCAGCCCGTCTGCTTTCACCCCTCCTATGACTCTCAATGTGGCTGCTGCTTTAATTCCGTAGTTGTAGGACTTCCATTCAGCTTGATTTCAGGTGGTCTTGAATGATGGTTGTTCTGTAGTTTAGTTGTAACTTTGATGTGGTTGTGGGAGGACGTGATACCGCATTTGCCTATGCCGCCATCTTGACTGGAAGTCTGTCAATATTTTTAAAAATATATTCTCTAACCCATTTTCTTCTTCTTTTGAAACTCCTATAATGCAGATGTTCTTACTTTTCATAGTGCCCCACTCCTCTAAAGTTGTCTTTCTCTCTTTTAATTTCTTTCTTTCTTGGTTCTCTGCTTGGGTGATTTTTTTCTATCTTGTTCTAATTCACTAATCTGATCCTTGGCTTCTTCTACTCTGCTGGTTATTCCTTCCAACATGTTCTGTATTTCTGTTATGCCATTCTTTATTTATGCTTGGTGCTTTTTCATTTCCAATAAGTTGATTTTCAATGTTTCTATATCTTTACTCTCATTATTGAGCTTTCTTATTATCATTACTCTGAACTCTACCTCTGATAACTGGCTTAACTGCATTTCATTTATCTCATTTTTGGTAAGATTCTCTTGTTCTTTGATTTGAATTTGTTTTCTTTGTTTCACCATTTTGGCTGCCTCACTGGGCTTTGGATCCTGCCTAAATTTCCCTGTGGGTGTTGGTGTTCCACTGACAGTGGCTCCCTCTTCTGGGTTCGAATTGGTATGGGAGGACCCATGTTAAACACCACTGTCAAGTCTTCCTTTCCTGGGTAGATTTGCAAGACCAGGAAAGGTTCAGTTATCCTCTAGCTTTTTGCCTGGAGGCTAATAGTCTCAGTTACTTGATGAACCTTGGGTTGTAGCCCTCAACTGAATAAAAATCTCTCTCAGGTATTCAGTGTAAGAGGATTTCAGAGGGTGGGGTAAATGTTGGTTGTTAATGAGCCTCAATTTGCATTTCTCTGGCTCAGCTGGATGAGGTTAAATCTCTGAGGGAGGGGCTGCTGCATGGCTCCAAGAAGGGGCTGCTTAAGCACAACGGCCATTCTCCTTTGTGGCTGTGACTCAGCAAAAACTCTCAGCACCCTCTAAATCTCAGGTGTTCCCACACAGTTCCAGTCCAGTTTGCCCTCTCTCTGCCGGAGCACAAGGTGAGTGGCTGTAGCGAATTTAGTGCTCTGTCCTGACACTCTGGCTGTGGAGCCAGCTTGGAAATTTAATCCCAAGGGAACTGCTCACAGCTTAAACTGTTGCTGTTCGTGGGCTCCCAGCCCACCCTCTTTTGCCTCCGCAGTTCCTACCAGGCTGAATTTGGTGTCATCTCTCCATCCCTGGTTATACAGGATCTCTCCAGCTGTGTTTCTGCTTATTTTTCCTGATGATTTGTCTATTTTAATTGTAATTTTTGTTTGGTCCTGGGAGAGGGTCTGTGTAGCTGCCCTTCACTTCACCACCATTTTAGAATGCACCAAATCTAGTAGTTTTTTATGGAGTCTTTAGGGTTTTCTGTAAATAATATCATGTGTTCTTCAAATAATGACAGTTTCATCTCCTCCTTTCTAATTTGGAACCCTTTTATTTTTTCTTCTTGTCTAATTGCTGTGACTAAGGCTTTCAGTACTAGGTTAATAACTGTGATGAAAGTGGATATCCCTGTCTGTTCTGGTTCTTAAGAAAAATACTTTGGGTTTTGCTCATTGCATATTATACAGTCTGTAGGCTTTTTAAAGAAAATTATCCTTTTATTTTTAAACCTACATAATACATGATTATAAATAACTAGCTGAATTTCAGGCAAAACACTTGGAAATAAATCCAACTAAATTATATTAGCAAAAATTTTTAACGGCTATATTTATTTTTGTTACAGATGTTTCTCCCCCCCACATTGACACCCTCATTTCAATACAGCCCTCCAAGTATTATTGTCTATGTCCTTTTTTATGCATGCATGTGTTCTGTGGTTTATCTCTCCCCTCTCCCCATGTTCACCTCCTCTGAGGTTTGTCAGTCTGCACCCAACTTCCATAACTCTGGGTTTGTTTTGTTCCTCAGCTTGTTTTCTTCATTATATTCCACAAATAAGTGAGATCATGAGATATTTGTCTTTCTCTGATTGTCTTGTTTAACATAGGATAATACTCTCTAGGTTCGTCCAGGTTGTCTTAAAGGGTAAGAGATCATTCTTTCTTACAGTTGCATAGTATTCCATTGTACCACAACTTTTTTATTAATTAATTTTTGTTACAGATGTTTCTCCTGTTTCCCCCACTGATTCCACCCTCCCCTGCCCTCCTTGCCCTATCCGAAGTTTGTTGTCCATGTCCACTGTTCATACATACATGCAAATAAGTTCTGTGGTTTATCTCTCCCCCATCACCTCTTCTTCTGGGGATTGTCGTCTGTACCCCACTTCCACGTCTCTGGGACTACCACATTACCCAGACTGTTATGTTCATTATATTCCACAAATAAGTGAGATCATATGAAACTTGTCTTTCTCTGTTTGGCTTGTTTCACTTAGGATGATGCATTCCAGGTCCCTCCATGTAGTCTCAAAAAATAAGATATATTTCTTTCTTACAGCTGTGTAGTACTTCATTGTGTATACGTACCACAGATTTTTTATCCATTCGTCTACTGATGGACACTTGGGCTGTTTCCAGATCTTAGCTATTGTAAATAGTGCTGCTACAAACAGGGGGTATATATATTCTTTCTGATTGGTGTTTCAGGTTTCTTAGGGTATATTCCTAGAAGTGGGATCACTGGATCAAATGGAAGTTCAATTTTTAAATTTTTGAGGTAACACCATATTGTTTTCCATAGTGGTTGCACCAGTTTCCATTCCCACCAGCAGTGTACTAGAGTCCCCTTTTCTCCACACCCTCGCCAACACTTCTTGTTTGATGATTTGTTGCTGGCGGCCATTCTTACAGGTGTGAGGTGATACCTCATTGTTTTATTTATTTATTTATTATTTATTTATTTATTTTTTATCCTCACCCGAGGATATTTTTCCATTTTTTGTACAGGTAGAGTGGGAGGGAGAGAGAGGAAGAGAGTGAGAGAGAGAAACATCGACGTGAAAAGAACACATCGAGTGGCTGCTACCCGCACAACCAACCAGGGCTGGGGACAAACTGCAACTGAGGTACATGCCCTTAGCGGGAACCGAACCTGGGTCTCTCCGGACCGCAGGCCAACGCTCTAACCACTGAGCCAAACTGGCCAGGGCCCTCATTGTTGTTTTCATTTGCATCTCTCTGATGATTAGTGATGATGAGCATTTCTTCATATGTCTCTTAGTTATTTGTATGTCCTGTTTGGAAAGGTGTCTATTTAGTTCCTCTGCCGATTTTTTAATTGGGTTCTTTGTCTTCCTTTTGTGGACTTGTATGAGCAATTAACCCTTTATCTGATATATCATTGGCAATTATGCTCTCCCATACAGTGGATAGCCTTTCTGTTTTGATGATTGTATCTTTTGCTGTGCAGAAGCTTTTGAGTTTGATGTAGTCCCATGTGTTCATTTTCTCCCTTGTTTCTATTGCCTTAGGTGATGTGTCAGTGAAAA
Source organism: Molossus molossus (assembly GCF_014108415.1). Taxonomy (NCBI): domain Eukaryota; kingdom Metazoa; phylum Chordata; class Mammalia; order Chiroptera; family Molossidae; genus Molossus; species Molossus molossus. The sequence continues at coordinate 53,388,386 of NW_023425399.1, read as the reverse complement.
TTCTGCCGTGTATGATGTCTGAAATTTTGTTGCCTACAGTTTCTTCTAGGATTTTTATAGATTCATGAGTCACATTTAAGTCTTTTGTCCATTTTGAGTTTATTCTTGTGTAGGGCGTAAGTTGATGGTCTAGTTTCATTTTTCTGAATGCAGCTGTCCAATTTTCCCAGCACCATTTATTAAAGAGGCTGTCCTTACTCCACTGTATGCTCTTACCACCTTTGTCAAATATTAATTGAGCATATTGCCTTGAGTTCATTTCTGGGATCTCTGTTCTGTTCCACTGGTTTACATCCTGTTCTTGTGCCAGTACCAGGATGTTTTTACTACAGTGGCTGTGTAGTGTAATCTGAAATCTGGTAATGTGATCCCTCCAACTTTGTTCTTCCTTTTCAAGATTGCTGTGGCTAGTCAAGGCCTTTTTTGGTTCCATATGAACTTTGAAGTACTTGTTCTAATTCTGTGAAATATGCCGTTGGTATTTTGATGGGGATTGTGTTGAATTTATAGATTGCTTTGGGTAATATGGACATTTTAATGATGTTAATTCTTTCAATCCATGAACAGGGTATGTGCTTCCACTTTTTTATATCTTCCTCTATTTCTTTTTTCAATGACCTGTAGTTTTCTGCGAATAAGTCCTTAATTTTTTGGGGGGTAAGTTTTTTCCTAGGTATCTTAATTTTTTTTGCTGCAATGGTAAATGAGATAGTTTTCTTAGTTTCTCTTTCTGTGAGTTCATCATTGGTGTATAAGAATGCCATCAATTTCTTGACGTCAATTTTGTATCCTGCTACTTTGCCAAATTCAATTAAGTCTAGTAAACTTTTGATGGAGTCTTTGGGGTTTTCTACATATAGAATCATGTCATCTGCAAATAATGACAATTTCACTTCCTCATTTCCAATTTGGATCTCTTTTATTTTTTCTTCATGACTGATTGCTGTGGCTAAGACTTCCAGTACTATGTTAAATAAGAGTGGCAAAAGTGGGCATCCTTGCCTTATTCCTGTTCTTAAGGGAAATGCTTTTAGTTTTTGCTCATTGAGTATGATGTTGGCTGTAGGTCTTTCATATATGGCCTTTATTATGTCTTGATATGAGCCCTCTATTCCCATATTGCTGAGCGTTTTTATCAGAAATGGATGCTGGATTTTGTCGAATGCTTTTTCAGCATCTATTGATATGATCATGTGGTTTTAATTCTTCATTTTGTTTATGTGGTTAATCCCATTTATGGATTTGCAAATATTGTACCATCCTTGCATCCCTGAGATGAATCCCACTTGGTCATGGTGGATAATTTAATGAGTGTATTGCTGGATCCGATTTGCTAGTATTTTGTTCAGGATTTTGGCATCTATGTTCATCAGGGATATTGGCCTGTAGTTTTCTTTCTTTGTAGTGTCTTTTTCTGGTTTTGGAATTAGAATTATGCTGGCTTCATAAAACGAGTTTGGAAGTCTTCCTTCTTCTTGAATTTTTTGAAATAGTTTGAGGAGAATGGGTATTAGTTCTTCTTTGATTGTTCGGTAAAACTCCCCCGTGAAGCCCTCTGGGCCTGGGCTTTTGTTTGCTGGGAGAGTCTTGATTACATCTTCAATTTCTTCTGTTGTTATTGGTCTGTTCAAGTTTTCTATCTCTTCTGGGTCCAGTTTTGGGAGACTATGTGTTTCTAGAAATTTGTCCATTTCACTTAGATTGTCGAATTTGTTGCCATATAATTGTACATAGTAGTTGTTAACAATCTTTTGTATTTCTGTGGTGTCAGTTGTTATCTCTCCTCTTTCATTTCTGATTTTGTGTATTTGGGTTCTCTCTTTTTGTTTCTTGGTGAGTCTATCTAAGGGTCCATCAATCTTGTTTATCTTTTCGAAAAACCAGCTCATTGTTTTATTGATGCTTTGAATTGTTTTTGTTTTTTTTTTTTGTTTTTTGTTTGGTCTCTATGTAATTTATTTCTGCTCTGATCTTTACTATTTCCTTCCTTCTACATGCTCTTGGGTTTTCTTTTTGTTTGCTCTCCAGTTCTTTAAGTTGTGAGGTTAGATAATCTATTAAGAGATTTTTCTTCTTTTTTGAAGTCGGCCTGTAGTGCTATGAACTTCCCTCCCAGAACTGCTTTCGCTGCATCCCACAGATTTTGTGTTGTTGTGTCTTCATTTTCATTGGTTTCCACGAAGTTTTTGGTTTCTTCCTTGATATCCTTGGTGACCCATTCATTGTTTACTAGAATTCTATTTAGCTTTCATGTGTTGAAATGTCTTGTATGTTCTTCTTGCAATTGATTTCTAGTTTCATACCATTGTGATCTGAGAAGATGCTTCATATGATTTCAATCTTCTTGAACTGGTAGAGACTTAGTTTGTAACCTAACATGTGGTCTATCTTTGAGAATGTCCCATGTGTACTTGAGAAGAATGTGAATTCTGTAGTTTAGGGGTGTAATTCTCGGTAGATGTCTATTAAATCCATTTGGTCTAGTGCTTCATTTAGAGTCTCTGTTTCCTTGCTAATTTTTTGTCTAGAGGATCTATCCTGTGATGTAAGCGGGGTGCTGAAGTTCCCTGCTGTGATTGTATTGCTATCAATTTCTCCTTTGAAGTCCTCCAGAAGTTTTTTAATATATTTTGGTGCTTTTCTATTGTGTGCATATAGGTTTATCAAGGTTATATCCTCCTGTTGGATAGATCCATTCAATATTATGTAGTGGCCTTCTTTGTCTCTAATTATGGCCTTCATTCTGAAATCTAGTTTATCAGATATGAGTATTGCTACCCCAGTTTTTTTTCTTTTTCATTTGCTTGGAAGATTTTTTTCCATCCCTTCACTTTCTACCTATGTGAGTCTTTTGTTGTGAGGTGGGTCTCTTGTAAACAACATATAGATGTGTCATGCTTTCTTATCCAATCAGCTACTCTGTGTCTTTTATGGGAGCATTCAGTCCATTTACATTTAAGGTGATTATTGATATGTACTTATTTATTGCCATTTTTGTTCAGAGTGTTTCTATTTTTCTTCCCATTTCTCCTGCTAATTACAGCAGTCCTTTTAACATTTCTTTCAGTGCTGGTTTGGTGCTAATATATTCCCTTAGCCTTTTTTTTGTCTTGGAAGCTCTTTATTTGACCTTCTATTTTGAATGATAGCCTTGCTAAGTAGAGTAGTCTTGGATTCAGATCCTTGTTTTTCATGACCTTGATTACTTCATGCCATTCCCTTCTGGCCTGTAGTGTTTCTTGTGATAAGTCAGCTGAGAGCCTTATGGGGTTTCCTTTGTAGGTAACCTGTTGCTTATCTCTTGCTGATTTTAGGATTTTCTCTTTGTCTTTAATTTTTGGCAGTTTGATTACTATGTGTCTTGGTGTTGGCCTGTTTGGGTTCTTCTTACTTGGGGCTCTCTGTGCTTCTTGAACTTGAATGCCTTCTTCCTTCATCAAATTAGGATAATTTTCTGTCACTATTTCTTTGAATATATTCTCTAAACCTTGCTCATTTTCTTCTTTTTCGGGGACTCCTATGATGCGAATATTATTCTGTTTCCTGTTGTCCCACAGTTCTCTTAAGCTGTCTTGCTGTTTTTTAATCCTTTTTTCCTTTTGGTTTTCTGATTGGTTGATATTTTTCTACCCTGTCTTCTAATTCACTGATCCAATCCTCAGCTTCTTCCACTCTGCATTTTAGACCTTCCAATGTGTTTTTCATTTCTGATATGTCATTCCTCATTTCTTTTTGGTGGTTTTTAATTTCCAACTGGTTGATTTTCAACATTTCTATGTCTTTACTCATGGTGCTCATGTCCTTACACATGCTGTTGTGCTTCCTCAAGATCATGGCTCTGAATTCTAGTTTTGTTAACTTGCTTAACTGCATCTCATTTATCTCATCTTCGGTAGAGGTCTCTTGTTCTTTCATTTGGCTTTTGTTTCTGTTTTTCACCATTTTGGCTATCACAGTGGGCTTTGGAGTCTGCCAAATTTTCCCAGTGGGTGTGGTGTTCTGCTGTTTGTGGCTTTCTCTCCTGGGTTTGTATGAGGCTGGGAGGACCCACTTGAAACACCACTGTCAAGTCTTAGCTTTCCTGGTTAGTGTTGCTAGCCCAGGGAATGGTAGTTATCCTCTAGGTTTTTTTGCCTGGAGGCTATTAGTAGAGGTCACCTGATGAATCTTGGTTTCTGAGTTGCCTGAAAAACTCCCTCAGGTGCTCAGCGTAACAGGATTTCCCGAGGGTGGGGTAGATGCTGGTTGTTAATGGGCCTCAATTAGCATTTCAATGGCCACCACGTGGTGTTTAATCTCTGAGAGAGGGGCCTGGGAAGGAGTAAGATGACCACAGTCCTGCGTGGCTGCACTCAGCAAAAGCTCTGAGCACCCTCCAAAACCCGAGTGTTCCCACACAGTCCCAGTTCAGTCTGCCTTCCCTCTGCCAGAGCTCAAGTTGAGTGGCTGCTGCCAATTTAGCCTCTGTCCGGACTCTGCATCGTGGAGCCACCTGGGACTTTTAACCTGAGGGCACTGCTTTCAGCCAAGGGCTGCCGAGTCTGTGGCCCCAGCCAAGGGCGTAGCACCCAGCCATGTTTGCAGGACTCAGCCGAGGTCCTACCACCCAGCCAAAGCCACAGGACCCAGCCGCAGTCGCCGGATGCAGCCGAGTCTGCAGCAGCTTCCAGCCAAGTTCCCTGGTCCCAGCCGTGTTCGTGCGGCACCAGCCAAGGGCATATCACCCAGCCAAGTTTGCAGGACTCAGCTGCAGTAGCCGGACACTGCTGAGGTGGCAGCAGCTTCCAGCCGAGTCCCCTGATCCCAGCTGAGTCCGTGGGGCACCCGCTGAGGGCGTAGCACCCAGCCAAGTTAGCTGGACTGAGCCACGGTAGCGGGATGCAGCGGAGGCGCCAGCAGCTTCCAGCCGAGTCTGCTGGTCCCAACCCGGTTGGCGCCCGGCTCCCTCTCACATCCTCGCAAGCCTACCAGGATTGAGTCGGTGTTCCTGGTTATGTGGTCCTCCAAGGTGTCTTTCAGTTGCCCCTTCCTGACGATTTGTCTTTATTTTCATTGTAAATCCAGTTTGGTCCTGGGAGATGGTCTGTGTAGCTTCCATTCACTCAACTGCCATTTTTTCTCTCTGTACCACTACTTTATTTATTTATTTTTTTTCTGGCCACACTTACTTTTATTTATTTATTTATTTATTTCAAATCTTTATTGTTGGATGTAAAATGTATTACAGATGTTCCACATTTTTTCCCCATTGACCCCCTCCTACCCACTCCCGCCCCCATTCCACCTTTTCCCACACTATTGTCTGTGTCCATTGGTTATGCATATAAGTTCTTTGGTTTATTTCTTCCCACTCCCCCAACCCCTTTCCCTTTGAGGTTTGTCAGTCTAGCAATGAATTTGTGCTTCTTAATCCCTTCACCTTTTTCACCCATTCCCCCAACCCCCCTCCCAACTGGCAACCAACAAAATATTCTCTGTATCTATGAGAATGTTTCTGTTTTACCTGTTCATTTTGTTTGTAGATTCCATTGTCGGTAGATATGTATTCATTGCCATTTTGTTTGTTCATACATTTTATCTTTTTCTTCAAAAAGGCTCTTCATCATTTCATATAATAACGGTTTGGTAGTGATGAACTCCTTTAACTTTTTCTTGTCTGGGAAAGTTTTTATACGTCCATCGATTCTAAATGACAGCTTTGCAGAATAGAGTAATTTTGGTTGTAGGTTCTTGCTTTGCATCACTCTGAATATTTCTTGCCACTCCCTTCTGGCCTGCAAAGTTTCTTTTGAGAAATCAGCTGACAGCCTAATGGGAATTCCCTTGTAGGTAACTAGCTGCCTTTCTCTTGCTGCTTTTAAGATTCTCTCTTTGTCTTGAACCTTTTGCATTTTGATGATGATGTGTCTTGGTGTGGGCCTGTTGGGGTTCATCTTGTTTGGGACTCTCTGTGCTTCCTGGACTTGTATGTCTGTTTCCTTCACCAAGTTAGGGAAGTTTTCTGCCATTATTGTTTCAAATAGGTTTTCAATTTCTTATTCTCTCTCTTTTCCTTCTGGCACCCCCAAGATTCGAATGTTGGCACACTTGAAGTTATCCCAGAGGCTCCTTACACTATCCTCATTTTTTTGGATTCCTTTTTCTTTTTGCTGTTCTGATTGGGGATTTTTTGCTTCCTTATATTCCAAATCGATGGTTTGCTCCTTGGATTTACATACTCTATTATTGAAGCTGTGTAAATTATTCTTTATTTCAGTTAATACCTTCTTCAATTCTAACTGTGTATCCATGATTTCTAACTGGTCCTTTTTTATGCTCTTGAGGCCCTCCCTAAGTTCACTGAGGTTCTCACTAAATTCATTGAGCATCCTTATAAGCAGTATTTTGAACTCAGTATCTGTTAGGTTGCTTATCTCCATTTCACTTAGTTTTTTTATTGGGGTTTTGTTCTGTTCTTTCATTTGGGACCTGTTTCTCTGTCCCCTCATTTTGGCTGCCTTCCTGTGTTTGTTTTAGTGTATTACTTAATGAGAGGTATGGGGCTCACTGAGACCAGATGCTGCTCGTTTGAAAGAATTTAGGAAAAACCTGACGCAGGATCCAAGACCGGCCAATCCTATGGTTAAGCAAGTGGCAACAGCTTGGGTGGGCTTGAAAGTTGGGTTGGGTGGGGCGGGGCCTCAGGGAGTCAGTAGGGCAGGGCTACCAGTGTGAGCCAGGTTGCTGGAGTCTCAGATATGGAGACTGTCTGCCGCCCCAGGGAATGGCTCACCAAAGGAAAAAAGGCCTCTTATAGCACGTTTGTCCTGGAGAAAGCCCCCTCTCCAGCACCCATTTATGATAAAAACTATCAGCAAAGTGGAAATAGAAGGAACATATCTCAATATTATAAGGCCATACATGACAAACCAACAGCCAACATCATACTCAATGGGAAAAAGCTGAAAGTGTTTCTTTTAAGCCCTGGACAATTTTGCTCAGTGGTTAGAATATCAGCTTTCAGACCAAAGGGCCACAGACTCAATTCCTGATCAAGAGCATGTACCTGGGTTGCAAATTTGATTTCCAGCCTCAGTTGGAGTCATGCAAGAGACAACCAATCAGTGTGTCTTTTTCACATTGATATTTCTCTCTCTCCTTTCCTCCCTTCCACTCTATCTAAAAAAAAAAAGAAAAAGAATGGAAAAATATCCTTGGGTGAGAATTAACAAACAAACAAAAAAAGTGTTTTCCTTAAGATCAAGAACAAATCATCAAACAAGTGTTGGTGAGGGTGTGGAGAAAAGGGGACTCTAGTACACTGCTGGTGGGAAAGCAGACTGGTGCAGCCTCTATGGGAAACAATATGATGTTACCTCAAAAAATTAAAAATTGAACTTCCATTTGACCCAGTGATCCCACTTTTCAGAACATACCCTAAGAAGCCTGAAACATCAATCAGAAAGAATATATGTACCCCCATGTTTGTAGCAGCACTATTGACAATAGCTAAGATCTGGAAACAGCCCAAGTATCCATCACTAGACGAATGGATAAAAAAGCAGTGGTACAGCCCTGGCCAGTTTGGCTCAGCGGTTAGAGCGTCGGCCTGTGGTCCTGAGAGACCCGGGTTCGGTTTCCCGCTAAGGGCACGTACCTTGGTTGCAGTTTGTCCCCGGCACTGGTCGGTTGTGCGGGTGGCAACCACTCGATGTGTCCCTTCACATCGATGTTTCTCTCTCTCTGTTCCCCTCTCTCTCTCTCCCACTCTACCTGAACAAAAAATGGAAAAATGTCCTTGGGTGAGGATAAAAAAAAAAAAAGCAGTGGTACATATACACAATGGAGTACTCTGCAACTGTAAGAAAGAAAAAATCTCTTATCCTTTGAGACGACATGGAGGGACCTGGAAAGTATTATCATAAGCGAAACAAGCCAAATATAGAGAGTATTATATGATCTCACCTATTTGTGGAATATAATGAACATAACAGTCTGAGGAATGGGGTAGTCCCAGAGACGTTGAAGTGGTGTACAGATTGACAATTCCCACAAGAGGGGGTTGGGGGGAGAGATAAACCACAGAACTTATACGCATGTAAGCATGAACAATGGACATAGACAACAAAGCTGGGGACAGGGCGGGGAGGGGAAAGGAGGGGGTAATCCGTGGCAGGGGAAGGAGAAACATCTGTAACAAAAGTAAATTAATTAATTATAAAAAAAAATATTTTACAGGGAATCAATAGTAGAGTAGGTGAAGCCAAGAAGCAAAGCATTGATTTACAATATAAGGAAACAAAGAGCACCCAATCAGAAGAGCAAAAAGAAAAAATAATCCAAAAAGAAAAAATGAGGATAGTGTAAGAAGACTGTGGGAAAATTTTAAGTGTACCTACATTCACATCATGGGAGTGCTAAAAGGAGAAGAGAGAGCAGAAATTGAAAACCTATTTGAAAAAATTGACAGAAAACTTCCCTAATTTAGTGAAAAAAATAGACATACAAGTCTAGGAAGCACAGAAAGTCACAAATGAGATGAACCCAAAGAAGTCTGGACCAAAACACATCATAATCAAAATACAAAAGGTTAAAGACAAAGAGAGAATCTTAAAAGCAGCAAGAGAAAAACAGTTACCTACAAGGAAGCTCTCATAAGACTGTCAACCAATTTCTCAAAAAAATTTTTGCAGGCCCAAAGGGAGTGGCAAGAAATATTCAAAGGACTGGAAAGCAGGGATCTTCAACCAAGATTACTCTATCCTGCAAAGCTATCATTTAGAATTGATGGACATAGACTCTGACTTTTACAAGAAAAATCTGTAACAGATTTACCTTGAAAATCAGTCTCTATGGAAACTGATTTCTCTTAAAAAACTTTTTTGGGGCCTGGCCAGTATGGCTCAGTGGTTGAACACTGGCCCATGCACCAAGAGGTCACCACTTCAATTCCTGGTCAGGGCACATGTCCAGGTTGTGGGCCAAATTCCTAGTGGGGGGCATGCAGGAGGCGGACAATTGATGTTCTCTGTTATCAATGTTTCTATCTCTCTCTCCTTCTTTCTTCCTCTCTCTCTAAAATCAATAAAGAAAAAAAATTAATTAAAACAAATTTTTTTGGCCCTGGCCAGTTTGGCTCAGTGGTTGGAGCATTGGCCTGTGGTCCAGAGAGACCCAGGTTCTGTTCCCGCTAAGGGCACATACCTTGGTTGCAGTTTGTCCCTGACCCTGGGTGGGTTGTGCAGGAGGCGACCACTCAATGTGTCTTTTTCACGTGGATGTTTCTCTCTCTCTCTCTCTCCTTTTCACTCTGTCTGAACAAAAAAAAAGGAATAATGTCCTTGGGTGAGGATTAAAAAATATACATATAAAATATATATATATATATATATATATATATATATATATATATATATATATATATATATTTGGAATGGGGTAGTAATGATGGTAGAGTGAATGGAAGCTGCACAGACTGTTGCCCAGGACCAAACTGGAATTACAAGTAAAACAAAGACAAATAATTAGAAAAAAAAAACAACAACAGAAAAGCAGCTGGAGGAAACCTGTATAACCAGGAAAGAAAAGAAGACACCAAATTGAGCCTGGTAGAAAATGTGGGGGTGCCAGAGGAAGGGCTGGGAGCCCACAGACAGCAGCTGAGGACTGTTTTAGCTGTGAGCAGTACCTTCATGGTAAAATCCCAAGCTGGGTCAACAGCGCACAGTGCTGGGACAGAGCACTGAATTAGCTACAGCCACTCACATAGGGCTCCAACAGAGGGAGGGTGGACTGGGCTGAAACTGTGCAGAGAGACCCAGGAGTTTGGAGACCTGGGAGCACATTGGAAGTTTTATGCTGATTCGCTCCCTCATAGGACAGTAGCCATCACATTCAAAGAGCCTCTTCCAGTGCCCTGGGGAGAAGCAACAGCCCCTTTCTCAGTAATTTAACACCACCTGGCCAGGCCAGAGAAATGAAAATTGAAGCTCATTAACAGCTAGAGACAGCCAGCAAGCATCTGCTCCACCTGCTGAAAATCCTCTCACCCTGAATATCTGAGGAATTTTTTTATTCAGCTGAGGGATAAAACCCAAGGCTCATCAAGTAACTGAGACTAATAGCCTACAGTCAAAAGCTAAAGGAAAACTGAACCTTTGATGGGCTTGCAAATCAACCCAAGAAAGTAAGATTTGACAGTGGTGTTTAACCTGGGTACTCCCACACTCATCCAAACCCAGTAGGGGGAGACACAGTCAGAAGAACACCAACATCCACAGGGAAAATATGGCAGACCCCAAAACTCACAGAGACAGCCAACATGGTAAAACAAAAACAAACAAATAACAACAAAATACCCAAGTGAAAGAACATAAATTTTCACCAGAAGAAGAGAAAATGAAATTCAGTTAAGAAAGTTAACAGATGTAGCCCTTGCCAGTTTGGCTCAGCAGTTGAGTGTTGGCCTGTGGACCAGATAGTCCCAGGTTTGGTTTCCACTAGGGGCACATACCACAAAAAGAAAAAAAAAAAGTTATCAAATGTAGAGTTCAGAGTAATGATAACTAGGAAGCTTAACAGCCTGATTAAAGAGTTCAACAGCAAAAGTAAAAGTGAAAATCAACCTATCGGAAATGAAAAACCACCAAGCAGAAAGGAAGAATTACATAGCAGATACAAAGAACACACTGAAAGAAATAACCAGCAGAATGGAGGAAACGGAGGATTAAATTAGTGAATTAAAAGAAAAAAAAAAACCCACCCAATCAGAGAACCAAAAAGAAAAAAAAAAAACAATTATAAAACAAGAAGACAGCTAAGGGAACTGTGGGACAACATAAAACGTAACAACATCCACATCACTGGAGTTCCAGAAGAAGAAAATAAATTAGAGAATATATTTGAAGAAATGGTGACAGAAAACTTTCCTAACTTGGTGAAGGAAAAGGGCATACAAATTCCAGAAGCACAGAGAGTCTCAAGTAAGAAGAACCCAAACAGGCACACACATAATAATTAAAATGCCAAAGATTATAGACAAAGAGAGAATCCTAAAGGCAGCAAGAGATAAGCAACAGGTTGCCTAGAAAGAAACCTCCATAAGGCTATCAGCTGACTTCTCAACATAAATACTACAGGCCAGGAAGGACTGGCATAAAGTAATCAAAGTAATGAAAAACAAGGATCTGAATCCAAGACTACACTATCCAACAAGGCTATCATTCAAAATAGAAGGTGAAATAAAGAACTTTTCAGACAAGAAAAAAAAAGGCTAGAGGAATATATTAGCACTGAACCAGCACTTCAGGGAATGTTAAAAGGACTGCTGTAATTAGCAGAAGAAATAGGACCAAAAAAAAACCATAATAGACAAAAATAGCAATAAATATGTACATACCAATAATAACCTTAATTGTAAATGGATTAAATGCTCTGATCAGAAGACACAGTGTCACTGAATGGATAAGAAAGCATGACTAATATATATGTTATTACAAAAGACCCACTTCACAACAAAAGATTCACATAGGTTGAAAGTGAAGGGATGGAAAGAAATCTTCCAAGTAAATGGAAAGGCAAAAAGATCTGGAGAAGCAAAGCTCATATCTGATAAAATACACTTCAAAATGAAGGCCAAAACTAGAGACAAAGAAGGCCACTACATAATATTGAAAGTATCTATCCAACAGAGAGATATAACTTTGGTAAACATACATGTACCCAATATAGGAGCACCAAAATATATTAAAATACTTCTGGAAGACTTCAACAAGAGAAATTGACAGTAATGCAATCATTGCAGGGGACTTCAACACCCGTTGACATCACTGGATAGATCCTCTAGACAAAAAATTAACAAGGAACAAGAGACTCTAAGTGATACGCTAGATTAAATGGATTTAACAGATATCTACAAAGAATTACACCCAAAATGCAGAATTCACATTTTTCTCAAGTGCACATGGACCATTCTTAAGGATAGAACACATGTTAGGAAACAAACTCTCTACAAGTTCAACAAAATTGAAATCATATCAAGCATCTTCTCAGACCACAATGGCTTGAAACTAGAAATCAATTACTGTAAAAACATTCAAACACAGGGAGGATAAATAACATGTTAGTACACAATGAATGGGTGACCAAAGATCAAGGAAGAAATTTAAAACCTCCTGGAAAACAATGAAAAGGAAAACACAACAAAAAGTCTATGGGAAACAGCAAAAGGAGTACTGAGAGGGAACATGATAGCACTACAGGCCTACCTCAAGAAGCAAGAAACATTTCTAAGTACTTACCTAATTTCACAAGTTAAAGAACTAGAAAGTAACAAACAGAAAAACCGAGAACAAGTAGAAGGAAAGAAATACTAAAGGTCAGAGCAGAAATAAACTGCATGGAAACAAACAAACAAACAAACAATTCAAAAGATCAATAACACAAAGAGCTTGTTCTTTGAAAAGATAAACAAGATTGATGAACCCTTAGCCAGACTCACAAGAAACAAAAAGAGAAGAGCCAAATAAACAAAATTAGAAATGAAAGAAAAGTAACACCTGACACCACAGAAATACTAAAGATCATTACAAAATACTGTGAACAATTATATGCCAACAAATGGATAATCTAGGTAAAAGGGACAAATTTCTAGAATAACACAGTCTCCCCAAACTGAACCAGGAAGAGAAAAAGAAAAGGAAAGGAGGAAGTGAAACTGTCATTATTTGAAGATTACATGATATTGTACATAGAAATCCAGAAAGATTCCATCAAAAATCTACTACAGCTAATCAATGAATTTGGCAAAGTAGCAGGATACAAAATTAACATCAAGACAGCATTCTTATACACCAATAATGAACTCACAGAAAGAGAAACTAAAAAAAAAATCCCATTTACCATTGCAGCACAAAAATGAAAATACCTAGGAATAAACTTAACCAAAGAAGTCGAAGACCCATTTGCAGAAAAGTATAGGACATTGAAAAAAGAGAGAGAGAGAAATATTAAAAAGTGAAAGGATATACCTTGTTCATAGATTGGAAGAATTAACCTCATTAAAATGTCCATCCTACCCAAAGCAATCTATAGATTAAATTCAATCCTCATTAAAATACTAACGACCTTACGGCTGGTGTGGTTCAATGATTGTCAACCCAGACACCAAGAGGTCATCAGTTCCATTTCCTGTCTGGACACATGCCCAGGTTGTGGGCCTGATCCCCATTGGGGGGCATGCAGGAGGCAGTCAATCCATGTTCTCTCTTATCGGTGTTTCTATTTCTTGCTCCCTCTCACTTCCTCTCTCTCTAAAATCAATAAAGGAAAAAAACTTTTTTAAATAAAATAAAATACCAATGACATATTTCACAGAACTAGAACAAATACTCCATAAATTCATATGAAACCAAAAAAGACCCCAATTAGCCAAGCAATTTTGAAAAAAAAAGAACAAAACAGGACGGATCACAATACCGAATATCAGATTATATTACAAAGTCATTGTAATCAAATCAGCCTTGTACTGGTGCAAGAACAGGCATATAGATCAGTGGAACAAAACAGAGAATCCAGAAATTAACCCAAAACATTATGCTCAATATTTGACAATGGTGGCAAGAGAATACAATGAAGTAAAGATATTTTTTTCAATAAATGGTGTTGGGAAAATTGTACAGCCACATGCAAAAAAAGAAAAAAGAAAGAAAGAAACTAAACCACTAACTTACACCATACTCAGAAATAAACTCAAAATGGATAAAAGACATAAATGTGACCCGTCAATCCATAAAAATCCTAGAAGAAAATGTAGGCAACAAAATTTCAGACATCACACACAGCAGAATTTTCACTGATACAACACCTAAGGCAAGAAAAACAAAGGAAAAAAAATAATACATGAGACTACATCAAACTAAAAAGCTTCTGCACAGCCAAAGAAACAACCATCAAAATGGAAAGGAAACCCACTATATGGGAAAGCATAATTGCCAATAATACATCAGATAAGGGGTTAATTTCCAAAATATATAGAGTACTCATACAACTCCACAAAAGGAAGACAAAGAAGCCAATTAAAAAATCGGCAGAGGAACTAAATAGACACCTCTTCAAACAGGGCATCCAAATGGCCAAAAGACATAAAAAAAAAAAAAAATGCTCAACGTCACTAATCATCAGAGAGATGCAAATTAAAACAACATTGAGGTATCACCTCCCACCTGTCAGAATGGCTGCCATGAACAAATCATCAAACAAGTGCTGGCAAGGGTGTGGAGAAAAGGGGACTCTAGTACACTGCTGGTGGGAAAGCAGACTGGTGCAGCCTCTATGGAAAACAAAATGGTATTACCTCAAAAAATTAAAAATTGAACTGCCATTTGACCCAGTTATGCCACTTTTAGGAATATATCCTAAGAAGCCTGAAACACCAATCAGAAAGAATATATGTATCCCTATGTTCGTAGCAGCACTATTTACAATTGCTAAGATCTGGAAACAGCCCAAGTGTCCATCAATAGACAAATGGATAAAAAAGCTGTGGTACATATACACAATCAAATACTATGCGGCTGTAAGAAAGAAAGATCTTGTATCCTTTGAGATGACATGGAGGGATCTGGAAAGTATTATCCTAAGTGAAACAAGCCACGCAGAAAAAGATAAATACCACATTATCTCGTTTATTTGTGGAATATAATAAACAAAATAAGCTGATGAATAAAATAGACTCAGAGACATAGAAAGGAGTACGGTTCAGACTGACAGAACTCAGAGAAGTTCAGCAGGGGGGATAGATGAGATACACCAAAGAACTTATATGCATGTAAGCATAACCAATGGACATAGAAAACAATGCTTGGGTGGGGGTTTGGGAGGCAGGATGGGGAGGAGGGAGAAACATTTGTAACGAAAATAAATTAATAAAAATTGAAAAAATTGATTTTTAAAAAAGCAATAGTACATTAACACAATGGAACACTACTCAGCCATAAAAAAGGATATCTTCCCTTTGTGACAGCATGAATGGATCTGGAGAACATTATGCTAAGTGATATGCTGATCAGAAAGACAAGTACCATATGATTTCACTCATTTGAATAATCTAACAAATAAAATGAACCAATAAGCAAAATAGAAGCAGACTCATAGATAGAGAGCAGGCTGACAGCTTTCAAGGGGTTGGGGCTTGGTAGGGGCTATGGGAACTGAGTATAAACTGAGGGAAACAGGAAAAAAGTTCTGGCCAGTTTTCTTGGTGGTTAGAGCATAGGTCCCTAGACCAAAGGGTCTCAGGTTTGATTCCCAGTCAAGGGAATATACCTGGGTTGCAGGTTAGATCCCTGGCCCTGGTTGGGGTCATGCAGGAGGCAACCAATCAATGTGTCTCACACATTGTTGTTTCTCCCTCCCTCCCTCCATCCCTCCCTCCCTCCCTTCCATTCTATCTAAAAATCAATGTAAAAATACCCTCAGCTAAGGATTAACAAACAAAACAAATAAAGAAAAAGAAAGAGAAAAAACTCATGGACATGGACAACAGTGTGGTGACTGTCGGGGGAGTTGGGGTGGGAGAGGTGGAGGAGGGTATAGAGGGGATAAGTAGTGATGAGCCAAGACTTGACTGGGAGTTCTAAACACAACATACAGTGTACAGATGATGTGTTCTATAAATGTGCACTTGAAACCTATGTAATTTTGTTAACCAGATAAATTTTGTCACCCCAATAAATTCAATAAAAAAGGAAGAAAAAAAACAAATATGCAATTGCTGGAATTATACTGCAACAACCGGTCATCCCTGAAGTCAACTATGTAAACGTGAGGGCCATTGCCTGAATTCTATTTTCTCTTCCTCAGAGAACAGAACTTTCTAAGGAGAGTCCCTTGGAATACACTGGAGAGTCGAAATCACCCTTCATACAGGCACCAAGAGTACATCATGTGATGCATGCTGGGCCAGAGTCACTGTGATTGGTTTAGGGATGAGAGTATGACTCAATCTGAGCCAATGGTCAATTATCCTTGTAATTTATTATCTAGAACTAATGTGAAAGAGAGATTGTCATTTCACTGAAATTGCTATGCTGGTAAGTTATGAGCCTGAAGCCACTGAAACTATTTGGATAGCACAAGGAGAAAGTCTTCAGAGAAAAAAACCCAATCCAGAGGCTCAGGAGCCAGCCATTCTTAAACTGGTAGTGTTTTCAATTACATAAACCAATAATTTCTTTTTTTTCCCAGACATTGAGTTAGGTTCCTGTCACATGCAATTATATGATTCTGTTGGACACAATATATTGTGAAGGTCAAGTCAGGGTTCCATTTGTTTTACAAGGCATAAACTTCCTCTCACATCAAGTAAGAAAATAAAATCACCCGCCTGGCCGGTATGGCTTACTTGTTGAGCATCAACCCATGCACCAAGAGGTCACCAGTTCAATTCCCAGTCAGGGCACATGCCCAGGTTGTGGGCCTGATCCACATTGCCGGGCATGTAGGAGGCAGCCAATCAATGTTGTCTCTCATCAATGTTTCGATCTCTCTCTCCCTTTCCCTTCCTCTCTCTCTAAAATCAATAAAGAAAATATTTTTTTTTATTATTATTATTTTTTAATCCTCATCCGAGGACATTTTTCCATTTTTTTGTACAGACAATGTGGGAGGGAGAGAGAGGAAGAGAGAGAGAGGGAAACATCGATGTGAAAGGGACACATCGAGTGGCTGCCACCCGCACGACCAACCAGGGCCGGAGACAAACTGCAACCGAGGTACATGCCCTTAGCGGGAACCGAACCCGGGTCTCTCCGAACCACAGGCGGACGCTCTAACCACTGAGCCAAACTGGCCAGGACAAGAAAATATTTTTTTAATTAAAAAACAATCACCCATTCCCCAAATCATCATTCTATCAATTCTGTTCCCCTTCTTGGCCTTTCTCAACTTTCTCCTGATCTAAACACAAACACATACACAAGCACAGGTGCGCACGCGCGCGCGCGCGCGCGCGCACACACACACACACACACACACACACAACATAGCCATTTTCCAGCAGCCAATGCTAGCCCTCCTTCCTCCCCAGAAGCCCTTCCTGCTTTCCTTGATACTCACAGTCTGGTCCTTTTGGTCTGTTCTCCCTTCCTGGAGGCCCAGGTCCCCTTGACCCCATAGACTCTATGGCATAGAGGAACAGTCTCAGGGTGTGGGTCTGAGCAGAAGTAGTCTTAAGCTGATGGTCACTAAAGTAGTGATCATGCAACTTATCAGTAAAAAACTTGGTCAAGCACTCCAATACCCATATATTTATTTTTAACTTACATACTTTGCAATTCTATTAGCATTTTATGTATTAATAAAGCTTTATTAATTCCACTTTTAGATAAGCATTTATCTAAAGAGAAATTCTTAGATTCTCTTCCTTCATATTTCATGCTCTCTTTGGAAACCTCTGGGTCAAGTGGGAGTAGGGGTGGGGATAAAGGTGGAGCTATGACCTGGACTCTCCTTCTCAGCCCCAGGTTGTGTTTTAAACTTTCAACGTCATTAGTAAAAGGAGCCCCCCCCCCCCCCCCGGAAGGCTGGCTGAATCACCTCTGGAAATATTGGCACCCTGGGCTGGGGGTAGGGTGGGCCCAGTTTCCAGGAAGGGCTTTGGCAGGAAGCCAGGCAGGAAGGGGCTGGGAGTTCCTGGAAGGGCAGCCTGGCCTCACCTCAGCAGCAGCACATCTGGTTTATCCTTTCAGAGATGGAGAATCATTGGCACTTCCTAGCACGTGGGGGTTGGTTGGGGAGAGCAGGAGAGTTCCTAAGCTGAGAACCAGGATGGACGTGGTGGGCAGCTCCTTCAGTGGGCCTCCAAAAGAGGTAGGCATGGGCAGAGAGAAGGTAGGTAAATTTGGAGGGCACTGTGTTCTTACTCTGGACTTGATGCCTCCACCCATAACTTCCACTACCCAGAAGAGGGAGCCGTTCCAGCCAGAAAGGTATTTGGAGTAAAAGGGAACAGAGAGGAGGACCACAGGGGCTTTCATTGGTTCAAGGTTGGTGGCAGATTAGAAAGATTCCGAGCACAGGAATCCCATGGTGGATTGGATAGGAGCTGCTGCTCCCTGGGGGTCCCGTCTAACTTCTGTGGTCATGACATCTAGCCCAGGAGGTGCCTCCTCCCTATTTTATTTCAGTTATAGAATAAAATCCAAAATAAGAGTAGCATAAACAATATAGTAGTCTGTTTCTCTTTCCCAACTGGTATAGGCATATCAGGGCTGATGGCTCCAGGGTGTCAGAATCCCAGGCTTTCTCTACCATCCCTGCAGAGTTTAAGATGGCCCATCCCCATGACAGCCTTCTAGGCAGCAGGATGGATGTAGGACAGAAAATGGTTCAGAACTACTGTGTGGCCACACCTAACTGAAAGGATGTATAACTTTATTTTATTTTATTTTATTTTATTTGTTGTTGTTACATGCCCCTAGCAGGAACCAAACCTGGGAGTCTCTGGTCCACAGGCTGACACTCCAACCACTTAGCCAAACCAGCCAGGGCAGGATGTGTAACTTTTTAGAAAGTAGTGTGCTTTGCTGTGAGTTCTCTGACCATGAAAAGAGGACAACAGATATCAAGGGGTGAGGGGGAAGCTGGCAGTATACCTCACATATCTCCAACACTCGAGCTCACACAGAAACCAAACTGCTCCTGCTGTTGTCCCTCAAAGAAGAACTTTGCTGAATATGATGGGGAAGCAAGAACAAGATGGTCACTACAGAACTTGGGAATGGTGCAAAAACAGCACAGGGGCCCCAGCTCAGGCCTCTCGCTCAAGAGAGGAAACAACTCCAAGCAGCCTCTTTATGTGGTTTGTGACCTCTTGTCCCCTGTCTTTCTCTGGCCCTCCACACACCAGCCCCAAACACAGGATCCCCTCATATAGGTCTCTGCAATCCATCTCCTCTTAGCATCTGGGGCTGAGTGGTTCATTTGTTCAGTCATTTGTCTAACAAACATTTATCAAGTGGCTCCTAAGCCCCAGTTTGCATTCAGAGGTCCTGCCACCTCCAGAAATCTTGTTCTCTGCTTCAGGGTGGAAACGTTAGCCCAGCTGGACCAATTGGGGTGAATATCAAGACTTTGGCAAGCAGTGCCATACAAAGATTTGAACCTGGGAGGGCAAGGACCCTGGAATGGCTAGGGACCATTCATGTCATGATAAGTAAAACCTTACTCAGCCCTGGCCGGTTTGGCTCAGCAGTAGAACATCAGCTCGCAAACCAATGAGTCGGGGGTTTGTTTCCAGCCAAGGGCACATACCTCAGTTGCGGTTCATCCCTGGCCTTGGTTGGGGCGGTGCAGCAGGCAACCAGTCAAAGTGTCTTTCTCATGTGGATGTCCCTTTCTCCCTCTCTCTTCCTCCGACTGTATTCGATGATAAATAGAAAAATATCCTTGGGTGAGAATTAATAAATAAATAAATAAATAACATTATTGAGAGTGGACCTGAAGGAAAAGGAAACAGATCCAAGAGTTAAGGAAAGGCTGGCACTGCCCCTCCCTCTCCTTGAACAGGAATTTTTATATGTGCCAGATTGACGCTGGTCTTCTGTTGCCTACAATCCAAAGTGTGCTGCCTGGTAGAGAAAAGGCACAAAACTGAGTGAGTGAGAGAATGGATGAGTAAAAATATGGTGGGATGGGCTGTTAGCTCCAGTCTTTGCCCCACCCCTGCACCCTCTTCTTTCCTCTCCTTGCAGTAGTCATTCACCTATATTAGTGATTCTCCAGAGGGAATCACTTCTCTACTTTAGGCTAAGATACAACTGCTAGAGCTATCAGGGTGGCCTGGAGTGGTCAGAGACAGGTGGGAGCCATGGCTCTTCTAACTGACCCCAATAGAAAACATGTGTGTGTGTTGGGGGGTGGTGAGCTGGGGCTCTTTATTCCAGCTAACATTGAGGATCACTTAGGCTTAGACATCACATCCTGGTTACAGCCAAAGCTCAGAGTCCAATTATGTACAGTGCAGACACAAGTCAAGGTTCTTGCTGCTCCGGCCAGTGCCCAGGCCACCTCAGAGGGTGCCTTGGGAACTGTATCCTCCTTACATATTTTCCTTGGAGTTTAAGCCTACCTCTCTTCTCCACTAGATGTCCTCCCTCATAGCTGCATAATATTTCAGATTTTTTTTAAAACTCTTCCTTAAAAATCTACATAACTGGAAGGATAAACACTACAACTAGTATGCATCTGGAGACACCATAGGTAATAGTCAAGCCCCTTACAAGGGGCTCTAAGAAAGGAGGCAGATGCCTCAAAGACAGGAAGCAGTTCAAAATAGCAGGTGGGAGCTGTCAGAAAGGTCGTTCAAGCAGAAAATGCTCCAGGATAGGGGAGAAAGACGGTGGGTTTTCCTCAGCAATGCTACCTGCTTAAAGTCCCTTTCTTATGCCAGGCCTTCCTCTTGTAGGAGGGGAGCATCCCTGCTTCACAGGCAGATAATCTTATGAAAATATTGGCTCACACTCATCATTACAAAATAAGGTGTGTTCTCTGAGAAAAATTACAGGATGCCAAGAAGGCATATGGCAGGGGGTCCAGTCCTACACACCAGTTCATTAGGAAGGCTTCCCTAAGCTGGACCTAAAGGATCTTGGGTCAGGGGCTGGCCAATGTGCAGATATGGCTGATGGGCCCTAGCATCTATTCCCACCTCCTTTTGTCAACTGCACTGTAAATACAGATGCTGGAAAACTTATAAACTTCATGTCCCAGACACCTTTACATCAAAGTTCAAATTAGTTTCTACCAATCATGCACTCATGTGTGACTTGGAAGGCAAACAGAAGGAAGAGACCATCTCCAGAGGTCTTTGGTGACTTTCTGTTCATTAGCAAGTGAGAGAGGTCCTGGGTCTCTCTACAATGAAATTCTAGGGTAAAGGCTCCAGCTTCATGGGATTCGACTGGCAACTGTAGCAGCTGAAATGGCTTCTGATTGCTGGAGCACAGCTGAAGTGCTATGCTCTTGAACTAGCAGTTTCAATGGCAACCTCATGATTCCCGACTCCCTGATAGCAGCAGAGTTCAGCTCATTTCTGCAGTTTTTCTGGGATCATCTTAGGGACTCAGCCTAGATCCATTACACTAGCCCCTCCAAAGAGGCTTCCAAGTCCCTGTAATAAATATCCTCCTGCTTAAAACACCTAGAGTGACTTCTGTTTCTGACAACTGAGATACCAGACAAAGAGGAAACAAAAGAATGTTCTAGATGAAGCAACTAACACAAGTATGATGGCCTAGCTAAAGATGCAAAAGGAAAGGGAAGAGGCAGGACCTAAGTAGGAGTTACTGCAAGATGTGAAGGAGTCTGAACTAAGGCAGACAATAGGATGGAGCAGAAGGGAAGGTAAGAGGTAAAGAATAAGCCACTCATGTCAGCATGAGGAATGACCTTGAGGTCTCTAACCCAGGTGGCTGGAACCAATGAGATTCCATTTATCTAAAGAAGCAAACAAGGCAGTGCAACACCATAGGGAGAGCACATAAGACAGATAAGACCCCTGACCTCATGTCTTATATTCTAGCAAGAGAGACAAATGAACAAATGGATAAAATAACTTCTAAAAGTGATGAGTGCTGTAAAAAAAGGAAGACATTGAAATAAAAAGTGATGCGTTGGTCAGGAAAATCCTCTTAGAGGAATTGACCATGGAGGTGAGAATTGAAAGATGAGAAGGAGGCATCATAGGAAGATCTGAAGGAAGGACAGTTCGACAAGATAACAGCCAGTGCAAAGTTCTTGATACAGGAAGGGATTTGACATGCTCAAGGAACACAAAGAGGCAGGAGGGCTGCAATGCAGTAAGCAAAGGAAGAAGGGAGGAGACTGGTCTGGAGGAGGGCTAGAGAAGGCATGAAAACTCTTGGTAAACCATAATCAGTGATTAACAAAACTCCTCCACCCCCCACCCTATGCTCACTAACAAGACTCTTGCCATTAATTTGGCAAATGAGTGAATAATGTGTTAAATTTCATATATCCTAAATTCTAGTTCCCCAAAAGGGCAGAAACCATATACACCAGCTGCCAGGCATCAGAGAAATAGCATAAAAGACCAAAGATGAGTAGTAGGGATGGAAATGAGAACCAAATAAAGACAGGTACCACTAGTTGCCAAATGCCAGGCAGAGGGGCCTAAATGAGACTTCACAGATGATGGGGAGAGAAGGGTAAGAATGAGGGTGAAGGAAGAAAAATTCCAGAAGGTTTCAGGTCAGATTCTAAATCAAGCAGGACTTTTCTGGTGATAAGTGCCAGTGATCTAACCTCAACTGGATTAACTCAAATGAGCATTATTGACATTAGTAGCTAAAACACCCATATGTGGACCAAGTTCAGATTAAGAGGGTTCTAAATACTATCCCTGTTGTCCAGCTTTTTCAGTTCGATCTATCTTCTCTGATGGCTTCACTCTCCTCCTAGTGGAGAGATGGTTGCAGCAGTTCCAGCCCTTATTATCTGCTCAGCCTTGAGGCCATCAGGAAATAGGAACATTTCTGGTTGACTTTGGATCATACCCATCTCTGAGCCCATTGCTGTGGGCAAGGGAATGCAGGGAACTGACTAGTTATGGCTGAGGTGTTCCACTCCAAAGCCAGATGGGGCCAGCCCCAGTAAAATACATGGGCCAAGAGTGTGGGATGGGTATTTCCCAGAGGGAATTGTGGTGAGTTATCAAAGAAAGAGGAAATAGTTGCTGGTCTATCAAGGACTTCCAATAGAGAGCCACCAAAACTACAATACTATTATTAATAATAATAACAAGTATCATCTACCAAGCACATGCTCCATGTCAGAACCATCTGAGGACTTGACAAGCATTACCTCAGTTAGTTTGCATAGCTCTTCTGGGTGTCAGGACTCAGCAGTGACCAAAGCAGCGAGCTACCACCTTCCACCTTCACACTGACATTCCAGCTGACGAAAGGGAAGGGAAGGGAAGGGAAGGGAAGGGAAGGGAAGGGAAGGGAAGGGAAGGGAAGGGAAGGGAAGGGAAGGGAAGGGAAGGGAAGGGAAGGGAAGGGAAGGGAAGGGAAGGGAAGGGAAGGGAAGGGAAGGGAAGGGAAGGGAAGGGAAGGGAAGGGAAAGGGAAGGGAAGGGAAGGGAAGGGAAGGGAAGGGAAGGGAAGGGAAGGGAAGGGAAGGGAAAGGGAAGGGAGGGAAGGGAAGGGAAGGGAAGGGAAGGGAAGGGAAGGGAAGGGAAGGGAAGGGAAGGGAAGGGAAGGGAAGGGAAGGGAAGGGAAGAAGAGGGGGCGGGGCGAGGTGAGGTGAGGCTAGGCGAGGCGAAAAAATTACCGGGCTGTCTACTTTCAGAACTGACACCAAGTGGAGCCTCCTTCCATTTCTGGTGTCTCCCATTCCTATTCCAGGTCTGTCTAGCAATAAATTCTGGTTAATAATGACATCTTAGAAAAATAATAAAAGAAAAAGGTGACTTTTGAGTAGAATTTCAAAAAACATTAGAAAGTAAACCTTTGGTTCTGCCTGAGGTAAGTGCATTTCAGGAAGAAGGAACAGCCATTGTAAAAGCCCTGGGGCTGGTGTGTGCCTGTGGCTGTGAGGAGCATTAAGGGAGCCATTGTGGCTGGGGTAGAGGTAGTGATGTTGGAGGGAAAGAGAGAGGGAAGGGTGAACTTCTTTTTGAACCATATGAGAGCCTTGGGAGGGTTTTGAGCAAAGGAGAGACTTTGGTTTGAATAGGATCCTGCTGCCTGCCATCTAGAGAAAAGGTTATATTGGGACAAAAGGAGCCTACCTAAATAGGGGATGGGAGGCTCAGGGTGGGCTGGGACCAAGTGTCCAGATTCTGGATGCTTTCTGAAGATAGAGCTGGTAAGATTTGTGGACATGTTAGATGAGAGGGTGAGGAAGAGAGATTTTCATATCCAGATAAGAAAATCTGGGGCACAGGAGCTTGAGAAACTTGCTCTGGACTCTGAGTTAGCCTCAGCAGGCTGTGTGCAATCACAGTGCCTGCCTGGTTGTGGGGGCACCCATAGGAAAGAACTACCTCTTTCTAATTCATTGGTGGCTGCCCTGCCTATCTGTGAGAGCCAGAGTACTGCAGCCTGACCTCACCAAGGACAGGTTACCTGCCCACAAGTGACTGCTGACTTTCCCTATGTCTCTGGGGCTGGTTGTCCAGGTTGTCTGGGCCCTCAGCTGGAAGCTAAGAAGTGGAGGCTTCCCAGGCTCTCTCTCAAGAGAAACCCAGAGAGACAGAAAGCAGAGGCTGGTGTATTTTTCAGGAAGGAAATCTTCACTGCTGTAACAGTCTGGGAGTCTCTGCTCAGCCCAGCAGTCAGACCCAGCCAGGAAGCACCCCCTCCCACTGCTCTCACTGGTCAGAGACAAATACTTTTGAGGACAGGAAGGGGAGAGGTGAGGTGAGCATCAAAGCAGCTGTGGAATTTTGGAGATGGGCCCAGTAAGGGGGTCCTTGCCATCTTAAGTGCTGGTGGTGACTTCTAAGCTCCCAAATTGTGAACCACAGGAGGGTGGGGATGAGGTGGGTTGGCCTGGCAGGTTGCCCAGCTCCACAATACATCATATTGCCCAGCCGGAATTCCTGCAGGACGCTTTGTTCTCAGACAGCAGAACTTCTAAGGCCATCAGGCCTGTGCAATGGGTCTGGTCTGGGCAGCAGACCAGGACAAGGCCTGAAGAAGCCTCAGCCAGCTATGGGGCTGGCCACTGCCTGACAGTGCCTGCCTGGCCTCTTCCAGTCACGCTCCACCCACCAACATGAGTCCCCCAAGAGCCCCTGACCTCAAGCCACCTGGAAATTAGGCCTAGTCCATCTGGACAGGCTGTGTTAACTCTAGCTGGTGGGCTTTGCTGAGGCCACCTCAGTTTCCTGTGGTCATGACTACAACAGAGACCACCATCCTGCTTTCCCTCACCAAACCCCACCTCCAACAGCCATGTTCCAGCCTCCACATGGCAACCTCCTGGGCACTGTGCTGGGGCCATTCCCTGGACAATGAGTGAATAATGTGTGAAATTTCATACATTGTCAGCATAAGAAACATTCAAACCTGTAGAGAATGTTTATGAGTTTACTTGATGGCAATTTCTAGGAAGCAAAATCTCAATGGATTGAGAAAAACCCTCCAGAGAATGGCAGTGTTGCACCTTATTTTATACATTACAATAAAAAAGGAGGCAGAATTGGGTTACATAAAATCCATTGGTAATAGATTAGGGAGGCAGGAAACCTCTGGGATTGGATAAAAAGTTAAAAGATAGACATATACCTCTTTTACATAGGTGGATAGTACAGGATAGTTAACAGTTAGTTAACATGATAACAATAATAATGAGGGGATTTGTGGACTCTGCTCTGGTGTAGTGGTTGTGCTTTGTGGAGTCCAGAAAGAGGGAAGTTACTTTGACATTCCAAAGGAATGTTATCGTAGATACAAAAAGACAATAGGCTCAGTTAAGGTAAAGATTGACTTTTGTCAGGGAAGATTCTAGCCTAGGACATAATTATTGGCCACAAACTGCTTTTAGTTAAAAAGTTTAAATTTCAGACCATCCAGCTGGTGTGTCTCAGTGGACTGAGTGTCGTCCCATGGACTGAGAGGTCCTGGTTCAATTCCCGATCAGGGCACATGCCTAGGTTGCAGGCTCGATCCCCAGTACAAGGTGTGCAGGAGTCAGCTGATCTATGTTTCTCCCCCACATTGATGTTTCTATCTCTCTTTCCCTTCCTCTCTCTAAAAAAAAAAAAAAATCAATGGAAACATATATATATATATATTTTTTTTTTTTTAATTTATCCTCACCCGAGGACATTTTTCCATTTTTTGTTCAGGTAGAGTGGGAGGGAGAGAGAGGAACAGAGAGAAAGAGAGAAACATCGATGTGAAAGGGACACATTGAGTGGCTGCCACCCGCACGACCAACTAGGGCTGGGGTCAAACTGCAACCGACGTGCCCTTAGCGGGAACCGAACCCGGGTCTCTCTGGACCGCAGGCCGACGCTCTAACCGCTGAGCCAAACCGGCCAGGGCGGAAACATATATTTAAAAATAAAATAAAAATAAATTTCAGACCATCCTATGTGGTTACTTTAGGTCTCTGAGTTTGTAGGGCTTCCATGCAGGCCTCCCCTGAATTTATCAGGTTTAGTATGTGGCCCCTTTTCATCCACAAAACTTTGAAAACCCACCCCAGTCTTCAGCAGGCTGTGCGACATCAAAATAAGATTTAACATCTCTGTGCTTCAGCTTCCTCTGCTTTACAGGAGGACTCAGTTTCCCACACAGATGCAGCAAAGCCAGGACATCTATGAGAGGAGAAACATTCAACTTTAGGGAACTGATTCAGAATTATGCAATCAGAAATATCTGGAGGAAAATTATGTTAATATCAGTATTGAATTTGGCATTACTTTGATGTGTTGGAATTTTTTTAAACAAACACATATTGCACTAACCCTGTGCTAGGCACAGTTCTAAGTAGTTCTCCTATACAAAGGTGCTGGCAGCAGCAGCATTCTCACTCTTTAGCAAAGGAGGAGACTGACACATGTCAGGTGAACAAGTTGCAGAACTGTGATTCAACCCTGGCTCCAGGGTCTGTACTTATAAACACTGCTCCACAGGCCATGTTCTCAGGAGCAGTAATGCCTTAAGCTCTTTCCCCTGTCAACCTCAAAGAAGTAAGGTCCCCATCTCTAAGAATAAAGTAGCTTGTAATGAAAAATGTGTGTGAATGAGTGTGTGTAAATGTGTGAGTATGTGTAAATATGCATATATGAGTATGTGTCGAGTGTGTGACTTGTAACAGTGTCTGTGTATATATGTGTATGCATGTGAAAGTGTGTGTGTGGGAGGATGTCAGTGTGTATATTACAAGTATGTGTGTGTGGATATGTGTGTGTGGTGTGAGTGTGTGTATGTGAGTAGATATGTGGGTGCAGGTGTGTGTATAAGTAAGTGTGTGTATATGTGAGTGTGGTGTGTGTGAGTGCATTGTATGTGTGAGTGTGTATATGTGTGTGGTGGTGGGAGTATGTAGTATATGTCTGAGTGTGTGGTGCGTGGTGAGTGTGTGTGTATGTGTGACTGTGTGCGTGGTATATGTATAAATGTGTGTAGGGTTAGAGGCTGGGTGAATGCATGTATAAGTGAGTTTTTGTATGTGTGAATGCGTTATTTATGTGTGGGTGACAGTCTAGAGAACTCCTGAGAAGAGGTAGAAAGAAAGAAGGAGTGAGGCAGGGGTGAGACTTTGGGGTGTGCCTGAAAAAATTAAAAAGCAATTAATCAAAGTTGAATTGTTTTTCTAAACTCCTAATGCAAACAACACGTGGGGCAGCACCCAGATGGTGCCCGGGAGCTCCTGACAGGGTCCTCAGGAAACAGGTGCTCTTGGAATGTTTCCTGCCACTGGGCTATGGCAGGCAAGCGAAGTCTTTATTACTTTCAGGCAGGGCCCAGCTGCAGCCCAGTGCAACTGGGTGGAAACCCCATGGCCACTGATCACAATGCAGGCCTCAGCTAGGACAGGCCCCAGAGCTTCACTGTGTACAAGGTGTATCCCTGGGCTAAAATCAGGGTATGAAGGGTCAGTGCTCTTTTGATTCTGTGGAATTGTTACCCTAGTTAGTTAAATATTCGTAAGAAGGAAGCAAAAGGAATCTGACATTGTTAAGGCTAATGAGCTGAGAAGCATGAGCTGGTTTGCTTCACCAGGAAGCTACAGCTTAACAACCCTCCCTTCCTCCATGAAAAAAGAAGACAGCCTCCCATACAGGACTGGGGAAGGGGGGAAGTAAAAACATGTGCAATAGAAGTAAAATGGTGCAGGGGAGGTGCTAGATCATAGAGGCCTCTCAGTCTAACCTGAAAAACGGATCATTGGCTAGGGGGTGAACCCATCAGAAGCTGAGGAAAGCTTGGAAAATTAATTGGTTATTTTGAGAAAGCTCCTGGTTAAAACCCCAGGGGAACAAAGAACTCCCCACCCATCTCTCTCCCTCTCTCTCCCTCACTTTCCCTCCCTCTCCCTCCCTCTCCCTCCTTCTCTCTCTCTGACACACACTCACCAAGTTCATTTGCCTGTTCTCTCTCACCTAGGGGTCTAGCAGTAACTAGGGCCTGCAGACCATGCAAGTTCCAAAGAACTAAACTTTAATTATGAAGCAGAAACTCTGGACACTGGCCTTTGTTTTGGCCTTGATTAAGACAGACATGGGACACTGGGAACACAGAAGGGGAACTCTTGATTTTTCACTACAAATAAACCTTGCCACACCACAATCTTCTGTGCATAGGTCCATGAAATGCTTTTCTCCATTCTGTGTAAGAGCCTAATTTCCACTGACATCAGAATTGCTGGAAATAAGGTTATGAGCATCTTTAACTTGAAGAACTACAGTCGTCCCTCGCCACTTCGCACTTTGACTTTCATGGCTTCACATTATCACAGTTTTTTCAAATATATTCATTAAAAAGTTGATTGACACAGTGAAAATGATACAGCACGCACTCGGTTGTCTGAGTCAATTATACACCCCGGTATTACAATTAGAATTAAAATTACTGTACGTATGGACTATAGGCCTATGTACTCGAGCACCCCAGGAATCCTTCAACGCCAGGTACAACCGCAAGAGTCAAACTGATTAACCACGATAAATGAGGGACGACTGTATTGCCCATTATTCTCCCAAAGTGTTGTACCAATGTATAGTATTATCCACTGAGAATGCTGTGAATTGTTACCCTACACTGTTTACAAATATGGAGTATGTTCAATCTTTTTTGTTTTGCTAGTCTAATAGAGGAAAATATCTCCCAAGGGAAGCATTTCAAGCAGAAAAAGGTTACAATCATGCCTATGTTTTAGGAAGATCATTATGGTAGCTTAAGTTTATGGTAGCCTGGGGAACATTCAGAATTGTGTTCAGTAACAAAAACCAACAAACAAATAAAACCTCTCTATTACTTTAACAAATAGGGATTTCTTTTTCTCACAAAATGAGAAATCCAAAATGTTGTTCAAAGGCCTTCCTCAAAGCCACCTCCTGCACATATCTACTAATATAACATAGCCAACAATTGAGTCACATGCCACTTCTGGTTATAATAGAGTCAGTAGAAGTATTTGATTTTACAGCCTCCACATTGGAAGGTCTCAGGAAGAAGTGGGTTGAGAATGGATGTTGATTTTCGTTAGCTTCCACCATAGCACATTCACAATTTTTCCTTATTATTCTAGCACCTGGATTATCATTTACACACTATTTATCCCTTCAAATGACTTTTTTTAATTAAAGTATTTTAAGAAAAAGCTTTTATGTCACTAACATTTTTAATCTTTCTTTAAATTTATTTACTTTTTAAAAATTATTCTAAAATAAGTTTATTTTTAAAATTTAATTAATTCATTCATTTTTGTTACAGATGTTTCTACTTTTGCCCCACTAATTCCCCCCTACCCCTCACTCCGACCCTGTCCCCAGCTTTGTTGTCCATGTCCATCGTTCATGCACACATGCATATAAGTTCTGTGGTTTATTGCTTCACCACCACCCCTCTTCTGGGGATTGTCAGTCTGTACCCCACTTCCATGTCTCTGGGACTACCCCATTCCCCACACTGTTATATTCATTATATTCTGCAAATAAATGAGATCATATGATATTTGTCTTTCTCTGTTTAGCTTATTTCGCTTAGGATGATACTTTCCAGGTCCCTCCATGTCATCTGAAAAGATAAGAGATCTTTCTTTCTTATAGCTAAATAGTACTCCATTGTGTATATGTACCACAGCTTTTTTATCCATTGGTCTACTGATAGCATTTGGGCTGTTTCCAGATCTTAGCTATTGTCAATAGTGCTGCTACAAACATGGGGGAACACATATTCTTTCTGATTAATGTTTCAAGATTTTTAGGGTATATTCCTAGAAGTGGAATCACGGGGTCAAATGGCTTTTCAATTTTTAACTTTTTAAGGTAACAGCATAGTGTTTTCCACAGTGGCTGCACCAGTCTGCATTCCCACCAGCAGTGTACTATAGAGTTCATTTTTCTCCACACCCTCACCAACACTTGTTTGATGATTTGTTGATGGTGGCCATTCTGACAGGTGTGAGGTGATACCTCATTGTTGTTTTAATTTGCATCTCTCTGATGATTAGTGATGTTGAGCATTTCTTCATATGTCTCTTAGCCATTTGTATGTCCTGTTTATAGAGGTGTCTATTTAGTTCCTCTGCCCATTTTTTAATTGGGTTCTTTGTCTTCCTTTTGTTGAGCTGTATGAGCACTCTATATATAATGGAAATTAACCCCTTATCTAATATATCATTGGCAATTATGATCTTGCACAGAGTGCGTTGCCATTCCATTTTGATGACTGTATCATTTGCTGTGCAGAACCTTTTGAGTTTGATGTAGTCCCATGTGTTCATTTTCTCCATTGTCTCTGTTGCCTTAGGTGATGAGTCAGTGAAAATTCTGCTGAGTATGATGTCTGAGATTTTGTTGACTACATTCTCTTCTAGGATTTTTATGGATTCACGAGTCACATTTAAGTCTTTTATCCATTTTGAGTTTATTCTTGTGTAGGGTGTATGTTGATGGTCTAGGTTCAATTTTTTTCATGCAACTGTGCAATTTTCCCAACACCATTTATTTATTTATTTATTATGAATTTTTATTTATTTTTTTGTTACAGATATTTTACCTTTTTAACCCATTGGCACCCCCCCACCCCAACCCCCCTCCACCCTGTCCCCGGCTTAGTTGTCCATGTCCATTGGTCATGCATACATGCACATAAGTTCTGTGGTTTATCTCTTCCCACCCCCCCACCCCCCATCCCCTCTTCTGAGGAATGTCAGTCTGTGCCCTACTTCCATGTGTCTGGGTCTACTGTATTCCTCAGACTGTTATGTTCATTATATTCCATATATAAGTGAGATCATGTGGTATTTGTCTTTTTCTGCTTGGCTTCTTTCACTTAGAATAATACTTTCCAGGTCCCTCCATGTCATCTCAAAGGATAAGAGATCTTTCTTTCTTACCGCTGCATAGTACTCCATTGCCAACACCATTTATTAAAGAGACTGTCTTTGCTCCACTGTATGCTCTTGCCACCTTTGTCAAATATTAATTGAGCATATTGCCTTGGGTCCATTTCTGGGTTCTCTATTCTGTTCCACTGGTTTATATGCCTGTTCTTGTGCCAGTACCAGGCTGTTTTGATTATGGTGGCTTTGTAGTATAATCTGAAATCTGGTATTGTGATCCCTCCAACTTTGTTCTTCCTTTTCAAGATTGCTGTGGCTATTCGAGGTCTTTTTTGGTTCCATATGAACTTTTCAAGTATTTGTTCTAGTTCTGTGAAGTATGCCGTTGGTATTTTGATGGGGATTGTGTTGAATCTATATATTGCTTTGGGTAATATGGACATTTTAATGATGTTAATTCTCCCAATTCATGAACAGGGTATGTGCTTCCACTTTTTTATATCTTGCTCTATTTCTTTTTTCAAAGACCTGTAGTTTTCTGCGAATAGGTCCTTTATTTCTTTGGTTAAGTTTATTCCTAGGTATCTTAATTTTTTTGCCGCAATGGTAAATGGGATTGTTTGCTTAGTTTCTCTTTCTGTGAGTTCATCATTGGTGTATAAGAATGCCATCGATTTCTTGACGTTAATTTTGTATTCTGCTACTTTGCCAAATTCATTTATCAAGTCTAGTAAGCTTTTGATGGAGTCTTTGGGGTTTTCTATATACAGTATCATGTCATCTGCAAATAATGACAATTTCACTTCCTCATTTCCAATTTGGATCCCTTTTATTTTTTCTTCCTGTCTGATTGCTGTGGCTAAGACTTCCAGTACTATGTTAAATAGGAGTGGCGAAAGTGGGCATCCTTGCCTTGTTCCTGTTCTTAAGGGAAATGCTTTTAGTTTTTGCCCATTGAGTATGATATTGGCTATAGGTCTTTCATATATGGCTTTTATTATGTTTAGATATCATCCCTCTATTCCCACACTGCTGAGCGTTTTTATCAGAAATGGATGCTGGATTTTGTCGAAGGCTTTTTCAGCATCTATTGATATTATCATGTGGTTTTTATTCTTCAATTTATTTATGTGGTGTATCCCATTTATGGATTTGCAAATATTGTACCAGCCTTGCATCCCTGGGATGAATCCCACTTGGTCATGGTGGATAATTTTTCTGGTGTATTGCTGGATTCGATTTGCTAGTATTTTGTTCAGGATTTTGGCATCTATGTTCATCAGGGATATTGGCCTGTGGTTTTCTTTCTTTGTTGTGTCTTTTTCTGGTTTTGGGATTAGAATTATGCTGGCTTCATAAAACGAGTTTGGTAGTCTTCCTTCTTCTTGAATTTTTTGAAATAGTTTGAGGAGAATGGGTATTAGTTCTTCTTTGAATGTTCATTAAAACTCCCCCGTGAAGCCATCCGGGCCTGGGCTTTTGTTTGCTGGAAGAGTCTTGATTTCATCTTTAATTTCTTCTGTTGTTATTGTTCTGTTCAAGTTTTCAATCTCTTCCTGATCCAGTTTTGGGAGACTATGTGTTTCTAGAAATTTGTCCATTTTGCTTAGATTTTCGAATTTGTTGCCATATAATTGTTCATAGTAGTTGTTAACGATCTTTTGTATTTCTGTGGTGTCAGTTGTTATCTCTCCTCTTTCATTTCTGATTTTATGTATTTGGGTTCTCTCTCTTTGTTTCTTGGTGAGTCTAGCTAAGGGTCCATCAATCTTGTTTATCTTTTCGAAAAAACAGCTCTTTGTTTTATTGATCCTCTGAATTGTTTTTTTGGTCTCTATGTCATTTATTTCTGCTCTGATCCTTACTATTTTCTTTCTTCTACTGGCTCTGGGTTTTCTTTTTGTTTACTCTCTAGTTCTTTAAGTTGTGAGGTTAGGTAGTCTATTAGAGATTTTTCTTCTTTTTTGAGGTAGGCCTGTAGTGCTATCAACTTCCCTCTCAGAACTGCTTTTGCTGCATCCCATAGATTTTGTATTGTTGTGTCCTAATTTTCATTGGTTTCCAGGAAGTTTTTGATTTGTTCCTTGATCTCCTCGGTGACCCATTCATTGTTTAATAACATTCTATTTAGCTTCCATGTGTTAAAATGTCTTTGTATGTTCTTCTTGCAATTGATTTCTAGTTTCATACCATTGTGTTCTGAGAAGATGCTTGTTATAATTTCAATCTTCTTGAACTTGTAGAGACTTAGTTAGTGCCCTAACATGTGCTCTATCTTTGAGAATGTTCCATGTGCACTTGAGAAGAATGTGAATTCTGTAGTTTTGGGGTGTAATTCTCTGTAGATATCTATTAAATCCATTTGGTCTAGTGCTTCATTTAGAGTTACTATTTCCATGCTAATTTTTTGTCTAGAGGATCTATCCAGTGATGTGAGCAGGGTGTTGAAGTCCCCTGCTATGATTGTATTGCTATCGATTTCTCCTTTGAAGTCCTCCAATAGTTTTTTAATATTGTGCTCATATATTGGGTGCATATATGTTTATGAAGGTTATATCTTCCTGTTGGATAGATCCTTTCAATATTATGTAGTGGCCTTCTTTGTCTCTAGTTATGGCCTTCAATCTGAAGTCTATTTTATCAGATATAAGTATTGCTACCCCAGCTTTTTTTCTTTTCCATTTGCTTGAAAGATTTTTTTCCATCCCTTTACTTTCAATCTATGTGAGTCTTTTGTTGTGAGGTGGGTCTCTTGTAAACAGCATATAGATGAGTCATGCTTTCTTATCCAATCAGCTACTCTGTGTCTTTTTATGGGAGCATTCAGTCCATTTACATTTAAGGTGGTTATTGATATGTACTTATTTATTGCCATTTTATTTAGTGTGGTTCTATTTTCTTTCCCATTTCTCCTGGTAATTACAGAAGTCCTTTTAACATTTCTTGCAGTGCTGGTTTGGTGCTGATGTATTCCCTTAGCCTTTTTTTTTTTTTGTCTGGGAAGCTTTTATTTTACCTTCTATTTTGAATGATAGCCTTGCTGGGTAGAGTAGTCTTGGATTCAGATCCTTGTTTTTCATGACCTTGATTACTTCATGCCATTCCCTTCTAGCCTGTAGTGTTTCTTGTGAAAAGTCAGCTGAGAGCCTTATGGGGTTTCCTTTGTAGGTAACCTGTTGCTTATCTCTTGCTGCTTTTAGGATTCTCTCTTTGTCTTTAATTTTTGGCAGTTTGATTACTATGTGTCTTGGTGTGGGCCTGTTTGGGTTTTTCTTACTTGGGGCTCTCTGAGCTTCTTGAACTTGAATGCCTTCTTCCTTCACCAAATTAGGGAAGTTTTCTGTCACTATTTCTTTGAATATATTCTCTAGCCCTCGCTTACTTTCTTCTTCTCCAGGGACTCTTATGATACGAATATTATTCTGTTTCCAATTGTCCCACAATTCTCTTAAGCTCTCTTCCTGTTTTTTAATCGTTTTTTCCTTTTGGTTTTCTGATTGGTTGATTTCTTCTAGCCTGTCTTCTAATTCACTGATCCGGTCCTCCGCTTCCCCTACTCTGCTTTTTAGACCTTCCAGTGTGTTTTTCATTTCTGATATGTCATTCCTCATTTCTTCCTGTTGGTTTTTCATTTCCAGCTGGTTTATTTTCAACATTTCTATGCCTTTACTCATGTTGCTCATGTCCTTACACATGCTGTTGAGCTTCCGCAAAATCATGGCTCTAAATTCTAGTTCTGTTAACTTGCTTAACTGCACCTCATTTATTTCATCTTCTGTAGAGGTCTCTTGATCTTTCATTTGGCTTTTGTTTCTGTTTCTCACCATTTTGGTTATCACAGTGGGCTTTGGAGTCTGCCAAGTTTTCATAGTGGGTGTTGGTGTTCTGCTGTTTGTGGCTCCCTCTCCTGGGTTTGGATGCACCAGGGAGGACCCACTTTAATCCCGCCAAGTCCCCTGTTCTCCGCGAGTCTGTGTGGCTCCAGCCGAGAGCTTAGCAGGCTACAGCGTTCCCAGGGCCCGTGCAGGGTGGCAAGGGAGGTGGTGGGAGTAATTTCCTGCTGAGTTCCCTGGTATGGCCAAGTCCCCTGGTGCCCGCGAGTCTGTGGGCCTCAGCCGAGAGTTTTGCAGGCTACAGAGTTCCCTGGGCCCGTGCAGGGTGGCAAGGGAGGCGGTAGGATTGTCTTCCGGCCGAGTTCCCTGGCCCCGCCGAGTCCCCTGGTCTTTGGGAGACTGTGCGGTTCCAGCTGAGAGCTTAGCAGGCTACAGAGTTCCCAGGGCCCATGCAGGGTCGCAAGGGAGAGGGTAGGATTAACTTCCCGCCGAGTTCCCTGGGGCCCTCGAGTCTGTGCAGCTCCAGCGGAGAGTTTAGTCCGCTACAGGGTTCCCAGGGCCCATGCAGGGTGGCAAGGGAGATGGTAGGATTAACTTCCCGCCGAGTTCCCTGGTCCCGCCGAGTTCCCTGGGGCCCGAGAGTCTGTGTGGCTCCAGCAGAGAGTTTAGCCGGCTACAGAGTTCCCTGGCCCCTGCCCAGGCCGCTGCGGACCCTGGGCTCTTGGTCCCCTCTCCCGTCCTCGCAAGCCTACCAGGATTGAGTGGGTGTTTCTGGTTAAGTGGTCCTCCAAGATGTCTTTTGGCTGCCCTTTCCTGACGGTTTGACTATTTTCGTTGTAAATCCAGTTTGGTCTTGGGAGATGGTCTGTGTTGCTCCATTCACTTCGCCGCCATTTTCCTCCTGGATTTTTCTAATTCTTTTTCAGCATCTATTGATATGATCATGTGCTTTTTATTCTTCATTTTATTTATGTGGTGTATCACATTTATTGATTTGTGAATATTGTAACAGCCTTGCATTCCTGGGATGAATCCCACTTAGTCATGGTGAATAATTTTTTTGATATATTGCTAGATTTGATTTGCTAGTATTTTGTTCAGGATTTTGGTGTCTATGTTTATCAGATATATTGGCCAGTAGTTTTCTTTCTTTGTAATGTCTTTTTCTGATTTTGGAATTAGAATTATGCTGACCTCATGAAATGAGTTTGGAAGACTTCCTTCTTCTTGAATTTTTTGAAATAGTTTGAGAAGAATGGGTGTTAGTTTTTTTTTGAATGTTCGGTAAAACTCCCCCATGAAGCCATCTGGGCCTGGGCTTTTGTTTGCTGGAAGAGTCTTGATTACATCTTCAATTTCCTTAGTTGTTATTGGTCTGTTCAAATTTTCTATCTCTTCCTGGTCCAGTTTGGAAGACTATGTGTTTCTAGAAATTGTCCATTTCGCTTAGATTGTCTAATTTGTTGCCATATAATTGTTCATAGTAGTTGTTAACAATCTTTTGTATTTCTGTGGTGTCAGTTGTTACTTCTCTTTCATTTCTGATTTTGTGTATTTGGGTTCTCTCTCTTCGTTTCTTGATGAGTCTAGCTAAAGGTCCATCAGTCTTGTTTATCTTTTCAAAAAACCAGCTCTTTGTTTTATTGATCCTTTGAATTGGTTTTTTTGGACTCTATGTCATTTATTTCTGCTCTGATCTTTACCATTTCCTCCTTCCATTTGCTCTGGGGTTCTCCTTTTGTTTGCTTTGTAGTTCTTTAAGATGTGAGGTTAGATAGTCTATTAGAGATTTCTCTTGTTTCTTGAGGTAGGCCTGTAGTGCTATAAACTTCCCTCTCAAAACTGCTTTCGCTGCATCCCATAGATTTTGGGTTGTTGTGTGTTCACTTTCATTGGTTTCCCGGAAGTTTTTAATTTCTTCCTTGATCTCCTCGGTGACCCATTCATTGTTTAATAACATGCTATTAGCCTTCATGTATTCAAATGTTTTTGCAAGTTCTTGTTGCAATTAATTTCTAGTTTCTTGCCATTGTGATCTGAGAAGATACTTGTTATGATTTCAATCTTCTTGAACTTGTAGAGACTTAGTTTGTGTCCTAACATGTGGTCTATCTTTGAGAATGTCCCATGTGCACTTGAGAAGAATCTGAATTTCATAGTTTTGAGGTGTAATTCACTGTAGATATCTATTAAATCCATTTGGTCTAGTGCTTCATTTAGAGTCTCTGTTTCCTTGCTAATATTTTGTCTAGAGGATCTATCCAGTGATGTCAGCAGGGTGTTGAAGTCCCCTGCTATTACTGTATTGCTATCGATTTCTCCTTTGAAGTCTTCCAGAAGATTTTTAATATATTTTGGTGCTCATTTATGGTGCATATATGTTTACCAAGATTATATCTTCCTATTTGATAGATTCTTTCAATATTATGTAGTGGCCTTCTTTGTGTCTAGTTATGGCCTTCGTTTTGTAATCTATTTCATCTGATATGAGTATTGCTACCCCAGCTTTTGTTTGCTTTCGTTTGCTTGGAAGATATTTTTCCATCCCTTTACTTTCAACCTATGTGAGTCTTTTGTTGTGAGGTGGGTCTCCTGTAAACAACATATAAATGAGTCATGCTTTCTTATCCAATGAGCAACTCTGTGTCTTTTTATCAGAGCATTCAATGTACTTACATTTTAGGTGATTATTAATATGTACTTATTTATTGTCATTTCTGTTTAGTGTGGTTCTATTTTTCTTCCTAGTTCTTCTGCTAATTACATCAGTCCTTTTAACATTTCTTGCAGTGCTGGTTGGGTGTTAATGTATTCCCTTCACATTTTTTTTTTTTTTCAGAAAGCTCATTTGACCTTCTATTTTGAATGATAGCCTTGCTGGATTGTGTAGTCTTGGATTCAGATCCTTGTTTTTTATGGCCTAGATCACCTCATGCCATTCCCCTGTGGCCTGTAGTGATTCTGTTGAGAAGTCAGCTGAGAGTGTTATGGGGTGCCTTTGTCGGTAACCTGTTGCTTATCTCTTGCTGCTTTTAGTATTCTCTGTTTGTCTTTAATTTTTTGACATTTTGATTACTATGTATCTGGGTGTGGGCCTGTTTGAGTTCTTCTTACTTGGGGGTCTCTGTGCTTCTTGAACTTGAATGTCTTCTTCTCTCACCAAATTAGGGAAGTTTTCTGTCACTATTTCTTCATATATATTCTCTAACCCTTGCTCATTTTCTTCTTCTTCGGGGACTTCTATGATGCGAATATTATTACATTTTCAGTTGTCCCACAGTTCTCTTAAGAAGTTCTCTTCTTGTTTTTTAATTGTTTTTTTCCTTTTTTTTTTTCCCATTGGTTGATTTATTGATATCTTCTAATTCACTGATCCGGTTCTCAGTTTCCTCTACTCTGCTGTTTAAACCTTCCAATGTGTTCTTTATTTCTGATATGTCATTCTTCTATTATTCTTGGTGGTTTTTAATTTCCAACTGGTTGATTTTTAACATTTTTATGTCTTTACTCCTGGTACTCATGTCCTTACACATGCTGTTGAGCTTCCTCAAGATCATGTCTCTGAATTCTAGTTCTGTTAACTTGCTTAACTGCACCTCATATATCTCATCTTCGGTAGAGATCTCTTTTTCTTTCATTTGGCTTTTGTTTCTGTGTTTCACCATTTTGGCTATCACAGTGGGCTTTGGAGCCTGCCAAATTTTCCCTGTGGGTGTTGGTGTTCTGCTGTTCATGACTTTCTCTCCTGGGTTTGGATGAGCCAGGGAAGACCTACGTTAAACACCACAATCAAGTCTTATTTTCCTGGTTAGAGTTGCTAGCTCGGGAATTGTCCAATTATCCTCTAGCTCTTTGCCTGGAGGCTATCAGTAGCAGTCACACAGCAAAAGTTCTTTAGAGATTGCCAAGTATTAGTTCTAAGTTAATTTTTTATTTTTGTTGTTGTTACAGATGTTTATCATTTTTCCCCTACGGACACCCTTCTTCAAATCCTGCCCTCCCCCAGCTTTATTGTCTATGTCAATGGTTACTCATACATGCATATAAGTTCTGTGGTTTATCTCTTTCCTCCCCACCCTCTCCCCTTCCTCTGAGGTTTGTCAGTCTGTACCCTACTTCTATGCCTCTGGTCTATTTTGTTCATCAGCTTGTTTTGTTCATTATATTCTACAAATATGTGAGATCATGTGGTACTTGTCTTTCTCTGATTGGCTTTTTTTGCTTAGGATGATACTCACCAGTTCCCTCCATTTCATCTGAAAAGATAAGAGATCTGCCCTGGCCAGTTAGGCTCAGAAGTTAGAGCATCGGCCTGTGGTCAAGAGAGACCCAGGTTGGGTTCCCACTAAGGGCGCATACCTTGGTTGCAGTTTGTCACCGGCCCTGGTTGGTTGTGTCAGTGGCAGCCACTTGATGTGTCCCTTTCATGTCAATGTTTCTCTCTCTCTTTCTCTCCCCCTTCCACTCTGTCTGAACAAAAAAAAAAAAGGAAAAATGTCCTCCGGTGAGGATTAAAAAATATATATATGAGATCTTTCTCGCTTACAGCTGTATTGCATTTCATTGTGTACAGTAACACTGCTTTTTTATCCATTTCTCTACTGATGGACACTAGGTCTCTTTCCAGATCTTAGCAACTGTAAATAGCACTGCTATGAACATAGGGATACATATATTCTTTCTGATTGATGTTTCAGGCTCCTTAGGATATATTCATAAAAGTGGCATCACTGGGTTAAATG
Organism: Molossus molossus; assembly: GCF_014108415.1. Lineage (NCBI taxonomy): Eukaryota > Metazoa > Chordata > Mammalia > Chiroptera > Molossidae > Molossus > Molossus molossus. Next base: position 53,348,786 of record NW_023425399.1, on the reverse strand, counting down.
ACATTTCAAATTTTAATTGTTTGATGTAACCCCATATTGTTTTTCATAGTGGCTGCACCAGTCTGCATTCCCACCAGCAGTGTACTAAAGTCCCCTTTTCTCCACACCCTCACCAGCAATTGTTGTTTGATCATCTGTTGATGGCAGCCATCCTGGCAGGACTGAGGTGATACTTCATTGTTGTTTTAATTTGCATCTCTTGGATGATTAGTAATGAGCATTTTTTTACATGTCTATTGGCCATTTGTATGTCCTGTTTAGAGAGGTGTCTATTTAGGTCCCCTATCCATTTTTCAATTGGATTCTATGTCTTCTTTTTGTTGAGTTGTTATGACTACTCTATATATTTTGGAAATTAACCTCTTATCTGATGTATCCTTGGCAGTTATGCACTCCCATTTAGTGGGTTCCTTTCCATTTTGATGGTTGTTTATTTTGCTGTGCAGAAGCTTTTTAGACTGATGTAGTCCCATGTGTTCATTTTTGTTTGTCTTGCTTTAGGCATTGTATCATTGAAAATTCTGCTGCAGAAAAAGACAAATACCACATGATCTCACTTATATACGGAATATAATGAACATAACAGTCTGAGGAATACAGTAGACCCAGAAACATGGAAGTAGGGCACCTACTGACATCCCTCAGAAGAGGGGTGGGGGTGTGGGAAGAGATAAACCACAGAACTTATATGCATGTATGCATGACCAATGGACATGGACAACTAAGCCGGGGACGGGGCGGGGGTGGGGTGGGGAGGGGGGTGCCAATGGGGTAAAAAAAGGTAAAATATCTGTAACAAAAAAATGAATAAAAATAAATAAATAAATAAATAATAAAAAAGGCAAAAGAAAAAAAATTTTTTTAATGCATATGTATAGATACAAAAAGAAAGGTACTTAGAATGTCAAAAAACATTTTTAAGAAAAAAAAAAGCCAACATCTTTTTAAAAATAAATAAATAAATAAATAATTCAGGGGGAAAAAAAAAAAGAAAATTCTGCTGCATGTGATGTTTGAAATTTTTTGCCTACATTTTCCTCTAGGACTTTAATGTGAATCATGAGTCACATTAAAGTCTTTTATCCATTTTGAGTTTATTCTTGCATAAGATGTAAGTTGCTGTATTAGATTCATTTTTTGCATTTAGCTGTTCAATTTTCTCAACACCATTTATTGAAGAGGCTGTCTTTTTTTTTAATTTATTTATTTTTGTTACAGATGTTTCTCCTTTTTCTCCACTGATTTCCCCCTCCTCCTCCCTTTCTGCCCTCTTCCCAGCTTTGCTGTCCCTGTCCATTGTTTATGCATGCATATAAGTTTGGTGGTTTATCTCTCCCCTTCCCCTTCTGGGGATTGTCAATCTGTACCCCACTTCCACGTCTCTGGGACTACACCGTTCCTCAGACTGTTATGTTCATTATATTCCACAAATAAGTGAGATCATATGATACTTGTCTTTCTCTGTTTGGCTTGTTTCGCTTAGGAGGACACTTTCCAGGTTTCACCATGTCTTCTCAAAGGATAAGAGATATGTTTTTCTTACAGCTGCATAGTACCCCATTATGTATATGTACCACACCTTTTTAATCCATTTGTCAACTGATGGACATTTGGGCTGTTTCCAGATCTTAGCTATTGTAATAGTGCTGCTACAAACATGGGGGTACATATATTCTTTCGGATTGGTATTTCAGGCTTCTTAGGGTATATTCCTAGAAGTGGGATCAGTAGGTCAAATGGAACTTTAATTTTTTGAGGTAACACCATATTGTATTCCACAATGGCTGCACCAGTCTGCATTCCCGCCAGCAGTGTAGTAGAGTCCACTTTTCTCCACAGCCTCGCCAACACTTGTTATTTGATGATTTATTGATGGCAGCCATTCTGTCAGGTGTTAGGTGATACCTCATTGTTATTTTAATTTGCATCTCTCTGATGATTAGTGATGTTGAGCATTTCTTCATATGACTTTTAGCCATTTGTATGTCCTGTTTGGAGAGGTGTCTATTTAGTTCCTCTGCCCATTTTTTAATTGGGTTCTTTGTCTTTCTTTTGTTGAGTTATATGAGCACTCTATATATATTGGAAATTAACCCCTTATCTGATATATCATTGGCAATGATGCTCTCCTATACAATGGGTAGCCTTTCCATTTTGATGATTGTATCTTTAGCTGTACAGAACCTTTTGAGTTTGATATAGTCCCATGTGTTCATTTCTCCTTTGTTTCTATTGCCTTAGGTGATATATCAATGACAATTCTGCTGCGTATGATGTCTGATATTTTGTGGCCTACATTTTCTTCTAGAATTTTTATGGATTCATGAGAATTTTTATGGATTTAAGTCTTTGATCCATTTGGAGTTTATTCTTGTGTATGGTATAAGTTGATGGTCTAGTTTCATTTTTTTGCATGTAGCTGTGCAATTTTTTCCAACACCATTTATTAAAGAGACTGTCTTTACTCTACTGTATGCTCTTGCCACCTTTGTCAACTATTAATTGAGAATATTGCTCTGGGTTCATTTCTGGGTTCTCTGTTCTGTTCCACTGGTCTATATGCCTGTCCTTGTGCTAGTACCAGGCTGTTTGGATTACAGTAGCTTTGTAGTATAACCTGAAATCTGGTAATGTGATCCCTCCTACATTGTTCCTTTTCAAGATTGCTATGGCTAGTTGAGGTCTTTTTTGGTTGCATATGAACTTTTCAAGTATTTGCTCTACTTCTGTGAAATATGTCATTGGTATTTTTATGGGGATTGCATTGAATCTATAGATTGCTTTTGGTAGTATGGACATTTTAATGATGTTAATTCTCCCAATCCATGAACAGAGTATGTGCTTCCACTTTTTTATATCTTGCTCTATTTCTTTTTTTCAATGACCTGTAGTTTTCGGTGAATAGGTCCTTTATTTCTTTCATTAAGTTTATTCCTAGGTATTTTAATTTTTTGGTTGAAATGGTAAATGGGATTGTTTTCTTAGTTTCTCTTTCTGTGAGTTCATCATTGGTGTATAAGAATGCCATACATTTCTTGATGTTAATTTTGTATCCTGATACATTGCCAAATTCATTTATTAAGTCTAGTAAATTTTTGATGGAGTCTTTGGGGTTTTCTACATATAGAATCATATCATCTGTTAATAATGACAGTTTCACTTCCTCCTTTCCAATTCGGATCCCTTTTATTTTTTCTTCCTGTCTGATTGCTGTGACTAAGACTTCCAGTTCTATGTTAAATAAGAGTGGCGAAAGTGGGCATCCTTGTCTTGTTCCTGTTCTTAAGGGAAATGCTTTTAGTTTCTGCCCATTGAGTATGATGTTGGCTGTAGGTCTTTCATATATAGCCTTTATTATGTTGAGATATGATCTCTCTATTTCCACACTGCTGAGCTTTCTCATCAGAAATGGATGCTGGATTTTGTCGAAGGCTTTTTGGGCATCTATTGATATGATCATGTGGTTTTTATTCTTCATTTTGTTTATGTGGTGTATCACATTTATTGATTTGCGAATATTGTACCAGCCTTGCATTCCTGGGATGAATCCCACTTGGTCATGGTGAATAATTTTTTTGATGTGTTGCTGGATCTAATTTGCTAATATTTTGCTCAGGATTTTGGCATCTATGTTCATCAGAGATATTGGACTGTAGTTTTCTCTCTTTGTAATGTTTTTTCCTGGTTTTAGAATTCTGCTGGCCTTATAAAACGAGTTTAGAAGTCTTCCTTCCTTTTGAATTATTTGAAATAGTTTGAGGAGAATGGGTGTTAGTTCTATTTTGAATGTTCAATAAAACTCCCCCATGAAGCCATCCGGGCCCGGGCTTTTGTTTGCTGGGAGAGTCTTGATTACGTATTCAATTTCTTCATTTGTTATTGGTCTGTTCAAGTTTTTATCTCTTCCCAGTCCAATTTTGGGAGACTATGTGTTTCTAGAAAGTTGTCCATCTCACTTAGATTGTCGAATTTGTTGCCATACAATTGTTCATAGTAGTTGTTGATGATCTTTTGTATTTCTGTGGTGTCAGTTACTTCTCCTCTTTTATTTCTGATTTTGTGTATTTGAGTTTTCTCTCTTTGTTTCTTTTTTTTTTTAATCTTTATTGTTGAATGCAGAATGTATTACAGATGTTCCACATTTTTCCCCCATTAACCCCCTCCTCCCCACTCCTGCCCCCCTCCTGCCTTTTCCCACATTATTTCTGTGTCCATTGGTTATGCATATAAGTTCTTTGGTTTATTTCTTCCCACACCCAAACCCCTTTCCCTTTGAGGTTTGTCAGTCTAGCAATGAATTTGTGCTTCTTAATCCCTTCACCTTTTTCACCCATTCTCTCAACTTCCTCCCATCTGCCAACCAACAAAATGTTCTCTGTATCTATGAGAATGTTTCTGATCTACCTGTTCATTTTGTTTGTAGATTCCATTGTTGATAGATATGTATTCATTGCCATTTTGTTTGTTCATATATTTTATCTTTTTCTTCAAAAAGACCCTTCATCATTTCATATAATAACGGTTTGGTGGTGATGAACTCTTTTAACTTTTTCTTGTCTGGGAAACTCTTTATATGGCCATCGATTCTAAATGACAGCTTTGCAGGATAGAGTAATCTTGGTTGTAGGTTCTTGCTTTGCATCACTCTGAATATTTCTTGCCACTCCCTCTGGCCTCAAAGTTTCTTTTGAGAAATCAGCTGACAACTTTATGGGTACTCCCTTGTAGGTAACTAGCTGCCTTTCTCTTGCTGCTTTTAAGATTCTCTCTTTGTCTTGAACCTTTTGCATTTTGATGATGATGTGTCTTGGTGTGGGCCTGTTGGGGTTCATCTTGTTTGGGACTCTCTGTGCTTTCTGGACTTGTATGTCTGTTTTCTTTACCAAGTTAGGAAAGTTTTCTGCCATTATTGTTTCAAACAGGTTTTCGATTTCTTGTTCTCTCTCCTCTCCTTCTGGCACCCCCAAGATGTGAATGTTGGCATGCTTGAAGTTGTCCCAGAGGCTCCTTACACTATCCTCATTTTTTTTTATTCTGTTTTCTTTTTGCTGTTCAGATTGGGCGTTTTCTGCTTCCTTATATTCCAAATTGATGGTTTGCTTCTTGGAGCTTTGTAAATTATTCTTTATTTCAGTTAATGCCTCCTTCAATTCTGACTGGTCCTTTTTTATGCTCTTGAGGCCCTCACTAAGTTCACTGAGGTTCTCACTAAGTTTATTGAGCATCCTTATAAGCAGTGTTTTGAACTCAGCCTCTGTTAGGTTGCTTATCTCCATTTTGCTTAGTTCTTTTCTTGGTGTTTTGTTCTGTTCGTTCATTTGGGACCTGGATTTGTCTCCTCATTTTGGCTGCCTCCCTGTGTTTGTTTCAGTGTATTACTTAACGATTGGTATGGGGCTAGCTGAGTCCAGATGCTGCTCATATGAAAGAATTTATGAAAAACTGAAACAGGATACAAGACAGGCCAATCCTATGGTTAAGCAACTGGCAACAACTTGGGTGGGCCTGAAAGGTGGGTGGTGCGGGGCAGGGTCTCAGGGAGTCACCAGGGCGGGGCTACCAGTGTGAGCCAGGTTGCTGGAGTCCCAGATATGGCAGCTGTCTGCCGCCCCAGGGAAGGGCTCACCAAAGGAACAAAGGCCTCTGACAGCACGTTTGTCCCGGAGAAAGCCCCCTCTCCAGCCCTCACTCTAGTGCCAAACAGCTCAGTTTTTCCCTGTATGTCTCTGGTGCCCCTCGAGCTGCCTCTCCTCCAAGCTTAGAGGGAGAGAATCCAATAAGTTCGTGCACGGGCCCTTTAGGGAGCTGCCTGGGGCTCCAGCCGCATCAGCCTCCCTGAGCCTCAGTTCCTGCTGGTTTTTCCAGCCAGAAGTTATGGGGACTTCTCTTCCTCGAACTGGAACCCTGAGGAGGGCATCTTGTGTGGGACAGGGACCCCCTCAGTCCTCAGGAAGGACCTTCCCAGACGAGGTATCCTCTTGATTTTTATCCGCCACACGTGGGTGTGGGACGAGCCCGTCTCTCAACCGACCCTCGCGCCTCTGCCCCTTCTACCAGTCTGGATGTGGCTGCTTCTTTAATTCTGTAGTTGTAGGACTTCCATTCAGCTTGATTTCAGGTGGTTTTGAATGATGGTTGTTCTGTAGTTTAGTTGTAACTTTGATGTGGTTGTGGGAGGACGTGATACTGCGTTTACCTATGCCGCCATCTTGACCGGAAGTGTGTCTTTGTTTCTTAGTGAGTCTAGCTAAGGGTCCATCAATCTTGTTTATCTTTTGGAAAAAACATCTCTTTGTTTCATTCATCCTTTGAATTGCTTTTTTGGACTGTATGTCATTTATTTCTACATTGATCTTTACAATTTTTTTCCTACTAGCTCTAGGGTTTTTTTTGTTTGTTTGTTTGCTTTTTAGTTCTTTAAGTTGTGAGGTTAGGTAGTCTATTAGAGATTTCTCTTGCTTCTTGAGGTAGGCCTGTAGTGCTATGAACTTCCCTCTCAAAACCTCTTTCACTGTATCCTTTAGGTTTTCTGTTGTTGTGTGTTCATTTTCATTGGAATCCAGGAAGTTTTTAATTTCTTCCTTGATCTCCTCATTGACCCATCTGTTATTTAATAACATGCTATTTAGCTTCCATGTGTTCAAATGTCTTTGCATGTTCTTGTTGCAATTGATTTCTAGTTTCATGCCATTGTAATCTGAGGAGATGATTGATATGATTTCATTCTTTTTGAACTTGTAGAGTCTTAGTTTTTGTCCTAACATGTGGTTTATCTTTGAGAATATCCCATGTGAACTTGAGAAGAATGTGAATTCTGTAGTTTTGGGGTGTAATTCTCTGTAGATATCTATTAAATCCATTTGGTCTAGTGCTTCATTTAGACTCTCTGTTTCCTTGCCAATTTTTTGTCTAGAAGATCTATCCAGTGATGTCAATGGGGTGTTGAAGTCCCCTGCTATGATTGTATTGCTATCGATTTCTCCTTTGAAGTCTTTCAGAAGATTTTTGATATGTTTTGGTGCTCCTGTATTGGGTGCATATATGTTTATCAAGGTTATATCTTCCTGTTGGATAGACCTTTCAATATTATGTAGTGGCCTTTGTCTCTAGTAATGGTCTTCATTTTTAAATATAATTTATTAGATATGAGTATTGCTACCCCAGCTCTTTTTTCTTTTTGTTTGCTTGAAGATGTTTTTCCATCTCTCACTTTCTACCTATGTGAGTCTTTTGTTGTGAGGTGGGTCTCTTGTAAACAGCATATAGATGAGTCATTCTTTCTTATCCAATTAGCAACTCTGTGTTTTTTATCGCAGCATTAAATCCACTTACATTTAAGGTGATTATTGATATGTATTTATTTATTGCCATTTTTGTTTAGTGTGGTTCTATTTTTCTTCCTATTTTTTTGCTAATTACAGCAGTACTTATAATGTTTCTTTCAGTGTTGGTTTGGTGCTAATATATTCCCATAGGATTTTTTTTGTCTGGGAAGCACTTTATTTGACCTTCTATTTGAATGATAGCCTTGCTGGGTAGAGTAGTCTTGGATTCAGATCCTTGTTTTTCATGACCTTGATTACCTCATTCCATTCCCTTCTGGCCTGTTGTATTTCTGTTGAGAAGTCAGCTGAGAGTGTTATGGGGGTGCCTTTGTCGGTAACCTGTTGCTTATCTCTTGCTTCTTTTAGTATTCTCTGTTTGTCTTTAATTTTTGGCATTTTGATTACTATGTGTCTTGGTGTGGGCCTGTTTGGTTCTTCTTACTTGGGGGTCTCTGTGCTTTTGAACTTGAATGTCTTCTTCTCTCACCAAATTAGGGAAGTTTTCTGTCACTATTTCTTCAAATATATTCTCTAACCCTTGCTCATTTTCTTCTTCTTCAGGGACTTCTATGATGCAAATGTTATTACGTTTCCAGTTGTCCCACAGTTCTCTAAAGCTGACTTCTTGTTTTTTAATATATTTCTTTTCCTTTTGGTTTTCTGATTGGTTGATTTTTTTCTACCCTATCTTCTAATTCGCTGATCCAGTTCTCAGCTTTCTCCACTTTGCTATTTAGACCTTTCAATGTATTCTTTATTTCTGATATGTCATTCTTCTTTTTTTCTTGGTGGTTTTTAATTTCCAACTGGTTAATTTTCAACATTTCTATGTCTTTACTCATGGTGCTCATGTCCTTACACATGCTAAGATCATGGCTCTGAATTATAGTTCTGTTAACTTGCTTAACTTGCTTAACTTGCTTAAGATCATGGCTCTGAATTATAGTTCTGTTAACTTGCTTAACTGCACCTCATTTATCTCATCTTCGGTAGAGGTCTCTTGTTCTTTCATTTGTCCGTTGTTTCTGTGTTACACCATTTTGGCTATCACAGTGGGCTTTGGAGCCTGCCAAATTTTCCCTTTGGGTATTGATGTTCTGCTGTTTGTGGCTTACTCTCCTGGGATTGGATGAAGCAGGGAGGCACCACGTTAGACTGTACTGTCAAGTCTTTCTTTCCTGGTTAGAGATGCTAGCCCAGGGAATTGTCCAGTTATCGTCTAGCTTTTTGCTTGGAGGCTATTAGTAGAGGTCACCTGAAGAACCTTGGTTTCTGAGTTGAATGAAAAACTCCCTCTGGTGCTCAGTGTAAGAAGATTTCCCGAGGGTGGGGCAGATGCTGGTTGTTAATGGGTCTCATTTAGCATTTCAATGGCCACTGGGTGGGGTTGATCTCCGAGGGAGGGTCCGCCACCTTTCTCCATGGTCCTGGGAAGGAGTAAGATGACCACAGTCCTGCGTGGCTGCAGCTCAGCAATTGTTCTGAGCACCTTCTAAATCCCTAGTTTCCCCACACAGTTCCAGTCCTGTCTGCCCTCCCTCTGAGGGAGCCCATGGTGAGTAGCTGCTGCTATTTTAGCCTCTGTCCTTACTCTGTGCTGTGGAGCCACTTGGGGGTTTAACCTGTGGGCACCGCTCCCAGCTGAGTCCATCGCTCCCAGCCAAGTCTGGCATTGCTCCTGGCCAAGGCCACAGCTCCCAGCCGAGGCCGCAGCTCACAGCTGAGTTCACAGCTCACAGCCGAGGCCACCACCACTCCTAGCAGAGGCCATCACCACTCCCAGCGGAGGCCACAGCCCCCAGCCAAGGGCACAGCTCCCAGCAGAAGCCGCCGCCACTCCCAGCCAAGGCCACCGCTGCTCCCAGCTGAGGCCACAGCTCCCAGCTGAGGCCACAGCTCCCAGCTGAGGCCGCAGCTCCCAGCCGAGACTGCTGCTGACCGTGGGCTTCCAGCCCGCTCTCATGTCTCTGCAAGCCTACCAGGATTGAGTCAGTGTTCCTGGTTATGTGGTCCCCCAAGCTGCTTTTTGGTTGCCTTTTCCTGATGACTTGTCTTTATTTTCATTGTAGTTTCAGTTTGGTCCTGGGAGATGGTCTGCGTAGCTTCCATTCACTCCGCCGCCTTTTTTTCTGGGTATATGTCTATTCTTGAACCAGTACCAGGCTATTTAATTACAATGACTTTGTAGTATAACCTGATATCTGCTATTGTGATCCCTCCTACTTTGTTCTACTTTTTCAAGATTGCTGTGGCTATCCGAGGTCTATTTTGTTTCCATATAAACTTTTTGAGTATTTGTTCTAATTTTGTGAAATATGTCATTGGTATTTTGATGGTGATATCATTGAATCTATAGATTGCTTTGAATACTATGGTCATTTCAATGAAGTTAATTCTTCCAATCCTTGAACAAATTATATGCTTCCACTTTTTTATATCTTCCTCTATTTTATTTTTCAATGTCTTGTACTTTTCTGCCAATAGGTCCTTTACCTCCTTGGTTAAGTTTATTTTTAGGTATTTTAATTTTTTTGAATGCAATGGTCAATGGGATTGCTTTTTTTAGTTTCTCTTCTTGTGAGTTCATTATTGGTTTATAAGAAAGCCATCAATTTCTTGATGTTAATTTTGTATCCTGCTATTTGGCCAAATTTGTTTATTAAATCTAGTATATTTTTGATGTGGTCTATCGGGTTTTCTATGTACAGTATCATGTCATCTACAAATAATAACAGTTTCAATTCCTCCTATCCAATTTGGACCCATTTTATCTATTCTTCATGTCTAATTGCTGAGCTAAGATTCCAGTACTATGTTAAATAAGAGTGGCAGAAGTGGGCATTCCTGTCTTGTTCCTGTTCTTTTTTTTTTTTAATTAATCAATTTATTTTTGTTACAGATGTTTCTCCTTTCCCCCCACTGATACCCCTCCTTGCTCTTCCTCCCTGCCCTTCCCCAGCTTTGTTGTCCATGTCCATTGTTCATGCATATGCATATATGTTGTGTGCTTTATCTCTCCCCACCACCCCCTCTTCTGGGGATTGTCAGTCTGTACCCAACATCTATGTCTCTGGAGCTACCCCATTCCTCAGATTGTTATGTTCATTATATTCCACACATAAGAGAGATCATCTGATATTTGTCTTTGTCTGCTTGGCTTGTTTCTCTTAGGATAATACTCTCCAGGTTTCTGATGTCGTCTCAAAGATAAAATATCTTTCTTTCTTACAGATGCATAGTACTCCGTTGTATATACATACCACTGCTTCTTTATCCATTTGTTTACTGATGGATATTTGGGCTGTTTCCAGACCTATTGTAAATAGTGCTGCTATGAACATGAGAATACATATATTCTTTTTGATTGGTGTTTCAGGCTTCTTAGAGTATATTCATAGAAGTGGGATCACTGGGTTAAATGGCAGTTCGATTTTTAATTTTTTGTGGTAACACCATATTGTTTTCCATAGTGGCTGCACCAGTCTGCATTCTGACCAGCAGTGTACTAGAGTCGACTTTTCTTCACAACCTCGCCAACACTTGTTGTTTGATGATTTGTTGATGGTTGCCATTCTGACAGGTGTCAGGTGATACCTCACTGTTATTTTATTTTGCATCTCTCTGATGATTAGTAATGTTGAGCATTTCTTCATATGTCTCTTAGCCATTTGTATGTCCTGTTTGGATAGGTGTCTATTTAGTTCCTCTGCCCATTTTTTAATTGGGTTCTTTGTCTTCCTTTTGTGGGGTTGTATGAGCACTCTATATATATTGGAAATTAATCCCTTATCTGATGTATCATTAGCAATTATACTCTCCCATATAGTGAGTTGCCTTTCCATTTTGGTGGTTGTTACTTTTGCTGTGCAGAAGCTTTTCAGTTTGATGTAGTCCCATGTGTTCATTTTCTCTTTGTTTCTGTTGCTTTAGGTGATGTATCAGTGAAAATTCTGCTGCGTATGATGTCAGAAATTTTGTTGCCTACAGTTTCTTTAGGATTTTTATGGATTCATGAGTCACATTTGGTCTTTTATCCATTTGAGTTTATTCTTGTGTAGGGTGTAAGTTGATGGTCTAGTATCATTTTTTTGCATGTAGCTGACCAATTTTGCCAACACTATTTATTAAAGAGGCTGCCTTTATTTCACTGTATGCTCTTTCCACCATTGTCAAATATTAATTAAACATATTGCCCTGGGTTCATTTCTGGGTTCTCTGTTCTGCTTCATTGATCTATAAATCTGTTGTGCCAGTACCAGCCTGTTCTGATTACAGTGGCTTTGTAGTATAAACTGAAATCTGGTAATGTGATCCCTCCAAATTTGTTCTTCTTTTTCAAGATTGCTGTGGCTATTTGGTGTCTTTTTTGGTTCCATATCAACTTTTGAAGTATTTGTTCTAGTTTTGTGAAGTTTATCATTGGTGTTTTGATGGGGATTGCATTGAATCTATAGATTGCTTTGAATAGTATGGACATTTTAATGATGTTAATTCTTCCAATCCATGAACAGGGTATGTGCTTTCAATTTTTTATATCTTCCTGTATTTTTTTTTCAATAATCTGTAGTTTTCTGTGAATAGGTTCTTTATTTCTTTGGTTAAGTTCATTCCTATGCGTTTTAATTTTTTTGCTGCAACGGTAAATGGGATTGTTTTTTTAGTTTCTGTTTCTGTGAGTTTATCATTGGTGTGTAAAAATGCCATCAATTTCTTGAAGTTAATGTGGTATCCTGCTACTTTGCGAGATTTATTATTAAATCTAGTAAATTTTTATGGAGACTTTGGGGGTTTTCTATGTATAATATTATGTCATCTGCGAATAATGACAGTTTTACTTCCCTCTTTCCAATTTAGATCCCTTTTATTTTTTCTTTCTGTCTGATTGCTATGGCTAAGACTTCCAGTACTGTGTTAAATAAGTGGTGAAAGTGGGCATCCTTGTCTTGTTCCTGTTCTTAAGGCAAATGCGTTTAGTTTTTGCCCATTGAGTATAACGTTGGCTGTAGGTCTTTCATATAGGGCCTTTATTATGTCGAGATATGATCCCTCTATTCCCACATTGCTGAGACTTTATATCAGAAATGGGTACTGGATTTTATCAAATACTTTTTCAGTAACTATTGATATGATTTATGATTTTTATCTTTCTTTTGTTTACGTGGTGTATCACATTTATTGATTTGTGAATATTGTACCAGCCTTGCATCCCTGGGATGAATCCCACTTGGTCATGGTGAATACTTTTTTGATGTATTGCTGGATTTGATTTGCTGATATTTTGTTCAGGATTTTGGCATCTATGTTCATCACACATATTGGACTGTAGTTTTCATTGTAGAGTTTGTTTCTGGTTTTGAAATTATAATTATGCTGGCCTCATAAAACGAGTTTGGTAGTCTTCCTTCTTCTTGAATTTTTTGAAATAGTTTGAGGAGAATGGGTATTAGTTCTTCTCGGAATGTTCAGCAAAATTCCCCCGTGAAGCCATTCAGGTCTGGACTTTTGTTTGCTGGAAGAGTCTTGATTACATCTTCAATTTCTTTTGCTGTTGTTGGTCTGTTGAAGTTTTCTATCTCTTCCCAGTTTAGTTTTGGGAGACTATGTGTTTCTAGAAAGTTGTCCATTTCACTTAGATTGTCGAATTTGTTGTCATACAATTGTTCATAGTAGTTGTTGATGACCTTTTATATTTCTGTGGTGTCAGTTGTTACTTTCCTCTTTATTTCTGATTTTGTGTATTTGAGTTTTCTCTCTCTGTTTCTTGGTGAGTCTAGCTAAGGGTCCATCTATCTTGTTTATCTTTTGGATAAAACAGCTCTTTGTTTCATTCATCCTTTGAATTGTTTTTTGGACTCTGTGTCATTTATTTCTACTCTGATCTTTACAATATTTTTTTTCTACTAGCTCTAGGGTTTTCTTTTTGTTTGCTTTCTAGTTCTTTAAGTTGTGAGGTTAGGTAGTCTATTAGAGATTTCTCTTGCTTCTTGAGGTAGGCCTGTAGTGCTATCAACTTCCCTCAAAGAACTGCTTTCACTGCATCCCATAAATTTTGTGTTGTGTTTTCAATTTCATTGGTTTCCAGGAAGTTTTTAATTTCTTTTTTGATCCCCATGGTAACCCCTTCATTGTTCAATAACATGCTATTTAGCCTCCATGTTTTCAAATGTCTTTGCATATTCTTGTTGCAATTGATTTTCAGTTTCATGCCATTGTCATCTGAGAAGATGCTTGATATGATTTCAATCTTCTTAAACTTGTAGAGACTTAGTTTGTGCCATAACATGTGGTCTATCTTTGAGAATGTCCCATGTGCATTGAGAAGAATGTGAATTCTGTAGTTTTTGGGTGTTAATTCTCTGTGGATATCTATTAAAACTATTTGAACTAGCACTTCATTTAGAGTCTGTGTTTTCTTGTTAACTTTTCTCTAGATGATTGCGCCAGTGATGTCAGCATGTTGTCAAAGTCTTCTGCTATGATTGTATTGCTGTTGATTTCTTCTTTGAAGTCATCCAGAAGATTGTTAATATATTTGGTGCTCCTATATTGGGTGCATATATGTTTACCAAGGTTATATCTTCCTGATCCTTTCAATATTATGTAGTGGCCTTCTTTGTCTCTAGTTATGCCCTTCATTTTTTTTTTTTTTCCTCACCCGAGGACATTTTCCCATTTTTGTACAGAGTAGGAGGGAGAGAGAGGAAGAGAGAGAGAGAGAAACATCGATGTGAAAGGGACACATCGAGTGGCTGCCACCCGCACGACCAACCAGGGCCGGGGACAAACTGCAACTGAGGTACGCGCCCTTAGCAGGAACCGAACCCGGGTCTCTGGACCGCAGGCCAACGCTCTAACCGCTGAGCCAAACTGGCCAGGGCTGCCCTTCATTTTAAAATCAACTTTATCATATATAAGTATTGCTACCCCAACATTTCTTTTGCTTTCTGTTTGCTTGAAAGACTTTTTTCCCATCCCTTTACTTTCAACCTATATGAGTCTTTTATTGTGAACTGGGTCTCTTGTAAATAACATATATGTGAGTCATGCTTTCTTATCCAGTCAGCTACTCTGTGTCTTTTTATCAAAGCATTCAAACCATTCACATTTAAGGTGATACTTGATATATACTTATTTATTGCCATTTTTGTTTAGTGTCGTTCTATTTTTCTTTCTATTTTTTCTACTAATTACAGCAGTCCTTTTATCATATCTTGCAGTACTGGTTTGGTGTTAATATATTTCCTCAGCCTTTTTTTGTCTGAAAAGCTCTTTATTTGACCTTCCATTTTGAATGATAGCCTTGCTGGATTGAGTAGTCTTGGATTCAGATCCTTGTTTTTTATGACCTTGATTACTTTATGCTAATTATTCTGGCTGGTAGTGTTTCTGTTGAGAAATCAGCTGAAAGTCTTTTGGGGTTTCCTCTGTAGGTAATCTGTTGCTTCTCTCTTGCTGCCTTTAGTATTCTGTGTTCGTCTTTAATTCTTGGCATTTTAATACTATGTGACTTGGTGTCGGCCTGTTTAGGTCTTCTTACTTGGGTCTCTCTGTGCTTCTTGAACTTGAATGCCTTCTTTTTTTTCCAAGTTAGGAAAGTTTTCTGTCACTACTTCTTCAAATATATTCTTTAACACTTGCTCATTTTCTTTCTCTTCAGGGACTCCTATGATGCAAATGTTATTACTTTCCAGTCGTCCCACAGTTCTCTTAAGCTATCTTCCTTTTTTTTATAATTGTTTTTCTTTTTGGTTTCGTGATTGGTTGATTTTTTTTCTACCCTTTTTTTTTTCTTTTAATTAATTAATTTACTTTTGTTACAGATATTTCTCCTTCTTCCCCCATTGATTCTACCCTTCTCCTTCCTCCATGCCCTGACCCCAGCTTTGTTGTTCATGTCCATTGTTAATGCATATATACATATAAGTTCTGTGGTTTATCCCCCCCACACACCTCTCTTCTGGGAATTGTCAGTTTGTACCCCACTTCCATGTCTCTGGGACTTCCATTTCTCAGACTGTTATGTTCATTATATTCCACAATAAATTCAGATCATATGATACTTGTTTTTCTGTGTTTCACTTGTTTTGCTTAAAATAATACTTTCCAGGTCCCTCCATGTCGTCTCAAAGGATAAGAGATCTTTTTTGTTATTTTGTTTTTTTACAACTGTATAGTACTATGTTGTGTATATGTACCACAGCTTTTTTTATCCATTCGTCTACTGATGGACATTTGGGCTGTTTCCAGATCTCAGTTATCGCAAATAGTGCTGCTACAAACATAGGGATACATATATTCTTTCGGATTGGTGTTTCAGGCTTTTTAGGATATATTCCTAGAAGTGGGATCACTGGGTCTAATGGAAGTTCAATTTTTAATTTTTTGAAGTAACACCATATTGTTTTCCATAGTGGCTGCACTAGTCTGCATTTTCACCAGCAGTGTACTAGAGTCCTTTTTTATCCACAACCTCGCGAACACTTGTTTGATGATTTGTTGATGGCAGCCAATCTGACAGGTGTCAGGTGATACCTCATTGTTGTTTTACTTTGCATCTCTCTGATGATTAGTGATGTTGAACTTTTCTTCATATGTCTCTCAGCCATTTGTATGTCCTATTTGGAGAGGTATCTATTTCGTTCCTCTGCCCATTTTTTAATTGAGTTCTTTGTCTTCTTTTTGTTGAGTTGTATGAGCACTCTGTATATATTGGAAATTAACCCCTTATCTGATATATCATTGGCAATTATGCTCTTTCATACAGTGGGTAGCCTTTCCATTTTGATGATTGTATCTTTAGCTGTGCAGAAGATTTTGAGTTTGATGTAGACCTATGTGTTCATTTTCTCCTTTGTTTTCTGTTGTCTTAGCTGATGTATCAGTGAAAATTCTGCTGTGTATGATGTCTGAAATTTTGTTGCCTACATTTTCTTCTAAGATTTTTATGGATTCATGAGTCACATTTAAGTCTTTTATCCATTTCGAGTTTATTCTCGTGTAGGGTGTAAGTTGATGGTCTAGTATCATTTTTCTGCATGTAGCTGTCCAATTTTCCCAACACCATTTATTAAAGAGGCTGTCCTTACTCCACTGTATGCTCTTGCCACCTTTGTCAAATATTAATTGAGCATATTGCCTTGGGTTCATTCCTGGGTTCTCTGTTCTGTTCTACTAGTCTATGTGCCTGTTCTTGTGCCTGTACCAGGTTGTTTTGATTACAGTGGCTTTGTAGTAACCTGAAATCTGGTAATGTGATTCCTCCAAATTTGTTTTTTTTATTTTTTATTTTTATTTTATTTTATTTTTCAAATTTGCTGTGGCTATTTGAGGTCTTTTTTGAATCTGCCTGTCTTCTAACTCACTGATCTAGTTTTTCAGCTTCTCTACTCTGGTGGTTGGCCCTCCAATGTGTTCTTTATTTCTTCTATGTCATTCTTCATTTCCACCTGGTTGGTGTCCAGTGTTTCCAAATCTTTATTCATGGT